>NC_067408.1:23598845-24216117 GCF_009764475.1 Pristis pectinata | reverse complement strand
GTGTTTACCTTAGTTCTTAAACCATTAACCCTTCTATTGCCAGGTTATTTAGGGTTGTACGGTGAATATTTCTCTACCTTTAACTTTGTATAAATGTTGTTTTACAAATAAAAGTGAATACAGATGATCTAATATTACTTGGTACTTGTGCGTTTTATTCAAGGCTTGGCCTCCTTCTTACTGTATTTTCTGGTGAATTCCAGTCTCTTACATGGCCTATTTTGAGCAATTTTGCCAGTGATCTCTTTGCCAGAGAACTGAAAAGGGGACAAAGATGAAGAGAAATGTTGGAGGAACCCATTCATTTTCTAATCTGCTGAGTTTCTCAACATGTAAGTAAGCCAGCATCATCATTATGTCTGAGTTGGAAGGTTCAGATCACCCTCCAGCTACTTGAGCATAAGAACATGGCTGATACTCCATCTCAGTGGTGCATTGTTGAAGGTGAGATCTTTCAATGAGGTGTTAAACCAATGCCTAATGTGCTTTCTAAACTGATCATAAAAAATCACATGACAACCTTTTGAAAAAGAGCAGTATCCTTACAAATATTTTCCCACAACCAACATGATATAAAACAAGTAAACGGTGCTTTGTCACAATTTTGTTTCTGGGAAATGTCTTCTTCTCTTCATTAGCTGTCCCTTAGGATCAAGGGTGATTTGTTTCCACTCCGGTTTTGTGGATTCTGAGATAACTGATGAGGTCAATGTGGAAACAGAAGAGTCTACCACATATGGGCATGAGGTGCCAGACAGCTCAACCTGGTAGCAACTTTGTGAGGTAGTGCTCTCTTTCTGCCATCTATGCAGGGCCTTTGTGTGCTCCTAAAGCATGGACTCAAGATTCTCAATACCAAATGGTCCTTCTTCACTTTGAGTGGTAATGAGCCAGTGATTCCCAACAGTCAGTGGGGGCAATGCATTTCTTCAAGGAGGCTTTGAGAAAATTCCTGAATCATTTCCTTGGTCCATTCTTTTGTTGGCTTGCCAGCCAGACAGACCTTGCCATTCATAAATACATCGAGGTAGTAAAAAGGAAAACAGAATGCAGAATATAATGTTGCAGTTACAGAGAAATTGAGGTGCAGGTAGACAAATAGAATGCAAGGATCACGACAAGGTAGATTGGGAGATCAGAGTTCAAGAGTTCAAGTATTTTCCAGGCAGCTGTTAATGTTTGACAGTAAAATCTGCTGTATGGCAGAGTGTGGCATAGATGTCAGTGCATCATGTTGAACCTAAAGCTTGATCACCAACAGCCTGTTCTGGTCAAATCATGTAAATGCCATGGCCAAGAAAGCTCACCAGCGTCTCTACTTCCATCGGATAGAAGATACAGGAGCCTGAGAGCACATACCACCAGACTTAAGGACAGCTTACCCCACTGTGATAAGACTATTGAATGGTTCCCTTATATGATGAGATGGACTCTGACCTCACGATCTACCTTGTTGTGACCTTGCACCTTATTGCACTGCACTTTCTCTGTAGCTGTGACACTTTACTCTGTACTGTTATTGTTTTTACCTGTACTACATCAGTGAACTCTGTAGTACCTCTATGCACTCTGTACTACCTCAATGCACTCTGTACTAATCCAGTGTAACTGCACTGTGTAATGAATTGGTCTGTACGATCGGTATGCAAGACAAGTTTTTCACTGTACCTTGGTACAAGTGACAATAATAAACCAATACCAATACCAATACACTTTAAATCCTCACAATTCCGTGAGGACTTGATGGCACTTCAATTAAATGAAATACTGATATCTAAGAGTCGTATCCTTGTTTCAAATTCTAATACAAAGTGTTCAGTGTTCATAGTTAACAGAGCAAGGTTTCAACTGTTTCTTATACATCATGAGTGTAAATATTAACATTTCTTATAACCTCAAGTTGAGATCGCTGCTCTGTTTTTTAATGATCACTTTGTCTTTTACCAGTTTCCCATTTCCAAATATATTAAGTAAATCAGGCAATTTACCAGACAATTGGAAGAACTGAAGAATACCTCAGTCAAACATTTTCATATATGTTTTGCACTTCTTAAATGTTTTGAAACAATCTGAATCTTGTCAATACTTTAAATGTAAATTGCTTGTCTTAAAAATATTAATCAGTCTATTGAAGGTTTCAGATTCTCAAAACAGAATCTGCAACTGATACTACAGAATTTAAATGGTTTTAAAATATGGTTCATTTTATTTCTCTGCCTGGCAACCAGAAGCAGATAAATAACAAGTACGGCTCTGAAAAATTTTTAGTTAGTAAGAAAATCAACATTAATAAAATGGATTCATATAAAGTTGAGAGGCTGTTCCAGTTGTTAGTGTTAAGACACCAACATTTCAGAAAGCATGGTATCATAAAGTGAGACTCAGAACAAATTAATCATTGCCCCTGTTCACAGACAACAAATATATTGGAGAATTACCTTTCTTGGGCTTTCACATGACTCTCTTGATTTTAAAGGGCATTTTCCAAATGAATAATTACTTGGCAAACCTCTTATCTGTGCACAATATCATCAGACTGATATTGCTATACACCACTGATTTCTTGGAATTTTCTGTAATCATGAAAGAAGTGACAAAATATTTTTCTGTCCTTCTTTCCCTAATCAAAGAAATGTTTCAATTTTTTCAAACATTTCACAAACATTGTTGCCTAGAAACTCATCCTGGTTGGTTATGCCGAATAATGTTGTAGAGTCAGCACCTGACATCCTGCCTTTGAAATTCTGGATAGAGACAAATTTCTTGTTAAGTAAATATTCCCAAGTTTACAAATCAACATATAGGTCAGCGATTTGTCATTAATTCTCCAGCAATTCTGCCTCTTCAGCAACTGGACAAACTGATTAAATAAACTGACCAGATATGTGGAATCCAAACTCATGGGAGTTCTTCAGGTAGGCTCACCAGGTTTCCTTCAGAATAAAAGATAGGTTTTAGCATTGTTGATTCTATTAGTTGGTGGACTGAATTCCTAGTTGATACATTTGCCAATGATGGTCTTCCTTACCTCACAAGTAATTTTCATTGTTCTGAATTTATATTCCTTATGATTTCCATTCTGTAGAAAATAATTGCAATTGACTTTGACTTCAAATGGTATTGAATTTAAATAGTTTTATATTTGTATTGATATAGTGCAAACAAAATTCACTGAGGTCAATCATCATGATTTTCATTCCATGAATGTTCCTTTGGACTTCAAGAAACTAATCAAAATTCCAGGACATCAAACTTAGATTACAAGCGAAAGTATTCAAGGCTGGCTCAAGTTATATTTTTCGCTTGGTCTAGTTATATTCCACTGACAATATTTTAGTTGAAACATGACAGAGGTTATCCACAAGGACAGTTACCGTGGGAAATTAAGATAGGTATTGCTAGTCTTAAACTGCTTTCCCTTTTTGGATGTGGATCAACAATAATGTGTTCTGTTACTTTGATTTTAATGAAGAATCACATCCAAAATGTTAATCCACCTTTTAATGTTCAGGAGCTGATTGAAGTTCTACACGTATCAGCATTTGTTTCAACTGTTCAATGTCCAGTTTATTTTTCTCTCTCTATTTGCATTTTTGTCGGTCACTTACTGTTCACAGCCAATAAGGTGGACAAGTGATCTTTTCCAAGTTCTTCTGATTTCATTTTGAAAGCAGTTCACAGATATGGAAAACAACCCAAGGCTGGCTCTGCCTTTTGCACTTTCTCCTTTGTAAAATGTGTCTTATTAAAGTTTGGTGATTCTACTCAGCAACATTCTTGTGATTCCCCATGCCAACTATTTGGTTGTGCAGTACATCTCATACATATAGATGCATTCTGCTATTATACTTTGAGACTCTAATTTGCTGCCCCACCCCTTCTTAAACAAAAAATCTGGTGAGCTCAGAGTGCAGTCATACACAACCTTCTGGTTACTTATGAAGTGCTTCAGCGCTATCATTTGTCATAAGGATTATTAATTCCAAGCTGTGTGTTATTGTCTCCAATGCAATGCAAATGATTGCACTTGTTTCATTCACAAATGGGGAAAAATATTTTAAAATATTCCAGAATTTTTATCACTTCTAATCTATCAAATATTTAAAAGCTATTAAATCCCTTTGTGAAGAAATGAGTCATTGGAGCGCTCTTCCTTTAGCAGTACTTGCAAGAATCATTATTTTGTATTCCAAATGCTGCCTATTAAAAATCCCCAACTGTGCATTTACAAAATTAAATAAACCTATTGCATATCCTTGGAGTAAAAAAGAATGCCAAGGGCAAGGCTTATATATCTATAATCATGAGAAAGAGTTGGCAGCTTGAGTGCATTGGATCCTTAATATTCTTATTGCACTGTGCACTTGAACACCCTGGCTGGAACAGACCACTGAAGGATTGTTTATAGTTGCAAATGAAGTTTAACATTTACCTCCTGCTCCTTCTAAAGTTCTGGTCTTCACCATGAAAGCAAATAATTAACCCATCTTTTTGTTGCTGAGAGATCTTTAAATTTGCAAATAGAAATGCTAATGTTTTGATGTCTACTGAAAGACCATCATATTTTTTTCTTGAATTTCCCAGTGTGAATATCATTATGATCTTGCAATGTGGTCAAATACTCAAAAATATAGAATTTAAAAATCCATTGGACCACTCAAACCTTTTGTCTCCATAGACCATGTAGAATTAGCCCTATCATGGAATAGTTCCAGTTTCTTCCATTACTGTGAGCTGATAATCATATGCAAAGCTCTGCATCAAGAAAAGGTCTGTACAATTTCTCTTCAGCCCTTAAACATTCTCAAATGAAATTCCATGTTATTAATGTAATCAGGCAGTCCACTCTATTCAGCCATGACCAGCTGTTTTATAAAAGTGACTCATGCATATTCTAAGCAGTACATGAACGACTGTTTACTTTGATGTGCCCGATTATCCATTTCTCACAGCTTTTTGTTTTATTTTACCTGTCAGGCTCAGTCAGTTTACATTATGCTCACACTGTGTACATTGACATCCCACAGATGTATATTAAGCAAACTGACCAAGGGGGTTTGTGTTTAGATGTCAATGCATAACTGAATTTCAGGCAAGCTGTTAGCTGAGGTTCTACAAGGAGGAGACATGGATGACTCAATATACTGCAGTGGGTTTCCCTCCAGCTATTGGATCTCGGGCTGATATTATGTTCATTAATGGGAAATATAGCATATTGTTAAGTGTGATTATCTTGAATATGTCTCCAGTAAGGGATATTTTGCCTGGTCCAATATCTCTCAAATCCAATAGAAGCTATGCATAAATACTGGCAGACACAAAAGACAGCAGATGATGGAATCTGGAGTGAAAACCAAACTGCTGAAAGAACTCAGCAGGTCAGGCAGCATCTGTGGAGGCAGAGGGATTGCTGATGTTTTGGGTCACGACCCTGCATCAGGACTGAAAGTGCAGAGTGGAGATAGCCAGTATAAGGAGGTGAGAGAAAGTGTGAGGCAGGAGCTGGCAAGCAACAAGTGGAACCAGGTGAGGAGGGTGATGGTGGAGCAAAGTAGGGAGGGGGGAGGGTAGAGATAGAGTTAGAGGCTGGAAAGTGACTTACTTGCAGTTCAGCTTGGATTGGTGCCTATCATATTTATGTTTCATCCATATGCTTGTTATGTATGTGTTGCCGTCTGTTAGTTCTCCCCGTGTCTGCATGGGCTTCCTCCGGGTGCTCCGGTTTCCTCCCACATTCCAAAGACGTACAGGTTAGGAAGTTGTGGGCATGCTACGTCGGCGCCAGAAGCATGGCGACACTTGTGGGCTGCCCCCCAGAACACTACACAAAAAATGCATTTCTCTGTGTGTTTCGATGCACATGTGACTAATAAAGATCTTACCTTATAACTTTCTTCTCACTCTGACAAGATACAGCATTTAATACTTAATTTGAAACAAACTTGGTCAGCAGGTCATTAACTGGATGGGTTCAGAATCTGCTCCTTATATCCACAAAGATGGGTTCAGGGGTTATTTATATCTTTCAGGTAAGTTGGTCATAGCCCACCCATTTTGCAATAGCTCTGGAAACCAGCATCCACCCAGTTGATTGAAATTGTATTATAACATTTCTGCTGGGCTTATTACAATACATGAATGATAATTTCTGCATTCCAGCGCTACCCATGACTGCTTGCACACAGCGCTTACAGAATTGTGATGCAGCAGTGCAGTAGGAGAAGTTGTTGAATGTTTATTCCATGAACGAGGAAGACATGAGTATAATGTTAGAGCAACAAAGACTCATGGCACAGATAGCTTGAACTTAAAATACACATTCTCTTGCTACATTATTTTTGTTATGTGTTTATGCATTAAAGTTTGATATTGTTTTGTTTGAAATTAAAATAAAATTGTCTTTTTTGTCTTAGAGCTTTGGAACAGTATAGTGATATTTTACTTTCCACATTGTGGAGTACCAACAGCTCATAGCACAGTAACCATGGTGACAGATAGGATGTTTGCAGATGCTGAGACAATGTTGAGAATGCATGATAAATTTCAGCCTAGCTGCGTTACTTATGCAACAGAGACTTTGCAGTGGTGATTGGCACATTACCATGGTTACAGCTAGGTATTAGTATGTGGCTGTTGGAATCTTGCAGATGACTTACAGGGATGTATCTTTTTGCTTGCATTATATAGAATGAAATTCATAACCTATCCAGTGCCTATAACTCATTATACCCATTTTGGCAACACATAATAAAACAATGGTTACAATTAAGGCCAAACATATAACTTAACCTTTTATAACTTAATTCTTCTGAAAACACTTATGAAGATATCTGACTATCTGATATCAGAAGATATCTGTTTGGATCCATGTCAAAAGTTGTTAAAAATAATGGATACCACAGATTAATTCTGGATTGATAATAGGATATTGAAAGTGAATACTGATTTGTACTATACAGTGTATTTCTAGAACTACATTGACAAGTTCTTGGTGAAATTGAGTTGAAGGTTCCTCCAGATATATTAACCAACAGCTCAGAGGGCGATTTGATAATCAATGATTTCTTTGTTATTTACAGACTTGGTGAGGAAGAAATTAATCAGTACCTGACCAGCTGGCCAGAGGATTGCTTGAAATTGATCCGTGGGCATCTTTATCATGAGGCTATCATCTGCTGCCAATCAGAAGCTGATGCAGCTTGCCAGTTGGCCCAGAGTAGGATTGGCTGACTTGAATGCCTTGAGTGGCCCTAAGGTAGGTTTTACTGGGTCATCAGGGATACAATTTATTGCTTCAAACCTGAGAGCAGATTGCTGTATGAGCTATGATTGTACAAATATCAAGCTCATTCCTAAGACATTTCCTTGTCCAACGGTTAAACATTTAACTGACAGCAACTGCAATACATTACAGATCTGTTTATTAATATTGCATCCTGTAATTTCTTGGCTAAAAT
This sequence comes from Pristis pectinata, assembly GCF_009764475.1. Taxonomy (NCBI): domain Eukaryota; kingdom Metazoa; phylum Chordata; class Chondrichthyes; order Rhinopristiformes; family Pristidae; genus Pristis; species Pristis pectinata. The sequence goes on along the minus strand of NC_067408.1, from coordinate 24,208,660 downwards.
TGCTTCAAATTTCATTTAGGCAAGGCAGTAACCTGACTAAATTATTGCATCACAGAACACTGGTTACTCACAAGGTTCCTTTTTTTATTGCTTGTGCACAAGATTGTGATTGTTCATGTATCAGACAGGAATTATTACCTTGTAGCTTTAGTGCAACACTATTGATAGAAAGTTGTCACCTATCATTAACAAAAACAGAAAATGCTGGAAACACTCAGCAGGTCAGGCAGCATCTATGGAAAAAGAGACGGTTAATGTTTCACATCCGGGATCCTTCGTCAGAGAGAAAAAACACATTAGTTCAGTAGCCAAGAAGTCGAGAAGATGAGTAAAACAAAGGAAATATCTCTAATAGGGTGAGACCAAACGGATTAATGAAACAGTTACACATACATTATGTTTCTTTATCTGTGTAATGTCTTGTTAATAATGAGGTTGTGGAACATGCCCAGCAGGCCAGACTATATGAATAGACCAAGAAAAACTGAGCCAAAATTATTATAGGCAGAAATGACCACTTCTGATATAGACAGAAAGAAAGAGGGAGTTTTTTGAAATTCGAGAATTCAAAGTTGAAGCCAAAGGCTGCAACATGACCAAACAGAAAATAAGGTGTTGTTCCTCAAGCTTGTGTTGGGCCAAATGCAGGCCACAGACAAAAAGGTCAGATGGGAGTGAATTAAAGTGGGAGGCAACCGGGAGCTCAGGGTCACTTCTACATACTAAATACAGGAGCGCTGGTATGATTTTCATTTACTATGGTCACCTTTCATTGGTTGGATCACACTAATGGCAATCCTACAGTTTCATGGAGAAGAACTGACTAGCACCAGTATATGTGTCAGTGTGTTCATTAATTACAATTCAGCGCATTGCAGCATGGACGTATGGAACATACTGCTTCTCTTTTCAGAACTGTCGCCTGGTCTGCTGAATATTTCCTGCATTTTTTGTTTTACTTTTCCTTCTTTGTCTGAATTTGTGAAGCACTCCACAGAATGGCTTCAAGGACAACAGGAACCATGCAGCTGGAAATGTTAAGGGCAACCATGAGCATCCTACACGAGGCAAAAGTAAAAAGTACAAATACAAATCAGTCCATTAGCTCTTCCAGGTTATAACATTTTGGTTCTGGTTGTGCAATATTTCCTGCACATTTGACTCCACAGCATCCTTTGTGATGGATGGTATTGAATGTAATATCACACCTTACTGGGGGTAATAAGGAAAGGACATGCACTTACACTGCACATTTCACTACTTCACAACATCCCAAAGCACTTTATAGCCAATTTTGAAGGCTGATCATTCAATGTAATGAAGGGAGATGCAGTGACCAAAGTGTACACAGCAAAATACTACACAATGCAAAGAAATAAATGGCCAAGTCATCTATTTTAGGTGATTGCAGAATTGGCCTAGGTACTGTTGAGAAAAACAAGGTAGTGCTACAGAATCTGTCCATGAGTGGACTTAGTTGAATGGGATAAACAGATAGTTCTTCAATACATGCACTGAGACTGCGATGAGTGATTAACCCGTACCCATTTGAACCGATGTGTTTTAAGGATTATCTGGTCTCACTCTTAGACCCCAGATTGTATCTTTGTAACTTTGTAACCTCACAAATTATAATTACATTGTGACCCTCAAAATAATGTTTTGTTAAATTAGGCCATACAATAATATTTGTTTGTTCAAACTCATTGATCGTCCTGTCCATTGAACTACAGGGTCAAACTGTTAACATGATTTCCAAGTCAGCACAGCAGGTAGTGTCTGTGCCATGACAGGGTCGAAGCCCATTCCATCACCCCTTAGAAATTCAAGGTCCTTTTTCAAGTGAAATCATTTGCCAGTCATTTAGAATGCTAATAAGTCCAAAATTATAAAGCATCCATCTCATTAAGGCACCATTTGTATGATAATAACTGAGCACTGAACATTATGAAGAAATTTCTTTGAGGTAGCGACGGATTAACACATGACCCAGGACTCAGAACAAACTTCACTCTGATGCCCAAACCTCTCCCTGACTGTGAGACCCAACCTCCACTGTAATTCAACAAACTACTTCTATAGATTAAAAGCCACATGCAGACAGACTCAAGCTCTGATGGATTAACAATATTGGACACTGTCCATTCCATCGTGTGGCTAGTCAGGCAATCAGCCACCTATGAAAAGGCTTAACTGCCTATACAGTTTACTGTAGTCAGCCCACCTGGTCAGCTGGGCAGAGAGGAAGGGAAAACAGCTTGAAAGAGATGAATTAACCACTCATTCTGGGTTGGTGAGGGCATAGAAGACTGAACGTATAGGAGAGTGGACCAGGTTACAGGCAAACTGACCACTGGTTTGTATCTATATATTTTATGTTAATGACTACATGGAAGTGAAATAGCACTGAAATCATGTAAAGGGAAGTTATCCTGAACCTTTGCTTCAAGTTGATTGTCCCACTTAAGGAATCTGAATTTCACATCATAGCAAGTTTGTTACACAGCCCACAACTTTCTGACTCTGAAGAAGCAACATTGCTTTCAGTTATATGGTTACAGAGAAATTAAACAAGGAGAATAGGACTGCTGGGATTGCTTTACTGGGAGCTGGTAGGGACCCAATGGGCTAAATGAGCTCCTTCTGATTGAAATAAATAAGGGAGTAAACTATAGGTGAGCCAAAACTGATACTTTGTACACCACAAAAAGCATTAACGAGCACCACTACCAAATGCCAATATCAGTTTATTATTCTTTCCCAACATGTTCCAAAAATCACACTCACCTGAAACTATCAGCCATCATTTGGGTAAGAAAGTGGGCATGTTCATCTGGTCCTAAGTTGGCCACTAGGGTATTTTACTGATACTTCATACAGGGCGTATCTGACCCCTCTGTTTCTACTTGACACAGAATAATGTGTTGTGAGATTCCTGTGTGAAATATGCCTCAGGAGAATCTCTGTTTTGTTCCTTTTGTGCACAGGCTTGCAATATAAGATCTCTGCCAATCTGATCCATTTGGCACAAGATTCTCCATCATTTTACAATTAGCTTGTGGGACAGCTGGCAAGGAAAATAAGAAAAATTGTACTGATCCAATAAAAGAACATTTTCTGAAAACAGGTCAAAATTTAATTTTAATTATTAAATGCTCTTTAAATTTAAATTTAAAGAGCATTTAATAATTGACCCATACTGGCAATTCTATGGTGTCAGCTGCAGAGTAGCCATCACTTTCCAGAGGACATTGGGCCAACATGATTCCTATGTCACTAGCTTCCAGTATTACTATTATTTTGAAGGAATTAGTTGACATTGTGTAGCTGTTTTTCCCAGGAGTGTACGTCATGCAGAATTTGAAATGAGGCACAAAACAAAACACTAAAGAAAAGATTACATGCAATTTTAGGATCTTGACTAATTATGCATTTATACATTTTGGGGAGAGCTAGCCTTTTCTTTATTGAGCATTGAGGTATAACAAATAAACCAGTCAATTGTGTGTGTAAACATACAAATTATAGTGAGAATCTTTTCTTATGAAACATGGCAGTAATTTGATTTGGAATTCTGCTGTGATTGCTGATCTACAGAAAAATGATGAGCATTGACTGCTCCTTAAAATTGAGATGAGTGGGAATGGAAAATGTGAGAGACTTTTCTTGAATAAAACAAAGCGAAAAGGGAAAAGGGCTCCTTGCTTGGTATTCTGGAGATTTTCTCAATTATTTTTGAGGTTGGCAGAAGTTTCAGAGTTTTGTTTTCTAGGAAGTTTAATCTGTGGAGATTCATCTCAAAAGGCCATAAGGCCTTTCCTCGCACTGTACTTACATGTGTTCTTCATGCTTGAATTCACCATTGTGGGAACATCATTTGAAGTTGGAACAAGTTGTAAGTTGCTTTGTTTGCTCCGATCCCTAAGAAGTATGTGTGGTACATGTTCACTGTGCAATTGCAGAATGTGCTAGGAATGGGAAATTTTCTTCTGAGCAAGGAGCTCAATGTTCTTCAGAAATATCTTAAATGTTTTCATCTGGCCCCACTAACATTCAAGTAGCAACTTATTTTTTAAAAATGTACAGAAAAAAATCAACAAATGATTTGAAATAAACATTTTCTGATAAAAAGAGGAACAGATTACTGAGAACATCTAAGCTCACTTCTGTAGCAATGGACCTAAAATGATGGATAAATCCAACATGAAGCCTTTTCAAATAAAAAGAGAGAATGCTGGAAATGCAGGTCAGGTAACATCAGTGGAAAGAACAAAGTTAATGTTTCAGGAAAGAGAGACTCTGTTTGTCTTTCCACAGATACTACCTGACCTGCTAAGTATTTTCAGCATTGCCTGTTTTTATTCCAGATTTCCATCATCTGCTGCCTTTTGATTCTCATGAAGTCTTTTCAACCTACTTTCAAGCCTGCCTGAGTCTGCAGCATTAGAACCAGCATCAGAAACAGGCAATGCTGAAAACACTCTGATTTAGGACCTGTGGATGTGAACATTTTTCATGTCACTGTTCAAAGATGAGTATGGACTCTTCCCATCTAAACCAAGGTTTACAGCTCAGCATATATCTAATACAGATGATTTGGTGATGATCATAATTTTCTCTGTGGGATCTTTTTGTGCAAAACCTGACAGCTGTGTTTTTCTATATTACAACTGTGACTGCAATTCAGAAATAATTCAACTTAAATTCAGCTGTCTATGGAAATTCATTATCATTGGGAGTATTCCAAGTCTTGCTGGTCTCATTAACAGATGAAATTTCTCTTTCATAACCTTCTGTCAAATTTCAATTGTTAAAGCCTTCCTGAGAGGATAATTTCTAAGCATATAATTTCAGAATATCCTTTCTGAACTTCTATTAGGCCCTTGATATGCTATGTATAGTATGGCGATCAAAAGCGTATACAGTATACAGTACCGTAAATGTGGTCTAACTACGTTTTTATGTGATCTTTCCATCTTGTTGTTTGCCTTTAGGTGTAAATTGTAGTGCCTTGTTTGCTGTTTTATTAACCTATGCCACTAATTTTTGTGATTTATGCATCTATCACCCTTGACCCTCCCCCCGTTCCTCTATCCTGTGTTGACATTTATTTTCTGAAGACAATGTGGTCTCCTTACTTTTTCCATCATAACATACCACCTTGAATTTATCACATCCATTCTGCACAACTTAGAAGCTGCTTCAGTAGTAGTAATTTATCAATGCCTGCCCAGAGTCATAGAATTGCACAGCCACAGAAACAGGCCATTTGGCCCACTTTGTCCATGCTGACAAGTAGACATCCTTCTGGTTTAATTCCATCTCCCAGCACTCTTTATTTAAATCTATGAGGTTATTTTTAATTATTCCTTCAAGCTATGATTTGCCTGTTCATGAGCACAACTGTTAGATTTGTCCATGGAGAGGAATGCTGCAGAAAAAGAGAAGATTATTGATTATCACTATGGTTGTATAGATTGAACCAGAAATTAGTGCAATATAGCATTTCAAAAAATAGAATGCTTTGTTTCAAAATTATTTCAACAATTCTCACAACCTGGGGTAAACTCAGAGCATTTATACAGTAACAGCCTCACTGAAACTCACTATTAATCAACAACAATGCAATGACTAACATCATCTGAATTGTGCTGTAATTGTTCTATGTTCTATCATTTTAGAAATGGCCATAATGACCCAAAAAGTTACATGTAAATAAAATGCAATGATGTATTTGTGATAGAAAGGTGTGACCAAGTTCTTTAAATACTACTTTGCTTTCATGATGCATTGTATTTCAGTTATCCAGATGGTGTTTTCCTAAGATGGTGACAATCTTGGTGATGAGGGTTGTCAGTAAACTGAAGAGGTAAGGAAAGTTCCTAGAAAAAGTTACTTTGGAAACTGCTGACACTAGCACACTGGGGATATTTCATATGTTGTCACTTAACAATCTCATTGCGGCAATTGCTTCCAATTGCCAGCCAATAGTCCCGCAAAATGTTTTATTGTTCTTCCTTTGAGCACTGAGATGCTGCTAGTAACTCTCCAACATAGGTTGGGTGATAAGTGGAGGAGGGTAAGCAACAGAGTGAGAATGAACAAGAAAAAATTGCAGAATTTATCATTTTGGCTTTATGCTAAAGTGTAAAATGGCGATAGTGAATTGACCTGAAATTACCTCCGGACTTTTACTCTATTGACTTCCTGACTTCAAGATGTCTTGAAGCACTTTACACCTAATGGAATACTTTTGAAGTGTACTCATAGTTGTAACATAGGAAAACACAGCTTCACCAATTGGTTGTACAGAGATAAATGACAAGCTAATCTGTTTTGAGACACAAGAAGAATTCCTCAATTCCCCTACATATCTTTGAAAAAATGCCAAAGGATCTTTTACATTCACCTGGAAACACAGACATATCCTGGATTATATCTTTTCTGCAAAGTGGCACAGTCACCAGTGCAAGAAGGTTTATCTTGGTAATTATCTTCTTCATTATGCTATAATCAAGTATGAAACCACAAAATGGAAGTTGCCTAATTTTACAACAGATGTGAAAGACAATACCCTAAAATATCATAGTTTTTTACAAGCACATGGTAAACTGCCACTTTGCAGGAAAGCATACTCAGATTGTTGAAGGCAGTCAGGAACCGATTGTGTCCTCACATTGTACAAGCCATTGTGGGCATAATCAGGATGATCAGGATGAGCTTTTGCAAAAAATTAACTAAGCATAATTTCAGCATCTGTGCATAATACACAAAGTAACCTGCTAGATTATGGGTGAAGCTCTGAAAGTAATGATCCAAATTCGATCCATTGCTGCATATAATGGGACAGGTTGGGATGAACTGCCAGGACAGAAATAAACTTAGGCACCCCACTTCTCCAATGCCTTAAAGGAGATTGTGGTGGTGGAGATACATCCAGAGTGAGCATCAGAAGGCATGCGACTTCTTCCCAGCACCTCCTGCCCCTCCATCACCACATGTCCGATATAGAAGACCTTGTCTGAACAATGATCAGAAATCATTTGTCATATCTGAGTTGAACCCATCAAAGTATTTTACACAACTACTGACATCAAGACTCCAATGTGTCCAATGTCCTTCATCCGGTGGTGTTTAATGCATCCATAAGCTCACCCGCCAAATCTCATGTGTGTCCTAAACAAGCATTAAGGTTTGGATTACATTCTGTGATTGATATTATACTTCAATTTTGTCCTGCAAGGCACAAAAAATGAATTATGTGATTGAATTCCCCTGCTAAGGTCTACACTCTAGGGCAATACAAAATAGTAGAACACCACACCCTTCCCCTGGCCTTTATTTGTTGACCAAACCTATTTAACATTGACTTCTGCTTGACCAGACTGCTCTGATGCTGATTCTCTGAGTGAACATTTCACTCTCCCACCAAAAGTTGAGAAAAAGCCACATGAATTGCATGAAAACTGCACCAATTTTAGGTATACAGCAGTTACTGGGCATCCTGTTGTGTTCTTAACCTGCCACTCTGCTGAATTGCACAGCTGTATCTGTTTTGTGAATCCCTCTGATGAACTGCTTCCTGCTGTCCAGAGATCATTTTGAGTGGAAGTTAATGATTTCTCCTGCAAAGTAAAGAGGAACGAGAGGAAAAATTTGCAGCCAGTGTGTAAATCGGCATTTTCTGGCAGTACTGTTGAATTAAAGTCACAGGCCCATCGTCAAATAGTTCAACCTGGGGAAGAAGGTACAGATGCTGGACTAAGCATAACAAAAATGGATTAAATAGAGTAATCTGGTAAACAATATATGGGAAACCCTGGAACTGCAGTGGAAGTGACATGGCCTGAAAAAGATTCAACCATCTTTTCCAATGAGGAACTGGTCTCAGCTGTTTCATCTTTCCTGAAATAAATCCTGGGGAGAGCCTCTGCTCTGACAGCACGTCCAAGATTGGCATATCCTCCTGTGATAAACATCCTCTATTCTACCACGAGGAGTCAGGTTCCACTGCACAAAACTACCATGTTTATTTTCCTACTATCACATATTCAGATTTTACTTTAAAAATAATTTCAGTATTCATTTGTAAGTAGAATTTTGCACCAACTGTGCATTTAATACCTTTTATTTTAAATTAGTTTCTTTACGTTCTTTGACAATTCAGTTTAAATACTGTGATATGGCTTGCACTGATTTCTGTAAAATGGTATTTTGAAGGATGGACAGTAAATTTCCAGATATTCTTTTAAACTGGGGAGGAGCACTTTCAGGTTTATTTTCAAATAACTATAATCTGTCTTTTACTAAAGATTTCTGGTCCATTATCTAAGTTTCACTGAATGGTAGAGTTGATTCTGGCACTTGTGGAAGCTGATATTTTCTCCTCTCAGCAAAGTTTGGCATTACACATACATGTTGGTTGAGACTAGCTAATTGAGCAGATAATGAGGATTTAATATAGGACATATTAAGTCTTTATGACTTGGCTATTCATTGGATAAACTCATTGGCTTATGAGGAAAGTTACAGAAGATAATTTGAAAAGGCTTTATAATACATGGAAAGTAATGCACACCTGCACCCTCAACAATGAATAATGTTTCTAATGAGGAAGAGGAGAATCTATCTTAAAAAGACATCCTTTGTAAAGAAAGATCATCAGTATAAAGGCCTAGACAGAGTGAGTATCATCAACATTGATATTAGATGGGTATTAAAGCATCTAGCTTTCTTTCCTCAAAAGAGGAATGAAGGAACATATTGTATTCTCCTGAGGAAGATGTAATAATGTCAATTATGTCATTTCTAGAATTATGTCATTTCTAGCCATCATTCTGAGAAACGTTTTGGGTAATAGTAAATCACTGATGAAAACTGCACCCCTTCCTATATCCAGCTCAGTTTCAGCTTCAGCTTCAGCTTAAAAGCAAATTAACCTGAAAATTGTTGAAAATCCTTTCAGGCAGATGAGTGGTATCAGGTTGTAGGAGAAGTGGGCTATATCAGTAGAGGCCAATTTAACAAAGTGGGTGTCAAGTACATATGACAAGAGGACTGATCTACTCTTTAGGGCCTTTGGGCCAGATGGAGGTAATCCAACATATATGGTGCTAAATAAAAACTCTGCTATACATCACATTTTTTAGGACAAGGTTGTTTTACATCTTGATTGTCAGTAATCCATAATGTTCTATATCATTGGTTTCTAAAGCAGCTTTAGGCACTTGTTATTCTGGTTTAAGCTTGGAGATAAGCAGGTAGCTGAGAGGGAGAATACAGTGGCAAAGCCCCCTTACTTTCTGATATTTCTGATCAACATTCTGAAATATAATGTAAATGGTCAGATCCATAGATTATAATAAATTCTGGAGCAATAATGAAACAATTGGAAAGGATCCATGTAATGGGCAATTTTTTCAGCTGGACCATTATGCTTGTGGAAATGAGGGGCAGACTCTTTTGCCCACTCTGGAAACAAAACCATAAACCAATAGCTTTCTGCTACTGTGATGACTGTATTTGTTGGAATGTTAAGTCAGCTTTACAATGGAGTCAATTTTTTAAATAATATATTTTTTCCCTCTAAGCCAAAGGGTCCTGAGCAGGGCTTTCCTCTCAACGTTGGCCAGGCACCTTGCTGTCTCAGCCCCACTGTTTAACATCAGGGCTTCAAGATTCCCAAGAACAAAGTGAAGTAAACTATGACAGGTGCTGCGTGTGCCTCGTATGCATCTTTTTAGCAATACATCTGCCCACACATGAAATGCTGACAGGTAGAGGCCAGATATCTGTGAGTACTTGTAAGAATTATGGCAAAAGAAACTTAATGCAGACTTGTGTAATGTACCACACAGTGGAAGGAAAATTACGTTCTGTAAATACACTATGAAAGATGAAACAATAGTTGAAAAAGGAAGTGGATCAGAATCAGTAATTCAAGTAACTTTATAATATAGAAACAAATCATTGGCAGGAATAGACTAACACCTTATTAGTTTATCCACACTCTTAACTGCTGTCCCGATAAACTGTTTCCATTCCATTTCATTACATTAACCTCAAGTTATCACTCCAAGCATTACTGCTGCTAGTTTTCTTTTGGACTAGCCACTCATTTTCTGTATTCTTCTTTCTCCTTCCTTCCAGATTACTGACAGTAACTCAGTAGTCATACATATTTTCTCGAGGACAAGTAACTTAAATTCTTCATGCCCTAAACATGTTTTCCTATTCTCTTTTTCCCCTAGTCTCACTTTTCTTCCTGTTTTCCTGAGAGGTATAGTAGGCTTGGTTCTTTTATTGAAATATCCAGATAGAAATCTAAACTGAAATTACTTGCCTTTCTCTCTCCTATCACAATGATGCTGTCCCCTGTCATTTGTAGCCATTATTTATTCTAATCTGCTACACAAATTCAGCTGTGCTAACACATGCATCATCTTCAAGAAAATAGGAACCATTGCAGCTCATCTTTTGTTGGCACTTAATGCAAATCATAGATATTCACAACTTTAACTGAATTATCAAACAACAGATCCTCTGTTTGTGTATCTGCATCTGTCCCTGCTTGTGAATGGATTAAATACAATTTAGCATCAGCTGCAGCATTTTTTGTATTGCATATTTATTTAGTGCATTAATATTCATGTATATTTAAATGTCATTGTTTCAATCAAATTTCAGTGTATTACCCAAAGAGCACCTGCTCAGTGGAAGGAAATAAGCATGGTTCACTTTCAAACATTCATTTATATTAGCTGAGGACAGACTGAAAAACACTTTAATAAAACAAGGTTGATGTGAATTGATAAGCCACTTTATTTTCCATACGGAAAGTGAACATAGAGTGTAAAAGTTATAAACAAATGTCACTTACTTGACTCAATTTTAACTTCATTGTTCAAAAAAAAGAGAAAAAAAAACAATAAACCACATCCTCTGTCACTGTCACTTGCTGACTCTCTTGGTTTTAAAGTTACTTTTCATTCCAGGTAACTTCTAACAATATAAGTGAGCCCCCTGAATGTCAATTTTCAGGCCTTGGGTCAGACCTCACAATTTCCTTTGTTTAACTGTTCAAGTGTTTCTTTTATGTTTGCTGATCTTGACTGTACACATGGTAAAATAGACATTAGAAGGATTCCAATAGCTACACATGTGCAGTATCTTGCACAGAGGAAGACTAATATGTATTTTTATTAATGGATACATACATTCTCAATGGTCTGCTTGCTGCACTTACTTTTAATTCAAAATCTGGGAGGAAGGAAGGTTGTTCTGAGGCACTTTTAGTACCATTGTACTTATTCTTTTTCTCTTAGATCTTCTGACTGTAATCTATCTCCACATCAGATGGAATACTTAAACATTAGAATAAGTAATTGGAAGAATTTTATCAGTTGCATTCCTGCCACACTATTGGAGCCACATTTCAAATTGTAATTACATAACCCAAGTGCATTTCCAGCTTAACTATGTGTCATTTCATCATGGAGGATCAGGAATAAAATAATTTCATGGAAATAAGAAAATGTCAGCCTTGTCTGTTTTTTTGACTGTATCATAAATTACCAATATAGATAATTTTTCTCTGGATTCTGGTTTTTAATGTAATATTAGCAGCTATCACAAGCAAAAAAAAATCTCTCAATGGCAATAATTCATAAACTCCTGTTATTAAAGGATTTTGGAGAGCCTGGGCACTGATGTGGATGGCACATTGTTCATTTACTGCATAGCCTTGAGAATAAATCCAATCTGATTGTTTGACAGTCTCTTGTCTTTGGTAGTTCTAAGAGTTCAGTATAAAATGTGTTTGGCAAATCTAAATAGCTTCCTAGAAGAAACCAGTTACCAATACCAAACATCCTTTAATCTCACATATTTTGGCAATGTCAGAGCATACAGTTGAGAAGGTACTCCTTCCATAAAACATAACCTTAAATAACCCCTGCAAGTGCAAACTTTCACAGGAGCTCAGGAAGATAGTGATATTGCATCTAAGTATATTGATATTGCATAAACAAATAATCCTTGACAGTGATTGTTTAAAGTTGTTATTATCTGTAAGACAAGTTTTAATCATAAGTTATGCAATTGATCACAAGGGCTTTGTTCATCTGTGCCTATACCAAATGGGATTCGTACAGAGGCTAGGGGCAGGGAAATATTGATGGGTTGGTAACAGGACTGAGGTGATATGAGATGGTGACAGGAAGAGGACAAAGAAGGAAGAGCCTTCATGGAGCTGAGAAAAAAAAGTAAAGAAGGGCGGAAATAATTTGTTTCGGTTTTGAGCTATACTCAAAATGCCCACATGCAGGAAATTCAGCTCACGTTGGTATGGTAAAGTTTAGTAAATGTATATCCTGGTCATAAACTGAGAACCTTTCCCATTCCCTCAAATTGCAATATCTGAGTAACTTTCACTGTGTTAGCAACCACATCAGCACTAACATCTCCAGAAAATGAGTCTTGTTTTGAAGTTCCCATGCAGGTAGACACTGGACCTTCTGCTTCTTTGATGCTTTATTGAATATCTATCTCTAAGTACTGGCCTTGTCCCCTGTTTATGGAGAAAGCTACCATTCCCATACCTGTGTTAGTGCCTTTTGGCATAAGGGATAAAGGCATCTTGCTGTGGTCCATCCTGATGGTTCAAGCCTGAAGCAGTCCTCACAAAATAAAATTTCATTATGACTCCCAGAACATTTTATACTCTTATTTTATTCTCAGGCTCTGCCATTTGACTCTTTGAACATGCTGATTTAAGTAATCCATTAGCCTTATTTCAGACATCTAAGATAGAAACATCTTTAACATTGGTTTAATCCCTTGCCTCTTCAAGTAGTATACTTATGTTGATTAACATTGAAGTTAAAGCAAAAATATTCATGGAGTGGTGTATGTTTAATCCATGATTCTTTTTAGATATATTTGAAGTTGTATCTTCTCACAGCTCTTTAATATCTCACTGTCTGTGAAGTCCAGCAATATTTTCATAATGTGTCACTGGGGGTCATTCAGACCAGCAGTTTTAAGGAAACTTCTTTTTGTTCATGCTGTGTGGGATCTCTTTCTGCTGGCTTTATTTCTGCAATAATTTATTAACGTATCATTAGCTAGGGACATACTCTTTCATCTTCGCAGTGATATTGTTAAGCTAATGAGCTCTGTGATGTCAATTCGTTTCAGCATTAGGTTTCAATAAAGGGCTTATAATGTCACTCCAGTGTGCCACTATGTTTAGTTCTCAACCCTGGGTCGAGCGTATTACTGGTGCATAGCAAAGAATCTCTGAGTAAGACTCAAAATGCAGTAAATTCACTGCTGCATAACATCTACAGCTGTTTTACATTGAATTTAAAGTATCAAACTGAGAATATTTCACAAAAAATATAAATATTTTAAAATTTATTTATATTTTTCAGCAGGGTCCATGTGTATGACCCATTGTTTTACATTTTAGAATTTCATTGTCTGTTATCAATGGACCATTGAAAGTCAAATGAAGGCATCATAATCATGGCTACACATGTAAATGTGATGAGATTTAGACACCAGAAGGCTTTAGCTTTCACACTTATGCCTTCAGGTCTTCTGCTGTACTCAACCTGGGAACATCAAGGATGTTGCAATTGCTTCCTGCATCACTGGAAGGAGACTAAAATTCGACTAGTAAGGATGACCATGTGGATGGTCAGTGAGAAATGAATTGGGAACCCCTTACCCACAGCACCAATAACAGCAAAACTAACTTCTAACACTAAACCAAGATCTCATGTGTAAAAAGGCATGTTGCTGTTCTCAATACAACAGTGACCATACTTCAAAAATTAGCTATTAAAGTGCTGTATGGAGTATGAAAGTCACAACACAAAAGCAAGTCTTTTTATTCTCTCTTTTTCTCATTCTTTTCTCTTTTCCCTTGTTCTTTCTTTCATTGATAGGGATATTAACAACAACAGTTTAGATTGAAGTGAAATAGTCTCAGGATAATTTTGTGTCTTCTTGTTTATCAGTCAATTCAATTCACTCCAGTCAAGAAAAATCCGTTACAAAACAAAGTCCCAGCTGTAGTACGGAGGACCTGCGCTAAAGAACTAGCTGAGCCTCTGACCAAACTGTACCAGTAGATAGATCTACCCAACAAATTGGAAGATTGTTTTGATAGGGTCTCTTCACAAAAGCAGGACAAGTCAAATCTATTCTCAGTTATCAGATGGGGGGTGTCAGTAATACTGTTAAGTGGAATGTACTCTCCATTAACTATTCACCAATGACCACTTGGTTCCAGATGTCACCACAGCCTGGTCTACATATGGAATAAGGAGATAGATAGATATATTTATTAGTCACATGTACATCGAAACACACAGTAAAATGCATCTTTTGCATAGACTGCTCTGGGGGCAGTCCACAAGTGTCGCCACGCTTCCAGCGCCAGCATAGCATACCCACGACTTCCTAACCTGTACGCCTTTGAAATATGGGAGGAAACCAGAGCACCCGGAGGAAACCCACACAGACACGGGGAGAACGTACAAACTCCTCACAGACAGCGGCCAGAATTGAACCCGGGTCGCTGGTGCTGTAATAGCATTATGCTAACCGCTACACTACCGTGAAGTGAGAGTGACTGCCCAGTAAGGCAGCATTTGACTGAGTGCAGCAGGCAAACAGGGTTTGAGTAAAAACTGAAATCAATGGGCATCAAAGGGAAAATATTCCAATGGCTGGAGTCACGTCCTTCACAACAAAGCAAGATGACTATTGTTTTTGGAATTCTATAGGGCAGTGACTTAGACCTAACTATCTTCAGCACTTCATGTCCTTCCTTTCAACATAGGGTCAGTAGTAGGGCTGTTCACTGGTGATTGCACAATGTTAATTCCATTTACAACTCCTCAGCAAATGATATAGTCCACATCTACATGCAACAAAACCTGGTGAACGTTCAGGCAATGGGGCAATAAATGGTACATAACAATCACATCACGATGTGCCCGGCATGGCCATTTCCAGCAAGAGTGTCTAACCACCTACTTTTAATATTCAATGACTTCACCAACATTGAGTCCTCCACTATCAGCATCCTGGAGTTTACAATTGACCAGAAACTCAACTGGACAAGGTTCAAGAGCATATCAAGGCCTGTTTATCCTGTAGTGAGTGACTCACATCCTGGCACCCCAAAGCCTTTTCACCATCAGCAAGGCAGAAGTCAGGAGCGTGATGGTATACTCCCCACTTGCCTGAATGACAGCACCTCCAACACTCAACAAGTTTGTCATCATCCTGCAGCTTATATGATTCATCCACCAACCTAGATATTCATTCACTCCACTTTTGGTGCACCATGACTGTTCCAATGCTCCAGACTGATTTACCTGTTCTAACATGGGAGAAACTCCCAAACCAGTCATCTCCATCATCAAAAAAGGGAAGGGCAATGGGCACATGGGAACACGACCATCCCTCCATATGTTCCCCTCCAAGCCACACAGGATCTTAACTTGGAAATATATTTTTTGTTCTTCCTCATTACTTGTCTAAATCTTGGAACTCCATCCATAACAGCATTGTGGGAGTACCCTCAGCAGAGAGATTTAGTGGTTTAAAAAGAGATCCACACGAATTTCCCAAGACCTACTTGGGATGGGCACTAGATGCAGGACTTGTCAGAGCACTCACATCCTGAAAAATGAAGATATAAAAAAATCACTCAGCTACAAATCAAGTGTCTGCTGTCCATAATTTTTGACCATTAAATTGAATTATTCTAAAATCACTGATACTTTCTACCCTGGGTTTCAATTTATACAGCTGGACTCATAAAACCAGCTCAATACTGTAAGCAATCTACTGCATGCTATTAGTAAAATTCATTTTATTGGCCATATAGAGTTATTGTTGTCTTTTCTCACACTGACTTTAACCCTTTCTGGTATTACATTGCAGGCAATAAAACTGGAACACCAACAAAAATGGTTTCATGGTGCAGAACACAGAGCAAAATTGCCCATCCTTCTCCTCTCCTAAGTAGTTGTACCCAAAGACATTGAGAATATGAGACTTATTTCCTAAAGAACAGGAGTAGCGTCGTGATTCAATCCTTTTAAAATGAAATAGTTTAATGGTGAGGATGGTTTAATGGCTCATCCATTAAACTAAACTGGATTTTAAGCAAATGTTTGCAAATGCAAGGGCTCTATAAAAACCTTCAAGTTATCATAGATCCATCCAGTATCTTCATTTAATGCAAATTACATCAGTAAACTAAGGAGATAAATGTTGAAGTAATGTTAATGAATAAACCTCAGATATCCAGAAATTCAGATATTACACTTGGAATAGTCTTTAATTGTTTTAGCAGCTGAGATCAGACGAACTGACAGCCAAAGAACTGTAGTTTCATGACATTCTGTATTTGAACTCTTTAACACTTAAAGGAGGAAATTGTTAATCAATTAAAAAGACCATGAACTGTACCTTATATGTAATTGTTTGAAGGTCTGAAACTTGACGACGTGGAAAATCAAGCAGAAACATGACAGCATCAGTATGTGATATATAATGAGATTTATTATCTACTAAAGGACATATTTGTCAGAATTCAAATGAGATGGCTAAGGGAATTTTACTGAGAATGAATCCAACTGCTAATTAGAAGCTTGATAATGTGTTGTCAACATCAAAAGAACATTTTATATTCAGTTTATTAGATCTCTTTTCCTCCTTGGCACCATCAAACTCTATTATCCAAGGTAGTGAACCTCATTTTAAATTTCATCCTTTCTCTGCTTAGAATTACAAAATCATCCAACAATTCCATTCTTATGCATGCTTTCCATTTCTTTATCAAAGAGATTCCTTTTGAAATAATTTTGAGATTGGAGATACACAACTCTTACATTGTCTCTTTGAATTCTTAAGGCATTCTTACCTGCACTGCTCTTGGTTTATTAAAGTATCTCTAGTTTCTTTCTTTCACAGCTAAATACTCTGATCTTTTTCCAATGTTTTCACGGAAAAAATGATTCCTAAGACTCTTCATTGGACTTCTCAGTAACAAAAATATAAAAGATTCAAGATATTACCCAATTTCAGCAGAACATCCGGCAAGGCACTAGTGATTCAAGAATGTAATACTGCATTTTATTCCTTTCCTGGATGGAAAGAATATTTTTCTTTTATTCATAGACCGGAAGTGGACGTCACTGGCAAGGCCAACCTATATGATGATTTATCTTCTTCATTTCTAGTGCAGTAAAGACACTTACACAGATCTATTAGGCAGGAGTTAAAAGATTTTGCCATAATTACAATGAATAAAACAGATACATGTGTCCAATTCTGGATGATTTATGGAGGAGAACTTGGAAATGCTAGTGTTCCCAAGTGCCTGTTGTCCTTATTTTTCTCGCTGGTAGAGCTTTTAGACTCTTGAGGTACTTTTAACAAAGTCTCAGGAATTGCTGCAATGCTTCTTGACCCTGTGTGGCCCTTCTGCTGATGATATTTCCCCTGTGTTATTGGGTAGGGAATGCTGGAATTTTCACCATTAATGATGATGGAATGGTACTTCCTGCAGCCTCAGTGTAGTGGTGGTGACAGAATCAGAATCAGCTTTATTATCACTGACAAATGTCATGAAATTTGTTGTTTTGTGGCAGCAGTACAGTGCAAGACATAAAAATTATCAATAAAGAAAACAGTGCAAAAGAGGCATAATGAGGTAGTGTTCGTGGGTTCATGGACCTTTCAGAAATCTGATGGCAGAGGGGGAGAAGCTGAAATGGTGGAGTTCCTGAAACATTGAGTGTGGGTCTTCAGGCTCCTGCATCTCCTCCCTGAAGGTAGTAATGAGAAGAGGGCATGTCCCAGGTGGTGAATGTCCTTAATGATGGATGCCGCTTTCTTGAGGCACCGCCACTTGAAGATGTCCTTGATGGTGGGGAGGATTGTGCCCATGTTAAGCTGGTGGACAGCTTGCTGATCTGGTGGGATGCTTTGTTCTTAATGGTCTCAACTTCTTTAGTGCTTCATTCACTCAGGCAAATTCAGTGTATTTCATCACACTCCTAACTTCTGTCATGCAGATGGCTAAAAACACCTGGGGCGTCATTTGGTGAGATGATAACAGCAGGATACTCAGCTTCTGACCTGCTTTTAGAACCAGTACATTTACTTCCAGAAGTGAACTCCAGGAAATTGATGTGGTATATTCAGTGGTGGTAATACCATTGTATATTGAGACATAGAGGTGGTTCACTGACTATTTGTTGCAAGTGGTCATTATCTGGCATAAATAGAAATTGTCAGTTGCCAAGTCAAACCGAAATATTGACCTGGTCTTTCTGCAAAAACGTAAAATGCTAGAAAAGTTCAGCAGGTCAGGCAGCATCTGTGTAAAGAGAAACAGAGTTAAAATTTCAGGACTGGGAAAGAGAGAAAAACAAGTTAAATTTTATATTTGGCCCCTACCTCACAGAAGCCAAGTATAAGCTCTCAGGCACACCTTCCTATCTCCCTCTGGACCATGAACCCTGCCACCTAACATTATGTCATTGTTACCCAGTCAGTCACTGATCTCATTTCCTTGGGAGATCTTCCCTCCACAGCTTCTAGACTTGTGGTGCCCCTGCCCTGCATAGCCCACTTCTACCTCCTGCTCATGGTCCTACTTAAAATTGATTTTGTGGCGACTCACCGTCTAGTCGGGCGAACCGGCTCGGCAGTCGGGTCGCGCGGTGTCGGAGCGACGAGGCCCAAGATGGCGGCGGGCCTCGTCTTTCCGAGCGACGGGGAGAACCCGCGCGCGGGAAAGTCCTGATGACGTAGGACTTACGTCATCAGGACTTACGTCATTGCCGGTTTTTTGGGCGGGAGTTTTTCTCCCTTAAAGGGCCCGCACAAGGCGGGAAAATAAACCAGTTCTGTTTGGCAATCCTCCGAGTAGAGTCTTGTTTTATTCCGCGGTAGCAACCGCTACAATTTGTTTTTTTTTCTCTCTCAGTTCTGATGAAGGGTCTTGGACCTAAAACATTAACTTTGTTTCTCTTTTCATGGACGCTGATGCAGCATTTTCTCTTTTTGTTCCAGATTTCCAGCATCTGCAGTTCTTTTTTATTTTTATTTCTGTGTGCAGGTACAGATGACTTTAGAGTCTGGTCTTGTGAATGCTGTTGACATTGCGTATGCATCAGTGATTATTCCTCCTTCTGACCTTATGATGAAAAAAAGGTTATTGATGAAGCAATAGAAGATGATTCTCAAATTTGACCAATAAAATCCAAGTGATTTATGATCAATTGAGGCAGTGCCGAGAATCCTGTAAATATTCTTCAGAAAGAATAGAATTTATCTGATGAACACTAAAGGGAATTTATTGTCGTGCTGCAGTAAAGATTGTTGATTATCTGCATATTTGTTCTACCAAACAAAGGATATATTTCAAAAGCAGTGACGTATATTAATGCATTTTTTAAAAAATTGACAGCAAGTATAAAATATTTTAAGTAAATAGGGGCAAATCTTGAGGAAAATAAATTAAATCTGTGAATGGTCAGAACAATGACAGGTGAAATGCCATGTGGTGATGTGCACAGTAATGGAAATAGAAGGCCTTTGAAAAGGAACAGGCTGCAATATAAATGCTGGCCTTGAATACATAACTTTAGAAGTAAAAAAAACATAAATACATACCAAGTGGATTGTTCATCTCGGCTTTCTCCTGAGGACCCGATCATCACAGAGTCAGTCATCAACCAATTCAATTTGTGTCCACATAACTTGCTCCAGTGACAGTGGAACCCAGCAGTGATGCCAAAGGCAAGGGTAGAGTATTTGCAACTCACTTCAGTGAATAATCCATCTTCCAAGGTTCTGACAGCCAAAGAAACAAATCGTATATCAGTTTAATTCACCTCACATGACAATAAGAAACCACTCTCTGGACATCACACAGAAGAGACTACAGGCTCTGACAATATCCTTACTGTAAGTCCTGAAAATTTGTACTACTGAGCTGGCCATGACTCCAACCAACTTGTACTACAGCTAGACTTTGGCATTTACATAACAAGGTGGAAAATGCAGAGGTAGATCCTGTCCAGAAAAAAAGGAGGTCTAATCCAATCTAGCCAAGTGTTTCTCCATAATTTACTCCCAAACATCAACAAGTTGATGAATAGGACATTGGCAGTGTTATTAAGTGCCAGTTACTTACCAGTAATGCTCAATACTGCTGATATTAGGTTCTGCCAGGACTATGTCTCCACATCTCATTAATGCCTGAGTTCCAAAGGTAAGGTGAAAGTGTTAGCCCTTCAAAAGGTAGCATTTATCCAAGTGTTACATTAAAAAAATTTGAGTTCAATTTGGGGAATGCAGGGAAAGGAAGATGGTTCTTGTTGTTGCAACCCAATCATCAACAGACACTGGTACAAGTCACTTTGGATCATACTTTAGGGCCAGCCTTGTAGATGGTGGAAAGGTTTCAGGAAGTCCTCAGAGGACCTAATTGCTAATTGTTCCAGACATTTTGCAACTTGCTAATTGTTCCAAACATTTGGCAACTGTTTGGTATTTTGAGTTATCTTCTTTTCTTTTTTGAATGTTATTGGAGTATGTTTTCATCAACAACAGCAACTCTTGGGCACCTTATCTGGGAGCAGTTCTTCATGCGTAATATCAGACCATGCTATTTGAGTACTTGATCTTGATCCCACATACACCACACCCATGAATATATCATCCAGCTGAAGGCACTGAACGGGATCAGCAATTGGAAAACCTGCCCTTGGCTCCAGCCTCCAGACAATAAAACTGTACTATCTATGTTTAGGGTATATTTTTCATGATAAAAGACTTAAATTATTTGAACAATGAGGTCTGTTCTCATTAATTCAGACCTGCTAATATATCTGCAATACAAGTTCAACTCATAAACATAAAATAATAAGAATTACTTGTGTCAGTACGCTATGTAAATGCATACTGACAATAAATCTCCTTCATGATTTCTGCTTCTTAGATCCTGTGAATCAATTTATTATTAAACTTCAAATCAGGTTCAGACATATCAAAACTTAAGACATGATTGACATCTTTTCAGTACACATTGTCCTGGATTCAAGGTAGCTTGTATTCCCCACTTATCCCATTAAGCGATAATCATTTTATAAAAGTGTCACAGAGCTTCTGAGCATGGTTGGAATGAATATTATTTGATTGAGTTTATAGGTGTTATTATCTGCAATCACTTTTCCATTGCCAATGAGATATATGGAATGGTGATGAGCAATTAATTCTTAAACTTTCAATGGATGTCAGCTGTGGCTCAGTGAGTTGAACTCTTGTCGCAGTCAGAAAGATAATGAATTGGACCCCCACCTGCAGAAAATAGATCACAAACATGTTAGCTGAAACCCTAGTATAATTCTAAAAGGTGCTTTACAATAACAGATTCCATCATTTGGGTGTGACATTAAATTGGGGCATTGTCTGAGTTTGCAAGTGAACATATTCACTTTAAAAAAGAGGAGGTGCTGGTGGCCATAAAGTGCATAAGGGTGGTCCCCATGGTCTGACCAAGTGTATCCGAGGACATTGTGGGAAGGTAGGGAAGAAATTGTTGGGGCCAGGCAGAGATATTTGTATCATCATTAGCTACAGATGAAGTATCGAAAGAGTGCCAATGTAATGTCTTTATCTAAGAAGGGATGCAAAGAAAATCCAGGGGACTACAGGCCAGTGAGCCCAACATCAGTGGTGGGAAAGTTACTGGAGAGATTCTGAGAGACAGGATTTACCAGCACTTGGGAAAGCAAAGGCTGATTAAGGATACTCAGCATAGCTTTGTGCATGGGAAATCATTTCTCACGAATTTGACTGAGTTTTTTGAAGAAGTGACAGAAAAGCTGATGAGGACAGGGCAGTAGACATTGACTACATGGACTTTAGCTAGGCCTTTTAACAAGATCCTGGATGGGAGGCTGGTCCAGAAGGTGAGATCACATGGGATCCAGGGTGAGCTAGGCAACTGGATACAAAATTGGCTTGGTGGTATGAGTTAGAGGATGGTAGTGGAGGGTTGATTTTCACATTGGAGCCTGTGATCAGTGGTGTGCCACAGAGATTGGTGCTGGGTCCACTATTGTTTGTCACCTATATTAACAATTTGCTTGAGAATGTAGTTTATCAGGTTAGTGAGTTTGCAGATGACACCAAAGTTGGTGGTATAATGGGTGGTGAAGAAAATTATTTCAGGAATGACAGATGAACTTAACTCAGACAAGAGTGAAGTGTAGCATTTTGTTAAATTAAACCAGCGCAGGATTTACACAGTAAATGACGGGGCCGAAAAGAGTTCTGTAGAACAAAGAGATCTAGGGTTACAAGTACATAGTTCCCTGAAAGTAGTGACACAGGTAGACAGGCTAGTGAAGAAGGCATTTGGCATGCTTGCCTTCATTGGTCAGGATATTGAGTTGGGACATCTCACCTGTACTATACAAAATGTTGATGAGACAGCACTTGGAGTATTGTGCGCAGTTCTGGTCACTGAGTGAGATCAAGTATACTATTAAGCTGGAAATGGTGTAGAGAAGATTCTCAAGGGGGTTACCAAGGCTGGAGGGCTTGAGTTATAAGGAGAGACTGGATAGACTGCGACATTTTTCCCTGGCATGTAGGAGGCTGAGGGGTGACCTTACAGAGGTATATAAAATCATAAGGATCATAGATCAGGTGAAAGATCACAGTCTTTTCCCCAGGGTAGGGGTGTCTATAACTAGAGAACATAGATTTAAGATGAGAGGGGAAAGATTTAAAGGGGACTTGAGGGGCAACATTTCCACACAGATAGTGTTGCGTATTTGGAATGAGTTGACAGAGGAAATGGTAGAGGCAGGTACAATTATGATATATGAAATAGATTTGGACAGGTACATGGATGGGGATGGTTTAGAGAGATATGGACCAAATACAAGCAAATGGGACTAGTTCAACTAAGCAGCTTGGTTGGCATAGATGAGTTGGGCCAAAGGGACTCTTTCCATGCTGTATAACTCTATGAATCTATTATTCTATAAGGATCCAGCAGCACTATTACAAAGCTCTGGGAAGTTATCCAGTTTCCTCGCAAAGAGCCTTTACTTAATCAACATCAACATCAATAAAATTGATTACCTGCATACTATGCGAGACAAGGTTTTCTGGCAGGAATCACTAACACCTCTGTATTCTCAATCTGGAGGATAAGGTCTGAATGGCAACCAGACCTCAGGGGGTGCAGTGTGGCGGCCTCTACCCTGAATTGCCCTTGACAGGCAGAGACAGGGCTATGCTAGCTGTCAAAACTCTCCTCCGCTCCACAATTTTTAAGAAACACTAATTATTAAATTCAGTAAATAATTCTAAAACAAAAATACTATTTTTTCAAAACATTAAAAATGTTATTTAAAACACATGAAAGTGATTAGAAATAATTAAATCAAAATAATTGAAAAAGAATAGCTTACCTTTACTTTCCTCCTAATCTTCCTCCCGTTAATACGTTAATCGTTAATACATAATATGCTGTATATAGAAATTGATATAAAATAATCAAATATATTGATTGAATCTCCTGTGAATGTTAAGGAATTTCAAGATAAGCAATATTTATGAAAATAAATTAACATTAAGATGTTTCACTCTATCTAAAAAGTTCTAATTTTTGTAGAAATAATAGAGAAAAGAGATGAGAAATTTATATTTAGTTGCTAGCACTGATTGGAAGCAGTATTCACCTCTCATCGTTCCATTTTATTAATGTCAGTGACTGGCAACTAAGAATCACACACTCATTTAGAGTCAACAACCAAAGACGAACATCTCCACCAATACATTTTATGTAGTGATAAATTAGTAAATGTTGAGATTCAGAGGGATTTGAATATGCTTGCTCAGCACACAAGTAGTTCACTTGCAGGAACAGCAAGCAATGAAGAAATGGTGGGATGCGCTATATTGAAATAGAAATTAAGTACAAACATAAGGAAGTCTTATCGCAAAGGTACAGGGCATTGAAGCCACATCGAGATTAATATGTGCAATTTTTAATCTCTTTACTGAAGGAAGAATATACTTGCATTAGAAATGATTTGTTAGATTTATTCCTTGGAGCAAGGGACTATCCTTTCCTATAAAGAAATGTTGAATAGGTTCTACTGGTACTGCCTGGATCTTAGTTCCTGAGCAGGTTTGATAAGGTAAATGGTAAAGAGAGGCTGGTTACCCTTGTGGGTCTAGAACTTGACCACATCCTTTATCCTAAGCCTGTGGATAAAGTTATTTGGAACTGAGATGAGAAATTTCATTACTTAGGGTTTAGAGTAATCTTTGGAATTCTTGGATGTTCGGTCTTGGAGTATATTCAAAGCTGAAATAGATTAGACTTTTGGAATCCATAGCAACCAAATTATTTTGGAAATGGGCAGGAAAGTGGCAAGGTGAAGGGTGGACCAGGTCCTTACTGGATGCTCCACCAATCCTCAAACAGTACCCACTCCTGATTCTTATGTCCTTAAGAGCAGCTCAGCACGCGCGCGCGCACACACACACACACTTGCTCTTTTGGTGAGAATCACAGATACCACTTGGTGAAAAAACACAAGCTGTAAGCGAAAGAAATTGGAAATTAAATTTGCGATAAAAGTTCTTCCA
The DNA here is from genome assembly GCF_009764475.1 of Pristis pectinata. Lineage (NCBI taxonomy): Eukaryota > Metazoa > Chordata > Chondrichthyes > Rhinopristiformes > Pristidae > Pristis > Pristis pectinata. The sequence continues at coordinate 24,183,946 of NC_067408.1, read as the reverse complement.
GTATTTAAATGAGGTCAAATAAACTGTCCTGTCATATTAAGACCTGTATGTGGACTAAATTTTAGTTTACTCAGCAGTTACTTTAATATGAGTGTCAAAATTAATGGTAATTGGGAAATCTTTAGAGAATTATCATCATATGTTGTGAAGACATCAATTTGAACCCAAAAATGAAGTTAGTCCATGATATACTGCACTGCAAATAACTGATGCTTATTTTTAGAGTTGGTCAATGGTGATACAAATTTATCAACACATATTTTCATGTTAAGGAGTTGTGCATTGCGCATGACAGTCCTGACCTAACGTGTGCAACCACAGATCTTTCCTCCTTGATCTCTCACTGCTGTGTTGCAGAGAATGAAGATCGAGGAGACTGTATTGGATCGTGGGCAAAATGGTTACTGATAAAGCAGACTGTGGGATGAGGAGGGTGAGGAAGGGACTGGAAGTTTTAGGTTGCAGTTTGGGGAGGAAAATCTTCAAATACTGAGGTTGGTGGGTGGGGAGAGAATCACAGGGGATGATTCAGGAATTAGAAGAAGGATCAAGGGGGTTGTGATTAAGGGGGAACATGGTGGCGAGCATATTAATTTAGAGAGAGGGTAATTGTCAGGGAGAGGATCAGACTGGGCTAGATTGATGTTCAGGGACACTGGAGAGGAGATTGAATGGCTGAGGAGAAGTTTAGGGCGAAGGTTGTGAAGGAGCTTAGGAAGACAGATAGAATACTGTGCATCCCTGAGGGTTTGATAAAGGGATCTTGGGTGTGGTGGGAGGTGGGGGGTGTTGGTGCTGGGCGGAATGCATGAGGGAATTTGGGGAGGGACAGGGAGGGATGAAGGTCACAATCAATGTGAAGGTAAAACAGAAATCTTCCTTAAGGAAGATTACTACCTAAGGAAGATTCCCAAGTGACAGCCCAAGCAGGGGAAGATTCTTTAATTAATGCTGAATCAGTCACAAATCTTCAGTAAAGGCCTGCTCAGCATCTGAGGCTCATACTGTCTGTGAACTACACATGAATGGTTAAAACTCATGCATGTAACATCAGTTGTGCATATTATATGTGAGGGTAATAATTCATAAACTGGAAGTCTGAAGCTGTGCTAACATTTATTCTTGACCCAACATCACTAAAATAGTTTATTGGTGAATTACATCATTCCTGCTTGTCTAAATCTGAGGTGTGTATATTGGCTCTTCTGTTTCCCTATAAGGGCAACTATACTTCAAAACTACTTGGTTGGAATTTTAGGACATGCTGAATTTGTGAAAGATAATGTTTTCCTTTTCTCACTTCCAATGCCAAATAATTCTCAAAGGCTATAATTAACCTATTTTCACTTTTGTAATATCACCCAACTTTAGGTGCAAACTCACTTCATTTTCTACTTTCTTCTGGCCTTTGTTACCTCTAAGTTGGAGTTGCACAACACAGAAACAGTCCCTTCAGTCCACAGAGTCTGTGCCGGCCATCATGCCTCCATTTATCATAATCCCATATGATTTTCCCCATGTACCCGTCAATTTCCCTTAGATTCTACCACTCACCTACACATCCGGGCCAGTTGACAGTGGCCAACTGACCTACCAACCTGTGTATCTTTGGGGTGTAAGAGGAAATCGGAGCATCTGAAAGAAACCCATATGGTCACAGGGAGAACATGCAAACTCCACATAGATGGCAATTCAGGATTGAACCTTGGTCACAAGGCAGCAATTCGATTAACTGCACTTCGGCTGATCTCCTTTGATGTATGCTGTACAGACTGAGGTCCTCTGAAGCCTGCTGCATGTGTGTCTATTGAACCATGCTCCATGAAGCAATCACCCCTGTGTTGCTGATCTAAGATTGTGCCCAGTTGTGCAGTACTTTGATATTTAAAATTTGCGCTCTTAGTTTCTAATCCTTTCATGGTTTTGCATCTTTCTTTCTCTGTAATTTCCTCTAGTTCTGTAAAGCCCTTAGGTATCTGTATTCTTCCAATTCTGAACACAACTGAATAGGTGTTACTGAGTTCAATCACCATGGCACTAAATTCAGGAATTCCATCCCAAAATCTCTCTGCTCTCCACTTCTCTTTCCCCCTTTAAAAATATAACTTTGACCGTAGCAACTAGAGGAAATTTATATGGTCACAGGAGAGCATGGAAGCTTCACACAGGCAACACTTGAGGTCACAATTAAACCGGGGTCACTGGAGCTATGAGGCAGCAACTCTGCGAGCTGTGCCACTGTGCAACACAGTGTGAATTGTTGTCAACTAAGTTTCCTGTCAGGTATCTTGTCAGTTTTCCTACATTAAAAGCTATCTTACAATTTACTACCTTACTACATTTACTCCACAAAATACAAGCCTAAGACAACTGCAGATAAAGTAATAAAAACAAATAATGCTAGAAACATACACAAGTCAGGCAGCAATAAGACTGGAGAAAGATGGAGTTACAGTTTCAGGTGGATGATCTTTCACTAGACCAAGAAAAAGTTAAAAATCAAACACGTTTTAAGTTGTAGAGATGGGGAAGGGGTGGAGAGAGCAAAGGGAATGTCTGAGACATTGTGGGGACCGAAGAGGAATGAATGACACAAGTGGTGGCTGAAAGGGTGATGAAGACTTGTTAGATGCAGCTTAATAAACTGAAGCTTGCAACTTCAGTAAAGAAAGAGATATCGTTGTGAAAATGAGTTTTTGTTGCATTTGTTGGATGAAAATTATGATCATCATTTAAAACTAAGAATGATATTGTCAAATGAGCACTTTACTCTAAAATTGCTGAGGTTAGAATTACTTGGAGATCATGACTCTGAACTGAACTTCTGGAATCCTAATGTTGACACAAGCCTTTTCACCCTCCCTGAAGTTACCATTAACTCAGAAAAAGTTGGCAACATTCCCAGAATTGGAATACATTTGTCCGGAGATATTGAATTCAGAGCCATCTCAGTTCTATTCTGAATTGCATTATTGCATTATGTTGAGAAATTACTGAAGGTAAACTATAGTATTCACACAATGGTCATAGCAGAGAAGGAAGCCATTTGGGCTGTTGAGTCCATACCAGCTCTGCGTAAAAGCAATCCAGCTGGTCCCATTTCCATACTTTGACCCAAAAGCCATTAGCCATATTTTAGTTAACCAAATGCAAACTAATAGCTGAATCTGGAGGTAAGGTTTGTTTTGCTTGCGCCATTTGTCACAAGATATTTGGCAAGCATTTAGGGAACACAAGATGAGTAGAAATCTTTTTATTTAATGTTTTGCCATAATCCATGTTCAAATATATTGTTATTTGTGTTTCAGGACTAAATTGGGACTAAACCCATATCAATGTTCATTTATATTTTCAACCTTTCTAAAGGAAGTATTTTTTTTAGGTAACAGTTTTGTTTAGGGAGGAATGCAGAGAGAGGAGCCTCATTTATTTCAAATTGACCTCGTATCTCAAAGATGCAAAGTTGGTTAATGCATTTTATTTTTTGGGCCACGTGCTTATATGCAAAATTGCTAACACATTTTCATTTTTTAAATATATTTCTTGTTAAAGTATTTTCTTAAAACCTGGTCCTTTCACTTTTGCTATATTTTAGTATTGCTTCTGTAATGTGTTCCTTCCCCTTTTCCTTTTTAATCATGTCTATCTATGTTGGTTTTCATCTGCTGCTCAGGCATCTGATCCTAATGGAAATTGAATATCAGGTTTTTCTCTCCTGAACAATTTTAAGGAAAGGTATTTTTGTGTCTGGCCTTGTAATGAAAGACTTTAGGAATCAGATCCAAAAGATAGTCAGTAAAAAGAGGATGATTTTCCTTTAATATTTTATTCATCCATTTCTTCTGAAGAATAAAAATTGATTAGGGAGAGAAATGTATCAAAAATACACTTGCAGCCATTTGGGGCAAAGCTGGAGGTTAGCTGGAATAGTAACATAGTGCATTATTGATTTAGATTTTGGTTATGCAGTAATAGATTAAAACCACAAATCTGTTGATAAGTGACTTAGGAAGGACTTAAAGCATGACTTGGTGGAGGATGTCAAGTGCAGACTTATTTGTAAGTGTAAATAAAGGCAAAATAAAAATGCATTTTGTAGCAATTATACCAGAATATTAGACTTTATTTAGGCTTTCAGGCGGGATACCATAATAAAACAATACTAATTAAGAACAAAATGACATGAAATGATATATACATTCTCAACATTGTTTTATGTTTGGATCAAGGAAAAGTGATGAGATCAAACTTTGGAGTGAATAACATTGCATTGTTTACACATGTATTTTGCTTCCAGTCAGCTGGAACCAAATAGTTGTAAGCCCAAAATTAAAAGTTTACTATGGCATAGAAATTCACTGCTTTATTCACCATAATGGAACATTACTATACAGAGTTAAACACAGATGTAGTGTTGATATATTGTTGTATAATGCAATTGTTATGTTCTGTTACTACAGATTCCTTCTAAGGACAGTGTGTGTATTTTCCCTCGACTGATACTTTTTACTATTCTCACCATAACTCATATTTCAGATGTGGTGATAAAGAAAAACAGCCATTGTTTATATCATTTTCAGTGGCAAGTGTGTATAACAAATTTCAAGCATAAGGGTTAAGCAGTTGGTGTTTACACTGGAGATAAGGATGAGCAAACAGGAAATGTAGTTTCTTTCAGTCTGAGCATTTTGCACTTGTGAATACCATCACTTTATTATGGTCAATTTTTTTTGATAATTATGTAGGATTTGTGGCACCACCATTACTGCTGTCATGTTTCAAATATGATTCAGCCTCTCGCTTATTCCTGTAAGTTTTAAGGAGACAATAAATTCTCACACCTAATCTACTTAAGTCAAATCCATGCAAGTGAACCAATTTTGAAAAGATATGTTTAAGCAAGTACATGCTCAGTACATTCAACGCATCATACTGTCGCAGTGGCAATGGTCATACCTAATCTCATGCCATTTATCCTGCATTCTGACTCATTCTCACTTCTGTCCATCCTTGAAAAGAGTCATCACTGGTTTGTAGGAGCAATGACAGGATATGGAATCACAGATGACATAAGGAAAAATAACTCCTGTTTATGAAATATTATTGCCTACAAATGATGACCATAAAGGAGTAGAAAAGTGTGCTAATTGCATGTCTTACTGCAAACCAGAATTTGGTATATGAGGCAATTGCGTTTCACTGCACAAGGCCAAAAGCAAAAGAAGCAATTGATCAATATTGCATGTGCCTGAAACAACCTGCTGCAAAATGTGAAAATTCTGCTCTTGAATGAGAGCTGAAAATGCAGCTCATTAATATTATGATAGCAGCTACCCTTGAAATGTACTTTGCTTCAAAGAGAAAACATTGCTAGTCATATGGAAAACTCTTAAGAGTTTGCAAAAGCTTGTCTTTCAACAAACCCAGTGCATCAGAACTCATAAAAGCATGGAGTGAATGTTGAAGCCAATGCAGAGATCAAAACCAAATTTCAATAATCTGGGTGTGCATTTGCCATATGCCATACTTGGAAGGATAGTTAGCCACAGATGGAAGTGAACATCTAAAATTTGTGAATTAATGTACTGTTTCAAAAAAGATGCAATATTCAGTGTAATGAACAAAACAGCCTACTCTAACTCAGCAAGGAAATGCCAGGATATTTCCTTATGATAATACTAACTTTTTGTCAGTTCTGGCAAAGTTTTCATCATGAATGATAATCAAATCAGAGTGCGTCAACATAAGATTCTATGTAACCTCAGGTGACCATGATATTTCTCTGAGGTTTCACACAGCATGTTTTCATTGCATTATAGTGCAGTATGCAGTATCTACAGCTGATCCCATCTGTCTCAAAGAAAAGGAGGCAGAAATGCATATTGATTATGTAAGCATGACTGTCATGCTAAAAGCAATGACACTGAGTGAAATCAAAAGCTGTAACAAAGCAAATGTTGGCCCATCACTGTGTATGACAGCAATTTTGTCACAAAAGTACAACCCATGTCAAAGAAACTTCACCCTCTTGTGATATCGCACATAAACTGCAAAATATGCACAAAGTTCACAATGGACTCATATTCACGCTTCAGATCTTGTGGTGCAACAGATGTATAATAAATATTTCTCATGAAGGCTATCAAGGTATCACGAATCATGGAAGCAAGAACTTTATACAGAGGAACAACACATTCAGCATCAAGAACATCTACAACTACACTGATTTTTACACAACCATCCACTCACATCTTCCAGTGATACCCCATGGGAGGATGATTAATGTCTATAGGGAGTAAAGTAAAACATCATGAAAGCAAATTCAGACAAAAAAATTGCAAAATTTAGATCTATGCCATTACAGCCACTGGATACAATACTTGTGAAATACAATAACTATTTAGGCAAGCAAGCAAATCCGTATGGCATGCAGCCACTTAAAGTGACTACAACAAAAAGATCCACAATCACAGCATTGTGTGGTTCACTAAGCATCACATGAAACACATTTTTTGAAGTTCTCACTAATAGTGCAGCTGAAATGGATAACTTCAATATCACAACTGAAACTGATAAATCCCAGTTGGCACAATAGACAACGCCTTCACGTGAGGAAATAACTAAGTGTTATACATCATACCAGTAGAAAGCTCCCTCATATCTGAAAGACTTTAGAATGGAGTGGTATAAAACATAGATACTACAAAATCAGAACCTTCCTTTTAACATGGGGGTGGGGGTGGGGTGAAATATGCTGTTTTCTTATTTTGCTATGCTACTGCCAAACTATGTTATTCATGAATCAATGTATGAACAGGACAATAGACTCAGGGAATGAAACAGTCTGTGTCAGCATGCAGAGGACCTAGATAATATTCATGTCTGGTCTGATAAGTTGCAAGTAACATTCCTGCCAAAGAAGTGCCAGACCTTCTCCAAGAAAAGAGAATCAAACTGCCTACCTTTGGCATTCAATGGCATTACCATCAGTGAATTCCCCCCACACCCCCCAACCATCAACACGCTGGAGGCCATTGTCAATTGACCACATAAATTCAACTGGACTCATCACAAAAATATTGTAGCTGCAAGAACAGGCCATAGGAAGCGTTTTCTGCAGTTAATAACTTACCTTCTGACATCCTAGTTTATTCCCCATCTACAAGGCACAAATCAGGAGTATGATGGAATGCTCTTAATTTGCCTGGATGAGTGAAGCTTCAATAACACTAAAGACACTTGACATCATCCAGAATAAATAGCCTGCTTGATTACCACACCATATATCACCCTAAATCTTCATTCATTCCTTCCCTCAACGGAGATTGATGATTATGTTGTAACTATGTGCAAAATGCACTGCAGTTACTTGCCTAGGCTTCTCCAGTTGCATCATCCACCCCCTAATCTCTAAAACAGACAAGAGCTTCTGACAAATGGCAACACCACCATTTATAGATTCCACTGCAAGGCACACACCATCCTGACTTGGAACTATATAATTATTCCTTCCACATCACTGAGTCTAAATCCCAGAATTAAAGCATAAGAGAGGCTCAACATTCTTTTCTGGTCTAATGTTAGATCATTGGCTCAAGAAACAGAGCCAAAGGCATCTGTAATTATGAGCATCCAGTTGTCAAAATCTCTATTAACAGATGTACCCTGCTCCTTAAAGCTCACCTCTTTGACCATTTATTTGATCATCTGTCCTTGCTGCCCAGATTTTGCTGAATGGGACCCACCACCCTCTCTCACCACAGATCTTGCCTTCATTTGGAACTGTAGTCCTGTTGGCTGAGGCTGTCCTGCAGCTTCAAGTCTTGCCTGACATGACTGATTCATATGGGTGGAGCCAGAACAAGCCCCAACCATAAAACTACTTTGAAATACTTTAAATGATGGTAAAGACATGCTCCCAATTTTGTTTTCTACCAAATATCAAGGTTTTGTAATGCTCCGAATATGTCTGACATTCAAAAGCTATTAAAATAATATAAATAATCAAAAAATGTTAAAAGTTACCACTTAAAGAAATTAAATATAAAATATTTAGAAAAAATAAAAATATTACTGTACATACTTTCTTCACCTTTCCCCTGTAGTCCTGCAATCCTCATTTAAATGAATACACACATGGATCCTGCACCAGGTGTAAGTTATGCAAGACCTGAGAGCAGATTCTCCAGAATGAGTGTTGGGAATTCCAGCACCGGACTTCATGCAGAATTTTTGGCAAAAAACATCAAAATCAGGCCCAGTTCCCCTTTCCTGGCTTAGTGTCAAATTTTGTTTGTTAACTCTCCGGTAAAGTAGCCCAGAACATCCAGTGCTACACTTTGTAAATGGAATTTGTTGACACTAATGACACCATTGTTCTTCTCTGTATGCTTCCAGCAATGGGAAGACTTTGTGATAGAATTAGCAGTCAGATTGGCCTCTGAAGAAAGTTCAGACCCACTTTGTGCAGCTCCCCCAGTGGAACACAGTGAGAAATCTGCTCCTTGCACCGCTGCAAGGTCCTATATGCGAGCAAGGTTTCCCTCACTATACAGGCACCATACAGTGATGGTTGTGGTGGATGAGGGGAACAGAATCAAGCAGCAGAAAATGCTTTCAACAGTTGGCTGAGAAATGTTCTTGTCCCTTGCCACTCTGATGTCATTTTTTGTATTAGCAATATTGAAGTCATTAAAAACTAATATTTCTTTTTAAATAATTTTAATCCTAAAAATTAATTTTGAAAATCACAACAAACAAAAAAAATATTTTTAACAAACATGTGAAAATACTATTACCTTAATCCCTCACAGTTCTTCCCCTCCATTAAAGTGAATGGAAAAGTTACTTACTTACTTACTATGACACAGAAGGAGCCATTCGGTCTATCAGATCCATGCTGGCCTGTGGGGAGCAATCCCATTTGTCTCACTCTCTCTGTCCTTATTTCCCTGTAGCCTTATAACTTAGTCTCTCTTATACATGCTCATCAAGTTTCCCTTTGTTACTTTTACCATTAGCTGTATTAAAAGGACTTTTTCCAATAGCAAATTAATCTACCTACACATCTTTGGGATGTGAGAGGAAATCCTAATACAGGGAGAATGTGTAAACTCCACACAGCAGCACCTGAGGTTAGGATCAGACCAAGTCCCTGAAGTGGTGAGGCAGCAGCACAAATGCTGTAGCTCATTTCTGCCTCGACCAATCTGGTGGAGATTGTTCATGTGGATTCTCCAATCAACAATAAAAGCTGACTTCAACTTTATGTTTAATGTGTTTCAGCAAAAATCCCTAACTTGCTCCCGGTACATGGAGAAACATCAGGAAATGCATGGGCACCTGCTGAATATTTCCCCACAAAATCAGGTCCATTTTTGCAGAATAAATAAAGGCTAAAAAATTTGCAAACTTCGCTCTCGGAGATTAAGTTAAAAAAAAATAAAAATAATTTGTTAAAAGGAAAATGATTAGGACAACTTTATTTAGCTTGCGTATAACCTATTTTTACTTGTTTTCCTTTATGTTGATAAAGTTTTCTATTATTATTAACAGTATCTAAGCAATCAAAGTGCCACACAAGTTCATGTCAACCCTGAAGGAACTCTACTGACCTCAGCAGAATCTTGGAAAAGAGGCTTCATCCAGCCTCCATATATCAACGAACAAAGATTACACCATCTTCAGTAAACTAATACCAAACACTTGTACTTTTGCACTGAAAAATATTGTATAATGTACTAATTTCAAATGCAGCTTTTGAGAGAAAACTATATTTTCAATAATAGTGTTGCTGAAAGCTCCGTAATAGCTTGTTAATTATAAACTGTTTGGAGCTGTTATTGTCCTGGATCTCAGTTGCTATATATGTTCAAATCCCCTTGTGGAATGCTGTCCAGACATCCACTGTTTCCCAGCTGTTCTGAGAACATGTTTTTGTCATCATTAATTTTCTTGCTGCTATTAGCATTCCAAGTTCCTACAATAGCCTACAACAAGATGGCTCATGTAAGCGTGAAATCCTTGTTGGTGAAGTATATGAAAAATACCTTATTTGATCTAGGATCAAAGAAAAGTTATGACACAGGAAACTATTCTGCCCATCTTACCCTTGCTCATTGAAGAAGAGCTACTCCACCTAAACCCATTTTTCAGTGCTTGGTTATGGCCTGCAGTTCACAGATCTACAGGTACACATACAAGTATGTATTAAATGTGAATTAAATGTGATTAGGGTTTCTGCCTCTAATGATCTCTGAGCCGTAGAGGCAGAAATGTTGTCACTGGATGCACAGATATGCAAGCATGACTTGCTGCAGTACGTACTTAACTGGATTTCTAGATTGATGCAAAATAAACCAGTAATGGTCATGATTGCGTTTCACTCCATCCAAACTGCATTTTCAACTACATAGTGCTGACACAACACAATTTTTTAAGCTGAATTTTATATTGAAATTATCCCTGGGTGATTAGGGATTAATTTTAGTACTTCATGACCTAACTGTTCTTAATTACTCTGAAGAACAGAATACCAGGATGTAGAGAAATAAAATAAATCATCGCACTAATTAGATTTAAGGGGTCACCGCATTTGCAGTGCACATTTGGCTGAACTAGAAACTTCGGTATCAAAGGCAGGATGGAACTGCTCCCCTCAACTATTGTAAAGCTGAAGGTTGGCACCAGACCCAGATTTTGTGAGGTAAGCTGCAACCTGCTGCAGTGAACTTCCTTAATAATTGTCATGAGCCTTATCCTTTCATGCAACAATTTGATAGCAACATAAGTAAACTGGGTTCACACCTCATCTGTGTATGTTCATACCATGTTAAACTTAAACTGGCGCACTTCTTTGGTAGTGTGAGAGGTGGTTAGTCATTGAAGTTAACAAATGCTCTGTATCTGAGATGACTTTATTTTATAAAGTAATTTAGAAAGAGCTTTACAGTTTATCCGACCCATCTTGTACCCACCCTATGAGGGATTGATGAGACAGAGAAGGGAAATCTTTGCTGAGTGCCTAACCTATGCTGTTAATGATCTGAAATATTTGAAGAGATGATGGCTTCAAATAATGCATCATTGCCCAGAAAACATCCTTTCATGCTCCAATGATCCTGCCATTTGATATTCCTCTTCATCCTTGCAATTAGTGCCTATGAAGCTCCTTTGTATTTCAGGGAATAGAACTCATTTCCAAACACAGAGGAGATTGTAAAATCACTAATCCCATAAACTACATTATCAAACTGGATTACAGACAGCACTGGTTGTGCATCATTTGATTACACCAGTGAGTCAAAATACCAAGAGCAGAAATGGCCATGTAACCATATAACCTCTCAAATGGGTGGGCCCTCAGCTCCCATGTGACAAACATCCTGTTTGCTCAGTGATTGTGCCCCAGTTCCTTTGTGATTTTACCTGGAGTCAAGTCCCTGGTTACCCATTTGATCAGAGAAGTACTGTGGGAGAAGCTGGATAGCTTCATAATTGTTAAAATAAATATAGGACAAGGAGGGGAGGCTGGTGTCCATGATGCGCTGAGCTGTGTCCACAACTCTCTGCAGCTTCTTGTGGTCCTGGGCGGAGCAGTTGCCGTACCAAGTCGTGATACATCCAGATAGGATGCTTTCTATGATGCTTTGGTAAAAGCTGGTGAGAGTCAAAGGGGACAAACTGAATTTCTTTAGCCTCCTGAGGAAGTAGAGGCACTGGGTGGCTTCCTTGGCCATGGTATCTACGTGATTTGACCAGGACAGGCTGTTGGTGATGTTCACACCCAGGAACTTGAAGCTGTCAACCCTCTCGACCTCAGCACCATTGATGTAGACAGGTGCATGTACACTGCCCCCTTTCCTGAAGTCAATGACCAGCTCTTTTGTTTTGTTGACATTGAGGGAAAGGTTGTTGTCACGACACCATTCCACTAAGCTCTCTATCTCCTTCCTGTACTCCAACTCATCGCTGTCTGAGATACGGCCTACAACAGTGGTATCATCTGCAAACTTGTAGATGGAGTTAGAGCAGAATCTGGCCACACAGTCATGAGTGTATAGGGAGTAGAGTAGAGGGCTGAGGACGCAGCCTTATGGGGCACCAGTTTTGAGAATAATCGTGTCGGAGGTATTGCTGCCTATCCTCACTGATTGTGGTCTGTTTGTTAGAAAGTCAAGGATCCAGTTACAGAGGGAGGTGTTGAGTCCTAGGTCTCAGAGTTCGGTGACAAGCTTGCTTGGAATTATTGTATTGAAGGCAGAGCTGTAGACAATAAACAATAGTCTAACGTAAGTGTCTTTACTGTCCAGATGCTCCAGAGCTGAGTGTAGGGCCAGGGAGATGGCATCCGCTGTAGACTTGTTTCGACGATAGGCGAATTGCAATGGGTCCAGGTTGTCTGGTAGGCTGGAGTTGATGCGTGCCGTGACCAGCCTCTCAAAGCACTTCATGATGGTGGATGTCAGAGCCACTGGTCGGTAGTCATTGAGGCATGTTACCTTGCTTTTCTTTGGTACCAGAATGATAGTGGTTTTCTTAAAACAGGAGAGAACCTGAGATTGAAGCAAGGAGAGGTTGAATATGTCGGACTCTTGTCTTTACCTCTCGTTGTCTTGGTGTAGCAGCCAGCATAATCAAAGACCCCACCCATTCGGGACATTCTCCCTTCTCTCCTCTTCCATCAGGTAGAAGATACAGAAGCCTGAGGCCACGTACCACCAGACTTAAGGACAGCTTCTACCCCACTGTGATAAGACTATTGAACGGTTCCCTTATACAATGAGTTGGACTATGACCTCACGATCTATCTTGTTGTGACCTTGCACTTTATTGCACTGCACGTTGTCTGTAGCTGGGACACTTTACTCTGTAATGTTATTGTTTTTACCTGTACTACTTCAATGCACTCTGTACTAACTCAATGTAACTGCACTGTGTAATGAATTGACCTGTACGATTAGTTTGTAAGACAAGCTTTTCACTGTACCTCAGTACAAGTGACAATAATAAACCAATACCAATACCAAGGAATGGAAAAAAAGACAGTTTAGTTGAAAAATAAGTAATTAAATCAAAAATCATGTATGTCATTCAACTACATCATCATGCTCAAAGAGCACCACAGAATTCTAGTTACTGACTCTAGATGTAATAGTAATTACTTATATATTAAAAATGTTTTAAAAGTAACTAATGCCTCAGGAAGATGGACGGAACCACTTGTTTAGATTTAAGTCCTCTGGATCGAAGATAGAATGAAATAGTTTTCATTGATGCAATAATTTGTCAGGACTTTAGCATATATGTAAAACTAGACAATACCTCATGTTCATGAAGCTAACACTTTAATGCAAAGGGATTTTGTTTGGTATTCATGTTGACTTATGTTAAACCTGAGCTAGTGTGCTTCATTTGATAGTGTAACACTGACTTTATATTTAATACTAGCTATGTATTTGGGTTGACTGTATTTGACAAAGCAATTAAAAATAGTGTTTTGCTCTATCCAGCTTGTGCTATCTCTACCCTGTGAGTGATTGATGAAACAGAGTACAGCAAGCTTTGCTCTGTATCTGGCACATGGTAGTCATGCTCTATGAATGTGTGAGGGGACAATGTAGAAACAGTTTTATGTATTATTCACTAACATCCTCTAATTAATGCTCCAATGATCCCACAACTTGATGCATATCTAGTCTAATGGGCTTACTGCCAAAGAGGCTCCTTTGTGTTTAAAACAGTAGAAATGGTTTCATCTCATATACATGTCAATCTTTCAAACTGGATCTCATTGACAGAATAGGAAAGAGAGAAGATGCCCATACAAAGAGAGGAGATACTTTCTGATGTACAATGCAAAGGCTAAAGATGGAAGACATTAAAATAGGTTCTCATGGTTTGTAAATGGGAAGAAGAACTTATAGGTGTTAATTGTGGGAGCTAGTGCTGCACTACCGATATTTTATTGCTGAGAGCAGGAATGGAGACACGGCTGATTGAACAGCACTTGAACATACCCCATGAGTCAATACACCAGGAACATAACCTGACCATGTGACCATCTAACCCCTCTAATGAGAGGAACCTAAGCTTCTTTGTGACATATATGTTAGCTGATGTGTGATTGGCTCCTGGCTCCTTTGTGACATCACTTGGATTTAAATTTAAGCCCCTGGTTACCCCCTCAGTGGAGTTTATGGGAGGAACTAAAGTTGGCAGCTGAAGATGGGAGTGCTTTTAGGGCATATAATTAGGAGAAAGAAATGAAAAGAACTGAATAAAAGAGTAATTAAACTAAAAATCATTAGTTCCAAATATATTCATATTGAATCAATTCAGCATCACTAAAATAGTTCCTCCGTATTCCAGTTACATGTTCCAGAATAAATTATAACCTTTTCCAGATTAAAAGGACCTTGAAGTCAGCAGGATCTCACGAAGGTGGAGAAGCAGATGAATTAATGCCTCACCAAATGGGATTGGAAAAAAGTCTGTGGATTCACGGAGCACATATGTGCTGATCCTGAGGTAATATGCCTCGTTTACTGCTGGCAGAGGAGTTCCATTGCATATGTAATACTTATACAGAAGTTGCCTGATTTTAATGAAGCTGTTTATTAAAAACTTTGTGGTAGTGTCGATTAAATAACAATAATGATGGGTAAACCACCTCCATTTATCTTCATGAATCCCTGCAAGTGAAAGCAACTTTGGGAATTTGTTGTCAGTGACCCAGCATGCTTTTGCAGTCTTATGAATTTAGGAATTTTTAAAAAAATCTAGACAGGGTTTATTGTACAAAATAATCGTGCTTAGTGAGAGAGAGTTCCCAGTTCACCACCTCTAGCCAGGGCAACTCCAAGTGGGGAAGGCCTACGCTTCTTTGCGTCATGAATCCCACCAGCTGTGTGATTGGCTGTTGGTCCCTCTGTGATGTCACCTGGAGATAATTCTAAGCCCCAGGTTACACTTGTTCAGTGAAGTTACAGTGGGAGAAATGAGGGAGTATTTGTCCATATAGATGGAATTTGATATAAAGGTAAGTAATACAAACAAATATTGATAAAATTAAATGTATTCAAACAAAAAATAACCACAGTCATCAAGAGAGTTGCACAGCATCACAGGTTTTTGGATTATAATTATTTTTATCCTTTTAAAAGACAGTCAAGGTGAATTCTGTTGTTAAAAGCTGGTGAACATAAACCATCACTAGAGTGAATGAGACTGATTGTTCTATTCAAAGAACACTTCTAGTTGGACCAGAAATTCTCAGCTCTGAAGATGGAAAGAAACAGTGTAACTGTAACAGTGAGGTAGAATAGAGAAACTCTCATCAGGGCATCATTTTGTGAAGGTTTAACCAACTACTGAGAGCTGGGGGTTAGCTACCATAAGTTGATGTTAATTTAATATGTGTGTAGGCTTGTCCCCTACATCTTTAACTTGTAGATTTATTTTTATCCTGCACAATCATCCTATATTTGAGCAGGTGTGCTTCATTGGATTGTATAAGAAAATTTGTGTGCTGTGACTTGACTATGCTTGTTGAATAAATTGTAGTGAAGGCATTACACCATTCCTGACATGCTTTATCTCACCTCTGGCAGTTGAACACAGTTGAACAGGAGCATTAGCCTCCTTCTTAAGCCATTACCATACCTTTCCTTGCTAAAGAAATTGTTGGTGGAGTGTCCTTGCATTATTGCACATGTTAACCCTTACACTTAATGGTAACAACGTTGCACCACTGATTCCCCTGACAATGCCTCCATTTCTTGTAACACCTCTTCATGATGCAGAGTGAAGGAATTAGTTAGTACCAATTCTGAAGCTAGGAATGAAATAACAAATGGAACAAAAGAGAGTAAGGAAGAGCCTTTTGCATTCTGGAAGAAATAACCAGGTGAAACAGACAAGAAATTACAGGAGTAAAACACAGCAGTTGAGGAAAGACAAAAGTATGATGAGGTCATTAAGAATAAAAATGGGAAGGAATTAATTTGAGGTAAAGGAAATATGGAAAAAAGATTGAAATGTAAAATGAGGAAAACAATTATGCATAGAAAATAATAGTAATAGAAAAAGGGGAAAGTGCAATTAGCCATAAGGCAGCCAGGATGGAAAAGAGAAATAGCAATGAAATATAAAAGAGAAATCGTAACAATAAAATAAAATTAAATAAAAAATGGGATGGAGGGTTGAATTTTAAATTGTTAGAGAAAAGGGTTAAAAACAAAAAACTTAGGGAGAGAAAGGAGACAATAAGTATGAGGTAAAAAAAATAGGGAAAAGGGAATTGAGCAAAGCAATATTAAGTTTATGGAAACCGAGAAAAATAAGAAAGGAAGAGATTATGTGGAGACAGACACTCTCTTCTCTTCTAATCTTAACCTTTAGATGATAGTAAATTTGGTTCCTTAATTCTTTATTTAAAAGGGAGAAGACAAGTACAAAACGAGAAACGAGGCAAACAACAAAATTAAGGAGAAATAAGGGAGAAAATAGATCAAAAATGAGAGTTGATAGTAGGAAAAAAGTAAGCTAGATAAAAACAGAGATGGAAGAAAGGTAAAGAAATAAGGTGATTGTGTAAGTATCACTCAAAATGTAAACATGTCCAATACATTGTTGACGTCAAAAAGAACATCTTCCTTTACCATTGTGATCCTTATAGTAAAATAATCCAATAAATGTTGTTGTAAGTTCCAGGCTTTTGACTTGATGAGGCTGGTTCAGTTCAGGGCCTGGTCAATTGTGATCCCTAGGATGTGATGATGGGCGTGGAAAATAGTAATGATATTGTACTGATGAGTTGTTCAGTCTCGTATCAGACCTGAGTCTGTATATTGTCCAGTTCTTGCTGTGTTCGCTTTGGGAAATTTATCTGCTAAACCTTTGCCTAGAGTTAATTCATTTGAATGGAGATGATTGGCTGTGAAGGGAGAAGGGTGAGTGAATGTACTTTGAATTTGCTTCAATTTCCCAAAACTGAGAAGGATGTGGTTTCTCAGCTGTGCTTTATCTATGGCATGCTGCTTCCCATTGTGTTACATGATATTGTTTTGTCCTGTAACTGAAACATGCCGTAATCTTATTTACACATGCACTTTATTTAGATTGAGGGAGAGTAAAATGGGACCAAGGCGATTATGAGGGCATGAAGGCAGAGCTGGCTAAAGTGAACTGGTGAACTAGGTCAGTTGAGATGTACTGACAAACATTTAAAGAGACAATAACAAGGAAGAAAGCATATAATTGTGCAAAAAAAAATTGTTAAGACTGAAGCTTGAGTTGAACAGTAAGAAAGCAAAGAACAACAAAAGGTTTAATGAAATAAAATCAGAGTAAAAGATAAAGCCAACCAGATATAAAGGCAGAGAGCTTCTATAGATATAAAAAAAAGAAAATAATAAAGTGAGAATGGTCCCATAGACCATGTCTAGAGAAATAATAACGTAATCAAGGAGATGACAAGGAATTGCACAAGCATTATGCGTTAGTCTTCACTCTGGAGGAGAGAAGTAACATCTCAGTGTTGGCTGTAAATTAGGAAATGAAAGAAACAGCGGAACTTGGGCGGGGGGTGGTAGGCATGAAATTACAATCTCCAGATAAGTGATACTCAACTAATTGTTGGAGCTGTGCGCTGAGAGGTCTCCAGGTCCTGATGGACTTCATCCTGGGGTCTTAAAAGAAGTGGCAAATTGGATAGTTAATGCATCAGTTTTAACTTTCCACAATTCCTCAGATACAGGGATGTCCCTTTATTAGAAAATAGGAAATGTAACTCCTTTATTCAAAAGAGGAGGAAGACAGAAAGCAGAAAACCACAGGCCAGGGAAAATGTTAGAAGCCGATGATAAAGATGTTAGAGCAAGACACTTAGGAAAAAAATTGTGGTAATCAGGCAAATCCAACCTGTTTTTTTTAAGGAAAATCATGATTGACCAATCTATTACAGTTCTTTGAGGAAGTAACATGTGAAATAAATGGGAACTGGTGATGTACTACACTGAAATTTTCAGAAGGCACTTGATGAATAGCTCATGGTGTTGGAGGTAACCTTCTGGATAGAAAGTTGGCTGGCTAACAGGACAGAGAATAAGCACAAAAGTGTTATGTTTCTACTAGATGAGTTGTAATGAGAAGCACGACACAGATACATGCTAAACTCTCAGTATTTTACAATTTGTACAAATGATTTGGATGAACACATCAAATGTAATGTTGAAAAATTTAATGATGGCACAAAGCTGGTTAAGATAGTAAATTGGTCAAATAGAAGATAAGGAAATAACAAAGGGATATAAGTGAGTGGGCAAAGATTTAGCAACTGGTATTTAATGTGAGGAAATAGAAATTACCCAGTCTGGCAGGAAATAAAAAAGAACACTATCCAAATAGTACGAGATTGCAGAGCTGTGAGATGCAGAGAGATCTGAGTGTCTGACATACACAAGGTTTGAACGCAAGTACAACGTGAAAGTAGGAAAGGCAAATAGAATTGTATTTTTTATTGCTAATGAAATTGAATACAAAAATGGGGGTGGATATTCTTTACTTACATAGGGCATTGATGAGACCGCATCACCCTGTATACAGTAACAGTCTCCTCACTTAAGGAAATGTTTATGCATCTGATGATGTTCTTGCGTATTCTTCACTCCCCAGTAAACTAAGGTTGGTCACATCATCTGTTTTGGATTGCGGGAGTTGCAGATTCATGAGATTACAGATTCTAATAGAATACAATACTGCTGCCGATGACCCACAATGTCCTTTTATTCACATTTTTCTTTATTCTGTGAAGGACGTGCATGCATTGGAGGCAGATTAGTGAAGGTTCATTTGTTGATTCCAGAGATCAAGAGGTAGGCTTTTAAAGGAAAGGTAGAGTACTCTGGGCATCTACTATTTGGAGTTTAGAAGAATCAGAGGTGATTGGTTGAAGTGTATACAATTTTGAGGAGGCAAGGTAAAGTAGGATAACTGGTTATTTCCTATCAGGGGAATCTAGAACTAGGGGGCAATGCTTCATTAAAGGGTAACTCATTTATGATGGAGATGAGGAAATATTCCTTTTCTCAGAGGATCACAAATCTTTGGAATTCTTATTCCCACACAGCTATACAAACTGCATGAAGGTTTAGGAAGAACAGAAAAGAAAGTGGCTCGAAGGCCAAGGTCAGATCACCCATGGTTTTATTGATGGACCACATTCGCCTACTTCTACCCCTATTTCTTATGTTCTTATATTCTTAATTATCAAGGGCTAGTGTCACGTACCAGCAACAAAAGAAACACACGAGTCATGTATAAGTGTTGAAAACTATTTTATTAATAACTACTTATGATAATAAGAAAAATAAAAGTAAAAACATTAGAATGTTAGAAGTAAAAATGTTAGATCTTAAACATTAACCCCAAAAACTAAACTCGAAGTGTGTGTGTGGCAAATTCCCAAACTCCAAGTTCAGGAATAGTTCTCAAAGTTCAGTTCAGCAAGCCATAAGGTGAAACGTGAGCAAAGGCTTCTGCAAAACCACTGTTGACTGAAGACAAGACGTAGAGAGAAAATAGAGACATTACGAAATCCAAATGTTCCACGATGGAACCCATACGACACCTCAGTGTCTACTCAGCAGCGACTACTCCACTGCTTTGTTCCGAAGTATCTGCCACCCCGAAAGGCACTCGAGACGTGGCTGTCCACACATATACCTGTTTCCTTCTCCAGGTTAACGACTAAGTGGACTCCACTGCTTTGTTCCAAAAAACCATACGTGGATTGTAGTGACAGACACAGTCATTGTTTTTCATCCATCGATACAGAGACCAGCAGGCTGGTCTCCCCCCACCTCCCTTCCCCCCTCCCTTCCCCCCTCCCTCCCCCCCCGCCCGCACCCCACTCCACCCTCCTCCCCTCTCCCCTCCACCCTCCTCCCCTCTCCCCTCCACCCCCCACCCCTCTCCCCTCCCCCACTCCCCTACCCCCTCCTCCCCCCCACCCCTCCTCCTCCCCCCCACCCCTCCTCCTCCCCTCCTCCTCCCCTCCTCCCCCCTCCTCTCCTCCCCCCTCCCCTCCCCTCCCCACCCCGCCCTCCCCCTTCCTCCCCCTTCCTCCCCCTTCCCTCTCCCCCCTCCTCCCCTTCCCTCTCCCCCTCCTCCCCCTCTCTCCCCCCCTCTCCCCCTCTCTCCCCCCACTTCCCCCCTTCCCCCCCTCTCCCCGCTTCCCCCTTCCCCCCTTCCCCCTCTTCCCCCTTCCCCCTCTTCCCCCCCCTTCCCCCCCTTCCCCCCCTCCCCCCCCTTCCCCCCCCTTCCCCCCCTCCCCCCCCTTCCCCCCCCTCCCCTCCCCCCTTCCCCCCCTCCCCTCCCCCCTTCCCCCCCTCCCCTCCCCCCTTCCCCCCCCTCCCCTCCCCCCCTCCCCCCCCCCCTTCCCCCCCTTCCCCCCTCCCCTCCCCCCTTCCCCCCCCTTCCCCCCCCTTCCCCCCCCTCCCCTCCCCCCCTTCCCCCCCCTCCCCTCCCCCCCTTCCCCCCCTCCCCTCCCCCCCCTTCCCCCCCTCCCCTCCCCCCCTTCCTCCCCCCCTTCCCTCCCCCCCCTTCCCCCCCCTCCCCTCCCCCCTTCCCCCCCTCCCCTCCCCTCCCCCCCCTTCCCCCCCTTCCCCCCCTCCCCTCCCCCCCTTCCCCCCCCTTCCCCCCCCTTCCCCCCCTCCCCTCCCCCCCTTCCCCCCCCTCCCCTCCCCCCCTTCCCCCCCTCCCCTCCCCCCCCTTCCCCCCCTCCCCTCCCCCCCTTCCCTCCCCCCCCTTCCCTCCCCCCCCCTTCCCCCCCCTCCCCTCCCCCCCCTTCCCCCCCTTCCCCTCCCCTCCCCCCCTTCCCCCCCCCTCCCCTCCCCCCCCTTCCCCCCCCCTCCCCTCCCCCCCCTTCCCCCCCCCTCCCCTCCCCCCCCCCTCCCCCTCCCCCCCTTCCCCCCCCCTCCCCTCCCCCCCCTTCCCCCCCCTCCCCTCCCCCCCCTTCCCCCCCCCTCCCCTCCCCCCCCTTCCCCCCCCCTCCCCTCCCCCCCCTTCCCCCCCCTCCCCTCCCCCCCCTTCCCCCCCCCTCCCCTCCCCCCCCTTCCCCCCCCCTTCCCCCCCCTTCCCCCCCTCCCCTACTAACTGACTGCTTCAAAAACATCATTATGTTCTTATCTTCTGGGCCCTGTCTGGTCCCATGTCTGGACCTGTCTCTTCACTACAGCTCTTAATTTGCAAGTTACGGATGGGATGGGCACATCGTAAAAGTCTGCATTAATAATGAAGTGAAGAAGTAATGGTTGGAAATAGAAGCAGTAGTGCAGATTTGGGTTAAAAACAGAAAATACTGGAAATACTCAGTATTTATGGAGAGAAAAATTGACCTGAAACTTTAATTTTGTTTGTTTCTCCCTCTGCAAATGCTGCCTCACCCAGAGTACTTGCATCACCTTCTATTTTTATTTCAGATTTCCAACATCTTCAGCTTTTTGATATTCAGGCAGATGTGGTTGCTGGGCCCATATATAAATCTATATACATATCCATTGCATAAATACATGGAGTGCGAGGAGTAAACTAAACAGGCAGCAACTTTAAATCCAAAAAGACAGGATGTGACATTTCTGACACATGGACCAAATCAAATATTTCAGGTAATATGGACTATGGGAAAGAGGAGAAATAGTAGACGGGGAAGGATTAGGTGGAAATCACTTTAATTATGAATTAGGATATAGTGACACAAGGACATAAGAAATTGGACCAGGAGTAGGCCAAATGGCCCCAATCTTAACCTTGAAACTGCTTTCCCATTTCTCTACCTATCACTTGACTCCTCGGTAAACCAGCAGTGCAGGCATTCAGTAAAGTAATTAGTCTATGGTGAGAATTTTATGTCAGTGTTTTGGTAATGGCCATGAAGTAGTAAAATGCAAAGATGCAGATAATGCATGGATGTATGCTTGATGCAAAGGCAGAGTGAATTTAATGCTCAAAACTGATTGTGATAGGTAAACTGTTTGGAATGGTGCAGGTATGTGTATCTAATTTTCAGATAGTCAGAGTTAATGCAGATTGTAAAGCACATGTCATTGCCTAAATCCCTGGTTGAATTTTTTGGAAAACTAACAAAAGTAGTGGGTGGGGGATGTTTATAGATATATATTTATTTGGAACTCCAGGAGCAATTGATGTTATTTTGAAAAACTCATTGCAAGCAGATTATGTACTAGACCATGAAACTTTTTTCTTTGGGAGAAGGTAGAATGGACAGGTTCTGAAATTGGTAGGAAGAGCCTCGCTGTATCCGACAAGGATTTGGGGTGTGGTGTAACTATTTGCCAAGGTTTATAACTGACTGAAGTGATGGAATAGAAGTTTACTAGTGACAAGAAGATAGGCTGTGTTGTAAGCCATGTTGAGAAGACACTTAATAACAAAGAGTTATTATTTGATTAAAGTGAGTCAGAAAATCTACGACCAATGGATTCCAGTGTAAGTCAAATGTGGGGTGATCCACTTCTGACCTAAAAAGCACAGGGTAACGTTTCTTCTAAAGTGTGGAAATCTCAAGCTATGGGTCCAAAAATCCATTACTTTTTAAAGATTATTATCAGTATCAAACTAAAAGAATTGTCTGCATCCCTATCTAGAGGATGAGGATACAAAGGTGGTTAGTTGAAATATCCAAATACTATGACTAATTATTACCACCAAACCTTGAAAAGAGAGCAGATTGGATTTACTAAAAATGATAGCTTTAATTCAAAGTTCAATTATGAGGAAGGAATGATTACATAAACAAAGGGTTGGTCCCTTAGAAATTAGTGATTTGTTCAAGTTTTCAGACATGAAGGGAGACAACTGATAGGTAGTCTGGTACTAAGGGTCTCATTTCCTAAAAAGGACTGAAGTTGGGAAACATTTCCACACAGTGTGATAGAAGTTTGGCAATCATGATTGATGTCAATTGTCCATTTTAAGATAAAGGGATAGCAGATATAGAAGTGGAACCAGCTCAAGAGGGCTAAATAGTCTACCCTGTACCTCATGCTTTCATTGTGCTGATCAGGAAGCCTCTTCCCCTTGTTTGTTTAATTGGTTATTAGGAATTCTGCAGAGCTTTAATGTATCTGTTGATTGTGGGTTCAGCTAGCTCTGGCTCAGTCCATGGCATGCTGCTTCTGCTACTTTCCATGAACAGAGACTTGTAACCTTCACCAGGTTGGTAGCCACTTTCCACTTTCAAGGACTGTTCTGGATTTATTCAATTTAGTAGAGTAGTAGCAGTAACGTCATGCAGATTGCTGGCCAATGGTATCAGTGTGAAGTTGATTCTTTCCCTCTCTAAGGACTGTGTAATAGTTAATCTGATCCCTACTGTCAGAAATCAAGTGGGTTTATACTGGTTCTCTTGTGACCTTCCAGTATGACAGTGATGTCCTTTCTGTTTCAATTAGTGATGGCCTTAATGCATATGTTCTTTATCAGATATTCAAGTCTTCCACTGCAGCCTTCAATTTCCAACAAAGTTTGTGATGATGAATGGTACGCTGATCAAGCAGATTAGTTTGTTCTAGATGGTGTTGATATTTTTGAGGCAGATGGAGAACAATCCCCTATGTCTGCTAACTTATCCCTTGTCAGTGATGAAAAGACTTGTAGAATCATGTTTAATCACTTGGCATAAAATACCTAATCACTAATTAGCTTGCAGAGACATACTTTATATAGCAGGTACAATTAAGTTTCTATTCAATTGTGACATCCAGGATGTTTATGGTGAGGTATTTGACAATGGTAATGTGAACGAATGATGCTAGGAGATAGGGAAACTCTCTTGTTGCAAATAATCATTACTTGGCACTTTTGCAGCACATATGTTACTTGATGCCTGACAGCCGAAACCAGGTTTTGCTTCATGTGGGCTGTGATCATTATCTAACAAATTCTGAGTAAAAAAATATACTGTGCCTCATTCAGATCATCAGATTGAGAATTTCATGCAGCTATGTCCTGGGTGAGATGATTGGTCTCGAAGAAGAACCATTTTCTCCGTGACTTCAGCCAGTGGTGAAGTTTTGATATCCTCAATGAACAGTTTTATAGGGAACATTGTGAAATTCTGCAATGATGTCATTGGCAGTTACCATCTGGAATTGGATATGGTCTTTTTGTCTTTATCATATCTCATTTACTGTATATAATATTAGTTAAAATGAAATCTGGAATAAAATAATTCTTGGAAAATAAAAACTGTACCAATAGGTAAGTTTTTTGTCAATTTGTGCAACTCTGAAGCACTGTTGAAAACTTCTTTCATCAATAGTGTTATCTGCATCCAATTGGGATATTGTCAGAACCATAACTGTTCCTGCTTTCAATGTGCTCAGCCACTTGTCCTCTTGACAGAGGTAGTATTTATGATGGTAGGGATCTCGTGATGAAATGGTGATAAGTCATTTCAACTGGATGTTGAAGATTGTTATGGTTTCTAAAAAGGTGAAATATAATGGAGTCAAAAAATATTAAAACAAAAAAAACCTGATGTGTTAAAAATATATCAGTATGAAATAGATGCATGTGGGTAAATGGATAAATTTAATCAAACCAAGAAGATGGAATTAAAGTAATCAATGTGGAGATAAACAGGTGACTAGGGAAGACAAATATACTGGCTTGTTACCCATGGTCACAATCCCTGATCTCCCCTCTTCCATCCACATACTTTTCCTGCAGCCACACATACCCTTCATGGCTCACAGTGATCAGACATCTGGCAGCAGATTCGATACAGAAACATAGACATCTCTCCTCTTCTCTATCTCCTGCACCAAGGCTCTTAGTGTATTGTTAGAAAACATGGAACTTCCTCTCATATATTTTAACAAACTTAAATGTCTCTGGAATCCATTTCCATTGTAAAATACTTGCCAGCACCTGCCACAGTTAGTGTATCTATGTACAGCTTGTTTTTATGTACGGCAGTCCAGCTTTAACTGGTGCCAGACACTCAAAAAATTAAGATCCTTTCAGAAATGGTAAGCCCATAAACTATGTGTTAATTACTGAATACATGGAACAATTCATGCAGAGAAACAATCTGCAAAAACTGGAAATGCTCTCTGTGGGCATTAGTAACATAATGTCAGGAATGTATTTAAAGTCCCAGCAAAGTGTTTCAAGAAGGGATATAGATTACAAACATTTGAAAACAAGACTAGCATTTTATAGCTCTTATTTTGAAATTATTCTTCTCAGGCAGCCCCTTGGAATTGAAGGTGACTTGCTTTCGCTCCAGTTTTGTGAGTTCTGAGGTGTTTAATGAGGCCAATATGGGAACCAGACTCTTCCACAGACAGAGCAGGTGGTAAACAAATGGGGTGGGTGGGGGTGGTAATTTGTGAAGTGGTCTGCTGCTTCTGCCTCTGTGTGATCCTGACATCCTTGAATCTTTTCTTCTGTCCACTTGGTTAATCTCTTTCTATGACAAAGTTCAGAATAGACTCCCTTTTATGCTGGCTGGGGAAAGTATAGTGATGTTGACTTACGTATCCTTCCTGTGAATTTGGAGGATTTTGTGGAGGTAGTGGTATCTTTTCATTGCCTTGAATTGTCTGCTGTAGGTAATCCATGTGGCTAAGGCTTACAATGACTAATATATCATGAGTTTCCTGTTAGGTCTGAGGCTTTGAATTTCAAATACCTTTTCCCACAATTAACAAAAAGTTGTACTGGTGCATTGAAGATGATAGTTAATTTCATCACTGGGAAATGGTCCATGTTTTCCAGGGTCTTGCTGTGAATTGAAACAGGATACCCTGAGGCCCTCTTCATTATTGCGGGAGACTTCAACCAGGCCAACCTCGAGTGTGTTACCAAAGTACTACCAGCATGGCTCTAGTCCACCAGGGGCCCTAACACCCTTTACCACTGTGACACAACCATCAGAGTGCCTTCTGAGCCACCCCTCACCTTCACTTTGGTTAATTAGACCACCAGGCTGCCCCATCTGTCTGCTGCTGCTCAACTACTAAGATTCAGGTGAGCTGCCGGATACAACATTTTCGACCAGAATGATTTGGGGAAAAAAGTGTTGTGTGCTTCTAAACTGGAACTATTTTTGAGAAAGTAATGAAATCTTCCACTTCAATTATAATCCCAATGAATTTTCTAAGCCAATGAAGGAATAGCATTCTATTTAACATCTATTCAATGTGTTTCCACATATTAGCAGAAACGTTTCAACTTGTGGAAACAAGTTTTAAAAAAAGGTGAGTCAAAGTTGTCTCATGCAGTGTATGTGACCAAAATGATTGAAATTTTAGCTAGACAATAGCCAAGATATCAAAATTCCAATGTTATTGTGAGGAGTTGGTTCTATGATTTCTTATAATTTCAGGCACTTAGGGGATGCCAGAAAAGTACTAAGTTTAAAAGAAGAATGGAGCATAATTAAAAGACAAAACTCCCTCTATACCTCTCCTGAAATATTGTAAGTGATTTCTATTCCAACTATTCCCAAGGACTCAAGAAACATCAAAGTGTATATTCAATGCAATTTTGCTCAGAAATTCTGGATACTCCAGTGAAATGTTGCCAGAATATTGGAGAAAATATACTCCTGCTCTTAAAACTGACAAAGCATTCATTTGCTGAGACTAAGTATTTGCTTGCCTAGTGTTGAAGGTAGCACAGAGAACAAGTTGAAGGGTGTTAATGCATGAGAAGTGAGAGATCCCTGAAGGTGTAAGTATTTGCAGAAATTGACAATGTTAGCTCAAGAAAAAAATGTGAAGACAAAGTTAAATGGCAAATCATTTCTTGTAATTAAACCAGTAGGAGTTAGTTCAAGAACTATAGGATACTGAGAGAGATTAAAAGTGTAGATGCCGAGAGAATGTTGCCTCCAGCTGGAGATTCTGGAATTAAGGGGCATTTCACACCATAAGGAGGTAGCAATTTGGAGCTGAGCTGGGCTGAATTTTCACAATGCAGAGTCTTTGGAGCTCTCTACTTCAAAGTTATGGGTGCTCAGGCTGAGATTCATAGGTTTTAGAACGTGGGGAATATGAGAATTGAGGTTGGCAGGAAGAGAGAGGGAAAGTAGAGAGGCATTGGAATATTTATGATGATATTGAATTTCACAGCAGGTTTGAGTGCCTTTTGGCCTACAGCTGCTTTTATTCATTATGCTCTTGTAATAGCTCATTCCTGCAAAGAAAAAGCCTAGTAAGTTACTAAATAGCAGTTCCACGTGGGATTGTTGAGTTTTACTTCTGTAAACTTGCAGATGCTTGGAGTTCCTGTGCAAGAATCCAAGAATGTCGAAGGACCAGACCTCCATATGCTCCACTTCTGCTATCATTTTGCTGTCAGTGAACGCCTCATGGAGCCCAGTGATGCGATGGGAAACTGCCCACTGAAAGGAGAGCGATCAACAACTCCATTCATTTCAAAAGAAAGGAACAACTATGAAGGTTTTAGGTAGGTTACAGATACTTTACAATTTCTTTTATGTTTGTGTTAATTTAACATTCAAGTCTTCAGATGTTTTTAATTGTGAATTTGCTGTCTAAGGGAAGATGTAAGCATTTCAGTCTGATGAATCGGTACATGGGGATAGAAAAAGAGGGGATAAAACAAAAATTTCATCAGTCAGTGTATGATGTCGCCCAAGTTGTTTTCTGAAAATTATGAAACTCTATGTTGGCAAAACAACTGATCCACTAGATGCAACACACAAAACACACAACATACACATCCAGATGAAGGGTCTCAACCAGAAATGTCGATTGTCCATTTCCCTCCATAGATGCTGCCTGACCCACTGAGTTCCTCCAGCATTTTGTGTGTTGTTTCAGATTCCAGTATCTGTAGTTTCTTGGTCTCCATTTATCCACTAGATGGAGTGATAACCAGGTTTGCACAGGTTTTGCCACTGGAATGCAGCACTCGTATTTTCTGCCAATGGTCCCCGCACACCAATGTTTATCTGGGTCAAATGCAAAGAGTGTCAGGTGACAAGGCCTTAGCAGTAAATAGGCCTCAGGCAATGGATTGTTGACACCATGCCCCTGGATCTGTCTTTATGGAAGACAAAAAAGCTTTACCTCCTGCTAAAACTCTGAAGTATTTTAACTTTTTAAATCATTGAAATTCAGAACTATTTAAAAACAAAGAAAATAGAAGCAAATTTATTTTTCTTGCAATAAACAAGTTAATTAAAAAGTCATGCAAACACATAAAATTTGAAACATTAAACTAAGTAAAATAATTTTCTAAAAATATTCCCCTTTGCCTCCTAATCAGCAAGCCTGGAATTGTCATTAAAATCATTGGGATTATAGCTTCTACACCTGGTTTAGGTCCTGATATAGGATCAGGTGGTGATTCCCTGGCATAATACTGGAACCTGGTACGAGAACATTGGGTCAGATGTGACTCCATCTGTCTATCAGTACGTCTCTAACTTTATCATTCAATAGGCTTGCTGAAATTTAAACAGTTGCTTGTTGGTGGTTCCTACCTAATCCACTCATTCGAACTGCATCTTGCACACAACCCCTCTGCCCTTACAGGAATCTTAAGCCATTGTCAAATGTAGAAAAATCATTGTGCTACCTTTGTATTGGAAACTGGCTGACTCTTTGAACCCCAGGAAAATGCTGTCTGAAAATATAAAACATCTACAATTTTGCACTGAAGATGAAGCAGTAGGACACATGCCTGTAAGGCATGTCTTCACCAGAAACACACAGAACAGTTTTGGTATTTTACTTTTATTTTTATCATAGAATGGTTATAATAATAAAAGTTTTACATCTAAACTACATCCCTCATTGATAGCATCAAATGTGTTATGCAGTGGTGTCAATGGATTATACTCTGCCTTGAATTAATTGCTTCAAGTTCAATGGAATGAATTTTTGAGGTAGTCTGCTATCATTACTATGGACCATGTTTAATTCTATGGATGGGACAACACACACAAAGTGCTGGATGAACTCAGCAGATCAGGCAGCATCTATGGAGAGAAATAAACAGTCGACATTTTGGGTCGAGACCCTTCCTGATGAATCAAAGGGTCTCGACCTGAAACGTCGACTGTTCATTTCTCTCTATAGATGCTGTCTGACCTGCTGAGTTCCTCCAGCATTTCGTGTGTGTTGCTCCAGATTCCAGCATCTGCAGAATCTCTTGTGTCCATGGATGGGATGTATTTTTAGGTTTTAGTACTTCATATGACATGTGATTATGCACTTGACATAGATTGTGATATGATATTGTTCTTTACCTGTTGTCATCAATGCAATTCTGACAGATTGAGATTTTATGTACTTATGCTCTTAATATTTAAAGAGAAATCATTATGTTAGCACACGTGTTGATAAAATGTTAGTTTGCTTTTCCATTGCTTGCCTTGTTCTTCAATAGTTTTGCCCATTCTACTTACCATCCCAAAATGAAGTTCATTTGTACATTGTCTAGTCTTATATAAATCAGTTGATGTGAAATGGTTCAGGTAAGCTAAGCATTAAACTTTTTCATGAACAAGGTTAAATATTTAACTGGTACATTGTAGTTTATTTTTCTGCAATTAAAAACAAGATGTATGCCTTACAATTTATCTATTATCTGCACTAGAATGAGGCCTCAGTAGGGATCAAATTACTTTTCTCGTCCAGTGAACTTCCAAAGCCATGGGAGCAACACCCAGTGCATTTAAATTAACCACCTTTTGATGTCCTAGTTTTGCTAGTTTAGGCTTGAGAGGGGATTGATCACAGAACTAATTGCTGATCAATAATAGTGAAGGGGTGGATTATGCCTACATTAGGCATTGGAGCCCAGCACTAAGGAAAGGGTCAATAGGGAAAGACTGGCAGTTGCTGATGCTTGGCTGGGATGGGGAAAATCAGAAAGGACCTGCTGTTGATGTTTGGTAGGGTGGTGGAAAAAGGAGGAATGGAATTGGTGTTTTATTTATTGAATGGAAGTGGGGAGAATCAGGAATAGTTAGCAGTTGGTGCTTTGATTGGTGTAGGGTAACATGGTGTGTTTGGCAGTGGATCAGAATCAGGGAATCAAGAGTGGGAGAAATGGATCAGGGGTAGGAAATCTGGCATACGGTCAGTGAGAAATTAGGTTTGGGGGTGATTAGGGTTAGCATCATATCAAGATTTTGGGATTGTAGGGTCAGGGGAACTTCAGAATAGGAAGTTCAAATGCTGCTGGGGCATGGTGGACAAAGTTTTTTCTATTTGGGAACGTTGGTGGGTTGAAGAGTCCATGTAAGTTACTTAGTTAGCTTGCAAGCCTTCCATTCTAGCAACGTGCAAGGGCACATTGTCCTGGGAGTCTCCAATGATGGGCACCCCAATGAATTACAAAAATTGTGATGGGGGTTGCAATGGTAGCTAGTGAATTTTCCAAATGATATAAAAAGACCAGGAAATGATCACTCCTGGAGAGAAAAAACAATTTACAGTTTTACAATGCTAACGAAAACAATTATGCAATTGTATTTCTTGCCATTTGTTTCCAAGCACAGTTTCAAAGGGGGAAACTAAAAGAGACTCCTTTCAATCAAGGTGATTCCAAAATCCAGCTTAAATAATTATTCACCAGAAAGTGCCTCATAGCTACTTAAAAACAAATTCATCAAGGTGTACAGTGATAGTTTTTTTTTAATATTCTTGAAATGGTCTGTGGCCTGATTGAAAGGGTCTCTTCAAGGAAATGAGTATCATGAAACAATGTGAAACCATCTGACAGTGTATGAATGCAAAACTAGTTACTACACATTTCACACTTAGTGCGACTTGTGGCCAAATGAAACTTGCAAATGGAGTTCACAAAATGTCAAAAACTCACTCCTCACTATTATAGCCAATACAAAAAAAATCCCTGGGCTCATAGGAAGACCTGAACTGCATCCACACAGACTGTGGCAGATATGGATCCAACATTTTGATGAACAAATGGAAACTTTAAAAGCCTTTAGTGTGCGATTGTAGTCACCCAGAACAAACAGTAGAATATATAATAACTCAATTGCTGATTCTTAAATACAAAGCAGAAGCCTCTCGGTAATACACTCCTTTACTCCCATTGCAGTTTTTTTTAGTTTAATCACCTGAATGGCACGTTATAATTGTTGCTCTGTGTCGACATCAGTCATAAGAATGAGAGTTTTATTATCATCTTATCCTAGATAAAGCAATAGCAATGTTTTCAAAACAGCATTGGGACATACAGATGGTTTGAAGATCTTTTTGGAGACAATCCAACTGAAATTTCAGAGAAAGCTTTGTGAAGCATTTTGAAATTCTGAAGGGAGTAGTGGTTATCTTGATCTATGGTACAGATATTCAGCATCATAAATGGGAGCTAGAATCCTTTGAACAAAGTATAAAACAAAAGAAGGACAAACTGAAGTTAAGGAAAAGATCCTGCTGAAGGCACAAGGTTCCATATTCCACTGCTAAAGAAGGCATCAATAGAATTGTCAGAAGGATTGTTAATACAATGAGAAATAACAAAAGTTATTTGCAATTTGACTTTTCCTTGCACTGTCTCTGTTTTTCTCTCTCCAAAGTATTGCAAGATAGTAATTCAAGCTAACAGCAAGGTACTTCATTTAAAAAAGGAAAGCTTAGTATTAGGATCCCCTTTCTCTTACTGTGGTTATTCTTGTTCCACAGTAAATGATGTGTAAGAACAATTCTTAATGTGATGCAACCAATATTACTTGAGGAAAACATATGTTACAACCTTCCTTTAATGAAGAAATAAGTGAAAAATTATTGAAAGTACCTCTCCAGTCATTCCTAACGTGCTTTACATTAGCACAGTCTTCCAGATACTTAAGGATGAAATGTTCATCCAGGTCTACATTTCAAGTGATTGCATTTCCCCAGGGTTTTGTTGTCAAGATCTGGTACTCTGAACTTGTTGGTTTGGTGGTGCATCCACTAGTATCTCCATATCTGTTCCAGTTAGGTTAATCTCTTCAGTGGGCTATTCTGATTTGCAATGTCTTCCTTCATCATGGCTGCAAATCATCAACTGCGGTTTGTATCATATCACCACTTTACTTTAAGAACATCAGAAACAAAAATAGGCCTTTTGGCCCCTCATGGCTATTCAGTCATTCAACAAAATCATGGGTGCTCTTTTGCCTTGATATCACTTTCCTGCAGTAACCCCATCCTCATTAGTTCTCTAACTGAACATCTATTGATAATCTTGAATATACTCAGTGCCTGAGCCTCCAGTCTTCTTGGTTAGAGCATTCGAAAGATTCATTAGCTCCAGAATGAAGAAATTTCTTTCACAGAAATCTCTTTACTAAATAGCTGACCCTTTATTTTGAGGTGTGACTATTTCTAGACACATCAGCCTGAGAAAACATCAACCCCACATCTATCCTGTCAAGCCTAACAAAAATCTTGTATGTTCCAATGATATCACCTCTCTTTCTTCTGAAGTCTGGAGAGTAAAGGGACAGTCTGCTTCACCTTCCCTCATATGATAAACCACTATTTCAGGAACCAATTTGTTGAATCTTCACTGCACTCACTCTATTGCAAATATGACTTTCCTTGGTTAGGGAGGCCAGATTTGTACCAGTATTCTAGATGTAGCCTCACCAGTGCCCATGTAGTTGGAGCAAGACACCTTTCCTCTTGTATACAAATCCCTTCGCAGTATAGCTAACATAGTAGCCATCTTGCTAATTTCTGCATGTATCTGTCCATTAACTCTCAATGATCTGTGTACAAGAACACTCAGATCACTTTGAGCACCAACACCTCTCAATCAATCTCTCACCATTTAAAGAACATACCACCTTTCTATTTTTTTTACCAAAGTAGATGACCTCACATTTGTCCACATTATATTCCATCTATTTATTTCCTTGTCTTTTCACTTAACTTGTCTACATCTGCTATTATATTATAGTAACATAATATATTTGATCCCCTTATCCAAATTATTGCAATAAATGGTGAAAGCTGGGACCTAGCTCTAATCCCCATAACAACCCACAGGTCACAGTCTCCTAACATAAAAATGGCCCATTTATTTTTACTCTGTTTTCTGTCCATTCACCATTTCTCAAACCACATCAGTTTGTGCATTTAAGTTTTATTTAATAATCTCTTGTGCAGTCCCTTATGAATGGCCTTCACAGCTTTCTCTGCCTTTTCATTACTCTGGGGAAAGTGATATTGTCAAGTGATCAAACTGCCAGTCTTCTGAGGACTTCAAAGTTGCTGTGAACTCTGATCCATTATCCATAATCAGCACTTTAAGGATGTTATATCTTGCAAAATGTTCTGAAGCTTCACAATGTCCTTAAACTTCACCAACAATGAATGGGTGTTCCCTAAGAAGTCTATCTCTAAAAATTTGGAAAATAATCCACTGCGACCAGATAAATTTCCCTTATGGATGAAATAGATCTGACCCAACTTTTGCCCAGTATCTTTCTGAAACTTTGTGGATGAAGTGTCTCCTTTAGTCTATTACCTTCTAGAGGTCTTCATGTCTCTTATTTTTGCATTTAGTCCCTCATCTCTCAGTTCATCCCTGGCCAGTAGATATTTTCTGTCTGCAGATTGTTTGTTGCTCCAGTTTCCAGCATCTGCAGTCTCTTGTGTCTCCAGATAATTTCTGTCCTAGCATATAGGCAACCATTCACTTTGGACATGAGGACTGAATGCCTTTGAACCTGTTGTTCCCTCGTAACTTGAGAACAATTACCATTTTGCGTCTGAAGATCACCTTGAGTGCCCAATTCATTCTTACATGAAAGTATAACCTGAGATCAGGTTCAACCACATACTGTGTCTCTGTCCTTTTTAATAGTTTGCTACATTGCCACACACATAGTTGAGTGGAATTAGACTTGGATTGGAAAAACAAGCTGTACAATGAAAACATAATTTTAAGAAAATAGGCACATTCTGTGCTATCTCCTGGATACCTGTGGACAGTATTGTGTTTTGATGTATTTTTAGTGAGCCAGCCTCTCCTGCTCCATCAAGAATTTGATTTTTTTTTACCTCTAACGTGAATTGACACAGTTATGGATCCAGCAGGGCTCGAGTTGGACTCTGCTTCAGTGCACCATTTTATTCTCTTGGATAAGGGTAGATTTTCAGCTTGACACTTGATATTTTAGTACTACCGAGCTGGATACCCAAAGGATATGCATATATACCTGGGTTTTCCATCTCTACCTTAGTCTCTTCTCTCTGGAGCCACTGGGATATGCCTTGATAGTTTCTTCTCATTAAGATTAGATAAAAATTACCTTCCATTCATATATGAGTTGCATGGCTGAAGCAGGTCGTGCACTTGCCTCCAAGTATGGGTGTGGCATCTTTCTAGTCCAGTACAATGAAATCTACATTATAACTCTCTTGATCCTATAGGTTCACCCACCTTCAGAGAGCAGTTTCCGGTGACTTTAGTGTGGTCTTAGATAGGACTTGTTTTAAGTGAACCTCCTTGAGGTTAATGGCTTGGTTTTGGAGAACATACACAGTTCATCTCGAGTTACACTATAATGGCTGGAATAGAGAGGAGAAATGCTGCAATGGTGTCTAACTGGAACAACATCTGATTGAAGATTACTGGATAATGCTATTATGTGCCGCAAAAGATAATTATAATTAGAGGATCTGAGCAGAAAATATGACTCTCAAGCATCTTACCTATCCAGTGATCAGCCCTCAATCATACCTCTGCTTATTGCCTAAACATAAAAGCTTGAATTATATTGTTTCCATGGTAGAAGTGTGTAACTCTACAAGCAGTACATTTAGACAAGAAGTTGTTAACCATCAAATAACAAGAGTGAGCCATTGTGTACTGTAGCTGCAAGTTCACATAAACAGAGCAGAGGATAAAGAAACTGTGGAGGCAGCTGACAGTGGCCAACAGAGTTTGGCCTTGGAAAGAACAACACTTCAGCTACAAAAACACTGCAGCTAGGGAGAGGTGACCAGATGATGTCAGCAGATTGACCACTGAGACTGCAGTCAGGAAGGGTGATCTGCTCAGTCTTCAGAAGATGCACATCACTGGATCGTGGATGAATTGACCACCAAAATGGTTGTGAGTACATGGGGTTAAGTTTGTAATTTAGAGAGGCTGGGTATTGGAGGCTGTCAGCCATTCTGTTAAATTATTTTAATCTCACAATTTGGGTAAAGAATAAGAAATTCTGGTCTGACATTGTTAAATCCCAGGCTTGGATTCTGGTAAACTGGTAGTCGTTCAATCTCTGCCTGTGTAGACATGGGGAGGTTTGGTGGAGAGACTTGTCCAACAGCATTCAGCCTCATTTTGTATAACAATAACAAGAACAACTTCCCCTCATATACCATCTTCAACAAAGATGCTGTAAAAAGGCCTGATGGGATCTATCCCGGGTTATTAAGGGAGGCAAGAGAGGAGATTGCTGGGGCTTGAAAGAGGCAGGGTAAAGAATTACTAACAGGGACGAGAAATTATAAACATGAGACATGTAGAACAATATTCAAGTGTGATCTATCTGTTATGAACTAAGAAGGTTAAGGATAGTGTTGGATTAAAGGAAGATGATAATAACACTGCCAAGAAGACTGAACAAGTGAAAGATTTGGAGAGCTTTAGGATGCAGTACTGGATAACCGGAAAGTTCATTAAGAACAAGAAAGCAGAAACTGTGAGGATATTAGCAAAAAATATAGAGAAAAACATGAGAGCTTCTATAATTATGTGAAAAGGAAAAGCATACTGAAAATAAATATACATCCCTTAGCTGTAAAAGCAGAAGTAATTGTAATGAGGCAAAAAGAAGTGGCTGACACTTTGTATTTGCTTTCACTGAAGAATATAACAGAGATTGTCAGAAGCCAAGGATTTAAGGACAGAGACATAGTTAAAATAATTAGTATTACTAAAAAGAGCACTGGAGAAATTAAGAGGACATAAAAAAAACACCTGGATTCCTGGTTCTGAAGGAGATGGCTGCAAAGATAATGGTCTTCAAAAATTGCTTTGATTCTGGAAAAGTCCCACCAGATCAGAAGGTAGCAAAGGTCACCATTATTTTTAAAAAAAAGGGAGTGGAAAATGGGGAAACGTGAACCAAGTAGCTTGGCATGTTATTGGCAAATTGCTGAAGTTCATTATTTAAAAATGTGATAGCAGGTCACTTAGAATATAATAACATAACTAGGCAGAGTATGAATGGTTTAATGAAAGGTTAGAATCCAACAGAGATTTTAATGAAGCAACCAGCAGGACAGATAACTGGAAATTAGTTAATGTATTATAAGTAGGTATACAAAAGGGATTTGATAAGATAACTCAGGCAAGGTTGATCTATAAAATAAAGCAATCACAGGTTTGGCTAAAATCTATTAATGTAATTAGAAATTAGTTAAAGAGAGTGAGGCAATTAGATCAGTTTCAGGTTGGAAATCTGTCACTTGGGAACCACAGGGATCAGAACTGGGTTCCTAGATATTCACAATTTATATTAATGAATTTGAAAAGACAGAGTGTAATACATTCAAGTTTACTGATGATACAAAGCTAAGTGGGAGAATGAGCTGTGAAAAGGGCACAAGGTATGTGCCAAAAGAGAGAGACAGGTTAAACAGAGCAGTGGAGCAATAATGTGAAATATTTCACTATTATAGAAAGAAAAGAAAAAAAATGGTAAATGATGAGGAACTGATCAATATGAGTGCACAGAAATATCATGGAACACTGGTTCATGAGTGGCAGGTACAGAAATTACTTTAAGTCAAATGATGGGTTGGACTATATACATTTTTGTCAGAGGACTGGAGTGCAAATCTAAACAAGTATTGCTTCTTGCTATTATACAGATCTATTGGCAACATCTTACCTGTAGGGCAGTTTGCTTTGCATAACCAAGGAAGAATATACTTTCCTTTGGGTCAAAGTAGCATACCTTCACTAGATTCCTGGGATGGAGGGTCTTGTCCCATGACGAGAAATTGTCTAAGACTAGCCTATTCTCCCTGGAGTTCAGAGAAATGTGAGATGATCTCATTCAGCCACAAGAGATTACAAGAGGGATAGCAAAGTAGGTGCTGAGAGATTGTTTTCCTAACTTGAAGAAACTAGGATTAGGTGTATAATCACAGAATAAGGAGCTGGACATTTGGTTCAGATGAGGAGAAACTTCCTTATTCAAGGGTGTTATAAATCTTTAGAATTCTCTGCTGCAGAGAGCTGTGAGCCTCAGTCGTTCAAAGCTGAGATCAATGAATCTGAACATTGAGGAAAGTGAGCATGAGGTATAGGATCAGCCATGTTCTTACAGAATAGTAGAGCATGCTTGAAAAGCCATATAGCCTACACCTATTTCTATGACTTATGATCTTAAATTCCTATGAAATGCAATAGCAAATTCAAGATTACATGACAAAAAAGAAATTTGTGACTGTCAATCTAACAAAGGTTAAAAAATGGCAGTATGTGCAAAATCAGAAAACATTTGAATTCAAAACACACTGCAGTTAATTTCATTATTGTCGCAACAAAAATCAGTTTATATTGAAGAGGCTATTAGGTTGAAAAAAACTGAATTCCTTTCTCACTGATACATTAAACAGTTTGTTAGTCTAATGAAGTAACATTTGTCTTGGAATTTTTCCAAGTATTAGTGTCTGTCTTCAACATGTTTGTGAAATGGTAAAAACGTCTATTACTTAGGACAAAATTTTGCCTAACTTTAAGGCAACATGAGGCAGCAGGTTTGGGAAATGTTGGCTAAAGAATTAAAGATGGTGTCATTTAGAAAATTATTTCTTCTATAGCAAGATATTAATCCGTTATGTAATGTGCATAATTATAGTCATAGTCATTTAGATATTCCATAAATTTA
Organism: Pristis pectinata; assembly: GCF_009764475.1. Taxonomy (NCBI): domain Eukaryota; kingdom Metazoa; phylum Chordata; class Chondrichthyes; order Rhinopristiformes; family Pristidae; genus Pristis; species Pristis pectinata. Next base: position 24,146,010 of record NC_067408.1, on the reverse strand, counting down.
AAAATAGTTTTGCCAGTTTCTAGTTTGGGATATTCCTAACAATTTGAATATGAACAAATTAAACAGAGGTCATCAATTTTTATTTCTTCATGGATGTATGTCACCGGGACATTTCTCTTTGCTGCAATCCAGCTACCAAAATTGCTGGCAGAATTATAATAGTAATTCAATATTGACTGATTTTGTTGCAAGAGGGCACAGAGAGCCTTTTATTTTCTTTGTGTTAATCATTACGTAGATACTTTAAAATCTTCTTTTCATAGCTTGTTGATCTTTGAGTATCTCTAATTTCTTTCTGCTAAATTAAGGTGGGTGTTCTTTGATATAGTATTCAGAATGCTGAACGTAAATCCTGAAACAAGAAAGGGCAATCTTGTTGGATTTATTCAGCCGCTTCCAGTATTGTTTCAAGCTACAAGGGCAATCATTGAGAACACACTTGTTCAAATGTAGCATTATGATTGTAGCGGATGTGTTGATTGAGCATTTGTGTAGTCAATATTTTTCTCTTCCGAAGAAAAGTCCACACTTGAAATACTTAATCAATTATTCTCTCCAGAAATATTCACCATTTCTGTATTTTCTGTTCTTGTTTCTTGCTTTTATGTTCTCACAAGATCACAAGACAAAGGAGCAGAAGTAGGCCATTCAGCCCATCGAGTCTGCTCCATGAGCTAAATTAATACTATTCCTATCTAGCCCCAATTTCCAGCCTTATCCCCGTATCCCTAGATACCTTGACTAATTAGATACCTATCAATCTCCTCCTTAAATGCCCCCAGTGATGGGGCCTCCACAGCTGTATGTGGCAAAGAATTTTTGCCTCATCTCTGTTTTAAACCAGTACCCTCTAATCCTGAGACCATGCCCTCTAGTCCTAGACTTACCCACCAAGGGAAACAGCTTAGCCACATCTACTCTGTTCAGTCCTTTCAACATTCTAAATGTTTCTATGAGGTCCCCTCTCATTCTTCTGTACTCCAGTGAGTACAGTCCAATAGCCGACAAACACTCATCATATGTAAACCCTTTCATTCCGGGAATCATCCTCGTAAATCTCCTCTGAACCCTTTCCAACATCAGCACATCCTTCCTAAGATATGGGGCCCAAAACTGCACACAGTATTCCAAATGAGGCCTCACCAGCGCCCCATAGAGCCTCATCAACACTTCCTTACTTTTATATGTTATACCTCTCGAAATGAATGCCAATATAGCATTCGCCTTCTTTACTGCCGATCCAGCTTGGTGGTTAACCTTCAGGGTATCCTGCACGAGTACCCCCAAGTCTCTCTGCACTTCTGTACTTTGAATTTTCTCCCCATCTAGATAACAATCTGCCCATTTATTTCTATTTCCAAAGTGTACAACAGCTCATTTCTCAACATTGAATCTCATCTGCCATTTCTTTGCCCATTCTCCTAAACTATCTAAGTCTCTCTGCCACCTTCCTGTTTCTTCAATGCTCCCTACTCCTCCACCTATCTTGGTGTCGTCTGCAAACTAAGCCACAAAACCATTTACTCCATAATCCAAATCATTGATGTACAATATAAAAAGAAGCGGCCCCAACACTGACCCCTGCGGAACACCACTGGTAACCAGTAGACAACCAGAACAGGATCCCTTTATTCCCACCCTTTGCTTTCTGCCTACCAGCCTACTACCTATTCTAATATCCAACCTGTAATTCCATGAGCTCTCATCTTATTAATCAGCTTCTTGTGCGGCACTTTGTCGAAGGCCTTTTGAAAGTCTAAATACACAACATCCACAGCCTCTCCCTTATCCACCCTACCTGAGATTTCCTCAAAAAAATTCCAATAGGTTGGTCAGGCAGGATCTTCCCTTCACGAAACCATGCTGGCTTGGGCCTATCTTGCCTTGCACCTCTAGGTATTCCAGAACCCCATCCTTGAGGATCGATTCCAAAAACTTTCCCACCACCAATGTCAGACTAATAGGTCTGTAATTTCCTTTATGCTGCCTCCCACCTTTCTTAAACAGCAGAACTACATTTGCGACCCTCCAGTCCTCCAGAACAATGCTGGAGTCTATTGATACCTGGAAAATTATCACCAATGCCTCTGCAATCTCTAAAGCCGCCACCTTCAGAACCCAAGGGTGCACTTCATCCAGTCCAGGAGACTTATCTGCCTTTAGTCCATTTAGCTTCCCTAGCACCTTCTCTCTAGTAATCTTGACTGAACTCAGTTCTATCCCCTGAGACCCCTGACTATCAGGTATGTTGCTGATGTTCTCCACAGTGAAGACCGATGCAAAATACTCATTTAGTTCCTCTGCCATCTCCCTGTTATCCATTATAATCTGTCCTGCACCACTTTCAATTGGTCCTATTATCAACTCGTGTCTCTCTTTTACTCTTCATACATTTAAAAAAGCTCATAGTATCTTTTTGAATGTTATCTGCCAACTTCCTTTCATAATTCATCTTTTCTTTCTTAATGACCTTCTTAGTTTCTTTCTGTAAGTTTTTAAGTTTCCCAGTCTTCTGTTTTCCCACTAATTTTTGCTTCCTTGTATGCCCTCCCTTTTGCTTTTATTTTAGCCTTAACCTCTCTTGTTATCCACATTTGTGCCATTTTTCCATTCATAACCTTCTTTTTTTCTTGGAATATATCTATCCTGCATTTTCCTTCTTTCTTGTAGAAATTCCATCCATTTCTGCTCTGCCATCCCTCCAACTAACTTACTTTTCCAATCAATTTAGGCCAGTTCCTCTCTCATGCCACTGTAATTTCCTTTGTTCCACTGAAATATCGATACACCTGATATCAGCTTCTCCTTTTCAAATTTGAAACTGAACTCAGTCGTATTGTGATCACTAGTTCCTAATGGTTCCTTTACCTTTAGTTTCCTAATCACCTCCAGTTCGTTACACAGCACCCGGTCCAAAACAACCAATCCCCTGGTGGGCTCATCAACAAGTTGCTCCAAAAAGCCATCCCATAGACATACCACAAACTCGCTGTCCTGAGATCCACTGCCTTCCTGGCTTTCTCAATCCACATTCACGTTAAAATCCCCCATGGTGATCTTGACGTTGTCTCTCTGACATGCTTTTTTATTTCTAACTGTAACTTATAGTCCACATCCTGGCTGCTGTTAGGGGGCCTATACATAGCTGCTATTATTGTCCTTTTACCCTTGGCATTTCTTCGCTCCACCCATAAGGATTCCACTTGGCCACACCACCCCCTCTGCCTACCCACCCATCTTTCCTATACACTGTGTACCCCTGGACATTCCGTTCCCAATCACATCCATCATTAGGCCATGACTCAGTGATTGCCACAATGTCATATTTTTTAATCTGTGGTTGTGCCACTAGGTCATCCACTTTATTTCTAATGCTATGTGCATTTATAGTACATTTATACCAGTATCTGCTACAGATTTCACTGTATTTCTATTGTTCTGCAAATTATCCTGTCTTTTCACCTGCCTGTCCTTCTTTCCACCTTCACTGCACACTGTCTTGGACTTGCTCCTATATACCTCTTCCTCTATCCTAACATCCTAGTTTCTGTCCCCTTGCCAAATTAGTTTAAACCCTCCCCAACAGCTATATTAAACATTCCTGCCAGGATATTGGACTCCTTGGAGTTCAGGTGTAACCCATCCTTTGTGAATAGGTCATACCTCTCCCAAAAAAGGTCCCAATGATCCAAGAATTTGAAGCCCTTCCCTCTGCACCAGTTACTCAACCACGCATTCATTTGCCTGATCTTGCTATTCTTACTTTCATTAGCATGTGACACAGGTAGTAATCCTGAGGTTACTACCCTGCAGGTCCTGCTTCTCAACCTTCTTCCTAGCTCCTTGTAATCTTTCTTCAGGACCTCCTCTCTTTTTCTACCTATGTCATTGGTACCTACATATACCAAGGCTTCTGGCTGATCACCCTCTCCCCTCAGAATATTCTGGACCCCATCTGAGACGTCCTGTACCCTGGCACCAGGGAGACAACACACCATCCTGGTATTGTTGTTGGATTCGCAGAATCTCTTATCTGTTCCCCTCACTATAGAATCCCCAATAACCACTGCATTTCTCCTTGCCCACTGCTCCACAGCACCAGGCACGGTGCCAAAGTCCCGTTTGCCGTGGTCTTCCTCTGTCAGGTCATCCTCTCCAACAGAATCTAAAATGAGATGGTGATTTTTGAGGGGAACCACCACAGAGGTACTCTCCACAAATTCTTTATAGCTTCTGTCTATCTCCTCCTCACGATCCCTAACATGATCCCTGAGGGGCCGCATCTCAATGCACTTTGCGCAGATGTAGTCCTTGGGGAGGCTGGTAGTCTCCCAGCGTCCCCACATCTGGCACTCCAAACACAAAACTAATCCCAGATGTATACTGCTATGGCACTGTCTAATGCTACTAAAATAAATAAACTAGTAATAAGTAAACTAGTAACGTACTGCTGGCTCTATAAATCTCGCATCTTACCCGTTCTCGCCTAGGCCCATTGAGCCAAAGACAAATCACTCTGCACCCTCTCACTCCGCTGCCCGCTCCGAAAACTGCCTGCTGGATATGGCAGTTTTCTTTTTAAACTGCTCACATGCTACCCGCTTACGTCACGTGCCTGCGCAGTCTAGCCACACTATTCCCAGTTAGAGAGAAAAAAACACTTAGCTGCTCCGAAGTCCAAAGTTCGCCGAAACTGTCAGTGCTTAAGTTACTACTCAGTGTAATACTAGCACAGTGATACCTAAGACATTTTTGATGAAATCCAGAGTCGATTTGATTTCCTTTGTGAATATTGGTGCTGCCAGTTCTTAGACTAGTTCCTTCTTTTCATTGACTATGATGAGGGCAAATTTTCACGATGAACTGGCAAATCTATGTTGTGGTTGTGTTGCAAACTGAGATTCTGAATTGTTGTAGACCTTAGCAGAAAAGAGCTGCATTGGAGAAAGATCATAAGAATTGTTGACACCTAAACAGAAATTACATATTTATGCCAGGAATACAAGAGCTACTGTAGCTTCGCTTTGATGTTCTGCAGCAGTAGACAAGTCTTCATTGGAATATTAGCAACAAAACTGCACTTCCTAGACAATGTCAATGGCTGGAATTCTGACCCTGTGCAGTGCAATTAAAACAAGGCTTGAATTTCCCCAACGTATAAGCATATCAATTATATGCCTTCAAAGGGTTTGGGAATTGGTCTTGATGTTTTGTTTTGCCATTCTATTGAACCCACACTTTCCCCACCTGACCCCACCTCCCAAATGTATGTCCACTCATCACAATGACTCAAGTTACAGGACCTCATAAAGAGTTTCCTGCAGTTACGTTTCTTTAATTCAGAATTTAAGGTTTGGGTGAAAACATGTTTTTATTGTTTTGCAGTTTATTATATTTTTAAATAAGATAAGATTTCTTTATTAGTCACATGTACATTGAAACAAACAGTGAAATACACCTTCTTGCGTCGTGATTTGGGGGCAGCCCACAAGTGTCGCCACACTTCCGGCGCCAACGTAGCATGCCCACAACTTCCTAACCCGTACGTCTTTCAGAATGTAGGAGGAAACCGGAGCACCCGGAGGAAACCCACATGGACAAGGGGAGAATGTACAAACTCCTTACAGACAGTGGCCGGATTTGAACCCGGGTCACTGGCGCTGTAAAGCATTATGCTAACCACTATGCTACCATATATTATCCTTACTGAAATCTTCTCTGTATTTTTAAATGCCTTTTTATGTCATAAATGCAACTTAGATTAATAATTGCATAGTTTCTGTAAATTACCAGATCTTAAGTACGAGTACCTGATGTACTTGAGTGATAATTGAAGGGGTGGCAACTTCAGTCTTTTTTTTACTTAAGGAAAAATACATGGCATAAGCTTTCATGAGTAATTGACAACTTATGACACACAAGGAAGCTATTTGGTCCATCATATCCATCCCGGTTGAAGAAGAACCACCCACCTTCCAGCACTAGACCTGCAACTTGCAGGTCATAGGTCTTCAAACACATCCAGGTGCATTATGCACATGGTGAAGTTTCCTGCCTCTCACCCTTTCAAGCAGTGAGTTCCAGACCTCTGGCACTCTATCTGGCTGTGAAGTATTTTCCTCATCTCCCCGATAATCCTGTAACCAATGACTTTAAATCTTTGTCCGTAATTTTTGGCCACTCAGCTAAAAGCAATGGGTTCTTTATATTTATTGCATCTAGACCCTTCATAATTTAATACATGTTAACTTACGCCTTTCCTCAGGCTCCATAGGTTTGTAATGATATTTTAATGGTGCATACAATAGCATTTTATAATCCAATCTCTGGGTTTCCCAGAGTTGTCTTTGTGAAAAATTTTAAAAAAGTGATTGTACTTTAAAAATAAACATTGTCTTTGTGCTGACAATATATGAGATCATCAATAGGGCTCAATAGGAAAATGGCCAACATTGAGTGATATAAGGCTGTATGGCCAAAGCTGAAGCCTTGATTTCTTCTGATTTAACTAATCTCAGCCAGATGACCAGTCGGAATAATTGAAATTAGTTTATAACCCATGGAATCAAAAAATGTTAAAAAATAAACAGGGTCCAGTTTGAATGCTGACTTTAATGACATCAGTTGAGCATTGGGATGAAAGTTTCACTGTGTTTTAGTTGCTAATATTCTTGTCTCTTGATGTTGGATGATTTAAGGTTCTCTCTAGAATCCGAAAATATTATCTAAACTGTCTAGTTCTGCACTAAGGGAGTGCTACGTTGTTGGAGTTAAGCCACTTCAGAAAAGCTGTTAAACCAAGGCTCATTAAAAGGTTCCATTTACTATTTACAAAAGAAGTGAGACCTCTTTTAGTGCCTAGGCAAGGTCCTGCACTCAGCAATGTTCAGATGAAATATTTTACACTTTATACAGCCTCATTATTTACATATTTCAAATTCAATAAATTCATTATGTGTAAAACACATTAGGTCATATGAGGGCATGATCAACTGCTATGTTAACATGTGCTTTTTACTGCACCTAGAGGCAATGATAAAGTTTATTTTTGATTTTATGTAGGAGTTAAATTAACTCTTGTAACTATATCTTGCAATTGAATCAATTGCTCAGGAGGACAATTGACAAGTGGAAGCAAATAAAATGTCACATGTTCAATGACATTTTACTTGAACTTCACTTCTACAATTTATGACATTGTCTAAACTTCTCAATTTCACTACTTGGTACAATCATTACTAAACTTTTCAATATGATTTTACAATTCAGTCTCTGGGTTTCCCAGAGTCCTTTCTGGGAATAAAAAAAAAGTCATTGTAATTCAAAAAGAATTACAATTAAATGTCGTTGTGCTGACGACATATGGGATTGTTTTGGTAGGACTCTTTCTAATGACATATCTAACCTAAATAAATATAAGATTTGTTTTTTGGCAGCAGTCATCACACAAGAATTTAGCTTGGATGCTTCATTCAGTATTAATAGCCACAAAAGGAGAGAGAAATCATTAATCTGGTAGCTAAAGGATAATCAAAATAAGCAAGAAATTCTTCTGTGCTGGAGAGGCACAGTGAGTGGACATTACAGACCAACAATCACTTTGATTACAGGCCTGCCACAGCAAGCTTCAGGGAATCTGATCCCTAAGGCAGCACTATAGGATCTTATGCACATTACTTTGCAACTGCACTCCTGTGGAACACATGAAGGAACTCTCGGTTAAGTCTGGAAGTTGAACTGGCTCAGGAAGCTCATGGGAGGGAGAAGATTGGTAGTGAGAGGTAAGAAATCAGATCAGAGGTCTGTGTTTAGGGGGTGCAGTTCAGTAGGGCCTAAAGTCAAGGGGGATCACAAATTAAGATCTGTTGGATGAGGTTGATCAATATTCTTGGGGGAAGGGGACTCATCAGGTGATTTGTGGGAAAGGATCAGCCAAGGATCATCACCCTTGGGTGGGCTGGTGGTAGTTTCAATCCTGGGGGGAATGGTGGGTCAAAGAGAATTGGTAGATAGCTATATTAAAATTAATGAAGACTATCCTGAGTAGGAATCCTAACATCAGATTGGGAGCTGCTCTGGGAGACCTGCTGAGAAAACAAGACTACAGAATCCTGGTTATTCCAGGAGCAGCTAACAATTGAATCAGAATCAGATTTATTATCACTAACATAGGACATGAAATTTGTTGTTTTGTGGCAGCAGTACAGTGCAAAGACATAAAATTCTATAAATTACAAAAATAAATAAAAAATGCAAGAGAAAAAGGAATAATGAGGTAGTATTCATGAGTTCATGGATCATTCAGAAATCTGATGGTGGAGGGGAAGAAGCTGTTCCTGAATCATTGAGTTTGGGTCTTCAAGCTCCTGTACCTCCTCCTTGATGGCCGTAATGAGAAGAAGGCATGTCCCAGATGGTGAAGGTCCTAAATGATGGATGCCACCTTCTTGATGCACTGCTTCTTGAAGATGTCCTCGATGGTGGGGAGGGAGGTCTTCGTGATATGTGATGGATATTCGCTTTCCTGGCCCCAAAGTGGCTTATTGCTAACCTTAGCTTTTTAGCACAGCAGCACGACCTATCCAAAGGTCAAGAAGTGGTTGCTCATTAAACTAAAATGCCTTTTGCAAAAACAGCAGAAATTGTCCAAGGCTCAAGGTGTTTGTTTGCTAAGTTAAACTTCTAACCAATATTCCCTGCTCAGCCTCTTAACATAAACAAGAGAACAATGGGATCAACTTTTACTTAATTAAACACTCCAGTCACCTGGCCTGAAAATGTGGTTGAAAAAACATCACATGCCAATGATATCAACTAAGTGAAAAAACAGTATAAATGTTAGAAAGCAGTGAGGGCAGGAAGGGAATGACAAAGAGAAGGGGTTACAGAAAGAAGACCTCAAATTCATTCCTCATCCTCTGGTTCTTGTGATAGACAACTTGTTCATCTGCAACTTGTTGGTGTGACTTCTTAGTTTGTAAGAATTGTACTTGTTTGGAAATCCTTTAAGTTTCAAGTCATTGTTAAGAATTACTTATTAGAATTAAATTTGTCTCACTTAAAATAAAATAAACTGTGTTTAAGCTGCTTCGTTAGCTGTAAGTATCTTCTCCTTGGTTGGGAAGACGGACCTACAGCTCGAAATAGTGATTATTGACAGCTAGACCTTTCCGCAGAGACTAAAGTAGTGAAGTAAACTAGTCCTTGAAGTGTAGGTTGATACAGTATAATCTCCCTATAGTGAGGGAACTCGTAGATACTTATGTCAGATAGAACTTTAAAGTCTTGACTTAAGTTTAGAGCTTTCAGATGGTACACTCAATATCATTACAGATGGAGCTGGCTGAGTCTATAACTCTCTGCAGCCTCTTGCAATCCTGTGCTTTGGAAGCTCCATACCAGGCTGCAATGCAGCCAGTCAGGCAAATGGCACAAATCAGTGCAATGTGACCGAATTTTCCTGACAACACTCCAAGAGTGTATTGCAGTGACATAATTATACAGAAAAATTCTGTAGATGCAGGAAATTTGAAATAAATCAGAAAATACTCAATATTCAGCAGGTCAGGCAGGATCTGCAAAGGCAAAACAGTTACAAGTTCTGAATATTTATCAGAATATTAACTCTTTCTCTCTCCACAGTTGCTGAGTATATCTAGCATTTTCAGATTTTATTTCAGAAGGGGAGAAAATACTTGTTGCGGAGTACTCTGGTTCTGATCAGTTCTTGAGGACATAGTATTAACAGCTTATCTGAAATAAGATACCTCCAACCATGCAGCACTGTCAGACCCACAGTTTCAATAATGTACTCAGATTCTGGGGAGAAGCTTGAGTCTTTCTTCACCAAGAGATAAGAACATAGAACATAGAACATAGAACATAGAACAGCACAGCACAATACAGGCCCTTCAGTCCACAATGTTGTGCCAACCTTTAAACCTCGTCTAAGACTATTTAACCCCTTCTTCCCACGTATCCCTCTATTCTAAATTCCTCCATATGCCTCTCTGGTATTCTCTTGAATTTGACCAATGTACCTGCCTCCACCAATGCCCCAGGCAGCGCATTCCATGACCCAACCACTCTCTGGGTAAAAAACCCTTCCTCTGATATCTCCCTTGAACTTCCCACCCATTACTTTAAAGCCATATCCTCTTGTATTGAGCATTGGCGCCCTGGGACAGAGGCGCTAGCTGTCCACTCTATCTATTCCTCTTAATATTTTGTATACCTCTATCATGTCTCCCCTCATCCTCCTTCTCTCCAAAGAGTAAAGCCCTAGCTCCCTTAGTCTCTCCTCATAATGCATACTCTCTAAACCAGGCAGCATCCTGGTAAATCTCCTCTGTGCCCTTTCCAACACTTCCACATCCTTCCTATAATGAAACGACCAGAACTGAACACAGTTCTCTAAGTGTGGTCTAACCAGAGTTTTATAGAACTGCATCATTACCTCGCGGCTCTTAAACTCGCATCCCTCGACTTATGAAAACTAACACCCCATAAGCTTTCTTAACTACCCTATCCACCTGTGAGGCAACTTTCAGGGATCTGCGGATATGGATCCCCAGATCCCTCTGCTCCTCCACACTACCAAGAATCCTGCCATTAACTTTGTACTCTGCCTTGGAGTTTGTCCTTCCAAAGTGTACCACCTCACATTTCTCTGGATTGAACTCCATCTGCCACTTCTCAGCCCAACTCTGCATCCTATCAATGTCCCTTTGCAATCTTCAACAACCCTCTACACTATCCACAACACCACCAACCTTTGTGTCGTCTGCAAACTTGCCAACCCACCCTTCTACCCCCTCATCCAAGTCATTAATAAAAATCACGAAAAGCAGAGGATCCCAGAACTGATCCTTGTGGGACACCGCTAGTCACAGCCCTCCAATCTGAATGTACTCCCTCCACCACAACACTCTGCATTCTATAGGCAAGCCAATTTTGAATCTACATGGCCAAGCTTCCCTGGATCCCATGCTCTCTGACCTTCTGAAGAAGCCTACCATGTGAACCTTGTCAAATGCCTTATTAAAATACATGAAAACCACATCTACTGCACTACCCTCATCAATCTGTCTGGTCACCTCCTCAAAGAACACTATCAGGCTTGTGAGACATGATCTGCCCTTCACAAAGCCATGCTGGCTGTCCCTGATCAGACCATGATTCTCTAAATGCCCATAGATCCTATCTCTAAGAATCCTTTCCAACAGCCTGCCCACCACAGATGTAAGGCTCACTGGTCTATAGTTCCCTGGACTATCCCTACTACCTTTTTTGAACAAGGGGACAACATTTGCCACCCTCCAGTCCTCCGGAACCATTCCCGTGGACAACGAGGACTCAAAGATCCTAGCTAAAGGCTCAGCAATCTCCTCACTTGCCTCGCAGAGCAGCCTGGGGAATATTCCATCAGGTCCCAGGGACTTATCTGTCCTAATATTTTCTAACAGTTCCAACACATCCTCTCTCTTGATATCAACATGCTCTAGAACATTAACCTTACCAACTCTGTCCTCAGTGTCATCAAGGCCCCTCTCCTTGGTGAATACTGAAGAGAAGTATTCATTGAGGACCTCACCCACTTCCACAGCTTCCAGCACATCTTCCCACCTTTGTCTCTAATCGGTCCTACCTTTACTCCCGTCATCCTTCTGCTCTTCACATAAGTGAAAAATGCCTTGGGGTTTTCCTTAACCCCACTTGCCAAGGCCTTTTCATGTCCCCTTCTTGCTCTCCTCAGCCCCTTCTTAAGTTCCTTCCTTGCTACCCTATATTCCTTAAGAGACCTATCTGATCCTTGCTGCCTAAACCTTATGTATGCTGCCTTCTTCCTCCTAACTAGATGTTCCACCTCTCTTGTCAACCATGGTTCCTTCACCCTGCCATCCTTTCTCTGCCTCACCGGGACAAATTTATCCCTAACATCCTGCAAGAGATCCCTGAACAATGACCACATCTCCATAATACATTTCCCTTCAAAAATGTCATCCCAATTCACACTCGCAAGTTCTAGCCTTATAGCCTCATAATTTGCCCTTCCCCAATTAAATATTTTCCTGTCCTCTTTGCTCCTATCCTTGTCCACGACAATGCTAAAGGTTAGGGAGCGGTGGTCACTGTCCCCCAAATGCTTGCCCACTGAGAGATCTGTCACCTGACCCAGTTCATTACCTAATACTAGATCTAATATGGCATTCCCTCTAATCAGTCTGTCAACGTACTGTGACAGGAATCCATCCTGGACACACTTAACAAACTCTGCCCCGTCTAAACCTTTGGTACTAAGCAGGTGCCAATCAATATTTGGGAAGTTGAAGTCTCCCATGATGATAACCCTGTTATTTTTGCACCTTTCCAAAATCTGCCTCCTGATCTGCTCCTCACTATCCTTGCTGCTACCAGGGGGCCTATAGAATACTCCCAGTAGAGTAACTGCTCCTTTCTTATTCCTAACTTCCAACCATACTGACTCTAGCGAGGATCCTGCTACATTATTCAGCCTTTCTGCAGCTGTAATAGTGTCCCTGACCAGTAACGCCACCCCTCCTCCTCCTTCACCCCGCCCCCCATCCCTTTTTAAAACACTGAAATCCGGGAATATTCAGTATCCATTCCTGCCCTGGTGACAGCCAAGTCTCTGCAAGAGCTTCAATATCATAGTTCCATGTATTTATCCAAGCTCTCAATTCATCACCCTTATTCCTGATGCTTCTTGCATTTAAGTACATGCACTTTAGCCCATCCACCTTTCTACTTTTATACCCTATACTCTGCTTCTCCTTCATCAAGTCCTCTCTATATGTTAGATCTGGCTTTACTCCATGCACTTCTTCCACTGTCCTATCCCTCTGGTTCCCATCCCCCTTGCAAACTAGTTTAAACCCTCCCGAACTACACTAGCAAACCTGCCTGCAAGGATATTGGTCCCTCTCAAGTTCAGGTGTAACCCATCCAATCTGTACAGGTCCCACCTTCCCCAGAAGAGATCCTAATGATTCAAACATCTAAAACTTGCCCCCTGCACCAACTCCTCAGCCACGCATTCATCTGCCATCTCCTCCTATTCTTACCTTCACTATCAAGTGGCACTGGCAGCAATCCCAAGATTGCTACCCTTGAGGTCCTGTTCTTCAGCCTTCTGCCTAGCTCCCTAAACTCACTTTTCAGGACCTCATCCCCCTTCTTACCTATGTTGTTGGTACCAACATGTACCATGACTTCTGGCTGCTTTCCCTCCCGCACAAGAATGCTGTGGACCTGATCAGAGACATCCTGGACCCTGGCACCTGGGAGGCAACATACCATCTAGGATTCTCGCTCATGTCCACAGAACCTCCTGTCTGTTCCCCTGACTATCGAGTCCCCTATCACTATTGCCCTCCTCTTCTCCTCCCTTCCCTTCTGAGTTGCAGGACCATTCCCACTGCCAGAGACCTGGCTACTGCCGCCTGATCCCTATAGGTCATCCCCCTCAACAGCATCCAAAGCGGAATACCTGTTCTTGAGGGGAACAGCTTCTGGGGTCCTCTGCTCTGTCTGCCTGTTCCCTTTCTCTTTCTCTCTCCTGACAGTCACCCATCCATCTGCCTCCTGGACCCTAGAAGTACCTGCTCAAAGGGAGATGACTGCCTCCCGATGCATAGCTTCTACATAACTCTCTCCCTCCCCGATGCTTTGCAGTGTCTGAAGCTGCAACTCCAGCTCATCAATTCTGAGCCAAAGTTCCTGCAGCCTCAAGCACTTACTGCAGATGTGGTCACCGTGCACCACAGCAGGGTCCACTAGTTCCCACATCATGCAGCACATCACCTTGCCCTCCATCTGAACTATTTTTTTTCTTACCTAGCTGTAGTCTACTTAAAAGTTATAACAATAACAGTAAACCTTACCTTTACTTACCAGCTACTCACCAGTGTTGTTGCAGATGGCCTCCGCCTCTTGATGCTGAAGCCTGTTGTGCCAAAGCCACTCACTCTGACTCTGTCCATTCTGACAACAGCCGCTTCGCTTGACATGACCTCCTTTTTATTGGCCTTTCTAAATTAACCCAGACCTGTGAGGGACCTGCTGCTCCTTGGTCTCTCAGCTCCTGATTTACTCCGAAGTAAATGCTGAAGCCTGTTGTGCCAAAGTCACTCACTCTGACTCTGCCCACTCTGACAATGACCGCTCCAAAAAAAAATCTACACTTAACCAAGCTGAAACTTCCCACCTTGAGTCTTAAATTGAATGATGACTTTAATGATAGTGAACTGGACCCTACTTAATTTTAGCCTTCTCCAGTTCATGAATGTCTGATGTGGGATTCCTGTCACAGTGCAAGCATGATTCATGGCCAAAAGCATAAGGTGGAATTTCCAGAATGATGCAATGCAATCCAGAGATGGCTGCAATGACATTAAATTCTAGAAAGAGCCAATTTTTATTTGTTTGCAAAAACAAAAGAGCTACATCTAAATTCCTAGGCTGTAATCTGTTTTGATTTATTAGGAAATAGTACTGCTCTCTGGATTATAATAAAGTTGTATATATCATGTTGGTTGGTTAGCTTCTACCCTCTCAGTTGTTCTGGTTTCCTTTCTTTCTCTAAACTACCTTCTGTAAACTCTACAATTTAAATCAACAAACCATGCTGTTGGCAAGGGGGGGAGGAGGAGGGGGCTGCACTCTGGAGTACTGCATTTTACTTTGGGCTTGAGACCCTGGGTTTGATGGAGTCAATGATCCATACGATGTTATTTTTTAAAATATCAAGTTAGAGATTTTTTTCTTGTAAAGTCTCAGACAGATCAATTAATCTCAAATTTTAAACTGACTTCTGCAAGCAATGCTTCAAGTGTTGAAGTGTTGAGAACCTCGAGTTCATGCATCAGGAACAAACAGAAGCTCAGTCTAAGTAGCAGAAGTAGTACCATCTCACAACCTACCCACTCATCCATGTCATCAGGCACCAACTGCCCCATCTGTGGGAGAGTTTTGCAGTTCCCACATTGGCCTCATCAGCCACCTCACAACCCACAAAACTGGAGTGGAAGCAAATCATCCTCAAAGCCAAGGAAGAGAAAAAGAAGAAGAAACTTACTGTGGGTCTAATCTGAGAATAACAGTCAGCTTGCTTGGACTGAACTCTTAACTGATTTTAAATTCCAGACAATCAAGTTATTGATCATTTTAAGAGCACACTGAGAGCTTTATTTTTGGATTTCCAAACACCTGTGGAATCAGTTTTCATTGCAGACAGGTGTCAAATACTTCAGTTGTCAAAGACTACATAATTACAGACAATCCTGAAATATCAAACTGAACTTCATTTCAAGGGAAACAGAAGATGGATGCCAATTGTCCTTTAATGTAAAATGTGAGTGTTTTCTGGAGTTAGCTATTTGATTTGTTTTCTATTCCATTGGCATATCAAAGAAACAAAGATATTTTAATAAAGGAAATTACTTCAGACAAATGTGCATGTGCTACTGTCGGTTCTACATAGGAATTATATAGTCCAGTCCCATATTCCAATACTTCTTTACACTCTACTTCATGAATATGAATTCTGCCTGAATTGCCTTATAACTCACTTTTGATATTGCACTCCCTATTCTAATTCAAAACTGGGGCCAACTATTAATCCTAAACTCATGCTTCATCATTACAGATTCACTGCTCAGCAGAAATTGAAATGATCTTTTACTATTTACCATTTGTAGTGTGTGTACATGCAGTTTGACTGATAATTTTTTGTACCAGATGCTACTGTTAGTTGAATATTTAATGTATTCATTAAAGGATATTCTGTTGATAATTCTACCTCTGTTTATTTGCTTATGCAATCAGCCTACAGATGTGTTGAGTTTAGAGTACTGTTGCCTGAGAGAGCAGGAGGTCTATTAAAAGACTGTGACCATTAAAAGAAGATAGAGAATGGAATTCTCCAGGTAGAGCAGTGATGATGACAGGAATTGAATATGTCATACATATCGGCAAACTGGAGAAATGTAAGCAGAATCTACCGTTTGCGCTGTATGTTGAATGACTGGAGATGTTCCAGAGAATAAACAATATTGTCAAGGTGCTGGGGGCAGAGAATGGAGGGATGGGGGATACAAAGGAAGGGGAAAGCAATATTGTTCCAGGTGTTAAGGCTGGAGATACAAAAGGTGTTGGTAGCACCACAAATGAAAGACAATGCCTCATACTAGTACATATTGAAAACATTGAAGAGAAATTTTAATCCATCACCATTGGAAATTTCATGAAAAATGTTTGCATGAGCAACCAGGAACCAGAGGAAATGCCTGTTGAATTTATGGTCAAACTAAAGACACTGGCAAAATTGTATAAGCCTTTTAAGATATGGTGTTATTGGATTGCTTCATGTAGAGACTGGTGGATGATACAAAGTGGATTTAACAGTCCATGGAACATGTAGGGAAATATTGTTTAAAAGTGAACAACAGTTTTGAGGTGCAAGTGTTGTATAGGTGCAAGTGACATGTACAAATGGGTTCAGTGAAAAAATCAGAGGTCAAATGAGTGCAAAAGGAAAGAAGGCTGCAGGTCATGCAAAATAGGGAAGGCCTTGACATTGATATTGTGGGAAGCACCCAGCCTTGGAATCCCTGTTCAAGAGGGCCATCTGTCACTGTTATCATAGAGTTGGGCTTATTGCACAAGGATACAAAGTCCTGAAGACAGCACCTATTAGTAAATATGGTGGTCCCCTTTGTCGTGGACAAGATTTATGGATTAATCATTCGGGGTGTATCAGCAATTCACTAGCACTTCTTCCAGTCCAGTCTACTACATTTGGTGCTCTCAATGTGGCCTGCTCTACACTGGTGAAACCAAATGCAGATTGGATGCTCATTTCCCGGAGCACCTGTGCTCAGTCTGCAGCGGTGATCCTGAGCTTCCTGTTGCCTAGCACTTTAATTCTCAATCCCACTCCCAGTCCAGCCTGTCTGTTTGAGGCCTCCCCCACTGCCATAGAGAGGCCAAATGTAAACTAGAAGAGCAACATCTTATCCTCTATCTAGGTACTTGGCAACTTTCTGGAATTTTCCAAATTAAGGTCACCAGTTCTCCATTATTTCTTATTATCATGCTACACTCCTTTCTCACCTCGGTTCTTTAAAATGTGTTGCTGATGGTTAGTACTCATGTTCCTTATCACTTAATCTCTCCACCTATCTCTGTATAGTCTTTTGTGTTGCATCTCATTCCTCCCATCAGCTCTGCTTTGAAAACTGTAAACCCTCCACTCAGCAACGCAAACAAAATGCTGGAGGAACTCAGCAGGTCAGGCAGCATCTATGGAGGGAAATAAACAGTCAACGTTTTAGGTCGAGACCCTTAATCGGGCAGAAGCCAGAATAAGAAGGTTGGGGCAGGGGGAGGAGAACAAGCTGGCAGGTGACAGGTGAATCCATGTGAGAGGGGGAAGGTAGGAAGGGGGATGAAAGGGAGTGATGTTCGAAGCTGAGAGGTGATAGGTAGAAGAGGCAAAGGGTTGAAGAAGAAGAAATCTGGTAGGAGAGGACAGTAGACCATGGAATAAAAGGAAGGAGGTGGGGAATAGATGGGCAGGTCATGAGGGTGGGGGAGGGGAAAGAGAAGGGGTGAGGGGGCCACAGGAATGAGGGAAAACAAAGGGGGAGGGAAAAAGGGAGAAGATGAGGGGAGGGGTTACCAGAAGTTAGAGAAATCAATGTTGAGACCGTCTGGTTGGAGACTACCAAGGCAGAATATGAGGTGTTGCTCCTCCAACCTGTGTCTGGCCTCAGTGTGGCAGTAGAGGAGGCCATGGAAAGACACGTCAGTATGGGAATGGGAAGTGGAATTGAAGTGGGTGGCCACCGGGAGATCTTGGTTTTTGCAGCACATGGAGTAAAAGTGCTCAACGAAGCAGTCACCCAATCTGCATCGGCTCTCACTGATGTAGAGGACCCCGCACCGGGATCACCAGATGCAATAAATGACACCCTCAGATTCACATCTGCAAAATCCCTTGTGTGACCCTTCACTCTTCCACCTGTTTCTGACCCCAAGCGTTAACTGGCTTCTCTTTCCATAGAGGTTGATTGACTTGCTGAGTTCTTCCAGCATTTCCATTTTCGTCATGGAATAGTCCCACAGTAGTACCATCAATAAAGTAGAATCAGATCATAAAACAAGCTGGAATCAAGGATACTCCCTGGTATTTATTGCAAATTTGAGGGGAGTGACAAAGACAATACATTTAAACCCAGTTTGTTCAATAACGAAGCAATTATAAGAAGGCACAAAGGTACCGCAGAAAGTCAGTCTGTCATTGGCCAGGACGTGTTTCTGAAATACCTCAACTATTTTCCATTGGGCAGAGCAAAATCGTGTGGTCATGATTGCAGAAGGACTGTCTGAATTAAAGAGAAGTAAACTGCTGAGTCTTTGGGAGAAGTAGATAGGTCCAGTTGTCTGACATAGTTATGATCAATAAGCATTTACCAATGATCTGAGAATAGACTGGATCAAGTCACACGAAATAAGGGACTTTATTTTTGAAATTGCCATAGCACTGGGGAGCAATGGTCACTGACACTTCAGCAGCACTGACCTGGCATAATAAGGTAACTAGTCAGGTAGGCTTGCAAACTGCAGTTCCAACAAGATTACTACAAGTCAGTGGCTACTATGCAATACAGTAAGATAACATACAATCTGGTATGAGAGTGCATTTAGTATTGATGGGTGTCTTCATAAATGGTAGATGTTGCTTCAAGGGTTCAGGCACTAATATACCAGTACTACTGTAGATAGACAACAGATCAGCTGATAGGGCATATGAAGCTTGGCAATTAGTTAAACATGAGACCTTCCTGGGATGAAGTAAGATGGTGGTTTGGCTGAACCATTGCAGATGTTATGTGCTAAGAAATTCGAAGGAAAGTCTGTTATAAAACTGCATGGAACAAAATCTCTGGAATTAGGTTTGCAATATGGTTAGGTAATGGTCTGGGACGTACTGATGACCAGGCAGCGAGTCTATAGAAAACTTACAGCCAACTGTGGAGTACATTATGGAATTTCATATCCTAGCACTGTGGTGTGGAAAGTCAGGGATATGCTGGAGGTCAGCTGAGCTTGCATTTGAACTCTTGCTCTGCTCTTAGCATTCCCTAAGTTGCTGAGCCAAGGAGTCAGTTACACTTTGTTCTAAAGTGATCATGACCTTCAGTTGACAGTTAAGTTTTGGTAAGTTTTTTGTTTATTTTTCCCCATTTCTAATATATATTTATGCTTTCTTTAATTAATAGTAGTTTCATATAATTTTAAATACATTTTTTTAACAGTTTTGAAACATCTCCCCCTTATCAGAGGCACTTGGAAAAAGTGAAAAAGTATCCTACAACCAAGGCCATCAAAGCAGTCTGTGGGAGAGGCCTTACTTTTGATCGCCTGTAACAAGACAGAGATGCAGGCAAGACCTCAGTAGCCATGCAGCAGTGAAAGGTTGGTTCAGCCTCAAGTCCTATGTGGGTGGTACATTTGAGGCATGGTAGGATCAGCATGATCTAGTCCATTATTAATAAATAATATGTCTTCTCTTTGCAGGGTATTCCTTCAAAGAGAATACAGAGGCCATTCTCTGTAGGTCATGGATGACTGACAGATGTTGGGCATGTATCTATTTTGCTGTTAGTGAACAAGTGAAGCAGATATTACATCATGATAGCAGTAAAATATAAGGGAAAAGGTTGTTAGAGTATAAGACCAGCATGAGGTGTGCCATTGTCTGTCTAGGCCAGCAGAAGGAAGTCCGTCATGAATATCTGAGTCAAGAGATGGTGACTGGGCAATTTCAGAACAATGGAACTATTGACAAACCTTGATGACAAATAGTTCAGAGGAAGAGTCAGTAATCTGTCTGAACAGTTTGAGAGATGCAGTTCACAGGATTTGTGATACTCTATAAGCTTAGAAACAAGATAGGAAGCAAAAGGTTTTATATGCAATGCCACAGTGAGGTAATACTTCTCAAGTCTGGCACAGGTGATATTGGTGGAGATGATGGAACTGGACAAGTTCTGGGAAGAGCTCGGTGTCAACGAGATCTTTGTTATTTTCAGAATTACTGAATGGGTTGAATCAATCTGTAGATTTTTGTTGTCGTTGTTGTTGCTATTCGTATAAGGAAATAATCAACCAAATATCTTTTATTGAAGGAAGTAAGCTCTTGACTAGCTGCAGTATCTGATACCACAATGCATCAAAGTCATGGCATGTAACACACTCAGTTATTAAAGGTAAACTTCTATACACTACACCTTTCATATCTATCCATCATTTTGATTTTTTTAGATCTCTCTTCAATCTAACTTCCCTATTTTAAAACTGACATGTTATATCCAAGAGAAATAGTAATGCTCTCGAACAAAAAAAAATCCTATTATTAATACTTGTAATTTATCCCTCTTAAGAATTCAGCATTGATAGGGATGTTCAATAATTATTAGTTAGATGAGAAATTGGTTGTTATTTTTTGCCTTTACGTAATTCAGTATCTTAAAAATAAGTTTGCTATAGTTTTATCCTGAATGATACAGGTAAAGCATGTTTGCCTGGGAATTAGTAGGGATTGCAAAGACACATAAAGCATTTGGTTTGCAGAGAGCTAGCAAAGGGCCTCCCACTGGGAAATTCAGTCAGTAGCACATGAAGTCCAAGGAGCTCTGAGCTACTGAATAGGCATTGGACATTCAAGACCTTTCCTTTACACAAAGGAATCAATTTAGTGCACGTCTGAATCCAGTTTGCTTTACATTGGGATGTCAGAGAAATAATAGAAATACAAGATATTCTTTAAGTGGTGAAAGATATATTCTTTCACCACTTAAAGAATATCTTGTATTTCTATTATTTCTACTGAAGCGGATAACCTCACAGTTTTACACATTGTATCCCATCTGCAAATTCATTGGATTGTCTATATCTTGAAGCCAGCATCCATCATTAAAGACCCTCATTATCTGGGACATGCCCTCTTCTTGTTAGTACCATCAGGGAGAAGGTACAGGAGACTGAAGATCCACACTCAACATTTCAAGAACAGCTTCTTCCCCTCCGCCATCAAATTTCTGAACAGTCCATGAACACTACCTCGTTATTCCTCTTTTGCACCATTTATTAATTTTCTAACATGGTAATTTTTATGCCTTCATGTCTTGCACTGTACTGCTGCTGCAAAACAACAAATTTCACAACATACATCAGTGATAGTACACCTAATTCTGATTCTCTTTGCATCCTTGTGATGACTTGCATTTCCATTCAATTTCATGTCATTAGAAAACTTGGAAATGAAATGTCCAACATTGACAGTTCCTTTCCCCCTACAGCTGCTGCTTAACCCACTGAGTTCCTCCAATAATTTGTTTTTTTTTGCTCCAGATTCCAGCATCTACAGTCTTCTGTGTCTGCTTGGAAGTGTTATATGCAGTCCCCTCAGCCAAATCACCAGTACAGTTTGTAAATAGTTAGAACCCAAGTATTGATCCTCTGGTACTCCACTGGTCACACTTGGCAATCAGATCTGGACCTTTAGTTAACCAGTAGTAGTGCATTATTCCTTGGTACAGATATATACCAGGTCTTGATGAGAACAAATGTGTTTCTTTTTCTGGTTTTGTAGCATTTTATACATTCCTCGAAGAGCATTTTTGCTGCATGTGAGAATAAACATTGTTTTGGAAGAAATTTAAAGAATGTACATTTAAGGTAAATTGAAATAACCTACAAAATGTGAATGGTTTAGGCTTCTATATATATTCCACAAGATAACTAATTGTAGCCTTTTGGTTTAAGTTAGCACCCATCTGTTTGAGATCATGGTTACAGAAATGGCCTTGAGTATTAGAAAGCTGTTAAATGACAGACCTGTGATCACTCTGATAGAGATAAAAACAAAATTCAATCACCTTCAGTAAATACTCCCTGGGTAATAGAACAAGTGATCTAAGTTTTCTTCTACCTTCCCTTGCCAGTTTACAGGTGGAAGCAGGAAACCTTCCTGGGATATGCCTTGGTGTAACTACACTTCTCCTGGTATTTTAGTGGCCTGTACTGTTGGGAAAAATACATTTCATAGAACATAGAATAGCGCAGCACAGTACAGGCCCTTCGGCCCATGATGTTCTGCCGACCTACTCCACAATCAATCTAACCCTTCCCTCCTACACAGCCCATAACCCTCCATTTTTCTTACATCCATGTGCCTATCAAAGATCTTTTGAATGCCCCTGTTGTATCAGCTTCTATCACCACCCCCGGCAAAGCATTCCAGGCACCAACCACTCTCTGTGTAAAAAAAACCTACCTCTGACATCTCCCCTGAACTTTCCTCCCCTTGTCCTCTGGTATTGGCCATTGCCACCCTGGGAAAAAGATGGTGGTTGTCCACCCTATCTATCCCTCTCATAATGTTATACACCTCTATCAAGTCACCTCTTATCCTGTGTAGCTCCAAAGAGAAAAACTCTAGCTCGCTCAATCTTTCCTC
This sequence comes from Pristis pectinata, assembly GCF_009764475.1. Classification (NCBI taxonomy): domain Eukaryota; kingdom Metazoa; phylum Chordata; class Chondrichthyes; order Rhinopristiformes; family Pristidae; genus Pristis; species Pristis pectinata. The sequence goes on along the minus strand of NC_067408.1, from coordinate 24,123,464 downwards.
ATAGGACATATTCTCTAAACCAGGCAGCATCCTGGTAAATCTCCTCTGCAATCTCTCTAAAGCTTCCACATTTTTCCTATAATGAGGTGACCAGAACTGAACACAATACTCCAAGTGTGGTCTAACCAGAGTTTTGTAGAGCTGCAACATTACCTCGTGGCTTTTGAGTTCAATTCCCCAACTAATGAAGGCCAGCACACCATACGCCCTCTTAACCAGCCTATCAACTTGTGTGGCAACTTTGAGGGATCTATGGACTTAGACCCCAAGATCCCTTTGTTCCTCCACGCTGCTCAGAATCCTACTGTTAACCTTGTTCTCAGCCTTCAAGTTCGATATTCCAAAGTGTTTCACTTCACAATTTTCCGGATTGAACTCCACCTGCCACTTCTCCACCCAACTCTGCATCCTGTCTATATCCAGTTGTAACCTGAAAAATCTTCTATACTATCCACAACACCACCAACCTTCGTGTCATCTGCAAACTTACTAACCCACCTTTCCACTTCCTCATCCAAGTCAATTATAAAAATCACAAAGAGCAGAGGTCCCAGAACAGATCCCTGTGGAACATCACTCGTCACTGATCTCCAGGCAGAATACTCTCTATCTACTACCACCCTCTGCCTTCTGTATTCAAGCCAATTCCGAATCCACGCAGCCAAATCTTCATGGATCCCATGCCTCATGACTTCATGGATGAGCCTACCATGGGGAACCTTGTCAAATGCCTTACTAAGATCCATATACACCACATCCACCACTCTATCATCATCAATTTGTTTTGTCACCTCCTCAAAAAACTCATTGAGGCTCCTGAGACACGACCTGCTCCTCACAAAACCATGTTGACTATCCCTAATAAGACTATGCTTCTCCAAATGCTTGTAAATCCTGTCCCCAAGAATCCTCTCCAATAGTTTACCCACCACTGACGTAAGACTCACTGGTCTATAATTCCCAGGATTATCCCTATTACCTTTCTTGAACAACAGAACAACATTTGCCATCCTCCAGTCCTCTGGTAACACTCCAGTGGCCAGGGAGGATGTAAAGGTCATCATCAACAATCTCTTCCCTCACCTCCTGTAATAACCTGGGCTATATCCTGTCCGGACCCAGTCACTTATCTATCCCAATGTTTTTCAGGAGCTCCAACACTAGCTCTTTGTTAACCTTGACATGCTTCAGCATATTACCCTGTTCTACACTGACCTCACATTCATCAAAGTCCCTCTCCCTGGTGAACACTGAAGCAAAGTATTCATTAAGGACCTCCCCTACCTCCTCCACCTCCAGGCACATGTTTCGGTCGCTATCTCCGAAATGCTTGCCCACCAAGAGGTCTGTCACCTGACCAGGTTCATCCCTATGTTTCTGGTTAATTGCACTCTTCAACTACTGGCTGCACAGAACCTGACTTGCCAATAAGAAATGTCAGCACAAAAAGTAGAACAGCAAATTGGAATAAGGTAGATTTTAGAATGATGAAGGCTGAGTGAACTAACGTGAGGTGGGAAAAAGTAGTAACGTGGCCTAAAAGTTAACAATGGGATTGTTTTATATGAACAAAACACTTTGCTGAAGCACAGATTGAGTATATTCCCTGCTCATATTTTTTATAGTTAAATGGAAAAATAATTTATAATTAACAGTGCCTCTACTTCCTCAGGAGGCTAAAGAAGTTTGGTTTGTCCCTTTTGACTCTCACCAACTTTTACCGATGCACCATAGAAAGCATCCTATCTGGATGTATCATGGCTTAGGACGGCAACTGCTCTGCCCAGGACTGCAAGAAGCTGCAGAGAGTTGTGAACACAGCCCAGCGCATCACGGACGCCAGCCTCCCCTCCTTGGACTCTGTCTTTACCTCTTGTTGTCTTGGTGTAGCAGCCAGCATAATCAAAGACCCCACCCACCCAGGACATTCTCTCTTCTCTCCTCTTCCATTGGGTAGAAGATACAGGTGCCTGAGGGCACGTACCACCAGACTTAAGGACAGCTTCTACCCCACTGTGATAAGACTATTGAATGGTTCCCTTATACAGTGAGATGGACTATGACCTCACATCACCTGTTCTGACCTTGCACCTTATTGCACTGCACTTTCTCTGTAGCTGTGACACTTTACTCTATACTGTTACTGTTTTCACCTGTACCACATCAACGCACTTTGTACTAACTCAATGTAACTGCACTGTGTAATGAATTAACCTGTACGATCGGTTTGTAAGACAAGCTTTTCACTGTACCTCGGTACAAGTGACAATAATAAACCAATACCAATACCAATAATGAAATAAAATTAGAGAGTGCCTTCAAAATCTATAGGGAAAATAATGTAAAATAAGAGAGGAAGTATAGAGTCAGATAAGGAAACTCAGATAATGAGGAAAAATTGACCAAGGCGACAGTAAAATTTTATACAACTCAATTATACATAAGAAGATTGTTAAAGTGTGGTACAACTTCTAAGAGAGTATTGTCAACTTGTAGACATTTGTAAAAAATAATACCTGCTTAATAAGATTATTTTTGTTAAATTGATGGGCATCTGAAAAGAAGTGAATCATGTAGCTGTTATTACCAAGGCATGCAATATTATAACTGACAACAATATTAGCGTAAAGGGAAGCAAAGGACTAGATTTACATCCAATGAAGGATATTAAGACACATATTTTAAATATTCAGGGATTATGAAAGTTTAATATATTCATTAAAATGTTTAAGTTTAGCTAATTATTAGAACTTGCAAATCCCTGCAAAAAATCAAGATATAAAAATGATTAAAAAGACAATAAATTAAATTAAATTTATTTTTGTAAAAGTACATAATTTACACAGTAGAAATATTTTGTAGTAATTCTATTAAAATATTATCACAGAACTTGTTTCAGGCTATTTTAAATATTTACACTTCCTTGTGATACTTGAATTAATCAAGATCTAAGAAACCACTATTAAACAAAATAAATCTAAAGATTGGAACATTAAGTACTCATTTTTGGATACTAAATGCATACAATTTGATGTTACCTGGACCAGATCTTGCAAGCAATCATTTCTAGGTGAAATAGCGCCAATCATGAAACTGGTTTTGGCATTTCTGTCTGTGATTCATGTTAGCACACCTGATTTCTCACCCCTCCGGGACTCAGGAAGGGTCCTGACCTGAAACGTTGACCACCTGCTTTTCTCCATGGATGCTGCCTGGCCTGCTGAGTTCCTCCAGCATCATCATGTTTTTCATTTAATTAGGCATGGAGCCCAGATGAATAAGAATCCCTCCAAACATGCATTGTAGGCCAATCTGCACCACTCATAACACATGAATGAATGAATCCCTTCTCCACTTTTTGCTGCAACTCTGTTTCCTGATGACTGGGATCTCATCTAAAGAACATATTCCTATGAGGATCTACATTCAGCAGCTGTATCTGCAGAAACTTCTTTTCATGTTTCTCCATTGTGTGAGTATTCTCTCTCCTGAGGCTGACCATATAACCACATCCTACCAGGATTTTTTTAATGGTTGGTCTGTCATGTGCATAATGCATGGGACCTAACACCTAGCATATATATCATTGACCAGGACCTGCCCTTCCCTTTGAGTTAATATCAGAGCTACGTCCCTCTTCTCTGTAGCCTCTGTCTGCTCCATGGCAGCCATAGTGTGTGTTGCTATTGTACGGCTGCCATGGGGATTTGTGCCCTGATTGGCTGATACTTTTGCTAAATATTGTAAAGCAAGTTGTCAGGAAACTTGCTAAATTGATTCAGATCACACTGGGAATCACACATCCTGTTTTAGTGATCCTGAGTGTAAACCACCTTATCACCATTTCATAATGGATTTGGTGCTGTGTGACTAAAGTGCGTAGAAGGAGAAAGATTCAGTGAATTGGTATTGGTATTGGTTTATTACTGTCAATTGTACCGAGGTACAGTGAAAAACTTGTCTTGCATACCGATCGTATAGGTCAATTCATTACACAGTGCAGTTACATTGGGTTAGTACAGAGTGTATTGAGGTAGCACAGAGTGCATTAATGTAGTACAGGTAAAAACAATAACAGTACAGAGTAAAGTGTCACAGCTACAGAGAAAGTGCAGTGCAATAAGGCACAAGGTCACAACAAGATAGTTCGTGAGGTCAGAGTCCATCTTATCGTATAAGAGAACCGTTCAATAATCTTATCACAGTGGGATAGAAGCTGTCCTTAAGTCTGATGGTATGTGCCCTCAGGCTCCTGTATCTTCTACCTGATGGGAGAGGAGAGAAGAGAGAATGACCGGGGTGGGTGGGGTCTTTGATTATGCTGGCTGCTACACCAAGACAGCGAGAGGTAAAGACAGAGTCCAAGGAGGGGAGGCTGGTGTCCTTGATGCGCTGGGCTGTGTCCACAACTCTCTGCAGTTTCTTGTGGTCCTGGGCAGAGCAGTTGCCGTGCCAAGCTGTGATATGTCCAGATAGGATGCTTTCACTGATAGAAGTTGGTGAGAGTCAAAGGGGACAACCTGAATTTCTTTAGCCTCCTGAGAAAGTAGAGGCTCTGGTGAGCTTTCTTGGCTGTGGCATCTACGTGATTTGACCAGGACAGGCTATTGGTGATGTTCACTCCCAGGAACTTGAAGCTCTCAACCCTCTCAACCTCAGCACCATTGATGTAGACAGGTGACTCTACACCGCCCCCTTTCCTGAAGTCAATGACAAGCTCTTTCATTTTGTTGACATTGAGGGAAAGATTGTTGTCATTGACACCATTCCACTAAGCTCTCTATCTCCTTCCAGTACTCCAACTCATCGCCGTTCGAGATACGGCCTACAACGGTGGTATCATCTGCAAACTTGTAGATGGAGCTAGAGTAGAGTAGAGGGCTGAGGACACAGCCTTGTGAGGCACCAGTGTTGAGAATAATCGTGCTGGAGGTATTGCTGCCTATCCTCACTGATTGTGGTCTGTTGGTTAGAAATCCAGTTACACGGATCCAGTTACAGAGGGAGGTGTTGAGTCCTAGGTCTCGGAGTTTGGTGACAAGTTTGCTTGATGTTTATTGATTTAAACATTGGGGTGAATATTATATTATTTTTCAGGCATGCAGTGGCAAATTGTGTCATTAGGTTATTGTTCAAAATGAACAGGCCTTGATTCATCAGCTGAAGGAGGGCACTTGGTGGTAATCAGAAGGAGGCTTCTTCTTGGCCATGGAGTCTGGAGTCAATACTGAGGACTGTCAGGGCTACTCACTCCTTCCTGTAGACCACTTCAAAACCACCGCTGGTTGGTCTGACCTGCCAGTGGGACTAGATGTATGCTGGGATTGTAAAGAAGCCTGACATGTTGACATGTTTCTGTAAGTATGACTATGTCAGGGTGTTGCTTGACACAAGTTTCCAGATGTTTATGGGAAGACTTTGCAAGGTCAACTGGGCTGGAAGTACCTTGGCCATCTCCAAATTCATGGACAAGGTCAATGGCCCGTGGCCCACCTGACCTTATTCTTTCTCTTTTTTTGATATTGTAAAACTGAATGACTCGTTTCACCATTTCAGACATTAACTGCATTGGTGGGTCTAGAGTGAAGTAAATACCAGATTGAGTAATAATGGCAGATTTTCTTCCCTGAAGGACATTAATAAGCCAGGCAGGCTTTTATAACAATCCAATAGTTTTTGTTATTATCATTCTTAATTGCTATTTTTAAAAAAAATTAACTGCATTTCAAGGTGATATTTGAAGTCCTATTTCTGGATTGATGGTACAGACCTCTGGATAATAAGTCACTAACTTCAGTCTGCCCATGGGCAACAATGGTTTATATCAGTGCTGACATTTTGGAGCACAATGCTTGAGCTGAAGCCCTCATTCTCATATGTCCAGGAATGATGGTGCATCAGCACGATTTAAAGAGATCATCCACCACTTGCTTTGCCTCTACTGGATTCTCATTTGGTGCTTTCTAGACTGTGAACTTTCTGAAGTCTGCAGGGAGTGGTGTGAGGTACAAAGGGACTTGCGTCATCCTATGCACAATCAATTCTGTACAATCAGTTACTCCCACTCATCAGCAAACAACATGCAGAGTTGGTAGGTGAATAAAAAGGGCTCGTATCAAGAGGCATCTGTCCACAGTTTTCAGGAAGAAGTTCTCTGAACAGAATCTTAGGGAGGAACACTGTGTGAGATGGCTGCAGTTCACTTCAGGCATCCATCACTGAAATCTACCACTCCTGTCACCATGAGTACACTAGTGACTACATTTCCAGAGGCTGTCAAGATAACCCTGGCTGTTGAGTTCCATTGTGTGTTGGGCTCCTTTCAGGATAGAACTGGAGATACTTACAGTATCTCTCTATTTGGTGTCTAACATTGTTCAATGGAAGTCACAGTGATCTGATTACATTTCATTCATACTTGCCTGAGCTGTAGGCAAGCTGGGTGGTATTGGCTGCCTATGCATCACATTACAGATAGCAAATACTAACCCTGTCCCAAACCAGAACAAAAGCATTCCATTGCATCAATGACCAGCCAGTGCATGACCAAATGATTCAAACTATGCACAATTCACAGCAGAGCATCCTGTTCTGCTACTTCCTGCAGCAGTTCCAGTGGGGAACCAGTGAGTTTCGACCTCCAGCTTTATTTCTTGATATTATTTATGGGTAGTGTTCTTAACTGTAGCAAAAATAGGAAAATCATTCTATTTTTTGTACAATATCAGTACATTGACAATTTCCCACATAGCTGACATACGTTCTCCATTTGATGCTGTTTTAGCATGTTGCCTCCCTGAATAGAGGAACAAACAATTGAAAGGTGTGGTGAAGAGAAATTGGGAAAGTTAGAGTTATATACTTTTGCCATGTGCATCTTCCAAATCAGAAGATGCTGTGCCAGATGAACAGTTGGATTAGACATGAGAGTGGTAGCCATGTAACCATGACAGCCACTTCATGCAAAAATGACATTCACTGACACATTTTCCTGTTTCTTGCAAGGCAATTCGACATATAACTGCAAAGCAAGAATTAGCCATAGGGGTCCAAGCATGCTTCTGTTATCTTTATCCAATTCAGGGCATGATGCTCAGCATCATTGGATCAGTAGTTGTGTAAGTTAAGACCAGTGGTAGAGGCATGTCAGCCATGTGGGAGATTGCCAATACATTGATATTATGCGCAAAAATGGAATGATTTGTGCATTTTTGCCACAGTTGAGCTCGTTATCTATAAGTCATTTCAGGAATTAAAGCTGAAGGACTTAAAGTGCTGGTTCCCCACTGGAACTACTGCAGGATGATCTACTGTGAAGTGTGCATAGTTTGAATGATTTAGTCATAAACCAACTGGTCACTGATGCAATGAAATCCTTTTGGTTCTGGTGTGGGACAGAGTTGATATTTGCAATCGGTAATGTCACATTTGCACCCATCTTGCCTACAGTTCTGGCAACTGAGAATGAAATGTAATGAAAGCACTGTGACTTCCATTAATGAATGGTGGACAGCAAATAGAGAGGTACTGCAAATATCTCCAGTTCCATCCTAAAAGGAACCCAACACACATATTTTCTTGCCATTGTTTACTTGACAACCTCAGAAAATGCAGTCATTGATGTACTCAAAGGTTGAAGACATGATTTGCAGGAGGTGGTATATTTCAGTGAGAGATGCCTGAAGTGAACTGCAGCCACCTCTCACAGTGTTCCTCATTGAGATTCTGTTCAGAGAACTTCTCTTGAACCTGTGATAGATCCCTCTTGTTACAAGCCCTTTTCTCTCTCCCATGTTATTTCCCCATTCTTTTGGTCACGCTAGACAACCTATTAATGTCCCATGGCTGGGAGTAACTGATTGTGCAGAATTGTTTGTGCAGGGGTTGAAGCACCTGTCCTTTAAGAGATGAAATTTGACCTTGGGCTGTGCAACCTAACTTGAAATGGAGCTAACCGTTCACAGTATTAAGCCCCCTGGTGTCATGAGGCAACTTAACAGTGGCACTGACTGCACGGCAGCACAGTACTTGCTATTAAATTGGCAGGCAAGGCAAAGAATGTATACTGCTTGCTCTACAATTAATCATGCAATGTAATTAGCTCATCAGTTTCTTTTGGCAGATTATACTCCTTTCCTGGAAAGTTGCTCATGTACCACATCTTGAGCCTTTCTCCGTCATGTAAATGAAACACTGGCTGTAAACAGTGATTGGTATTTTAAGGTTGTCATTCCTTTAAGGTTTGTGTCATGTGACTAACTGCTATATGGATTGTTTCCATATTTTGAGAAGGTTCCAGAGAGAGACAGCAGGTCTGGAAAGAGCTCTTAAATAAGTGACACACACTTTGTTTCAACTTCTCTTGTCGCATAAATCTGTACATTCTACAATAGACTTAATTGGAAGTTAAGAACTCTTTGAGCTCATACTTGTTACACCTTGGGTGGATTGCCTTTCGTCACTTACATGCCTAAAGCGCAATCACAAAGAGGGGAGGGATGTGATCATATTACTAAAAAGGATTATAATTTGGGATTAGAAAGCCCATTGACTTCAAAAGGGAAATATTAAAATATATAGAATACTGAGATTTAGGGTGAAATAAAATTAGCAATAAACATCTGCTTTCATGTTTTGCCTCAAATTGCCTTTGATTTGTGTAAATCTTATTAAAATTAAACATTACCCTTTTAAGAATGTTCTTGCTAAATGTTTCAAACTCTTTATTATATTTGTCTGCTGTTTGATGTTAAATACTTAGAATTTACAATACTTCTGTCCAATGGGAGGAGGGAGAAGAGAGAACAACTGGGGTGGGGGGGGTCTTTGATTACGTTGGCTCTTTCCCGGGGCAGCAGTAAGTGTAGACAGAGTTCAATGGAGGGGAGGTTTATGATGCCACTCAAATAAGATGGTAAACTGAGATTCTGCCGACTAGTTCAAGTAGTTCTGGCAGGTAAATTATCCCATGCTTCATTTTTTTTTAATGCAGGGGTTCTTCTTTTGCACTGGACAACATTCCTTTCCCAGCTATCACCATCACCAAAACACAATGACTTGACACAACTGTCATTATAGGATTTTGTTGTGTGCAAAACAGGTGCAGCATTCTTCTTGTAATAATAGCTGTGCTTCAAAATATAGGGAATGTGGGAAGAATAAAACAAGATCAGCATAGAATTTTCATAAATGGGTGCTTGAACATTGGCACGAACTGAGGGATCTGTTTCTGAGCTGTATGACACTATGATTTTGCAGTTAATTGATTGCTTCTTGTGTCTTTAGAGTTTTCCATTCAATTCAATACATAAACCTCAATATAAATCTAACCCACTGATAGGGTTGGGCCAGATGCTTGAGTAATATTCCATCTAGTTTTACTCTCCATGTGCTTCAATAGTGAATACATTGGAGAACCAAATGGAAAGAATGGAGGAGAATTTTTTAAAAGGGATTCTGGCAAAATAAAGAGAAAATAGAGTTGTAAATAAGTTACTAAGGAAAAGGGAATCTAAATGTTTTTTTGAAAAGGTAAATGTATGTTCAAAGGAAGAATGATTAGGTATCAGAAAAATTATCTTAAGTAGGTGGGGGGGCATGAATGGCGTGCAGGATGAGTATTTTATACCCGCCTTCAGTGGAAAAGAGGATGCTGCAGAGGATTTTATTGACAGTCCTCGAAGTAGAAAAGTTTCTGCTTTGGTTAGAATGCCATTTGGGTTACTGAGGGAAAAAAACCATGAAAAGAGCAAATGTTGTGGCCACAATCTCCTTGAATAGGATAGTGATGCTGAAATACTGGATGATTAACAATGCTACACATCTGTTTCAATAAAAGGGAGTGGGATAAATCTGGAAACCGCCAGACAGTCAAACGTCTGGATAAAACCATCTGGGGAAGAAAATGAATTTTCAGTTTGAAATGTGGACGCTAATAATAAATGAACAATGAATGAAAGTCAGTCAGACTTTGTTAACAAAAAATTGTATTTGACTAACTTGATTGATTTTCATTTGAAACAAGGACAGTGTAGATGAGGGCTGTGCAATTGATATTTGTGTTTGTGGACTTCCAAAGGGCATTTGATAAAATACCTTTTAACAGACTTGTTAGTGGAATTAAAGACCTTGAGTAAGTGTCAATGTTGATTTTAAATTGTCTGAAGGACAAAGAGCTGAAAGTTGTGGTGAATGCTTGTTTCTTCATTCTGGAGGGAAATGTAGAGGAATATCTGTCAATCTTAGGTCTTTGGACTACTGTTCTTTTTAATATATATTAATAACCAGAATTTGGTTTTATTCATCACAATTTCATAATCCGCAGATGACAAAAAAACTCACAAATGTCGTAGAAAATGTAGGTAACGGGAGACCTCTGAAGGATGTTAACATGAAATAAATAGTTATATGACAAATGAACTTTAATGCAGTGAAGTGGATTGCACAGATGCATTCCTGGGATCTATAGTCACAAGTCTTTGAAAGTGCCAGGACAAGTCAAGAAGGCTATTTTCTTTTAAAATGGGAATCCTTGGCATTACAGAGAGAAGGAGGTTATGCTAAACCTTTGTTTATAAAGTACTTGTTTGGCCTCAGCTGGAGTATTGTACTCAACTCAAGTACCACACTGGAGGAAACATGTCAAGCCTTAAAGACGGTGTGGTGGTGAATTGCTGGAATGAAATCAGAAACAAGAACCTTCCCTGGGAAAAACTGGAGAAGTTGAGGTAATTTTTCATAGAGCTGGAAAAGTAACAAAGAAGACTACTAGAGGTGTTTAAAATCATGAATGAGAAAATATGAATAAATTAGTTGCATTGGCAAATGAGTCCATAACATGAACTCATTTGTTTAAGGTAATTGGCTAAAGAATTCCTGAAGGGAGCAAAATGAAGCCTGAAGTGTATTTGGAATTCCCTGTCTGAAAATAGTTGAGGATGGAAGTGGATTAATTTCAAAGGTAAAAAAGTAGGGATGATTGGATCACACAGCCAAAGAACAGACACTGAGTGAAATTTGTCTTCAATCTTCTATGATTTTAATATAATGGCATAATTCTTATTTAACAGCAACATGATTTATGTACAGTGTAAAACATCACAAAAGTCTTATTAAACAAAATATAACACCAAAGGACGTACAGGGGCTCTCTGGGTTATGAAAAACCTGACATATGAAAATACGACGTTGGAAGACTTGCCCTCTAAATCTTTCTTCTCTCACCTTAAACCCATGATGCTAGTTTTAGACTCTCCTATCGTTGGAAAAAGACTGTGACCATCCACCTTATCAATGCCCCACATTATGTTATAAACCTCTATAATGTCACCCTTCAGCCTTCTGTACTCCAGGGAAAAGAGTCTCAGTCTATCCTGTCTCTCCTTGTAGCTTGACCCCTTCCTATAGTACGGCAACCAGAAGAGCACATACTATTCCAGGTGCAGTCGCACCGATGTCTTGTACAGATGTAGCATAGTGTCCCAAATCTTGTATTCAATGCACAGTCTGATGAATCCAAACATGCCATTTGCCTTTTCCACCACCTTGTCTACCTGTGTTGCCACTTTCAGGAAACAATGTACTTGTACCCCAAAGTCTAACATTCCCTGGGGCCTTGTCCTTCCCTGGTTTAACTTCCCAAAATGCTTCACTTCGCACTTGTCTGAGTTAAATTCCATCTGCCATTTCTTCACCCAATTTCCCAGTTGATCTACCCATTGTAAGCTTAGACAGTCATCTTCACTGTCCACCACACCACGATCCTCGTGCTGTCCACAAACTTACTAATCATGCCACCTACATTCTCGTGCAAATCGAAAGACATATGCCAAGCAACAGGAGTCCCAGCACTAATCCCTGCAGTACACCACAAGTCACAGTCCTCTAATCTAAAGAGCAATCCTCCACTACCACTCTCTGTGTCCTTCCACCAAGCCAAATTTGGCTAGCTCACTCTGGATCCCATCTGATCTCGCCTTCTGGACCAGTCTACCATGCAGCACCTTGTCAAAAGCCTTACTAAGGTCTACATAGACACCATCTACAACCCTGCCGTCGTCAATCCTCTTGATCGGCTCTTCAAGAAATTCAATCAAATTTGTGAGACATGATTTCCCATGCACAAAGCCATGTTGACTTTGTTTACTTGCACCCATGCTGACTTGCAGATAGGTCCTGTCTCTCAGAATGCCCTCCAGAAACTTTCCCACCACTGATGTTAGGCTCACCAGCCTGTAGTTCACTAGCTTGGCCTTGCAGCCCTTCTTGAATGAAGGAATAACACTAGCCATCCTCCAGTCTTCTGGTACCTCACCCGTGTTTAAGGAAGATACAAAAAGCTTTTCCAGGGCTCCAGTAATTTCTTCTCTTACTTCCCACTAGGATACATCTAGTTATGCCCCAGGGATTTATCCACTTTTATACACTTTAAGACCACCAACACCTCCTCTTTTGTAATATTGATATGTTTAAGGACATCACTGTTTTCTTCCCTGAATTTCCTAGATTCCATGACCTTCTCAGACGTAAATACAGATGAGAAGTATTCACTTAAGACCTTGCCCATCTCCTTTGGCTCCACACTGATCCTTAAGGTGCCCTGTTCTCTATCTCTATTTACCCTTTTGCTCTTAACGTACTTATAGAATCTATCAGGATTCTGCTTTACCTTATCTGCCAAGGATTTCTCATGTCCCCTTTCCTCCCTCCTGATTTCCCTTTTAAGTGTACAACTATATCTCTTGTGGATCTCTCAAGGGATTTGCTTGATCCCAGCTGCCTATACCTGCAATATGCCTCCTTCATTTTCCTGACCAGCACCTCACTTGGAGCTTAAGGCCCAGGCAGCTATAAACACAGGTGAAAATGGACAAGTGATGAAAATATAGGATATGTAAGAAGCCAGAATTGGAGGAAATCCTTGTGTTGTTGTATTAGTGGAAGTTATGGACAGCGAGGCCTTTGAAGGATTTGAAAGCAAGGAAGGGACTTTAAGATCAAGGCAGTAAAATGATGCAGGTTGAAACTTGCTGCAGCTGAGAGTCTAATGTCATTTGGTGTGAGTCAAACTTGTTCCTACAATAAAGCTTCTAAAAGTGAAAAATTCCTGTGCAGTAGATATGAACCAAACCTGCTGCAGATACTTAGAGGTGATACTGTAATTATTAATCTAAATATCCTTTTAATGTAATAATTGTTAAATACTACCAATCAACTTCTTTGGTGTTAAAGAAAGCATGAAGTCTTAGTCATTTGTGTTATAATTTTTCCAGAATTTTAAAATACACTTTTTAAAAAATGCTTTCCCTTTTGCTGTTTCAGTCTCCCAATCCCTACTCATTCTGTACCAAATTTGACAATGAATCCATGCTCTTAATTCACCCTCTTTTACAGTCCTTTGTTTATTTCCAATTTTATTTCCAATATTATTGGTTATGTTGATACCTTAACTAAAAACAGAAAATGTTGGAAACAGCAAGTCCATGCAGCATCTGTGGAAAGAGAAACAAGAGATGACATTTCAGATATGAGAAGCTTCATCAACCTGGTAAAAAGAGGAAATAAGTTAGCTAGTTTTAAGTTGCAGAGAAGGTGGGGGTGGATAGGACAAAGAAAATATATCTGATAGTGTGAAACCAAATGTAGCAGTTAGAAGCAGATTAAGGTGCATGGGATCCATGGTGAATTAGCCGTTTAGATTCAGAATTGGGTTGTCCATAGAAGACATAGTGGTTGATGGGACTTATTCTGGCTGGAGGTCTGTGACTAGTGGTGTTCCGCAGGGATCTGTACTGGGATCACTGCTGTTTGTGATACATATAAATGACTTGGATGAAAATGTAGATGGGTGGGTTAGTAACTCTGCAGATGATACAAAGATTGGTGGTGTTGTGGATAGCACAGAAGACTGCCAAAGGATACAGCAGGATATGGGTCAGTTGCAGATATGGGCAGAGAAATGGCAGATGGAGTTTAACCTGGCCAAATGTGAAGTATTGCACTTTAGGACATGAAATGTAAAGGGAAAGTACATTGTTAATGGCAAGACCCTTAACAGTGTTGATGTGCAGAGGGATCTTGGGGTCCATGTCCATAGCTCCCTGAAAGTGGCTACACAGGTTGATAGGGTGGTAAAGAAGGCATATGGCATACTTGCCTTCATTAGTTGAGGAACTGAGTTCAAGAGTAGGGAAGTTATGTTGCAGCTTTATAAAACTCTAGTTAGGTTGCATCTGCAGTTTTGCATTCAGTTCTGGTCACCCCATTACAGGAAGGATGTGGAGGCTTTGGAGAGGGTGCAAAAAAGGTTTACCAAGATGTTGCTTTGACTAGAAGGCATGTGCTGTAAGGAGAGGTTGGACAAACTTGTATTGTTTTCTCTGGAGGCTGAGGGAAGATCTGATAGAGGTTTATAAGATTATGAGAGGCATAGACGGAGTAGACAGCAGCTATCTTTTTCCCAGGGTTGAAATGTCCATTGCCAGAGGGCATGGACTTAAGATAAGAGGGAGGAAGTTCAAAGGAGATGTGTGGGGCAAGTTTTTTTTACACAGAGTATGGTGGGTGCCTGGTGGCGGAGGCAAATATGATAGTGTTCAAGAGGTTCTTAGATTGCACATGAATGTGCAGGAAATGGAGGGATATGGACATTGTGTAGGCAGAAGGGATTAGTATAGTTGGGCATTTGATTACTGATTTATTTAGTTCGGCACAACATCGTGGGCCAAAGGGCCTGTTCTGTGCTGTACTGTTCTACGATGCTTCTTTGTCTGTGTTAGATGTTGCTAATAGCAGGGTTGTGGAACATGCCCAGCAGTCAAATTGTACTAATGCAGAGAGAAGATACTTGTTGGTTACCCAAGTCACTTGCCAAATTTTGGTCAAGGATATTGAGTGCAAATCAGTGATGAGGCAAATTATTGAACTACACAACCAGACGGCAGCTTCTGGTTATTCACATTTAACTACTCTTCTTCTCGTACCCTGAAGTGGCTGTACCATTTATGAATAATTAATGTTGAAAGCCATTAGCCTAACTATCTTACTTATAGCAATTTCTGGCTCATTATTTGTGTGTCAGACTGCTTTGCAAAGAAAGACAAACTAGTCTGGCTTGATACCAGCATATCTGTCACTGAAACGCTTAAACACGGCTTTGCTATCTCCAGATGTGAAGATCCTTTCCTAGAGGGTACCCTACATTCAGTCCACTCATTAAAACTCTTCTCTCCATGGATTAACTCATACCCCTCACTCTTTATGTTAGCTTATTTATAATGGCTGCTGGATCATGCACAATGTAATTTTAATATTCTCATCTATATTTCCAGTCAATTCTTGTCATCAAAACATCCTTTACCTTGCCTTGTATTCAGTTATCCAGACTTTAAGCCTCCCTACCACTCTGCTTCTTTATTCTCCTTTAAACACCCTTTAAAACCTACCTATTTCACCAGGTTTTGGTCACCTGTCTAAACAAAATAGGTCAGTGTCAATGTTTGTGTAATAACTGTGAATCATTATGGAATACTTCCCATGCTGAAGGTGCTATATAAATACATACATGTTTTCTTAATTTACTGTGCTTATTTTTTTGGAATTCAGCTTGTTTTCTCAAAACTTCATAAGTTAATAATGGTCCTACTTGTTCCTTAAGAGTTTTCTATTCACCTGACTTTTCATATAAAATATCTAGATCTTTTTTGTGTATTAAATACTTAAGACTAATCAATTTATTAATGGATTATGATTTTATTATGGTAGATTCTTGAGGTATTAATTAAAAGAATAAACATTAAATATCTTTATGTTTCTTTATGGTGCAAGTTGAATAGTAAATAAATACCAACTTGGTTCAATAAGCAGGTGGAATAGAGCATCTACTTTGTGAAATTGCCTAAGGGACAATTCTACAGTTTATTGTTATCAAGCACAAGATATTCTTGTAAACTAGTCCAAATGGTTGTGGTGACCCAATCACTTAGCTTTTCTGGTGGAGCCTTCACATCAGGATGAAAGATGTGAGAATTAGACATTGAAATATTTGTTTGTTTTCTCACTGTGTTGGGTATAACATGTGTTTGATACAAAATCAATGATTCATCCACCAAATACTTTAAACCATAGGATAATGTACTGAAGTGCACATTCTGCATAGCTTGAATGTATTTTTCAATTTGCCACATAAACCATCCTTACAATTCTCACAAGTGATGTTATCAATTTGTGACATATTATGGCATTTCTATGCTTGGAATTCTCATGGATTTACTCAAATCCATTGCAGACGGGACTACAACTAAATGAAAATGGAAAATTACATCTTAACAGTCAGAGTTGAATTGAACCAAGGTCCCAGAGCTAAAAAGAATTTGCTAACCTATTTTGCCACTCTGTCCATTTGATCGAGATAAATGGCACATCGAGGCTACACAATTAAGAGCAGTGAATGATCACATTTTTCAGTCATTGTTGAAGCTGAATGAGCTGTTTGTCAAAATCAGAATAAAGAGTCTATTCCACTGTTTTTCCCTGTATTCTGTTGATACAATGTGCCAGGATAATCAAATAATAATTGTCTCCAATTTTCTTCCATACTACAAAAAAAGCAGTGGTATGATACAATCCTGGTTTGACAGCTTGATGGCATGTCTTGTAATCAGAGTATCAGAAAGCTTTCGAACCACTAGGGAATCAAAAGTGAACTCAATTCTCTGCTGCATTGGTTGCACTCCAGCCTCTGAGTCAGAAGGTTATTGGTTTAAGTATCATTCTGGAGGCTTAGTACTTAACATAAAAAATAGGAGCAAAAGTAGACCATGCAGCACATCAAGCCTGCTCTACCATTTAATATCATGGCTGATCCAGTGCCTTGTTCAAATTCCCACCTGATCTGTTTATCCTTTAATTCCATTAGTGGCCATAAATCTATTAATTTGGGCTTCAAATAAATTCAGCGTCTGGACATATAGTCTGCCATTTTAGTGCCATTTGAGGGAATTGTACCTTTTGGATGTGACATTAAACCAAGGCCACATTGTACCAAGTAGAGAAGAAATATCCCATGGCACAATTTAAAAAAAATAGGCAAATTCTTCAGTGTCCTGGGCAACATGAGTCTTTAAATCAATGCCATCAAATAGATCATCTGGTCAGTACCATACTATTGAGTGTGGTAACCTAATGTGTGTGAATTGCCTGCTGCTTTTCTGACATAACAATTGTTGATGGAAAAGCACTTTTAAGATAAGATTTCTTTATTAGTCACATGTACATTGAAACACACAGTGAAATGCACCTTTTGCGTAGAGTGCTCTAGGGGCAGCCTGCAAGTGTCACCATGCTTCCTGATTTTGAGAAAGTCACTAAATAAATGCAAGTAAGACTTGCATTCAGAGTTTATGCATTCATTTCCAAAGGCAACAGATAATAAAGGCTGTCTTTTTTACTTTTAAAAAATCTCTTAAACCAGGATAAATTTAATCGAATTATTACATCCATTGTCCAAATCCAATAAACCCAGAATAACAGTGACTAAACAAATGGTTCTTCTTGATACCATATGGGCTTTGAGCAATAAACTTTTTTTCCAGCAAGTTTTGCTAGAATTTAATACCTAGCCATATATTTCAGCATACGTCATGAGTGATGATGGGGTGCAAGATGCTCTAGTAAGAACTGACTGCAATATTTCCAACTGTGACTGCAGGTTTCTGCCATCAAATGCAGAGTTTTGGAAAATATATGAAATTTAGATTGAGAGGATCGGTAAAAATCAGTAAAACTTCAGCATACCTGTCTTTGGACATCAGACCGATTACGAATTCATTGATCGAATGTATCTTGCATATAAATCGTGAATAGTGGAACATTAGAATTAACTAGTTCTCCACTTGTTCTTAACAAAGGTTTGACTGGTCAAACATTGACCCCAAGACGGGAGAGCGCCTGTCCCGCGGATAGTTGCGAGGCAGGGTACACGCAGATATAGAGAAACACGAGGTACTGCGGTCATTGGTTGGCAAGCACTCGTGGGTGTGTCAGAGCCGTGTCGCGTGTTAGCATAAAGATGAGGAGTGGAGGTGGGACCTGCTGCTGCAAAGCGTGGTGCTGATGCTGCTGGTGATACCGACCCTGAGCCCAAAGCAGGTCGCTCGCCGCACGCAGGTCTCTGTTGGTCCCGGAGCACTTCTTGGGCAGCAAGCGAGGACTCGTTAACAGTTTCTTTCCCTCAGTTGTGGCTGCCGGTCTCGGATTTCTCCCGTGACTGCGGGCTGTTGCAGGTAAAACTCAGCAATGCAATTATCATCGCTGCATCTGGCTTTTCTGCATTGTTTTAACGTATTTCTGTTACGATAAAGAGACAGATGGCTACGATAGACTTATCATTGTTTCACCCACTAGAGAACCTTGTTTGACTTGCGGTGCACGAGTCTCATGGAACACTTGGAATGGCTAATAATTCAAAAGTCTAACTCTAAACAGAACCGCGGAAACGTTTCTCTGAGCATCCAAACTATAGAGGACACTGTTCCTGCTAGAACCACAGAATGATACAGCACAGAAGACATTCGGCCCATTGAGGTTGGTCGGCTCCAAAAGCAATCCAATTAGTCTCATCTCCATTTTGCCAGGAAGGGTTCATTTAAGAATGCCCCCTTCCTTTTCCCTGCTGTAATTGATGCAATTCTTTGAATAATGCATGTCAATGACTTTCAGTTATTTTTAAATGCAAATGAAATGTGACTGCGATAAGGCGCCGCAGGAATGACACGCCAACCGATTTCCCCGCCGGGAACTTGTTTGCTCTCTCTAGTTCTGAACCTGTCTTTTGATGGTTTGACTTTGGTTCCTCTTAGAAAACGAGCGATGTTCAACCAGCACGCTTTGCTTTGCTTTATCCGGCTGGTGCCGTTGACAATTTTAAACTGTTACGCCCGTGGTGTCAGAGACACCCCGTCCACTCCCTATGTACCTGTATAGGGAAGATTTGCCATGCGGCATACCTTGATAAAAATGCAGCTTCGTTAATGTACATGTCCACATGCAAAGCAGATGTAGGAAACGACCGAGTTTAAAAACGACGTCCTTAAGCAAGAGATCAGAAGCTCGAGAAACCCTTATTCTCTGTAGATTTTTGGCAGAACTGTTGTATTTATTCCCTAGCACACTGAGAGCGAACAGCTGAGTTTAGCATTATTCTTTGTGTTATCAATTATCCCCAGAAACTACAGCAACTTTTAGAAACACTAAATCTCCAATACTTCTGTTTAATACTGAATGTGGCGCTGGATACCAGCACTATTTCCAATATCTCCTACAGCGAGCCACCGTGGGCGTGAATGCTTTTTGAATAACTTTATTTGAAAAGAAAATGGTGTAGATCTTCCAAGTGTTCTTTGAAGGATTAAAGCCTTTCACAAATGTGGCATTTCCTTCCCAGTGTTTTGATTGATGAGCTCCGGTGAATGCTAGCCGTAGTTTGCTTCTTTCGCGAAGCAGCTTTCCTCGCTGTGCGCAGAGTGGCGCAATACCGATTTGTACCTGCAGTTTGTAACGTGCTGTGCAGATGCTGCGCTGAACTCTGCCGGCCGGGCAAGTTAACCAGGCGATGTTCACTGCCCACAAGACTGAGTGGAAACCTGAATGCAAACACATTACACAACAAGTAATGACTAACGCCACTCTTCACTGATAAAACTAGCCACGGGCCGATTCGTTTGAACTGGAGGATCTTTGAATTAAATGACCCTTTTCGGGGTGTAGTTTGTCGGTAAGAATAACTGAGTATTACATATGTAGGCACATTTGATGTGTTAAAATTTCATATAATCACTGTACTCGGCTCCTTGAAAATCTTCGCTTGAACATGCTGATAAGCAACACTAACCATAATTTAGGATTTTGTACGGACAGATCAAATCTGAATACTTGAGTCAGTGAGCTGCCAATTAAAATGCCATTGAGGTTATACTTTCCCCTTTAGTGAAGTGGCTTCCCTAACTGCACAGTGGCGCAATACTAATTTGCACCTGCCTCTTAAGGAACGAAGGGCAAGTTCAAGTAAATAAAGTATTGCCTTAGTGGTGGTGTCTGGATAAACTGGAGTTAGGTATCGCGGAGAGGCTGGCTGCAGTTCAGAGGGCTGGTGCTGTGTGCTTGAAGCCCATATGAACTGTTCATGTACCAGTGCTGAAAACCAATCCTGTCTCCCCGCTTCAACAATGTTAATCACACTCTCTCGCAGCGCCGTAAATTAATAAAGCAATACTTTAAATTGCAAATGCGTTTCAAGACTTTGAGCTGCCATGGAGAATCGTGAACATGCTTTAGTTTAGGAATGTAAGCATATCGTTGAATGGGAGTAGGTGTTGGATACACCGAGGCAGCATAGATTGTCGACAGACCTTTCTTTGCCCACTATCTTGACTTGGACAAGCCCCCATTTGCCTTTGATCCTTGGCTATTGGAAGCCAATACCTTATTATACAATATTTTAGCCACCTTCTCCTAGAACATCGTCCTTTAATCCAACTGTAGTATAGTTTAGCATTTATCATGCTGACCGTGCTGATATAATTTTATTGCCATTTTCTATAGGGGTTCAGCACTGTTTTCCAATGCCCCCAGTACATTCCCTCAGCACTAGAGTAACAAATACATTTGACTAAATTCTTTTTGTTTTGAAATTCCCTGTTTTTTCACTTTCTCCTGCTCTTCGTCAAACCTGGTACCCCGACAGCTGCAGAAGCTGAGCTAACGGCGCTGTGGGGTTTAGTGGCGCTGTTTACCAGTGAAGGACTCGGGAGCTTTCTTGTAACCAGGAGGCGACGTGAATATTTTGTTTCTGTTTAATTCATTTAAATTCCAAAATTTAACGAATGTTGTTATCGATCTAAAATGCAATAATTACATACTTCTAATGGAGTCATATGTTGGTGGGCTAAAATCATCATTGTTCAGATTTCAATTATCGAACATTGTAGTTTGGTATCCACGTTTTGATTCTGTGCCAACTGCAGACAGGCCGGCAGTGTACAACAACCTGTGTTGTATCTTTAAAGGGTGGCATCAAAATAAGCTCGAATCTAGAAAGAATAAATGATACTATATATAACTATTTTGAAATGTAAACGTAAAGATGCATATCTGGCTAAATTGCGGATTGTTAGGAATCTGAGTTGGTTGCTACGTTTGCAATTTTTCTGTAATGGGATTTGGGACACAAATTTGCAAACATATTTAAATGAGAAGTTAGCTTTTCTTGCGCTGCAGAACGATTCCTTTCACATAATAGCTCGGTGAACAACTATTTTGAGAGGACATTTTAAACTTTAAAAGGTATATCACTTTCTTGAAGTGTTTGGAAAATCTGTTGCTGTTTGGGGGGGGGGGGACAATGATTCCTGTTTAAAAATCCATCCTTCACTTAAGTCTCCTTCTGAGGCTTTCTTCCCTCTACACCAGCCCTTCCTAAATAAAGAGCATGGGCTGGATTCAAAGCTGGAGGTGGGTGAGAATGAGGATGGTCTAAAACTTGTCTAGTACATTTGTGAAACTAGAAAGTCATGTTCAGCAGAACTTCTGTTGAATGATGGTTATTAAAATTATAGCCACATTGACTGACAAAGTTTCCAGACAGAATAGCCTGAATTTGGCATAAATGTATGTCATGCCCTCCAGTCTATCAAGAAATTGAGTTTACTCAGAACTTTGGACTTGTGGTGTCTGATTCTATGACCTGTATTTTAATATGCTGATATAAGAATACACTTTAATACAAAATTAACAATGAATTGCTGGATTTAAGTTTTATTTAGTAACACTTGTCTGCATTGTTAAAGCCCACCCAGGACATGTTCGGCACAGCTTTGTGGGCTGAAGGGCCTGAATTGTGCTGTAATTGTTCTATGTCCATTTAGTGTGTCATTACATTACACTGGTTCCTTATGCCTCAGTGAAACAATTTAAGTTCCCCATATCCATGCTCAACCCATCCGGTATTAATTCCAGTCAATCATCTGTCAACACCCTGTAACTCTCTGCTCTGAGCTTGCTGTTTATTTTGTGGTCCATCTGCTGTGGATCTTGGCATTTTCTGCCAAACAGCTTTCCCTTTTACCTTTCATTTCTCTTCAAAAGATCATATAAACTTGGCCTTCTCCCTATCCTGTCTATTACTGTTAATAATAATCTTTTCTCTTGTAAATTACTTCTGTGCTACTCTTTAATTGGCATGGTATCTGGCACACAGATAATCAACATGTTTATGAATTCACAAAATGAACTATAGAGAAGGTCAAATAAGGCTTTTCTGTTTGACATGAATTCCAGCTCAAAGTGCATCTAATTGATTCATCCTGTGATTACTGAATCATTATTTCATACAATAATTTTGAAATGCAGCTAGATATAGAGCCACACTGTGTGCAGTGGGGCCCACTCACTCAACTAAATCTACTTTTAATGGTGGGGTAGGGAATCATAGAAGGACCTTAAATATTCTAGATTCACAGTATTGACACCAAAGGTGGTGAGTCCCTCTTGTACATCGTGCTGATGTGGCAGTCTGCAGCTTTAATGATATACTACTTTATTCTGCTATTCGATTTTATTTCCACTTTGCCAGCCGCTACTGATACTTTATCTGACCTACCATTCCTCCCTCTCACTCGGCCTCGATGGTTTACATATTGAATGTTTCAAGTACCATTTATTGTTTGTATCTTGTCGTCTTATTTCGTCAACTTTGCCATTTAATCATATTCTGTTTTCTATTTGTAATACTTGCCTTTTCTTTCACATGTCCTTCTTGTTTTCATTCCTCTTCATTTATGCTTTTTAAAAAATAATTAACCATTCCCAAATTTTGACTTCAGCTGCTGTGACTCCAAGCTCTAAAATTGCTTTCCCAAACCTATTTGCATCTCTTTTGAGATTCTCCTTAAAACCTTTGTATAGAATTTAATTGGAGCTATTGCATGGACATCAGTTATCCTTTTCCTGGAATGGAATACATTGGTTTTGCATTGAATCCCAGGAAACTTGATTGGATACTCGCTTGGGTGAACTGTTGTGTCATACACATGCATAGTATCATTCCCCATGCAATGGGAGATGTTGATTCTGAAATGTGCCTGCCATTGGATATTCTCAGCCCAGCCATGTTTTCATCTCACTACTTGTTCTGCAGCAATACTATTTTAAAGGGCCTCCTTGAGCTTGAATCAGTGCAGCAGTGGGAACCCATTTCGGGTAGAGCCATTTATTTTTAATTATCAACTTTACTTAAGGTCTGCTACTACCTCCCACTAATCACACTTTACAGCAAGCCCTTTTCAATCACAGTCACATACCTCCCCCTTTCTCTTTCTTCCCCCCCAATTCACTGACATCTGCCACTTGACCCAAAAGCTCCTCCATCCCCAGATTGCCTGCCCATACAATGCCCTACCTAGTCCATTTTCATATGTGCACCTGCACTGCTGCAGTGCATGGAAGAACAGTCTCTTGCAAGGTCAATTTCAGTAATGGCTGGAGCTATTGAGCAGTACTGAAATTTAAAGTGGCGTGCTCATGACAATGATGCAAATGCATGCCATGCTGCAACAAATCAATACATCTCTGTAGGCACTAATGTATCGCTAGCCTTTTGTAAATTTAATGAACAATTTTTGGGATAATCATTTGTTAAGTAAAATGAAATCAAAGCAAATCTTTGTTTTTAATTTTAAACAATCAGAACGAGCAAAATGTAACCATTACCTTTCTGCCATACCAGATCCAATGAAGTCCAGAGTGTCGTGGCCATTTCTTTCCTTGCTTGGGATATGCTTGTTGATGGCAGAAGGATGGTTGGAAAAGAAAATGCCCAGGAAGCTTTTGGTACATGGAGCTGCACTCCAAGAAGAGGTAATTCTGTCTTACACAGTTGATTGTTGTATACAGATAGACTTTGCTACAAGTGAGCAATATCAAAACAAATATAACAGCACTGGAACAATATTTGCCACTCAACCACAGAACAGCTTCCTGCAATGTTTAAGGAGTTTGCATGTAACTTTGAGATGGATTTGTGGATTGAAATGAATTTGTAAAATTGCTGATTTTGGGATGACATTGATTTTCTTTAAATTTCCTACCCAAGTCTTTTAATTGTCATTCAAACCCTGGAAGTGATGCAGAGACCTGACTCTGACCATCAGTGCTAGTCTGAGAATTAGTATCCCACATATCCATGGTTACTTGAAAATTGCAACTTATTTAAATAATCATAGTTGTGCTGGGACACAAAGTAGCTGTTTATTGTTATAAGTATAGGTGAGGGGAGTTATGGAAGTTCTTGTACTCCAGCTTTTGGCCCCACAAAACTTGTAATTTGTGCCTCATCCTTTCTGAGAGCTACCATACTACATTCACCAGTCATAAAAATGACCCTACCCCTCAGGTTTGGGTTAAAATGAACAAAATGCCACAAATCAACAAATGGATGGCCCAATTTATTGTTAGAACACAAGGAATGGGAGTAGGAATTGTTCTTAAGGCCCATCAAGCCTGCTGCACCATTCATTAAGATCATACCTGGTCTCCCACTTCAGTGTCATTTCCCAGCATATCACCATAACCCTTTGTTCCCTTAACATCCATCAATCTACTGCCCTCCAGGGTAGAGAATTCCAATGTCTCACCATCTCCTATTCCTATACTCTTCAGCCAGGGAAACCACCTCTGCATCCAGTCTGTTGAGCCTTCAAAGAAGGTGTGTAAGCTTCATTGAGATCTGACCTCATTCTTCTAAATCCTAGAGCTTTCAGTCCCATTCTACATCTGTGTCAAACTCACCATGCCTGGAACCAGTCTAGTGAATCTTCTCTGCACTCCCTCCCAGGCCAGCACATCCTTCTGTATCTGTACACAGCACTCCAGATACAGTCTCTTGAAGGACCTATACAGTTGCAATCATGCTTCCTTAGTCCTGCATTCAAACCATCTTGTCACAAAGCCTAATATATCATTTGATCTCTTAAACATTTGCAGCACCTGCCTGTTATCCTTAGCAACCTGTGTACAGGCACACTTGGGTCCCTTTGTACATTAACATTACTGGATCTCTCACCATTAAATAAATACTTCACTTTTCTGTCATAGATAATTTAATATTTTTCACACTATTTTATCTGCCATGTTCCTGCCCTCTCACTCAGCTTATCCATATCCTTTTGAAGCCTCTTTGCATCCTCCTCCATACACTCAATCCTACCGAGTTTAGCATCAACAGCAAACCTGGAAATGTGACAACTTATCCCTTCAGCCAAATTATTGCTGTAAATTGTGAAAACCCAGGACCCAAACACCAATTCCTCTGGTTTCCTACATCAAAGTCTGCCAAGCTCAGAAGGATGTTTATTCTCAATCTTTGCTTTGTAGCCAATAACCAATTCTCAATCCATGCCAATTCAATATGCTCTAATCTTATTTGATCAACCTCTTATGTGGGACCTTGCCAAATACACCACACCAGATTTGAGCTACTTAAGTATATCAAGATGAACATGGGCTTAATGGTTGGGGAATCTTGTAGCCATGAAAATCCAGTCTAAAGATTTGTTCATTCTAAAACAACCATGGCTAATTGAATTAATATTGTATAACATTTTCAAATTGTATTCAATTAACTAGGTTATGTTTACAAGATGAATTAAGTGGAAGTACAGTGCTCTGTGGCAAAATCCATAATGCCTGTAGATTTCCAAGGTATAAGTCTTATTTGCTCTTCCACTGCCAGTTTAAATGCTAATGTTCATTTCTGAGGCAAAAAAAGCTAATGAATTGGATTCTATACTTGAGTAAACTTCCTTAAATACTCAGTGATGAATGTTCATTAATTCTAAATTCATAATTGTTTGTAAAATCCAAATTATGTAAACTAAAAGGCCTTGCATGGCTGAGGCACATTGAAGGCATCCCCTATTGGATTAGGGGCAGAGTTGAATTTGAGTATGTGGTATCAAGGCCAGCATCTAAAATGATAATTCAATATTCCAATCATTTAATTCATGGAACTTGTCATCTCATTCTTCAAACCAAGTTCCAGTCTGGTAAGATGTTACCTTAGGAGATGCAATCAGGTGAATTATTGAGAAAAGAAAAATGTGCGAGTCAAGTGGCCTGGGTAATTAAAGTGTTTTCTTTTTTGCAAATTCTTTATTTGGTTCTGATACCTTAACAAAAAGTTTGAGCTGATTGGGACTGAAATTCTCCAATAAAAGGCTCCTTCACTTCCACAGCTCTTGTATCAATGAAATGCATGCTATTTCAGAAGGGACATTTTATATTTTAAAAAAAAAGCATCACAGAAGTGAAGGTTACTGTAATATTTATGATTACAACTTGTATTGTGTATTTACCTTTGCAAAATTTCCCAAGACATCTCAGTAAATGGATGCTGGGAATTAACTGGGGGAAAGGCAGAGGAGCAACAGTAAGTTTAAAGAAGTTTGTTGAAGAGAGCTACACTAGGGTGGACTGTTGTAGCTCAAATTCCCAAATGGTGAGCTTTCAAATGAATTTAAATCAGTAGTTTGATTTCTCTGCAGAAAGCAGTTTGGAATGATCAAACTAAATCCAATTGTTTGTGATTTCTTGCTTTGGAATTAAGAGTGCAAAGATGGGTGTCCCAGTGGAAGTGGGGATGTGACTATTGAAAAAGGAACAAAATAAGGAGTTGCTGAGTTCTTTGGCAGGGACAACAATTTCATGAAACAAAGGAAAGAATGGAAAGGGCAAACATTTGCACCCAACATTTTGGGCCTCTAGCTCTGAACTCTTCTGAAGCAGGCCCAAGACTAACGTGATTATTGGTCCACTGTGTATTGGTCCTTAAAAGTGCAAATAACTTTCAGCCATAAACCTTTTGAAGTACAAACTATTGCAATCAAATATTTCCAAAATTATTGCTTCCTGTTCATATTAAAGCCTCAAAATATTAGGATTTCTTAATGAAATTTTTCACTACAAATCAATGATCTACAATAACTTGCAAGTAAATAGCATCTTAACATAGTGAAACATTACAAGGTTTTGCTCTCCACAGGAGCTTGAACAATTTGTGCAAATTATTTGAATGGCAGTTCAAATCGGATAAACAGTTGAACTTAAATTTATAAAATGACTCAACTCTAAATCTACAGATAATTTGCATTTGCCGCCACCCATAAATACATTAGGAATGCAGATCTCTACAACCATCCTCAAATGATGGTTGATTAAGAAAAGCTGACTGTAGTTGATACCAAAAATAGAAATGGGCACGTGGTTTTATGAAATGAGACTTCTAGAAATAATGGAATGCAATAGATAGAAACAGCTCGTCTATTCCAATTATCTGTGTTGTGAAATAAAGTAACAGACTACGATAACCTCTGGGGAGCCTAACACTGGTTGAGAAACACTATTTCTTATCCTATACATTAGGATTTATTCCGCGCTTTTTTAAAAAAAGACAATGAACAATACACTGTCAATTGGAATATGAATGGCAATGATTTATTAACCCAAGAATACATTGCATACTTGCCAAATTCTCATAGATATCAGCATAATTAAATAAAGGTAATTGAATAACAAACAAATCAATAACAGATCTGTGGTACTGCTGAATGATATCTTCCCATGGATTTAATTCACGTTTGAGCGAATTCCACACTCGCTCCCAATCAGCCTACAGGCCACCCGTCGTAGACAATGCTCCTGATGCAGCCCCATTCGATCATTGTAATGATCCTGAAATTAGGAGCAGGCTGGTAGTTTGCTCCGAAGCTGAAGTGTCTTAATTTAAATATTTGTCACATCCTGATGACATCATCTGAATGTGTGCTTTTTTTAAATCCACCACCAGAAGCTGCATAAAATAAACTTTTGGCCACACAAAATGTGAGTAGGGTGAGCACTAGTCCATGAACCCGAGGTTGTAAACTTTGCAGATGTCATCAACCTTCTGTTCTTTCTATCTCTCAGTTCCTTAGTGGGGAATGTTTCCTTGTATCGTCAATGGAGCCTCATGAGTATTGTTGTATCTTTTCATCTCCAGTCTTTGGTAAAGTCATTTTTACAGGCCTTTGGTACAAGGTGTTCGAAAATGTTAATGAGGTGTCTTGCCATTTGCTTTGTCCTTTACGTTCCTGTTCTGAGTTAAAATCTGAGCTGTTGTATTGTTTCTGTATGATATGGATATCATAGTGTGGTTTTCTTTCATTTGAATGTGAGTTTATGCTGTGGTTGTACTGGGGAAATTGCACTTAACTCTAACTTAATGTTTTTACAAATACATTTTAAAAATCTTTGAACACCCATCAGCTTGAGTAATAGTTTACTTTGCATTTAAACAAAAATACATGTATTTTAAGAGGTAACCTGATGCAGTTTTATTTATTTAACTGAAAATTAAACTTATCACCAATGGCATTTTTAATAGTTATTAAATCTTTCACCAGTGAGTAACCTGGCTTTGTAATGTTGAAAATAACAGGGGGAAGGAAGCAATTCTAAACTATTTTAGTCTTACTATTGTCAGCCCCTTTAAATTTGAAAACCTTTGAAACATTTCCATTAACTACTTGTCTGTAAAGGCAAACTCAATCTAAAGACACTACTTGAACAGGCAAAGACAGATTCAATGGAAACCAGCCATTATTTTGATTTGGGGACTGGCTCTGTGCAAAATGACTTTGAATCATTAAAGACTACAGAAATTGTATTTGCACTTGATGAAGCTTGCACTTAAAACTTATTTTTAACCTGAATTTCACTGACTTTTTTTATATAAAAAGTAGCATTTCTATACCTAGATTTCTGCTACAGAATGCCCATATAACTTGGGTATGGCAATAGGGTAATTGGTGTACAGACTTGCAAAGAAGATAGTGTAACCTTCATCCAGCATGTCTTGTGTGAGGCAAGAACACTTTGGACAAAAGATAGGTACTATAACTTTCTACACTTTGAATTTTGTAGTAAGGGACAATGCTTTAGAACTACAAGAGTAATGTTAAAGGATCTCTCTTGCTTTGTTACCCTGATCTACCTAGAGCATATGTATTGTTTTGGTAGCATAGGTTATTAAGTGTGATAGCATTCTATAAAATAGTAACTTTTGATTTAGTACCAATTGTTTATGGCTCACTCAGAAGAAACAAAAGCTACATAAAACATGCCCCTCATTATAATAAATGGTTTCTGTCATTATCTAGGAAATCAATTTACATGATTTGTAAGCCATATACAGTTTTGCATCAGTCAGTTTAATCATCACTAAAGCGATGTCAAACCAAATGATGTGTGTACTACAGTAAATAAATGACTGAACTGCTATAAATGGATTAATAGGAACAGGCATTGCTTGGCATTATGCAAAGAAATTTAATCCAGGAAGACTTCAAATTCAATTCCCATCTTTGAATTGCCCAGTCATAAAATTCACCTTGTCAACCAAGGGATACAGCTGTGGCTCAGTGGTTGCACTGATTGCTATGATTAAGATGGTTGTAGATTGAAGTCCCAATCAAGAATCTGGAGTTCAACAATCAAGCTGACCCTTCTGTGATGTACTGAGGGAATGGTGTTTTGTCAGGGATGTTAAGACAAACTAAGGTTACATCTGCCCAGTCAGGATGTAAAAGATCCTACAGATTTATTTTGAAGAGAAGTAGGGGAGTCCTGGCTGGTGCTTGTCTCCAACAACAATGAAAATGGCTAATATAATCAGTCCAGCATTCCCGTTTGTGAAAACTTATTACAGTATGTATAAATAGATAAATGTTTCCTGTGTTCTGTCATTGCCTACTACTTCAAAAAAAAATCTAGTTGCTTATGGGGCAGTTTTAGGCACTCGGATTGGTTTAACCTAAATAAACCTTATTTATCAGCCTATAGCTGTTGGTAACAATGGGGTTGGATTTGCACTGCTATTGTTGAAATAAAAGAACATTGAGTTGCTGGAAGGCTACAAGTATCCACTCCATAATACCCACATCCATCTTGGTATGGGGTGGGAAGGGAGAATATTGAGATGTGCCATATTTTGATATTTAAAATGCTTTCCATGTTTGGAGTACAGGAAGATTATTTCACCAGTGAAATCAGAATCTGAATATAACACCAAGAGCTTCAGGACATAGTTGAAGAACATTACCAAACATGTCCTTTTCCCCTTCACTTAAGTATCTTTATCAAATAAGTGCTGTGAAAAAATTTATCTTCATTCTTCTGTACACACGTATCCTTCAGGCATGTGGCAAGGATTTGGTAGTCTGTGCTGACAGTTGATTGATGGGTAGGGGAAAACTTGCATGTAGTTACATAATCAAGATCTTCTGTTATAAATAGATTGAATAAAGCTTAAGAACAACTTCTAAATGACAATTGAACCCCAAGATTAATTATCTTGCAATATCTCTTGTACTCTCTCTGTTTTATAATTAAAATATTGACCTGCCTGTAGTGTTAAATGTTCTACTACTTGTGGCTAAGATCTCCAGCCCAGATTAGTTGGAAGTGCAAATTTTAAGCTATTATTACACAAGTCACCATCTTTAAACTTAGGATTTCTTGTCCTTTTGTGACCCACTCTGTTAAAACAGATCTATGACTTTGTAACTAATGCCATCAAAAAGACATCAGAACATGTATTATTAACCTCCTAGTCAATAGTGTGAAACTCGGTGATCAGGATTCATCCATCCTTGGTTTCAGTATAAAAAATTTTTGTATGATTAACTGCACCAATTTAAGAAAAGTCCAGAATGACTAGCATGTCCTTGAAGTTAGATGAGGACTACATCATGACACCCATGTTTGTATTTACTTAGTAATGAGGAAGCCAAAAATTGATATCTTGAAGACTTATGAGATCTTTTTCAAGTAACTAATGGACATGTTTCACTTGATCCAAGACACAGCTTGCAGTTGGCCCTGGTGGAAACAGCACCATCTTGGCCATGAACATATCAATGCTTTGCAGATCCCTACATAATCAGCTACACAAAGGCAAATGGAAGTCTGGGAGGGAATGCCCAATCATAAAATTTAAGAGAGAAGATGAAAACAATTCATGTTAATAGTTGATCAAATACCATTTCTTAGCATTTGAGTTTGAACAAAGAGCCTGCAAACATCTTGCCTTGTACTTCTCTTGATCTTCTGTTTATGTAACATATAATTACCTTTTTAAATGAGTAGTGCTAGAGGCAGAAGACATGCTAATTTAACTATAAATGTAAAAAGTGTAATCTTTCCAGATACAAGAATGTGTATGGACTAATTCATTCATTTGCTGTCTTTCATCTTAATTGTTTGTTACATTTGCTATCCTTGAAGTAGGCAATGATTTGAAGGTGTAAGGATGAGATTAATTACAGCCAGAATTTGTGCTCAGTCAAGGCGATATCATAGCTTGCAGTGACATATGATTCATATCTTTGTGCACAACTGAATGGTTGGCTCAAGTTGAAAACTGGCATATCAGTAATTATCTGCCTCTTGGGTGGAGATATTTATCATTTTGCTATTACTGTTGTTTTTGCATTTAGCATTTTTATATTGGAAAAATAAGTCCAGGATCAAATACACAAGATTTTTTCCCCTCTCACCAGGTGTAAGTTTACATCATTTATTATATTTCTGGATTATGAAACCGAAGGCAGTTGTCATGTACAATAACTTGTTTTTCAATTTAACCTATGACATTTGGGGGAAATTACCAGTGAAACTCAAATACTTTTCCCTCCAGTTTCTTCCCCTCTATACCAACTGCTGTCTCGTGCTTCCTTGCCCAAATTGCATTCTGGAATACGATGACCCCAGACAGTATGGGGTTAACTAAAATGCAACTTGTTGAATGTGTATTCCATAATATTAGGTCGTGTGCAATTTGTACAACCCTTCTGAACTTGTCTTCAGTTACGCACACAACCAAGATTCTTTCAGTAAGGTAAAACCAAGCAGGGGCAAACTCAGCAGTGTAGCCACCCTAGTAGTTGGATTGGGTTCAAATTGTCAAATTTGATACCCTCACTTCCAGAATGGGATTTCCTAAATCAGCAAATTCCAAAACAGACACAGGATTCTGCAGATGCTGGAATTTGGAGCAACACACAAAATGCTGGAGGAACTCAGCAGGTTAGGCAGCATCTATGGAGGAAAATAAACAGTTGATGTTTTGGTTTGAGACCATTCATCATTTACACTCAAGAAATATTCTAACATATATCCCAGTATAAATCTGTCTCACTTTGCATGTGGGAGTAGTTCTTGAAGGACCTCAAGTATGCTTTGGTCCCTGTGTTAATCAACATCACTGACTCAAACCCAGCATCCTTCAGTCAATTGCTGTAACAAGGCATGAACAGATAATATTCCTTCCTCTGCCACTATCCCATAAACACTGAGTCAAGTGCTGAGGAATTTGATTGCTTAATTGCAATTTTTCTGTGCTATGTGTATGGAAGTCACTTTTCCTTCTGAGACAAAATGTGGTTATGTTGGTTTTCAGATCAAATTGCATGACTCCAGAAATTTGATCAAGCACTTCCAGTTGCAAATTGCACCCATGATCGATGGCACAATTCCTACATTTGATTTGCATGTATTAACTGCATCCTTACCACGTTCATTTAGAATATTGTTAGTGAGAAATTAGTCCATGTAGTTCTGAAGCTCACCTGTTGGGTACTCTCAGCTCAATGGTATTTAATAATAGTAGTTTCACTGCAATGAAGCGTTTTAAATGTTATGTCCCTGAATGGGTCCCAAGCATATTCCAGTAGGTACATTTCTTTTGGATCCCTGGCCATATTGCAGCCCTAACACTCCCCCACCACCTTCCCCCACCCCCTCCCCCCTCCCCCTCCTCCAGGAAAGTGCTGGTGTAGAATGTCTAGTGGTATAGATACTATAGGCAAATGTTGACTGTTCAACAAAAGTCTGTTTTCTGCAGAAAGTTGCAAGATTACTGGAGTCCAATCAACCCAGCCCCGGGATCTTACTGTAGGAGTTCCTCAGGGCTGTGTGCAAAGCCCAACATCAGCCGCTCAATTAATGACCTTCTTTCCACCATAATGTCAGAAGTGGTGATGTTAATTTATAATTGCTGATGTTCATTTCTGTTCTCAGTTCTTCAGTAAATGAAGCAATCTGTGCTTGTATGCAGCAAGACTTAAACAACATTAGGGGATGGAATGATAAGTAGTAAGTAAAATTTTGGTGGTTAAAGTACCTCATTGTGTCCATCTCCAATAAAAGTTTAATGACTGCTCCCTGATATACCAAAGCATTCCTACAAAGTCTAACAGCATTTGAGAAGCTCAACATGATCTAGAAGGAAGTAACCCATTTAACTGGCCACCCATACATCACCCTAAAGGGTCATTTCCTTTCCCACCAGCACACCATGAAACCTAGCTACGTGATGTAGTGTAACTGTTTGCCATGGCATATCTGACAGCACTTTCCCTGCTCCTACAACTTAAAAGAATGTTGACTCTCTTTTGCTCCATAGATGCTGCCCGACTGGCTGAGTTCTTCTAGCACCTTGCTTTTTGTTCTGCTTCAATTAAATCTGGGGCAAGGGAGAAGTTGTACTCAGGAAGAATTATCCACAAGATATGTGAAGGTTTAAAAAAGAGTATTGACATACACTCTTTTGATGATCCA
This sequence comes from Pristis pectinata, assembly GCF_009764475.1. NCBI lineage: Eukaryota > Metazoa > Chordata > Chondrichthyes > Rhinopristiformes > Pristidae > Pristis > Pristis pectinata. Next base: position 24,089,759 of record NC_067408.1, on the reverse strand, counting down.
CTCCACTGTAGCTTTTTGATTTTGTACAACCTTTTTTGTCTGCCACGATTTGTATTAAATTTCAACTGAGAGGTCTATGATCCTAACAAGCTGAGGTCCCTAAAGCCTTGCAAGGTAAACAGATGATGATGGAAATTAAGACTTGATAATTAATAAAGGAAACCATTTTATTTAATTCCTTATGAAAACAATAGTGTTGAAAGACTGCCCTGTATATGAAACAATGTACTGTCCTGCTGATGTTAAAACGGGGACATCTGTACTTTGGAAATCAACTGTCCTGCTGGAGAATGGTTTACAACAAACGTCAGCATCAGACCTAGAATAATATCAACGGGTTTTGTCATAGCCTAGATAATTGTCCTCTTAATTCTAAATGCTGCAGTGTGTAGTTCAAGTGATTAATTATGACTGTCAGAACACTCAGAACTTGAAATTGGCTGCTTGATTAAAGGATGAGGTGTCAGGAACTGGTTCATTTTGCATATAAAACTTGCAAATAGATTAGGAGCTAAGATAAGGCACTCACATTTAGTTTAGGCATCTTTAAAAGCGCATGCATTTTAATCTAAGTAACCTAGAAATTCTATGATAGTAAGTAAAGGTGTGTAGCCTAGTATGCAGAAGATCAGACTGAACAAAATGGTGAAAGCTGCTTGGGCATCTCTAATAAGAGAGCAACTAATCACCTTTTGGAATCTATTTTGTGTATTAAAACCCAAGGGAGGCTTGATCTTCAGGTGTCCTCCAAAAGAAAAGCAGTTAGTTTGGAGAAATTCAGGTCAAGATAAAGATATAGTTCCAAGGAATAACACCACATACTCCAAAAGACATGGAGAGGAGAAAAAAAATAAGAATCTGCTAAATGATTGGGAATTGGGGACACAACTTGGAGAACTTGTGGGTGCATGATAAATCAACAGTGAACAATGGAAGAGGTTGAAAACCACTTTTCAGTATCTGAAGGGGCTGCTTCTCACTTGGGTTGCCCTTCATGTGCCCCAGCTCTTTAGACACCTTGTGCAGCAGGGCATAGGCTCATTAAGGGATCTCCTTGTTGAGCTGTTCTTGGCCCTGGAAAGGTTTTTTAATGGGTCTGAGCATTGAGCAACCAAGTAGTTCATCTGTTCTGACTGCATGTCTCTGGTATGGAAGCATGCAGTATCCGCCAATATTCTTGAGGCCTTCCTCTGCGTGTGGATGCCTGAGAGCATCCTTGATGAAATCTATATTTAGAACCTAGAACAGTCCAGGAACAGGTCTTTTGGCCCATGATGTTGTGCTGAACTAAACTAATCCATTCTGCCTACACAATGTACATTGTCTGCACATTAATATGCCTGTCTAAGAGCCTCTTGAACACCTATCTTATTTGCCTGCACCACCACCCTTGGCAGTGCATTCCACTGTACGTATCTTTTTTAAAAAAAAGTTTACCCCACACATCTCCTCTGAATCCTTCCCCCCCCCCCCCACCCCACCCCACTTCAAATGAATGCCCTCTAGTTTTAGATATCTTGACCTTGGGGGAAAAAGATACTGGCTGTGTTCTCTATCTATGCCTCTCATTATCTTATAAACATCAATCAGATCTCCCCTTCACCTTTGCCACTCCAGAGAAAACAACCCAAGTTTGTCCAACCTCTCCTTGTAGCAAATGCCCTCTAATCCAGGCAGCATCTTGGTAAACAACTTCTGCACCCTCTCCAAAGTATCCATATCCCTCCTCTAATGGAGTGACCAGAATTGAATGCAGTACTCCAAATGCAGCCTCTCTAGAGTTTTGTAAAGCTGCAACATAACTTCCTGACTCTTGAACTCGGTGCCTCAATAAAGACAAGCATGCCATACACCACCTTTACCACCCTATCAACATGTGCAGCCACTTTCAGGGAGCTATGGGCATGGACCCCAAGATCCCTCTGTACATCAACACTGTTATAAGGGCCTTACCATTAACAGTGTATTGCCCCTTTACATTTGATCTCTCAAAGTGCAACCCCTCACATTTGGCTGGATTAAACTCCATCTGCCATTTCTCCACCCATACCTGCAACTGATGTACATTCTTCTGTATCCTTTGGCAATCTTCTACACAATCCACAACACCACCAATCTTTGTATTGTCTGTGAACTTACTAATGCACCTTTAATTTTAAGTTTATTTTTGTTTATTTTGGGGAATAAAAATACACAATTTCAAGCCAAAGGAACAAACTTTGGAAATACAAATTGTGTCCTTTTTAATTAAAGGAGATGTGTCAATGTCAGGATTAAAAGGTTTTTTCACACATTCCTGATCCACGTTAACCACTTCACGTTACACTTGTCAAGTAATGTAGCATGACAGACATTTTACAGTTTATCTTCATAAACCATTTACATTATTCATTTTTCAAGATCTGGGCTTTGCTGGCAAGACCAGCATTTGTTGACCGTCTCTACTTGCTCTTGAGAAGGTGGTGAGCCGCCACCTTGATCTATTGTCCTTTTGCTGCAGTGCTGGAAGAACTCAGCAGATCAGGCAGCATCTATGGAGGGAAATAAACAGTCGACGTTTGAGGTCAAGGCCATTTATCAGGACCCGAAACGTTGACTGTCTATTTCACTCCCTAGATGCTGCCTGACCTGAGTTCCTCTAGTATTTTGTGTGATGGTTGTTTGGAGCTGTTTTTATCTCAATTGCATTTCCTTGGATGCTTTGTGACCAATCTATGACAAATGCAATTTTTTTGTTTTACCCTTCGTCCAAGTTTAACAAATCCACCCAAGTGAAGACTGTCAGTTAGCTGATTTGTATATTCTCTGCTTCAACTCTCATATCTTCTATTACCTTTTCATGCTTTTTTTTACACACCCTGTTAACTACCATTTCACTTCATTCATATGCCATGGAGAAACTTCATTATTTAATAAAATCTTACGATTAACCCTCAAAGCAGAAACTACATGTCTGTAATTTCAGGCAAGTTATCAACTGGTTTGTTCTCATTTCAGAATCATCCCAAATCCAGAAAGCTGTACAATTTGATTGACTGGACTATTATTTTTTTCTTCCTACCCTACCCTACCCCACCCCCATCCCCCCCCCATTTTATATCTTTCACATTAGACTGAAACTCCTTGAAATGGATCCAATGAAATGCTCCATTTTTTAAAATTAAATGTAGAGTTATTCCATTCAATTGTTAAATTGGTTTTTGGGTGTTAAGGGTGATGGTGGGTTTATAATGGGTACCAAATTCATTCTAATATGCTTGCAAGCTTATTTGCAGCACTAACCACACCAAACCTTGGTGTTCCTGTTCTGGTGTTCCTAGGCTGTAACTATAGTATGTTTAGTGGAAGGCTTTGAATTTCAGTAAAGGAAGCTGCATGCGTCTTTTGCAGGATTTCCTTAAGCAAGTCTGAACCCAGAAAGCACATCTTCAGAAAATACCTGCCACAGCCTTGGTACACCTCCATTTAAGAAGAGTGTGTTAGCTTGAGCAATGCAGGCTAGATTGAAGTGGTGCACACTATTTTAAAATTTTAACACTGTCTTGAGATATGTAGCATCCCTAATTGACCACAATCACATTTATTGCAACAAAGATGATATACACAGAAATGCTTCAAATAAATATATTGAATACATACATTCTAAAACTCAACAGGAAAACTTAATTAGTAAATTTCTTTCCAATGTGCAAAAATAAAAATTTAGATGTATTAGTAGGCCATTCTGTGCCTTGTGCTTCCTTTGCCATGGCTAACCTTTTACCTCAGCATCATTTCCCTGCACTAACCTTATATTCCTTTCTTTAATATCCAACAATCTATTGATCTCTCTTTTAAATATGCTCAGCAACTGAACCTCCATTGCCCTCTTGGGTAGTGAATTCCAAAGCTTTGCTACTTTCTGGGTGAAGAAATTTCTTCTCATCTCTGCTGTGAATGGCTGATCTCTTTTTTAGATTGTGATTCCTAGTTCTGGATACTCCAGCCAGGGAAAACATCAACTCCACATCTCCCTTGTCGTGCTCTTTCAGAATATTGTACACCCCGACATTACGTTCATTTTAAATTGTTCATCTAAACTGAAGAGCCTGCTTAATCTCTCCTCGTACAAAAAAAAAACCTGCAATCCCAGGAATCTGGGAATAACATCAGTTAAACAGGTGACCTCTCCCTCCCTCCACCACCCACCACCCTCCCCCCCCACCCCCCCCCCCCAAGCCATGTTACAACCATTTGGGTTACAGAAATTGCTCTTGCAGAATTCACAGATCACTCCCCAAAAATTTGAGATGCAGAATAAAATTGTAGGGGTGGGAGAAGTAAGTAAATAATCAGTTTTGTTCAACTCTTATTTCTTGACACATGCAGATGATGTGGCTTTGTCATAGAAAATCATGATATGGACCATTCTCTTGGAGCACAACCCCCCCCCCCCAACCCCCGCCATAATGAGGGAATTGCCTGTACTCAAAATTAACTCATGATTCTTAAACCTTTAAATGTTTAACAAGTTCAAGACTGTCATTTTCTTTACTATACATTATACCTTTTCTATTATGCAGAAGATATTCTATAATGTAGAAGAGATTTTTAAATGAAATTCTATTGCAAGTTATAATAACCAGAATTTCACAAGTTACAGTAAAAATCTATTCATTAAAATCACTTAAACCACTTTAATTCAAATCATTGTTTTATTAACTAAACACAGAACAGCTAAGATTATTAATGTGACATCTTAATGAAAGAAGTGTTAGTTCACTTTGCCTTTTTTACTCCTTGGGCATTTTTCCAAGTGACTGTAAAACTAAAGAAGTTAGCCTTCCTAACTAAACAAAAGCTTTGCAAAGTTACACAAGGAGGAAAATCAAACAGTGAAGAGGGAATGGCACCAGGGACATAAAGAGACCATTGTCAAAGGTCTTATTTTTAAAGACACATGTTCATTTAAGCATACTATAGTTTGTAACGCAACAAGGAGAGCACTTTAAGCTTTCCTTTTCTTTGTTCTATCCTAGAGTGACCTCATCCTTTGCAAAGCAGTTTTCAATCGCCAATATAATATTTGCTTCCCAACTTCATTCTGCACTGATACAAAGCCTCAGACTCACTGTCCAGGACCCCACCTGTGTGTTGTGACCCATACAAATCTAGCATATCTTGATGGTATATGGAAAGGGAGTAATGACACAAAGAAGAAAGCAAGAGTCTACTTGAGAGACCCAGTCCCTGAATCGTTTTCTCCTGGAAACTGACACACTTACTTCCCTTGCTGTTGGTTTTAACATTCCTTGTTATGATTTAAACATTTTGGCCTGGAAATTCCTTTGCCTAACACCAAGTTTCTGGGTGTTTACTTGTGCCCATCAGGAAATTTTAACTTATTGGTATAAATTTTGATTGCTCAGCACCTGTTTCCCAGTATAATCCTTCCCCATATGACATCAAAAGTAGTGCACCAGGCAAAATTATCCCTAGTACAATCTGAAAGCTTTCTGCTTTAACAAAGAATGGTTTGTATTTACTCCCAGAATAGCTAGTTTTTACTAATCCCATTTCCCCCAAAACTATGCAAGTTAAAGTGCAAATAGTTAAACTACATTCTTTGTCCTCACTGAGATCTGTGATCTTCTGCAACCTCAAGTGCAATCCCACGTGTAAGCCCAAAATGATTTGTCCAGGGGGTTAGGGTCTTAGTTACTCTCAGCTTCCTAGTCTATGGATCAGACCAGACTGCTGTCACTGCTGATCTCTCCCATCTCATATTTTGCTGCTCATTGCCGTATTGGTGAGGTCACCTAAACTCCACACTTAAGGAATCTTCTATTTTTTCCTTCAGCCCACAGGAGCAGGCAAATACAGGCATGCATAGTTGTATTGAAGGCCTTCCCAAAGTTCAGATATTCAAGCTGTCAACATCCAGATGAATATCTGGCTGTAGTCCTGAAGTGTTCTCATGCCTCCAGAATTTCACCAGCCTCTCGGATCCCGTGGGAGCGTTCTTCCATTCTCTGCTTAATTTTGTAGCATCCATTCATTCCGAAGCAACGTTTCCTTGTAGCTGGAAGAGTGTTGCTTGTATTGAGGTATTCCCATTAAGAGGCAGCTGCAGAGATTGCACCTACAATTGGCCGCAAGATCTTAGATTTTGATCAAGGACTCAACAGGTCAGGTAGCATCTGTAGAGAAAGACATGGGGAAACATAAGAATAGTTTAAGTTATAGTGTAGTGGGATGAGGGGCAACAGAGGTAACAGATTGTCAGCAATAGGTGGAGCTCAAGAGACCCTAAATAAAGATGCTGTCTGGAGATGCTGGTGAAGGTTTGTTAATCATAGCTGAACTGTCTAGTGTGGAAATGAATAGAAGGGAGGAAAATAGTGCAACTGAGAGAGATGCAGAACATAGCAATTGGTAGAAATCTGAAACAAAAGAGTGCTGGAAATACTCGACAGGTCTGGTAACGTCCGTGGAGAAAGGAAAAACTGAGGTAACATTACAGTTTGATGACTTGCATCAGAATGATGCTAGTTATCAGAATTTATTAAAGTCAAAAGCCTTTGCCACCCTCTCTCATCTGTGTATTCTGGAGTCGTGTGGTCTTCACCCTGTTATAATTTCGTATTTCCTTATGGCATAGAAGGAGGCTATTCACCCCATTGAGCTAATGTGGGCTCCCAGATTCCCCCACTTTGTGTAACCCGTTCTTTCACGCATGCCAATGGCTCAGTTATCCTTACAACAGACACACCTTTTTTTCACACCATTCCTTCATATATCAGCCCATATTTCAATCCCCTTAGTCTAGGGTTCACTTATTGACTCCTTTGTATTTTCCAATAGATTACTCCAGTAGTGCTGAATCATGTGAAGGAAAGCTAGATGAACATGATTCATGAAGGAAAAGGGAATCGAAGGATGCGTTGATGGTTGAGAGGATCTTCCTATGGAAGATTAACTCTAGTCTTGATCTTTTGGGCCTAGTTCCCTTTTTCTCTGGTAATAAGGCATAAATGGGTTACCTGAGAAACTCTCATGCAGCCTGCAGGTTGTGCTGGAATTCCAAAGGTGCAAGTGCAACTGAAAAGTTTTTGTTGGCTAGTTTGAGACATCAGGGACTAACATTTGTTGGGGGACAGGTGGTGCTAGCATGAGGGAAGGAGACTGGGATTTTACAGTAGGGATTAGGGCAGAGAGAGGATTGGCATTCGGCATTGGAGATCGGAGACGGTGGCCAGCATTCTGTATTAGGGTTTGGCTGGGTGGAAGAAGGGACTGTGTTCTATATCAAGGCTTGTGTGCAGGAAAAGAGTGGAGTGGTTCTGGGCAGGCAGCACATGGGTGGGGGTTGATTGGGCATTCATGAGTTTGGGGAGTCTCCAGGGAACGATTTAGCTTGGGAGCAGGATGGAGATCTGGGCTTTGTATGGTGGGGAAATGCATTGTGTGCAGTGCTGGCAGTGGGAAAGACAAATATGTAAGTGAGTATGTTCCTAATTTTATAGGTGTTTCAGTCTGGTGCTGCAAGGATAAGACCATGTTGTCCTGGGAGTGCTCAGTGACAGGTATCCCAGATCTATGCAGTCCAAATTCTACGCTAAGAAGATGCATCAGTGATTAGAAGGCCCACAGTGTTCATTGTTTGGATATGAAGGGTGGGAAAGGGGGAATGGATTTTTCTATTGAGATTATTGGTAGCTGATGATCTACTTTCGAAGCAAGGAAAAATATGATTAGAATTGGCAAAATTGAATTTACATTTATTTCTCACAAATATGGAACTCAAATTTAAATTAGAAAATTTTGCGTTATGAATCCTACCCCTGAAATATTACCATTTTAACTTTGAATAGATATTGCAAAGCAAGGAAGTTTAATGTTCCAGGAAAGAATATTCTGCAACCTACTCATTATCTTCTAAAGCTTGTGACAGGGAAGAGTTGAGTTCACAAGAAAAGGAGCAGAATGCATCTGTTACTACATCACACTAATAAAATAATGATCATGCCAGTGGTGGATATGTTAATCTCTTTGTGATCATGGATGCCAAACATCATCAGCTATTCTGTTGCAGTATATACTTATCTTTGATGTTTGGGATTCTAACCCAATTTTCCCCAGAAATTCAATTGCATGTTGTCTTTTTTTTTCAGCATTATGCAACAGAAATTCATTTTATTCCAAATTTAAATACAATAACAACTGTTTTTGAATCATTTTGTGTCATTCCGGAAATTTGACTAGACATTTGCTGGCCTAAGTCACCTTTGCACCCTAGACGTGATTTCAATATTGGGGTGGGGAGGATCACATCATTCCCCGTGCAGCAATCCATTTGAGCATTGCGAGGAAACTTGGTTTCCTATGGCAACCATTTTTGAACATTCCTTTCATCTTTCAGGGAACAGTCCTTCACCCCTGATCTCTGTCCCTGCACAAATAACATTGCATACCTTATCTGATGTTCACACCACCCCACCCCACAACCATCCATCATTGTTGGCTCTGTATTTATTCTCCCTCCCCATTCTACAGTTGTTCTCCCCTTTGCTACATCCATACAGCGCATCCTTATTAGTCTTACTAGGATTTCCATGCTTTTGTCATTTGTGTTGTTAGGACATGATTGTCTAGTCACAATAATAACTTATTTGTGTAATACTTTGGAGTTTTTTTAGAAAGCACTCTTTAGAGGAATACTCAAAAAGGTAGACACCACGCCAAGACTTCATCAGAGATGTCATTAGGTAGCATCTGAAAGGAAAAGAAAGAAGGGAATAGGCAACAGGTGCTGGAAGGAGTTTTGTGACATGCACCACAAATTTACATGAGGCTGCAGTGAGACTGCACCCAGAATATTTTGCACAGGCCAGGCCTCCCTACCAAAGGAAGGATTTTCTTGAGAAAGAGGTAATAAATCTTGACCCATAGTTCTCAGTTGAAATTCCAGAATGGTGCCATCTTTCAGATAAGATTATAAACAGAGGTGAACCTTTCAGGTGGATGTGAAAGGTCCCTTGGCAGAGCTTCAGAAACAAAAGTGAAACATTACACTGTCTGGGGATGACATACTTATTAAGATTACTGAACAGATTAAGCATTCATTATTATGCTTTTTTGGGACCTTGGTATGCACAAATTGGCTGTCAGTGACTATTGGCAAAAAGTGGATTTTGTTGTGCCCGTTTCTTGAACACTACATAGATGAATTTTGATTTTAACTGGACTGAATCGCACAAGAAATCAAACAAGTGAAATAGCACCAGGTGGAAAATTAAACTGAGTATTTCCATGTATTGGTTTATTATTGTCACCTGTACAGAGGTACAGTGAAAAACTTGTCTTGCATACCAATCGTACAGGTCAATTCATTACACAGTGCAGTTACATTGAGTTAGTACATGTTAGTGCACCTAGTGTTTTCCTGCCATCAAGCATGCACCAAGTGACATCATCATCCCCATAACATTCATTTCCACCCACACCAACATAAATCAGAGCAGAAAGCTGCAACCAATGACCATCATGGAATGGTTTCAGTAGAATTAGGAGCATATTGTACCAGTTTGTCACTATTTGAAGGCTTATCTAAAGGGACGTGCTGGAATTGACAGTACTGATGGGCACCTTCAGAGCTGACTGCCAACTGCACAACAATCTGTTGTTACTTGTCTCTTATCTGTCCTTGGGTTGACCTGAACCAATGGGGGGGGGGGGGGGGGGGGGGGGGGCATGGTGGTAAAACTGGTCTAGGTAGATAGAGCAGCAAAACACAGAACTCTTAACAGTTTACTGAGATTGAACAAATACCACAGGAGCAGAATTAGGCCATTTGGCAGATTGAGTCTGCTCTGCCTTTGGATCATGGCTGATTTATTTTTCCCTCTCAACCCCATTCTCCTGCCTTCTCCCCATAACCTTTTGAAGCTCTTACTATTCAAGAACCTATTAACCTCCGCTTTAAATACAGCCAATGTCTTGGCCTCCACAGCCGTGTGTGACAATGAATTCCAAAGATTCACCACCCTCTGGTGACAGAAATTCCTTCACATCTCTGTTCTAAAGGAATGTCCTTCTATTCTGAGCCTGTGTCCTCTGGTCCTAGACTCTCCCACGACTGGAAACATCCTCTCCATGTCCACTCTATCCAGGCCTTTCAATATTTGGTAGGTTTTGATGAGATCCCTAGTCATCTTTCTGAACTCCAGCAAGTACAGGCCCAGACCCATCAAACATGAGGTTATTTGAAACTACCAAAAGATTATATGATGTAAGATGCTTTAATCTGTTGTACAGTAATGTGACCTCTGTACTACACCCTGTGTAGCTTTAAACCTTAGCTGTAACAATGATTTATGACTTCCACTCACCTGTACTTCTCTGTAACTCTTACTATGAACGCAACTAACTTCAGCAGTCAATTGAAGTCTGATCCTTTCTGTGTAGGCAATGACTCCTGTCTGCATTTCCCTTGCTGCCCTTTTAACCTATTCTTTAACTTAAGATAATTTTGAACATGACATACCTCAGCACTCACTCAGAGAAGTTCTTCCCCACATATGCAGGGATTGGTCCTGTCTATAGCATCCTGCAAATTGCTGAAGTTTGCTTTGAGCCTCCCTTATAATAGAAAACCTGTGCAAATGTAACTGATGCAACTCCTCTGCCCATTCCCCCCTTTGTACCACCTTCATCAGTTCCATCCTGTTTTCCTGCCATCTCCATGGACTGTTCCAGACAGAAATATTTAATTTTTGACTATTGGCACAACAGAAATGTTTTGATGGGAACGCCAGAGCCTTTTATCATTCTAAGAGGATGGTGAATGAATTTTACTCTGATCCTGATGCTTACCACCTTCAAAGCCTGTTGGGGCTGAACCAGCCATGCTGGCATCATCTTCATTATCTATGTATTGACTTGTAAATCTTTGTTGACAGTCACACTCCAGGGGTTCCTGTTTGTGTTTGTATGAACAGCTTTTTCAGAGTTTCCTCTCAGCTCACAGCCTATTTGAGAATTTCATTATCGAGCTCCTTGGTTCTTCACAACATGCTGGGGTAGAAATTTTGAGAAATTTCAAACAACTAAGAGCCAAGGTGCACCTTTTAAAGGTTTTGGCTACAGCTGTTCAAGCCAAGGTACAGGTGATAGAAAAGTGACTTTAAGGAATTGGTCACTTTTAGACCACTTTGTGTTGCTTTTGTTGAGCTGGACCCTCATGTCTTATCTTTCATACCTGCTGTTTCTTCTGATGTAATTTCTCTGTCATCTCATGATATAGCAAACTCATCATCATCAAACTGATCACAGTGACCAATTGAGTTACAACCAGTACATGATTTTTTTAATCCAAAGATTTATCTCGGATGTTGTCCCCCAACTTCATTCTTGCTGCCACCAAGGAGTAATTCTGATGTTTTGCACATCTTTTTCCACTTCATTTTGTCTTTGACTTTGGCAGTACCTATTGTGTAACATCAAGATCATTTAGTCACAGAGACAAGAGAAACTTCAGATGCTGGAAATCTGGAGCAACGCACAAAATGCTGGAGGAACTCAGCGGGTCAGGCAGCATCTATAGAGGAAAATGGACTGTTGACGTTTCAGGTTGAGACCCTTCATCATGACTGGAAAGAGAGAGGGGAGTTTGCCAGTATAAAAAGGTGCGGGGGGCGAGGGGGGGGGTGCAGAAGAGGTGGAGCAAGAGTTGTACCTGCCCCTACACCACATCCCTCACCACCATTCAGGGCCCTAAGCAGTCCTTCCAGCTGAGGCAGTTCTTCACAGGTGAATCCATCAGTGTCTTTTATTGCATCCGGTGCTCCCAGTGCAGCCTCTTCTATATCGGTGAGACCCGACACAGATTGGGGGATCACTTCGTTGAGCACCTTTGCTTCATCTGCTGTAACAGCCCGGATTTCCTGGTGGCCAGCCATTTTAGTTCCACTTCCCATTCCCACTCTGACATGTCTGTCCATGGCTTTAGAGACCGCCAAGGTGGAATATGAGGTGTTGTTCTTCTCCTGCCAAGTCGAGGCTAGACGCAGATTAGAGGAACAGCACTTCATAGTCTCCAATTTGACAGCGTGATCATCGATTTCTCTAACTTCCAGTAACCACTCCCCTCTGTCCCCTTTTCCCCCTTATCCCCCTAACCCCCATCCCCCCCTTCTCTTTCCCCTCCCCCACACTCTCCATCTACCCATCGCCAACAGATTCCTCCCTCTGGTTACTCTCCTCACCTCCTTTCCTTTATTCCATGGTCCCCTGGAGTGTGACTGTCAACAAAGATTAACAAGTCAATACCTAAATAATGAAGATGATGCCAGTATGGCTGGTTCAGCCCCAACAGGCTTTGAAAGTGGTAAGCATCAGGATCATCAAAGTAAAATTCATTCACCATCCTCTTAGAATGATAAAAGACTCTGGCATTCCCATCAAAACATTTCTGTTGTGCCAATTCCTATCACCCACCAGCTCTTGATCCACCCCTCCCCCCCCCCCCGCCCACCTTTTTATACTGGCTATCTCCCCTCTTTCCAGTTCTGATGAAGGGTCTCAACCTGATGTGTTGACTGTCCATTTCCCTCCACAGATGCTGCCTGACCCATTGAGTTCCTCTAGCTCCTTTGTGTGTTGCTCAAGATCATTCAGTCACTTGGTTAATTTAGTTTGGGCTTCAGTACAAAGAAGTCAGTATCATTTCCAAATTCACTAAGTATTCCTCAGGTTTAAGCTGGGCAATTGATCAGGTATATTAATATTCAGTTTGTTTCCTTGGTGTAAGGATTGTAGAATTTTGACATCCCCTGACTGAACACTGGGGTCAAACAGAAAGTTCCCAACGCCTCAGACTGTACACCCAGTGTGAGGTAACCACACAATATTCAATGGGAAAGTGCTGGCTTGCAGTTATTATCACAGGACATTTACAGAGATCTTATCCCAGTCAAATCCACACAATGCTGAAGTATGTTCCATATTATAAGGGCAGGGGAATATGTCTCTGGTTCAAATACATCCTGTCAGATGTTATCCATCCACTCTTATTACATAATTTGATGGAACATCGTACCCTTTCAGTACTCCAGTAACAGAGTCCATCTACTGATGATACAGTTGGACACTACCCTTTTTATAATTCTCCCATCGAGTATTAACATCCCTCCTGAATTCATTGTGTAAACTTCTTTAACTTGTATGTGGACCACATGCAGCATTAGCTTCTGCACTACATTAATACTTTCAGTACACTCAATCCTGATCTCAAAAATCCTAACTCTAGTACTACGAAGCAGTGGTTGTAGACCATCACATTTACCAAACTAATTGTAGGGGATACTCGATTAGTCTGCCATAAAATATTTCCTAAATAAGCGATGTTTGATTCACAATATTCCATGCTGACTGTTTCAGCAACATGATCAAGCCACCGTGAGAACGTCCCACAGTTTCTTTAAGCTGTTTTAGTTACAGAAAGGAAGGGGAAATGTGGCTCTGCCATTACTTTAGTTTTTCAATTCTATGATGCAATTTACATTATTCCTGTTTTGGACACTTTGTTATGTCCTGACTACTATTTGACTAGATGAGGTTCAAGATTTGTACTCAGGACCTAGGGGAAAGCAGGTAGCCAAACCAGAAGATAAAATGAGCACACCCCTGAATTCCTACCCTACAAGAAAAGCATCAATGCACCTGCGAACATCTGCTGAAAGTAGGAACTTGGCATGTTGCCCTAGTCACTCTTTGCAGTCAAATCACTCAATTTCAATAAATCTAGGTGATAACTGTTGGAAAAATCAATGCATATTCCAAATCCAACCATTCTGGGCAGCTGCCTTGAATGTCACAAAGATGGTAATCTATATTATAATTTTCGGCCAGACTTGTTGCGGTTACTTCGGATGGATACCCAAAGTGGTCAGGCACAACTATGCACAGTCTTGCTAAATTTGTTATGTCTCTGATGTAAAGGAAGGATACATTTGCCTGTATATTTGGAGCTTCCAAATCTCCACAAGTTGATGCTTTACCCTTCTTTAGTCCAAAGTAGATGACCTCAGGATATTCAGTCTGATTTGCTGTTGAAGCCACAGTACTTGCGTAGCTCTCCCAGTTAAGTTCCAGTTCAATGCTGAGGAGCTCAGTAACAACAGTGCTGCTTAATCTCAAGGTGGTTAGATGCTCTGTGGCTCTGTTTCACTGGAGATGGTCATTGTCTAGCACTTGTGTGGCATGAAATGTCACTTGTAGTTTATGAGTTCAAGCCAGAATATGACCCTGATCCTGCTTTATTAACTTACGGGCTCTAAATGGAATTGAACATTGCTCTGTCACTGAATTTCCTCGCTTCTGACCTTGTGATTAGATTTGTTGAGGCAGCCGGAGATGCTCAGGCCCAGGACATTGGACAATCCTTGCAGGAGTTCTTCAAACTATTTAAAGACTTAAAATCTTTCACATCAGAAAGTAATCTTAGTGATACAGTGGTAAATAGTGTTGTTTGTAGAGAATCAACTGTTAGCATCTTGTGAAAACTAAAGAAGATAATGAGATGCTACTTAAATTGGATTTGCATTGTGGCTCCTAAGTGGGCAGGGTTAATTTTCATAACAATATTATAATTAGCAACTTGACAATATGATTAATTTACATGAGGGTGAGAAAGGTGTTTCTATTTAATAATTTTTATCTATTCATTTTCATGTTACAAGTTATTCAGTAGCATATAAATTGGATGTTATCAGTGGCAATTATTATAGCATAGGGTTGAAACTTACAGTGAGACCAAAAATTACTCATTGTCAGATTATATTGCTACTGGCATGGTAACAAAGAACTACGACAATTGCTCACAAGTACTTGACGTAGAAGAAACATTAGCCCATGCATCTTTTACCTTCATTATCTGTGCAGGCAATTATGAGAACATTCTTCCCTTGAGAAAAAAGGCATTAAATAAAATATACTACTATAATTTATAACAGATTTATCAGGAACATAGATTTGAACAGTTTGCCACCTATTTGAGATATATTTTAACAAATTGATCATAGTTAAACTTAAAATAAATGGGTTAATGCATATTAAAATAGCACAGGTAGGATGAATGTACTAAAATTGGTGTATGCAGAAAATTAATTTGATTAATGGCTAGAAAAAAATTCCCACAATATTGTAATTTGCCTTTGTGTCCATTTTCATTGACTGTTGATATGTTATCACTTCAGGAATCAGATGGAAGAAAACAAAGCTTAATGGTTAAAGAGAACAATTATCATTAATGTAAATACCAACTTTGAATTTACTGTTGATCAGTGATGTATGAACTTGGTGTTATACACTCATATGATTTTCCTCTATTATTTAAGCAGAGGTGTTTAAGCCATTTAAATTTTGCCTCTATATAAACAAACTAATGGGATCTGGAACAAAGTTAATTTTCAGGTTGGAAACTGAAGGCCAGCAATGATTAGATATCAATAATGCAAACTCTTTAACATCTTTGCAATGCTAGAGGTGATTAGATCAATTAAACCAATCACTGAATTTTTGAGACAACAGTAAAGGTTGGGACTTTTGGAGCTATTTCCTCCCCGTTACCATGATTTTGCACCCTATTCACATACGTTAACTGGATCTTCACTGTGCTTCCAATGAAGTTGTGGTGACTGAGCTGAGAAAACCTCAGTTTTGTTCTCCTGGACTTGTATTTTATGCAGGTATTAATTCACATATCTACGCGAGTTGTTATGGTAACTCAGTATTGAGATAGGCTGGATTCCATTTACGCTGTGAATATTAAAATGGCTGTTGGAGACAAGTTGTTATACTTAAACACCAGGCTCTTTAAGAAAACTAGATTATCAGTGAGATAATCGGTCCGCATTGGCTTTTGTACTCGTAAATTGAGCAGCTTGCCAATTACCCAATTATCAGTTGATGACCTCGTCTCTTGTTTACTGAACACATCACTGCAAATTGCACTTGACACCTCTAAAATAAAAATATAAAATGCTGGAAACACTCAGCCGATAAGGCAGCGTCAGTGGAAAGAGAAACAGTTAATGTTTTAGCAACACACATAATGCTGTAGGAACTCGGGCAGGCAGCATCTGTGGAGGGAAGTGGACAGTCGATGTTTTGGGTCAAGGCCATTATTACAAGACAAGACCCCATGAAGAGTCTCAACCTGAAATGTTGACTGTCCACTTCCCTTCCTAGATGCTGCCTGACCTGCTGAGTTCTTTCAGCATTCTGTGTTTTGCTCCAGATTCCAGCATCTGTAGTTTCTTGTCTCCAGTTAATGTTTTAGGTCTGGACCCTTCATCAGAATTGGGAAGCAGAGAAACAAGTTAATTTTAAGGAGAACGGAAGGTGGGGGATAGATAGATAGAACAAAGAATATGTCTCTGACAGGATGAGACTTCATGTGGCAGTTAAAACTAGATTAACATTTTGACACCTCTGAACTATAGACTCAGCCACTGATAATCCCAGTGGATCAGTTCTCTGGGTAGACTTCATGCTCATTTGGCATTGCATCTTGTTTTTCAGTTATTTGCTCCAACGTAATTGCTTTCATAACTGTGAAGGCATTTTTAAACAATTCTTGACCACCATCTTCATGTTGTCATCTATAAACACCAAACTGTTCTTATAAAACTCAACACAAAGTTAATAACCCTCATCAATTATTAAACACAGTTACACATTGTGCTTGGTACATTGTTGGACACTGAATTCATTTAACAACAATCTCTTCTTTGGTTTTAGCTTTTCATCTTTTGTGCCTTTTCTACCATTCTACTCGCCTTCTTAAACTCATAAAGTCATCTCTTCTGATCTTCCCATTCTGGATCGTCTCCAAGGCCTTCAACTTACTGTCGAGGTTTTCAATCTGTGGTGCCAAAATGTGGTTCTGCTGTATTGGGCTGACATTCCATGCCTCCTGTGACACCACTCATAGGATCTTTGGCTTTTGAACTGGTTCTACATTGTGATGTAGTCCTCTCGAAGCATCCAACTCAATTGGTTATTCAGTACTTTTGCTAACAACGTTCATTCTGAAGATGTTGAGTTCTTCCCCAAAACTCATGCAGTCTAATTATCTCTGTTTACATTGGCTTTGCCAGACTATTAATATCACCACACTGCAGCACCTCAGACTGAGCATTTTGCATCTCACAGGTGCAGTCACACCCCCAGCTTTGCCTTTGTTAAAGCTGTTGGTTTTGAATGATTCTGAATGTTCCTGTCATTCTGCAGTATTCAATAGGTGTTAAAAATGAAATAATGAAATGAAGCAATTTTAAAAAATATTGTTATTTTCAGAAAGGTCAAGTGCTCCTAAATAATGAAAGACATTATAATAAGTAGAACAATTTAAAAAGTGAAATTTATTTATCCCTACCTTCTTCACAGGATCAGTTAGCTGATTTCCCAGCTTAAACTATGGGAAATTTCAACAGATTTATGTTGGCTGGAACCTGTCGGGAAATTGCAGGAATTCCATGAATGTGCTAAAGTCTTGAACTTCTGTGGCATTTATGCCACAGAACTGCCCACACTTCCCAGCAATTTTCCATTATTCATTATCCTGGCATGATTAAACTTGAATTCTGGGAGACCAATGCATGCAATTAATGCTGCTGAAAAGCCGCTGTGAAATTTAGAGTTAATTTTGCATTGTAATCCTTGCCTGAAATTTGCTTCAAGTGAAGCTCACAATTCAAAAGTGTGGCTGAGAAAGAAATTGAACTTGCAAACATATTTGTCTATTTAGTTTGAGTTTACAGTATGATCACACCAACAATTAATGTGGACACTGCCATTATGCATTTTCCTTCCTTTTGCTGCTATTTAGCTTCACCAGCAAAATAATATTCAATTTGCAACGCTACATTTCCAATTATTATTTAATCAGAAGTATTACCCAATTTTTGTTTAATCAGGGTCATTATCAGAGAAGTTTGCCTGAAAAATATTGATTTCTTTTTCTCCATCTGACACAGCTGAATGACTGTACAAACTAAGATTAAATTAGTAATGTCATACACGGAAATCATAATCATGTAGCTGGTCTGTCAAATGGAAATGACATAAAAGTGTGACATATTGAGAACTGAAGGAGCCCTGCTTTTAATCTGCCACATTCTTGATGCGACAGCACCAAACTCAAGCACTGAATGCCAGAAATGGAAGAGTCCTATTCATCAATACTGATATCTTACACCTTGAAATGAAGGACAAAAGAAATGCTTCTAACTATAAGTGATGTGCATCATTTCCATCTCTAAATGTGGTTGAGGAGGCGTTGAGCCAACTTCTTGAACTGCTGCAGTTATTCTAGAAAAGTTACCCCACAGGACTCTTGAGCAAGTTCCAGGATTTAGGCCCAGCTGCGAGGAAAGAAGGGCAGTAGCTTTCCAAGTCTTATTGACGTGTGACTGGGATGGGAAATTGCAAATGATGGTGTTTTCATATTCCTGCTGCCCTTGCTCTTATAAGAGGTACATGTGGGTTTTGTCAGGGCAGCTAAGATGAGTAACTGCCGTGCATTTTGCAAATGGTACACACTACAGCTGTGGTGGAGGGAATGAATGTTTTTTGGGGTGGTTGATGAGGTGGCAATCAAATGGGCTGCTTTGTTCTGAATGGTTTTGGGCTTCTTGGGTGTTGTTGGAGCTGCATACATCCAGTGCAGAGTATTTCATAATGCCCCTGACTTGACTTTTGACCAACTATTAGGTACACAGAGTTGTGGAGTCACACTGCAAGATACCCAGCTTCTAACCTACTCTTGTAGCCACAGTAATTATGTGGCTCATTTAGTTGAGTTTCTCTTTAATGGTGTCCTTCCAGGATATTGTTGCTGGGGGACTTGGCTATATTAGTACTATTGAATGTTAATAGTTAATGATGAATGTTATTTGCCATTTATCAGCCCTTGCCTGAATGTCATTTAGAGCTTGGTGCAATCAGGCATGTACTGGTTTATTCACTGAGGACTTATGAATAGAACATTGTGCAGTCATCAGGGACACTTCCACCTCTTCAGCTAATGATGGTTTGGTTTTAGACACTGCCCTGAGGATGTCCTGTAGTGATGTTCTGGGGCTAAGCTGATTGACCACCAATAATCATAACCATTTTCCTTTGTGCTTGATATGATACCAACCATTCCAGTGTTTTCTCCTTGATGTACATTGATTTCAGTTTTACCAGGCTGCTTGATGCCACTCTTAATCAAATGCTGCCTTGATCTTATGGGCATCCACTCTCATTATACATCTGGAATTCAGCTCTTTGGTCCATATTTGTATCAAGGCTGTGATAGGGTGTGGAGTCAAGTGATCCTGTTGAAATCCAAATTGAGTATTGATGAACAGGTTATTAGTGAGGAAATGCTGCTTGATAGCACCTTTTGATAGTTTCATTACCTCGCTGGTGATTAGAGTAGACTGATTGTATAATAATGAGCTGGATTGGATTTCTTCTGCTTATGGCTAGGATATGCATGGGGAATTTTTTCATGTTTTTGGGTAAATACCAGTGTTGTAACTGTACTGGAACAGCTTGGCTAGAGGTGAGACTGTTCTAGCGTGCATGTCTTCAGCACCACTGCCAGGATATTGTCTGATCCCATAGGCTTTGCTGTTAGCAATGTTCCCAGTTATTTCTTCACATCACGTGGAGTGATTTGAATTTGCTAAAGGCTGGCTTTACTCTTTATTGGTGGAGATATTAGGAAGAAGCTGAGGTGGATCCATTTGGCACTTCTCACTAAACCTTGTCCTTGGCACTGAGGGGGCAAAACTTTCATGCACCCTCCTCATCCAATTAGCTGTTCAATTGTCTGCCCCCATTCATGATTAGATATGGCAGGACTGCTGTGCTTAAATTGATCTGTTGGGTGAGGGATTACTTAGTTGCTAATTGTATATTGTTTCTGCAGAGTCCTGAGTTGCACCTTCACCAGGTTGGTACTTCATTCTTGGATATGCCTGGTGCTGCTCCCAGCATACCTTTCTGCACTTATTGTACCAGGATTGATCTTCTGGCTTGCTAGTAATCATAAAGTGGACCATGAGGTTGCAGATTATACTGCTAATAGTCCACTGAACCTCCATGGATGTCTAGTTTTGAAATATCATATCTCTCTCTGGATCCTACTTAGCACTACTATAGTGCTGTAAAACACAACAGAATGTGTTCTCAGTGTGAACTCAGGACTATGTCTCAACAAGGACTGTGTGGAGATTAATTCTATCAATGCCTCATGGACAGATATATTGTGTGGGTGGATTGGGGAGGACAAGGTTAACCCTTTGTGTTGTTCTGCTGCAGATATGGTCTGGCAGCTTATGACCTTCAGGACTCTGCCAGCTTGACTAGTAATGCTGCTATCAAGCCACTCTTGGTGATGGATGTGGAAGCCCTGACCCAGTACATTCCATGCCCTTGACGGTTTCAGCACTACCAACAGTTTTCAACATGAATGTATCGCTGAGGGAGGACAGTAGGTAATCAGGAGGAGATTTTCTTGACCATGATTATAAAATGGCTTAAAATCATCAGTAACCTGCAGCTGCACTAGTTGCATTCTATTGAGTAGTTTTAGTTTACCAAAACAGATTTAAGCACATTTACCACCACCCGTGAATGCACTAATGTTAATCTGCTGCCTGTAACACTAAACCTCACTGGACTGATTTGGATTTGAAGCTTCACTGCTGCCAGATCTGTTTTTTTTAAAACAAGTCTCAATAACAAGAATGGAAGTATCTGGAAGAATAATCATGTTCAATGGAATGTTCAACCACACATGATCATCCCAGTATATCTGTGGTCTTTATGCTAAAGATTGCCTGTTAAAGATCACTGACAATGGAAGTATTTGGTATCATTTTGTTTCTGTCCATATCAGCTTTGTGGCTGTGATTACACGGTGCCTTCCTTGGACACATTTGTCAGAAATCTTGTGTCCCTCTCAGACATTCTTGTCAACTGGAACTTGCTTCCTCCAGGTTCCCTTCTGAATGAAATTGCCCAAAGTGCTGTCTGGTTTTACAGAAATTCTCCACTCTGCTATTTCATACAGTGGTTCATTATCTAAATATAAGCTGCACAACTTTTGTCTGCTGATGAGAAGGATAGAAGACAGATATGGCAATATAGTTTGAATGCATCCTGTGCCAGCATCACACTTCCCATATTTGACATAAATAATAACCTTGACACTTTCCTCCAGCTTCCTAATCTAGGTACATACATGGCAATTTCATATCCCCTCCCCATATGGCTAAGATTGGCAGAATCACACTGGAACAAAGAGAATCTACATGACTCCCTTGAGTTATTTATTAATTTATTCACAACTATTTTGTGATTGACATCTTGAGGCCAGGAAAAATCTAAGGTAATTCTGCAAATGCAGGTCCATGTTTACAACAGGAGCCACTTGCAGATCATTCCACAGTAGGAAAAAAAAGTGATTTCTTTTTGCAGAGAGAGTACTTTTAATGAGCCCAGAAAGTGGGAAAAGGTCAAGAATAAAACAAGAGAGCAGGTGGAAGCATTGGCCCATGATGTTTTCAGCACTAGTCAGAGCGAGGGGGAAACCCAAGACCACAAACGATGAT
This sequence comes from Pristis pectinata, assembly GCF_009764475.1. Classification (NCBI taxonomy): domain Eukaryota; kingdom Metazoa; phylum Chordata; class Chondrichthyes; order Rhinopristiformes; family Pristidae; genus Pristis; species Pristis pectinata. The sequence continues at coordinate 24,068,109 of NC_067408.1, read as the reverse complement.
TGGATGAAATCTGAAGTATATATTGTCTTTGGTGCTATGGGTGCAAATCCTTGGAATAGTGCGAAATGTGCACTATTTGTTTTCATCTTTTATTCTGGGGCTCATGTGGTTTAACTTCAGGCTTTTGAAAGTACAGACACACATCCCTGGAAAGTTGCTCCCTTCCCAACCTTCTCCCCAGGGATAATCCTCAAATTCATTCATTTCAAGGAAATCAGGAGTTAAAAGTAGGTCCTAGATTTTGTATGTTACGATAACATGTTAGGAATTTAAAATAAATTTGAGATTTTCTTGTCTACTAAAATCACTCAGCTCACTATCATTTTTTTTGTATTCACACAATATCAAGAATTGCTCTTTGGTAATAAAAGTTGGTAAAGAGACCTGCCTGTGTTCATTCACAAAGGTCTCAATTATAATTTTCCCTTATTCAGCCAATAAGCTCTAATATACAGCCTCCAACTTTAGGTAATTCGCTCTTTCTTTCTGTCTGTATCATAATTGGCATTTCTGCCTGCCATCATGTTGGCTCAGTTTTTCTTATTCCACTTGTATAGTCTGGTGTGCTGGGCATATCCCATAGCCTTGCCATTTTCAACATATTACACAGACAAAGAAAGTTAAGTGCAGGAAGAGTCCAGATGAAGGATTTCAACCTGAAGTGTCAACTGTCCATTTCCCTCTATCGATGCTGCCTGACCTATTGAGTTCCTCCAGCACTTTTTGCATTACTAAAGAAGCTTAGTGAGCTAGTCACTGGCCCTATTGAGCCATTTGGACTCAATCTGTTAGAGAAATTCTCTTTATTCTACACATTCTTTCCCCCATCTTCTCTCCTATTGAAAACTAACTTGTATTTCTGTCTTTCCCAGTTCTGATGAAAGGTCCTAGACCTGAAATGTTAACTGTTTCTCCTTCCACAAATGTTACCTGACCCGCTGAGCATTTCCAGCATTTTCTGTTTTTGTTTCAACTGCAACCTGCTCAGCATCATCCATTAAGGGGCTATCCCTTAATGCCAGCTTGGGGTAGGAATCTATCCTCCAAGACAAAAGGTTTTGTTTCCAACAAGTCCAGACACTTGAGCACAGGATTTGGGCTGACACTTGCAGTACAGGAATTTGTTGTTTTCATTTGGATGAGATGTTTAATCTAGCCACTTCAGGTGGGGGTAGAACGATCCCATAACACTGACTTAATTGAAAAGCAAAGGATTTCTCCCTGGTATTTACAGGTGAACTATTCTGAGTATAATGTCATTGACAAAAGATGGAAAATCTCACCAGTCTCAGAACAAAGGAGAACCAGAATGTGTAAATCAAAAGAGAAACCTGTAGATATTGGAAACCTGAAATAAAGATGCTGCTTGACCTGCTGAGTGTTTCGAGCATTTTCTATTTTTAGTTTAGTTAACTGTCATATAATGGATTAGGTGTGACACTGTGCCAAAGGTTGGAGGGTTCACGCTACATCATAAATCCTCCATAATCTCCAAAAACTTTGTGTGACTGTTGAAGGCATTTCATACAAATTTATCTACAAAGAAGCGGGTGGTGGGTAGAAATTACTAATTTGCAAGTTTGGGATTTGACTTGATCAAAACAAAGCCGTCTCTAGTTCTAACAGAACTGTATTTGGCAGGCACGGTAGTGTAGCGGTTAGCGGAACACTATTACAGTGTCAGCGACCCAGGTTCAATTCCCGCCGCTGTCTGTAAGGAGTTTGTACATTCTCCCCATGTCAGTGCGGGTTTCCTTCGGGTGCTCCGGTTTCCTCCCACACTCCAAAGACGTACGGGTGAGGAAGTTGCAAGCATGCTATGTTGGTGCCGGAAGCGTGGCGACACTTGCGGGCGGCCCCCAGTACACTCTGCGCAAAAGATGCATTTCACTGTGTTTCAATGTACATGTGACTAATAAAGATAGCTTATCTTAAAATTATCTACTGAAGTCAGGGACTTTAATATGCTCAGAAACATACTGGCACAGCAAGTGCTGGAAATACTTAGCAGCATCTATACTGATCAGTTCTGATGAAAGATCATCAATGTGAAATCTTAACTCGAATTCTCCCTCCCTAGGTGCTGCCCAACCTACTGCATCTGCAGTACTTTGATCCATTAGCAGATGTTGATGTGGAATATTAATGTTGCTTCAAATTGGCTAAAAATTTTCATTGCACATAAGAGGCTTCCTGGGGCTCAAGAACCTGTCATGGGAAATACAGGGGGCAGTTCAAAGTGGGTATTTGCATTTGTCCTTTCCAATCTGTATAAAACATTATTAAACAGCTCCTGCTGCAGTTCCCTCTGGCAGATTTGTGGTAGTTTTCATGTGGATATAGCTTTTTATTAATCTTGGGTGATTTCAAATTCACAAAATCGGGAGTGAAGGCAAGAATTTGACAATGCTTCCATAGAGGAAGGGTATCGCCATCCGTGGCAGCGAGAGTATGCCATGGGAGGATCAGCATAGGCATGGTAGGGAGGAAGGTTAGAAGTGGAGGACATAGCACTAATCAGCAACCTCCAGGTGAGGAGGGATAAGATGAAGATGAGGTATGAAGTGCTAGATCTGTTGTTTAAATATTGTCAAGAATACCAAAAAAAATTGTGAAGATTCACCCAGAATGAAATATAACGAGCAAATGCTTGGGATCATTCCCAACTGCCTGATGTCCTTGCAATTTCCTACACCACCAGTCTACTAGCATTTTAATTGGATTTTTTCATTCCCTCTCCTCCAAAACAACCTCACACCACCCACCCCACAACTCTCTTTGCACCAACTAGTCCCTCAAACACCTACTCACCTCCTAAAGGTCCATCCACCTTGAACAAAGTGGCATTTATGGCAACAAAGAGGGTAGTGAAACTATGGAATTCTTTGCCATGTACAGCTGTGGAGGCCTGATCATTGGGGGCAATTAAGGAGGAGATTGATAGGTATCTAATTAGTCAAGGTATCAAAGGATATGGGGATAAGGCCAGAAACTGGGGCTAGATAGGAATAGTTTTAGTTTACCTCATGGAGCAGACTCAATGGGCTGAATGGCCTACTTCTGCTCCTTTGTCTTGTGATTTTGTTTCTAGGAACACTATTAGACAGTCTGTAAAAGTGCAAGTCATTATATCTTCGTCATAGAGATGTACCATGGAAACGGGCTTTTCAGCCCACTGTGGGCATGAGACAGTCCACATTAACCATCAACCACCCATTCACACGAATCCTACTTTTATTCTCCCCACATTTCCATCAACTTCCCCCAGATTTTACCACTCACACGCCGGGGTCAAATCACAGTTCCCAATTAACCTACCAACCTACACGTCTTTGGGATGTGGGAAGAAACCCCCACAGTCGCAGGGAAAATATGCAAACACCACACAGACATTACTCAAGGTTGGGATTGAACTCTGGTCTCTGGCAACAGCTCTACTAGCTGCACCATTGTGCTGCCCTTCCATCATTTCTTTTTCAGGAAGAAATTTAATAAAACATTAATATCTATCTGCAAGCCCCCAGTGAGTTATGGTTTCTTCACTAAGTGTTTTCTGTCACTGCTATGTGGTTTCAGCATTTGGAACATCTGGGAGCCCCACCCAAGTTTCTCTCTCTGTCCAGGGATAGACTTGTATTGGAAGATAGCATGTTGGGAGAAATAACAGATGAGGAGTGAGAGCACTGCCTGGAATTGCTACTTCTGCCATCCTTTTGCTGTGCCAGGGCTTCACCACGCTTGCTGTTCTCCCTCAAACCAGAGTGATACATCTTTTTCATTTTTGCCCAGTGTCACAACACTACTGCTACTTTGCTGCTGGTAAGTTATTCGCTACATTAATCAAGATAACACAAGTTGCCATTCAAACTCTGCATGGCCATGGTCATGGCCTGTAGGATTTCTTTTGCCCAGCATCCTTGAGATTTCCTACACCGTCAGTCAACTAGCATTTTAATTGGATTTTTCCATTCCCTCTACTGTTGTGGAGAGTGCCTCACTAAGTTGCTGATGGTGATTGTCCCTGGGGTCAGCATCTGTGTCCAGCTGATTAAAGTCCAGAGAAGGTTAAATTCTTGACACAAACTCTCCACTGGTGTGCCTGCCACCAATTTCTGGCCTTAAGAAATAATCATATTTCTTATAACAATGCATGCTCTTGAAATCTACTTCATAAAATATATTTTTCTGACTGTCTTTATGCTAATCAGAAATATATCCCTCATAATTTCACTGATAACTCCACTGCACATGGCTCTGAATGCTGCTAAAATTGGTTGAATTGCTTGTCCATCTGCCTTGGGGAAATATTAAATGAATTGTATCGTGTAGCTGTCACTCTGCTTTCCTTCTACTCTATAGCAATGAATCTTGTTCTCTGCTAAATTATGGCAAACATTAAGGTGATTTAAATATATTTGAAATTAATTGTGGCTAATTACCTTTTTAATTTAAATGTATATCTACAAACCCATCTGTAAACATATGCACAAAATCAGTAATGTCTAGATTGCAATAGTAGACACTTAAATCACTGTCTTAAAACAGATGTTTACACCTGGTCGTGAGCAGACCTGGGAGCCCAGATGAGCTGAATGCTACAATTCAGTAATTTGATGAAGGGTTTCTCTCCCTGCACAGCTTGACAGGTGTAATGATTATAGCAGTTACTATTTTATGGTTAATGAAAGAATCACCTACCAATGGTGATGAGTGCTATAGTTACTGTACATTTAGTAAGACAGTGAAAGCATTTATTGTGTGTGGTAATGCCTAATGGTGGCAAACAGCAAGTGTGAAAGTGGTTTTGAATTATTCTGTTTCTAATTGGAGTATTCGTTAAATGCTTCTACTTTATCCACATTGCAGACACCTTAAAACTGAACCTTGTAACATAAGTAGATAATCTTGCCTGGCAGGGTTTCCTATACATCAAATGGCATGCAGTCTCTGCAGCCCTGTGGAGTATACAAATGCTTGATAGATTCTGGAGAAGCAATGAACCGATCATTACACCAGCTGGTTTTGACTGGAAGCTATGCTGAAATTAAATGAACACTTAACACTAAGTCTCCTCCCTAATAACCCTGTCTTGAGAGATGGGTTTGAACATTCTGCATCCTCCAAACATAGGAAGACATGGCCCAAAAATTTCTTCACAAACTCTGACAAAAATACAGTTGAAAATAAGCTTAACTCAGGTTCAATTATTATTGTGCCCTTGGCACCAGGCAGGAATTTTAACCCCTGACATTCTGGCAGGATTTTTGTTGATATTCAATCATTTTTCCAGTGTTAAGCTTCCTCAAATGGCACCAACAAAAGTGTAAAATCCAAATTTCATCTCCAGCATGACCCGGTCTCACTGGTCTGAATAAATAAAGCTCTTATTTACTAATGGAACAATCATGTTTTACTAATCCAGTTCCCCCTGAAGATCTGCCACCCATCAAACCCCAATTGCTGACCTTGCTAACATCTGTGACCCCCGACAGGCTCACACATGAACATTCACTTTGTTTGTGCAAGTCAATAGTCATAATCATTTTCATCTTCCTAGACTCAGGATCACTGTAGGCTGCTGATCTCTGCCACGTTGTGCACTTTGCAGTGCACTGCTACTTTATGGTGGCCACCCTAACCCTATACTGAATGAAATAAGATTTCATCTACTTAAGTCCATAGGAATGGACAGAGAGAGCATGGGTATTTGCTTGGCTACAATCCTGAGCAGTCTTCTTGGTCTCCTTATGAAAGAAAATACTTCCCGTGGGTACGTTTCATCGGCAGCCTGTCCAGATCAGTGTAAGCAGCTGGGAACACTCTCCAGCCGCTTCCATCATGCAGATACATTATTTAAGGAGGTTCAATCACCAACAACTGGAAAAGTGCTATTGTATTGTGTGCATGATCCTATTAAGGGTCAGCTTCCAAGGTTGCAGCTACGAGGCTAAGTGCAGGCAGCTGCAAGATCTTGCATCTGAGTGTTTAAAAATGGTGTGGGCTGATACAGAGTACTCCAACGAAACTCAGCAATGCTCTTGCATTGAAGATTGCAGTGTTTATGGAGCTTTCTTTTAAAAATAAAAGGGAACAGGATGACACACAAACTGATTGAATACCACTAAAATATAGTAAAGCAATTTTATGCCATTAAATTTTTAATATTGAGGACTGTAATGTTTATCTTGGACAAATGACACTTAATCCCTTGTCCAATGATTTGCTGCAATATAAAAATGTCCTTTTGGTCACATTAAGTTGTTCTCTCCACAGTGTCACTATGCATCTTTCGTGTCAAATATTCATGGTCAGATTCAAATAGTCTGTGCAATGTACTGGGTGACTGGTACAATATTCTGTACTTTGGGGAAATATTGTTGCCTTCTTTTCACAGGGTTTGTAATGAATATGTTGCCTGTTGCAAACTTCTCGATGCATCTGTGGAGAGCATCTGACTGATTTGACATTTACTAAACAATGTGAGGCTGTATCTTGAAGATTATGTTTGGGATAATTTAGGTCAGATACAGAAAACACATTAATTTTGAAAAAGGAAAACATCTTCAGCTAAAGCTTGTCTCATAGTACAAAAGGTTTTTTGAACTCCATTTTATCTTGGACAACCTTATTTCGAAGAGCCAAATAATTTATAGAATGACTCAATACTATACAACTAGAAAGCCAAATTCAGCACCTTTGCCATGTGAAATGTTGGTTGAAATAATTTATTTCCTTTTGGAGTAGTCTTTATGAAAGTCAGAATCACCAGCAGATTCTCATCTTGAGTACATGTAACCAAAGCCTATGATGTACCTGATCTGCCACCATTAATTCCAATAAGACAATAGAGACAACAGATTCTGGAATCTGGAACAAAAAGAAAAGAATGCTGAAAGAACTTGGTGGGGTCAAGCATCATCTGTCGAAGCAAAGGATGTAACCTTGCTCTGGACCATTACCCCACTAATGAACACTAGGTCACCTTCTCCTGGACAGTTACAGAGCTCATCACATCAGATCTACCCTCCCTCGCCACCAACCTGATGGTGTTCCAATCCCGCACCATCCGCTTCTGCCTCTTACCTAAGATCCAGAAATGGGACTAGGCCCATTGTTTCTGCCTGCTCATGCCTCACTCAACTCATTTCTTCATACCTGGACTCCATTCAGTTTTCCCTTGTCCTGTATCTTCCCACTTGCATCCAACATACCTCTCATACGCTCCATCATTTCAATAACTTCCAATTCCCTGGTCCCAACCAGCTTGTCTTTACCATCCTGTTTCTAAACACCTCCAACCCCATCAGGAATGTTTTAAGACCCTCCGGTTGGGAGCAAAGACCAAACCAGTTCCTCTTCACTAACATTCTCATCTGCTTGGCAGAACTCGTCCTTGCCCACAACATCCTCTCTTTCAATTCCTCCCACTTTCTGCAGATCAAGGGGGTAGCCATGGGCCCAAGCTATGCATGTCTTTTTGTTGGCTATGTTGTTGAACAGTCCTTTATCCAAGCCTATTCTGGCTCACTCTCACCACTTTCTCCCCTACATCGAAGACTGCATCACTGCTGCTTCATACACGCGTGCAGAACTTGTCATTTTCATCACCTTTACCACCAACTTCCACCTATTCAGAAGACAGACTTGCCACTGACATCTATAGATTCTTGATGAGCAAGGAAGTGAAGGGTTACTGCGGGTAGATGGGAATACAGACTTGAAGGTACAATCAGATCAACCACAATCTTATTAAATGGCGGAGAAGACTCGAGAGGCACAGTGGCCTACTCCTGCTCCTTTTCTGTTGATCAACTTGTTTTGTATTTCTAGGATTAAGAGAGCTGTTGAATGAGGAAAGACAGAATGGGGCTATAATTTCTGCAGCTTTGAAGAAGGAGAGCTGATTTATCAAAAGGCATAGCTGTCTTTCTGGGTTTGGCAGAGTACTCACAAGGGAGAAGTTCCTGGTAGCTCTATGTCGAGAACTAGGGATCAGGGTCTTAGGATGGGAATTGATGGCTGTAGAATTGGTGTAGGAATTTTGTCATAATTTTATGGAATAAGTGGAGCGGGCTCCAGAGGCCTCATGAGCTGCCTCTGCTCCTGTGTAGCCTGACATCAGTGAAATTAGTTTCTGAAATAAAGCAACTGCAGGTTGCAGTTTGTGATTTGATCTGATACTTACCAGTCTCACCTCATTAGGAAATTCAGAAATAAACACAAGTATGAGTATAATGAATATCATTTCACCTACTCTAATATATTTAACAGTGTCTAAATTGGCTAGGAGATTGCAGGTTAACCAGCATGCATATCTGATTGTAGGATTGTGATTAAGAAGGGATGGGGATTAATTTACTGGAGCAGACATTTTGCAATTAAGTCTTCCAAGAAGGAGGAAAATGCCAAGAAATTCAATCACCTGACTTTGTTTTTTTTTACTCGAGTGGTCGAAAATTGTTCTTTTTTTCCCCCACAGTGAAATGCAAACAAAAAAGACCATTTTGGGTTGTTTGATGCGATTCTGAAAATGCATTGACCATTTTGGATGTGAGCCAGAGCTTCACATTTCACTCATGCCTGATGACTAGGGTATTGCTAACGTTCGTATTGGACGATTTGATAGCAGCAACTGAATCTGGGTTGGTGTGGAGGTGGAAGAGGAGCTGTTAGCTGCAGACCTGATTGGTGCATGCTCTGTGGTCAGGGGGAAGACGGGGTTCTGTGGGGTGGGTACTTTCTGCAGCACTTCAGTCAAAACTTGGCGGATGTTGAAAATCTTCCCGTTGTACCTATTGTGGTTGCTTTGTCTGTTGGAAATGGGTACTATTTATCCTGAATACATTAATAAGAGCAAGTCCAGAAAACTCTAACAACACCACTGCCTTTCAGGCAATTGGGCCATGGGGTGTGATCCAGGAATGCAAGGGAGTGCGAGATGTACAAGTGTCAGAAACAAGCTTCCTGTAATGTTCCTGGAAATGGTGAGGAGCTTTTTTTTTCCCCACTGTCTTTGCTCCCTGTGCAACTTGATGTGCTCAAGTTGGCTGCCATGCTTTGTTTCCATTGCATCATCACTGACTGCATTTCAAGGATAATTTATTGGATGTGAAGTGCTTTGTGGCACTGAGATGACTTGAGGGGTGACGTATACAATTTTATTCTTTATGATTTTGGGGACCCACCAGAATTAGCATAAGCATAGAAAGGTAAATGGTCAGTCTTTTTCCCAGGGTAGGGGAGTCTAGAACTAAAGGGCATAAGTTTAAGGAGAGAGGGGAATGATTTAAAAGGAACCTAAGGGGAAAGTTTTTTTACACAGAGGGTAGCGGGTATACGGAACGAGCTGCCAGAGGAAGCTGTAGAGGTGCGTACAATTACAACATTTAAAAGCCATTCAGATAGGTACTTGGATAGTAAAGGTTTAGAGGCATATGGGCTAAATGCAGGCAAACAGGTAGCTCAGGTACACAACTTGGTTGACATGGATGAGTTTGGCCAAAGGACCAGTTTCTGTACTATATTACTCTATGACTCTAAGCATATTAAAATTTAATAAGCGAAATAACAGTTATGAAGAAAACTGATTTTAAAAAGTGACAATTCCAGGATGAGAACATTTTCATTCCACAGTTTTAAAGAAAATAGGTGAGGCCAACCCCTCCCTTTCTCAGTAATCTCCTCTGAGATCGCTTCACCAATTCAGGAGTCTTTCAGATCCCTCAGTCTAATCCCTCCACCATTGGCAGCCAAGCCTTCAGTCCCCAGGCATTGTGCAGTGGAGCTCAAGACCACCCCATCCGCTAAACCTACTCCTCTATCCTCTCTTAGAAGGCAATTAAAACCCACCTCCTTGTTCCAACCTTTTAACCTCAGGCTGACCAGATTCCCTTTCTTACTCCGTATTCCATTGGGAACTGATGCATCCGGTGGGGAATCCAGATGAGGCCAGTGGTTGAAACCTCTGCGCTCCTCCATCACTGGCCTCTTGGACATCTGCCTTTGCTCCTTCTGAAATTTCACCCCTGCAACTTTCCCTTCCTCTTCCTTTAAAGCGACCAGTGAAACCTGACCTGATGTCTCTGCCTGGCCTTTTATTGACTCCTAGCTGGTTTGTGCCCCTGTGAAGCTCCTCAGGTGGTATATAAAGGTAGGTTGTTGTTGTTAAAAGCATAAAGGCTTTGTGTTGGATTGGTGTACCAGCCACTATGTAGCTGTGCCACTCACTGACACTGACACTGCCACTGTTGATATCTCTCAGTCAGTAGGAGGTTTGCAGAACCGCTGTTGAAAAGTATGCAAGCTCCACCCTGTGTGGGCTGACTTTTTTCTCCCCATACTTTAATTGAATGTAAATTGTGTCCAGTTCTGGTCGCCTCATTATAGGAAGGATGTGGAAGCATTGGCAAGGGTGCAGAGGAGATTTACCAGGATGCTGGCTGGTTTAGAGAGCATGTATTATGAGGAGAGTCTAAGGGAGCTAAGGCTTTACTCTTTGGAGAGAAGGAGGATGAGAGAAGACATGATAGAGGTGTACAAAAAATATTAAGAGAAGTAGAGTGGACAGCCAGCACCTCTTTCCCAGCACACCAATGCTCAATACAAGAGGGCATGGCTTTAAAGTAATGGGTGGGAAGTTCAAGGGAGATATCAGAGGAAGGTTTTTTACCCAGAGAGTGGTTGGGGCATGGAATGCGCTGCCTGGGGTAGTGGTGGAGGCAGGTACATTGGTCGAGTTCAAGAGATTGTTAGATAAGCATATGGAGAATTTAAAATAGAGGGATATGTGGGAGGAAGGGTTTAGATAGTCTTAGGTGAGGTTTAAAGGTGAGCACAGCCTGTATTGTGCTGTACTGTTCTATGTTCTATGTAACATTGCTCTGGCAAATTATATTAGGGCATTTGCAAAGAACAAACTGTTGGAGGAAATCAGTGGGTCAGGCAACAGCTGTGGAGGTGAAGGGATAACCGAGGTTTCAGGTCAAGACCTTGCATCAGTCCCTTTGCCTTCACGGATCCACTGAATTCCTCCAGCAATTTGTTTGTTGATCCAGATTCCAGCATCTGCATTCTCTTGTGTCTCCATAATTTTCCAGAGTTCTTTTGATTTTAAATTGGATAACGTAGTCCATTACTTCACTATTTAAAAAAGGCGAAAGGGGTAAGAAGGTAGTTATAGACCAATTAGTCTAATGCCTGTGGTTGGAAATGCAATAATCTGTAGGTAGGAAAAGCATGAATAAACCCGTGAAGTTTTTAGATGAACTGAGAGAGTACCAGCACTGGTTAAGGGTAGGTCATGGCTGATGAGCCTGACTGAGCTACTTGAAGGGAAGAATGACAATGAATATTACTTTCTGAACTCCCAAAAGGATTTGAAAAAAAAAATCGCTCTTTAGAAACCTTTATCTAAGAAGAAAATCCATAAATTTGAAGACAAACTGTCAAACAGATTCGAAAATTGCCTGAACAGGAGGAGGCTGAGATTAGGGATAATGGGCAGGTAATTGTCAGGATGCGATGAGTAGTCTCTTGCAAAGATCTGTGTTGGGGCTACAAGTATTCATTTTATTTATGAACAACTTGGGTAACTGGATAGAAAGCCACATGCAGATTTTCTGATTTTGCAAAGATAGATAGGATGGGAAGCATTACATTTCAACAATGTTAATAACGTCATTGAATGGTAATGGCACAGGATGACATTCAGCCCTTCTAGTCCTTGCCAAGAGCAATCCAATCAGTCCCATTGCCCTTCCCCTTTTTTTTCCCCAAGTGCTAATTCAGTTTCCTTCTGAGAACCATAGTTAAATCGGCTTCCAAAATCCTGTAGGGCTTTGCATTTCAGGTGTCAACCAGTCACTGCATTTTCTTCTATTCATCTTTTTGGTTCTTTGGTCTACCACCTTAAATTTGACTTCTTGACCATTCCACCAAGGAGGTGTCCAGGCTTCTCATTTGAACTCTTCCATCACATTCCTAATTGATTAAGTAAATGGGACCATGTGCAGTAAAAGAAAATTCGGTACAATTAAATTTCAGTACAATTAACTGTAAGGTTACATATTAAGGTCTTAAAGTGAGTAGAATAAATTACCTTCTAAATGGTGAAAAGCTGTAAACAGTTGTAGTCCGAAAAAAAAACATGGGGATTCATGTACATAATGACTAAATTGCCGTGGACAGGTGCAGAAAGTAATCAAAGGCTAACTGAATCCTCGGCTGAATAAAAGATGTAATATTTAAGATCAGAAACTGTTCATCAGGGTAAATGATGTGCTGCAGATACACGGTTCCACTTAGATTACACGGAGAGTATTGTAAGCAGTTGAGGACAACATCTTTAAGGAAAAGTATTCTGGTCTTGGATGGAGCACTGTATTTATGTATCAAAATAATGCCCATACTTCCAAGTGTTGAATCATGATGAAGCAATGCACTTCCAGACTGATTCCCTAGAATGCAGAAAAAAATGTGATTTTTTTTTCAAAATTTTCAGGATATTAAGGAAAACAGTAGAATTATGGAGTTATGCAGTCCTTTGGCCCAACTCGTCCATGCTGACCGAGTTGCTTATGTGAGCTAATCCCATTTGCTTGTGCTTTGTCCATATCCCCCAAGATCTTTCCTATCCATGTACCTGTCCAACTGCCCTATAAGCGTTGTAATTAGACCCGCCTCACCACTTCCTTTGGCAGCTCATTCCATGTGCCAATCATGCTCTGTGAGGAAAAACTGGCCTCTCGGGTCCCTTTTAAATCTTTCCCCTCTCATCTTAAACCTATGCCCTCTAGTTTTAGACTCCTCTACCCTGAGAAAAAGACTGTGATCATTCACCTCATCTATATCCCTCATGATTTTTTATACCTCTACAAGGTCACCTCAGCCTCCTTTGCTCCAGAGGGGGAAAAAAAGACCCAGTCTCTCCTTATACTCAAGTCCTCCAGTCCTAGTAACACCCTTGTGAATCTTTTCTGCACTCTTACCAGCTTAATGACATCCTCCTGAGAGCTAGATGATCAAAACTACTCTCAATACTCCAAGTGAGGTGCAACCTCACAATAAAGGAACATCCCTTTAAAACTGAGATGAGGAGGAATTTCTTCAGCCAGAGGAATCTGTGGAATTTGTTGCCATAGAGGGCAGTGGAGGCTAAGTCATTGGGTGTATTTAAGGCAGAGATTGATGGGTTCTTGATTGGTAAGGGTGTTAATGATTAAGGGGAGAAGGCAGGGGAATGGGGATGAAAAATCAACCGTGATTGAATGGCACAGCAGACTCAATGTTTGAACCGCCTTATTCTGCTCCTATATCTTATGGTCTTATGAAACTGCATGCAATACTTTAAATTTGGCCTCACCAATGTCTTGTACAACTTCAACATAACATCCCAACTCCTTTACTCAATGTCCTGATTTATGAAGGCCAAGGTGCCATAAGCTCTCTTTACGACCCTACCTGTGACACCACTTTCAAGGAATTATGGATCTGTATTCGCAGGTCACTTTATTCTGCCACACACCTCAGAGGCCTACCATTCACTGTGTACGGCTTACCCTGGTTTGTCCTCCCAAAGTGCAACACCTCACACTTACCTGCATTAAATTCCATCTGCCGTTTTTCAGCCCATTTACCTAGCTGGTCAAGATCACGCTGCAAGCTTTGATAGGTATTGTTTATTATTGTCACTTGTATCGAGGTACAGTGGGAAATCTTGTATACTGTTCGTACAGATCAATTCATTACACAATGCATTGAGGTAGTACAGGGTAAAAACAATAAAATAACCCTTCCTCACTGTCCACTCCCCCCCCCCCCCCCCAATCTTGGTGTCATCCACAGATTTGCTGATCCAGTTTACCATGTTATCATCAAAATCATTATTACAGATGATAAACAATAATGGACCCTGCACCGGTCCCTGTGGCATGCCACTAGACACAGGCCCTCCAGTCAGAGAGACAACCATTTACTATCACACTCTGACTTCTCCCGCTGAGCCAACGATGAATGCAATTGACTACTTCATCCTGAATGCCAAGCAACCTGACCTTTCTGGAGCAGCCTCCCATGTGGGACTTTGTCAAAGGCCTTGCTAAAGTTCATATAGACAACGTCCACTGCTTTCCCCTCATCGACCTTCTTGGTAACCTCCTTGAAAAACTCTATAAAATTGGTTAGACATGATCTGTCATGCACAAAGCCATGTTGACTATCCCTAATCAGGTCTCGTCTATCCAAATACTTACTGTACATACCCTGTTCCTTAGAATAACTTCCAATAACTTACTCATAACTGATGTCAGGCTCACCAGCCTATAATTTCCCGGATTATTCTTGGAGCCTTTCTTGAACAACGGAACAACATTAGGTAACTTCCAGTCCTCTAGCACCTCACCCGTGACAAGGATGATTTAAATATTTCTGCCAGGGCCCCTACAATTTCTGCACTAGCCTCCCACAAGGTCCAAGAGGACACCTTGCTAGGCCCAGGGGATTTATCCACCTTAATTGCCTCAAGACAGCCAGCACATCCTGTTCCGTAATCCGGATACAGTCCGTGACCTCACTACTCTTTGCCTTGGTTCTATAGCCTCTGCGTCTGTCTCCAGAGTAAATATGGATGCAAAAAATTCATTTAAGACCTCCCCCATCTCTTTCGGCTCCATGCATAGATGACCACGCTGACCTTCAAGAGGACTAATTTTGTCACTTGCTACCCTTTTGCTCTTAATATAGCTATAGAAACCCTTGAGATTCTCTTTCATCCTGTCTGCCAGAGCAACCTCATGTCCTCTTTTAGCCCTCCTGATTTCTCTCTTAAGTGTTCTCTTGTATTTCTTATACTCCTCAAGCGTCTTATTTGATCCTAACCTCCTATACCTGATATGGGCCACCTTGTTCTTTACCAGGGCCTCAATATCCCTCGATAACCAAGGTTTCCTAAACCTGCTAGCCTTGCCTTTTATTCCAACAGGAAACACACAGATTCTGTACTCTCAATATTTCACTTTTGAAAGCCTCCCACTTACCAAGCATCTCTTTGCCGGAAAATAACCTATCCCAATTCGCGTCTGCCAGATGCTTTCTGATGCCATCAAAATTGGCCTTCCTCCAGTTTAGAATCTTAACCCTAGGACCAGTTCTATCCTTCTCCATAATTGTCTTGAAGCAAATGGTATTATGATCACTGGATCCAAAGCATTCCCCTACACTTACTTCTGTCACCTGCCCTGTCTCATTCCCTAAGATCCAGTAACGCACTCTCATCAGTTGGGACCTCTACATATTGATTAAGGAAACTTTGCTGAACACATTTGACAAACTCCATCCCATCCAATCTCTTTACAGTATGGGAGTCCCAGTTAATATCTGGAAAATTAAAATCACCTATCACAACCTTATTTTTCTTGCAACTATCTGCTATCTCTCTACAAATTTGTTGCTCTAAATCCCACTGACTATTGGGAGGTCTATAATATAGTCCTATTAACATGGTCATCCCTTTCTTATTCCTCAGTTCCACTCATATTGCCTCAGTGGTCGAGCCCTCCAGTATGTCCTCTCTGAGCATTGCCGTGACATTTTCCCTGACAAGTAATGCCACCCCTCCCCTTTAATACCTCCCTCTCTATCGTATCTAAAACATCAGAACTCTAGAACATTGAGCTACCAGTCCTGCCCCACGTACAACCAAGTCTCACCAATGACTACAACATCATAATTCCGCATGCCAATCCATGCTCTTAAGTTCATCTGCCTTACCTACAATACTCCTTGCATTGAAATAGACGCATCTCAGAACATTAGTCCCACCATGCTTATCAACCGGTCGATTTCTATCTTTGCTTGTAGGCTTAACGTCTACTTTCCCCACAGCCGCCCCACTTGCTGTCCTTCCATTTGTAACATGAAGTCCCAACTCTTGCACTCAGTGCCCTGAACAATGAAGGCAAGCATGTCAAATGCCTTCTTCACCACGCTGTCTACTTGTGTTGTCACTTTATTTGTACTTGTACCCCTAGGTCTCTAGTAGATAGAAGTTTTCTTCTGCTTAGAAATTCTATAATCAAGGCTCATTGTCCTAAAATTAGTCAAACATTTCAGGAAAAGTCTGAAACCTGGAATGAGTGAATGAAGTTTAGAATTCTCTGCTGCAAATGGCAATCAATACTTGGCCAGATGTTAACTTTAAATCTGAGATTGTTGAGTTTTATTATACAAAGGCATTAAGGAATGCAGGATAAAGGCAGGTTATAGAACTTGCTGATATATTAACCATGATCTTTTTGAGTAATGACTTGGGGGACCAACATGTCAACATTCATTTCAGCTCTATTGAGTCTGTCAGCCAGGGTTCTCGGAGGCCACTGGAGCCTAGGATGCACTGCAGTCAAGAGCGAGAAGTAATTTTTGCATTAGAGATCAGGAGAAAGGTCTGGTATTATGCTTCAGGAAATCAGTGGTCAGGTGGGGGAGGTCTAGCAGGTCTTAATAATGTCTTGCCTTTTGGGTAAGATGGGGGTTCAGGAGAGAGGTGAAATCAGAACTACCAGTCCATCAAGGAGCTTATTAAAGGGTTGTAGGGAATTCACATCACAGAGGGGATACCATGGAGATTAAAGGTGGGTGAATACAGTGCTATGATTGGCAGTACCAAAATATAAATATTTTACTCTTTGGTCTCTCAGCTCATCACTGTATTGGTGAGATTGCTGCGCTGGGAGTGCTTGATGATGAACCCTGTCAGAGCAAGGTGATCCAAGTTCCCATGCAATGCTTGAAGAGCAGGGAATAATGTCATTCCCTGCAGCCCTGTGTACAAATTGCACTGGGGTTGCAGGATGACATTAAGATTCCAGAAAGAGTTTGAGTATTGATACGTGATTACGAAGGGATGTTTGATAGGCCTTTGCTGGACCAAAGGTGGAGATTTTAGTTTCCACTGCATCTATCTGGATATTTTGCAGTGTCTGCCTGCATTTGTTTTCTTTTGGTGCAACAGTAACTTGATGGAGACCAGGTACCAGCAGCAAGTAGACTGTATAATTAGCTTAAGTTACGGATTTTATAAAAACTATAAATTATGAGATAGTAAATGAGCTATAGTTCTACCCTTCACCATACGTCAAAGCAGCATTTGTACTACCACAGAGGTCTGCTTATAAAATGCTTAAATTCATTACATTTTAATGCACATACCACCATCTTTTCACACGTTCAGCTTAACGCTTCACACATTGTTCTTTCAGGAGCATGCACACATACAGAAAAGTAGCAATTTTGCCTACCATTACCAAACTGAACACATTACAAAATAAACATGAATGACAGCATTTTAAGTGCAAAGCTTCACTTGTTACAAAACATCAATTTAGCACAGTGATAAAGCGTTCCATTATTTCTACTTAATGCAATTAAATAAATTATTCCGTTTCTGTGTTGATTATCTGCGGACTGATCAGGAATTTTAAAAATCCACCCTTTGTGCAATATATAACCCATTCTTTGTCTTGAACATCTGTCTTATCCTAAAACTGCAGCAGGTTACCTGTCATTACTTATGTGCTTAATCTGATCTTCAGCTGGTTGACTCCTTCAATATATACATTGTCCTAAAATCAGCTCCAGCCAGGTGTCTTTACAAGGATTATACATCTGTTAAATCTCAATTTCCCTCATATTATGAAAATTAATCTGCTCTCAATCTCTTATTGTTTAATTTCTAGATGAAAAACAGTTGCCAGAAAATTAATAAATGGCTGTACTCATCAGTTGAACTGAGAGGTGGCAAATTCTGGCTCTATCTCTTTTAACCCTTCCAGTACCATTTAAAAATATGATTTGCTTGAACTAAAATAATTCTGGTTGATCTGAGAACCATAATGGTGTCTTAATCTATGTGTGTTCATTAAAAACCTATTGATTTGTCATTTGGTGGACCTTGATCTTTGATCAATCCTTGGCTTGCCTGCTGTCTTTTTTTAAACTATGGGAAGTTCTGCTCCATTTTTTTTGCCTGCTAACTGATTCTTTGCAGTATATTTCATTTAATCTCTATATATACTAAGCTAGTGTACCACAACATATAATTTATTCAGATAGTGACATATAAACGGTGAATAAAACTCTAATGGCAAAAATGCATTTCCTTTAATTTACATTAAGTAAAATTAAAATGGTTGAACACCTTTCCCATTCACTAATTGCACAGGATCACTCGATTTTAAATGCTTAGTGTTACCCTGTCAATCCACATGTAAACTCACTAAACAGCAGAATTTACATAAGAAATAATTTGTCTGCCTGCCTAATGTTTTCTGGTTCTGTATAAATCAGTGAGTTATTTGTGTCAGAAATTGATAGTGGACTTGAGGTAGGTAAAATATTCCTTGGCAAACCTGGTGTGTATTTTCAGTAATTTAGTGTACAATTCTGATCCCAAACAAAACTGAGATTGGTAAAGAAGAACTGACTGTAAAGTGTATTTGATTTAATTGCTATCAGTTATCTAAACTGCTATGAAAGTTGAGCTTCTTCCCTGCCTAAGGTAATATCATTCTTTAAGCAGAGTGTCGGGGAACTGCATGGCATACCAGGCCAAGCAGGGGACTTTCACTTGAGCCTGAGCTTAAATTCAACCCAGACTTTAATGCAGGATTTGATCCCTTCACGTAGTACTTACGTATTATAAGTGCTGTACAACTGAAAATTGCTCATTTCCAGAAATTCAATTGGAAATTGTTCATTGCAAATTATCCTCGTGACGATGTTGTGATTTCCACACAAGTCTCAATTTAAAGTGGACCTACTGGAAGAAGTCTCAGTCCAGCATAGGGAACCAAACCAAGGTACTTGCAACATACCTGTTCTCCTGAGGCATCCACAGTCTTCCCTCCATTCCCTCTACTCTGCACTGACCAACCCAATCACCTCACCTGAATCATTGTGAACACTCCACCCCAGACTGCAATTGGTCCACCAATTGTTGGCCCTTTCTCCTGGGCAGCTCTGGTCTCAGAGCCACTTTTGTGCCCTCAGCAGCTCTAGAATGTGATGGGTATGCAATGGGTGATCTATAGGCTCCGTGCAGTTTTGCAGTGGTAGGCCCGTAGCTGAAGTGGTATGAGCATCTTGCACAATGACAACTTACACTTCTTGTTCCCTTTTGGATTGTGTAAATACTGTTTTTAATATACTTTGCCCTCTAGCCTGTACTTGGTTACTGGCAACCTTCTGGCCTTTACATTTGTAAGGAATGTTGATACATAAATTGAGGTCAGCAATTGGATGTCTGTTAAAAGTTTGCTTGGTTATTTGTAATTCTGCTTCATGTGGGTGAATGATGGAGGTATGGGTGGATTTTCCATGTGATTGTTAAGTGCATGGTCTTGTGGATTCATGGTACACAATAATGAGGGCAGCTTGGACAGCAATAAGTACTGTGCCAGTTTTACAAAAGTTTTACAACTTTATAAAACATTGGTTAAGCTATACCTGGAGTTTAGCATGTAGTTCTGGTTGCCAGATTATAGGAGGGATGTGATTGCACTGAAGATGGTGCTGAGGACATTCACCAAGATGTTACCAGGGATGGAACATTTCAGTTATAAGGAGAGACTGGACAGGCAGGATTATTCCCTGGAGTAGAGGAAGCTGAGAGGTGACCTGATAGAGGTATACAAAATTATAGGGATATATAGGGCAGATAGTAAAAATCTTTCTCCCATGATGGGTGTCTAAGATGAGAGGGCATAGGTTTAAAGTGAGAGGTAGGCAGTTCAGAGGGGATCTGAGGGTGCATATCTTCACCCCAGTGGGACGTTGGAGTGCACTGCCTGAAAGGTTGGTGGAGACTGATACTCTCAGGAGATTTAAGAAGCAGTTAGACAAGTACTTAAATTGATAAGGCATAGATGGCTACAAACCTAATATGGGTAAATGGGATTAGCGTTGATAGGAAAAGTGGGCAGCATGGATATGGTGGACTGAAGGGCCTTTTTTTTGCTGTATGACTATGATAGCTCATTGATCATACCATGCTTGTTTCCCTTAATTCCCCTTCTTCCTTTCCCTCTCCTCCGAATCATCAGAGGATCCTCAGTTCCTAGTCTTTCCTGCAGATCCAAATCTGTGTTGTACAACACTGTGTAAAGTACAGCCCACCATGGCCATTCTGAAGAGTCTGGCTGGTAATACTGAGTGGTGCCTCCTAATCTCTCAAGACAATTGTGAGGAGCTAGTGAAGCCTAGTAGGTACTAGTGTAGTGACACAATGAAGTTTGCATGAAAATCAGATAATCATTAGGAACCAAATGTCTTGCTGAAGTTACATTGAGAGGTCTAGTGCCTCTGAGCAACTGTAGATGCTGGTGTTCAAACATGCCTGCCTATAGAACCTGTAAACTACACATCTCCGCCAAGTACTTCTTTCAAGTGGAGCTGCAGGCCTGTGAGCAGCAAGTAACTGTCCCTCCTGATGTATATCCTGCTGCTGGTAGTTCTAATGATGTGGTTCCTGCTTCTACTGGTTGATTTTTGTCCTCGCCTGAAGCCCTAATACCACAGCATAAACTGTACCTGGCCAGATTCGCTAGATCAGTGTGCAGATCAGACCTGTGCATGCTGATATAGCAAAACTGCACAGATTTGCTGGATCAGTGCGTAGATCAGACCCGTGCAAGATAATCTAGTGAAGCCTGATGTGTAGATCAGGCATACGCTCTTTTAAAATGTCAAAGTAATCTTGCAGCACGATTATGATGAAAAGTCTTTCAAGGGTGGAGACATGGAAGCTTCTATGACATTCCAGTACTTAGTTCCCCTTCACTGAGCTCTTTTGTTTAGACCCATAGTTCCACAAGTGGAATGAGTATTACCCATGCTCCACCCTGGGACCATGCATCTGGGTGCTTGGTCCCATCCTGTTGCTGCTCCCTATCATTGAGTTATTATTATAATATTTACATATTATTGAAAACTGACCAGGAAATTTCCACTAACTCAGCCAAAGGGCTAAGCACATGGGCTTTTCTGGACACCCAATATCTGCCAAGTGTAAATCACCTTTTACTCTCAGCTTGGAAAACAAGTAAACTGCAGATTCTGGAATTTGAAACTAAAAAAGAAATGCTGGAAGAACTCAGTCAGTCAAGCAGCACCTATAGAAAGGGAAACTATTCAATATTTTGGGTCAATGACCCTTCCTCAGAACTGGGGGAAGAGTGGAAGGTTTAGAATTTTGGGAGGAGTTGGGTTTGATAAAAGGTCATTTGGAGTTAAGACTGATCAGGTGAAAAGGAGCATAAGTACTGACCATTAGCAATGTGTTTTGAACAAATGGGATGAGTTCTCCTGGTACTCATCTTCCACCCTACCAGTCTTCACATTCAACACATTATCCCTTGCAAATTCTGCCAGCTCCAACTTGATCCCACCATCAATTACGTTTCCCTTCCTTTCAGCATTTTATAGGGGCAACTCACTTCATCACCCCCCACACCTCCCGCAGTTTTCTCTTCAGTCCCCACCCAGCACTCCTGTCCCACTGCACCTTCTCATGCAACCGGAGAAGATGCTACACCTGTTCATTCACCCCTATCCTTCCCATCATCCAGGACCCCAGTCATCCCAGGTGAAGCAGCTGATTGGTTGCATCATAGTCTGGTACGACAATTCAAATGTGCAGGAACGTAAGAAGCTGCAGGGAGTAGTGGACTCTGCCCATACATCATGGGCACATCCCTCCCCACCATCATTATTATCTACAGAAGGCACTGGCTCAAGAAGGCAACATCTATCATCAAGGATCCCCACTATCCAGGCTATGCCATCTTCTGGCAGCTGCAATAGGGAAGGAGGTACAGAAGTCCGAAGTCCCACATCACCAGGTTCGAGAACAGGTACTTCCCTTCAACCATTCGGTTCTTGAACCAACCAGCACAACCCCAATCACTACAGTTTAGCAACTCTATGACCACTTTGATCACTTTGCACTAAAATGGATTTTGTTTGTTCCAATTGTGTTCTTCCTTGTAAAAGTTGTTTAATTTGTTTTTCTTGTGGATGCTGCTTATGGATGTGGATGGTGTGTGCCTGTGATGCTGCTGCAAATTTTTCATTGCCCCTGTGCATACATATGCTTGTGCAAATGACAATAAACTCGACTTTGACTTTGATTCACTTGAACTTCATCCAATCTAGTGTACCACATTTGGTGTTCAGAATGTGGCCTTCTCTGCAATGGAGAAATCAAATGCAGGTTGGATAATTGCTTTGTGGAGCAATCTAGGAGAACATTTTGCCTTCTGTCTGAGCATTTAGCCACCCCTCTGGAATGAACACTGAATCTCCGACATCAGGTAATATGCTCTCTCATTGTTTCCATTGTCATGCTAATGTACCTTTTTCACCCCGTCTCATTGAGTGCACTGCTGTCAGCCAGTCCTAATGCTCCTTATCACCTGAGTTGTCTTAACCAATCTGCATAATAGTAAACCCTCAATTATCAGGAAAGGTCGCTGCCCTGAGACATTGACTGGTTTCTCTTCACACAGATGCTGCTTGACTGACAGGTTCTTACAGCATTTCTGTTTTTGTTTCATTCTCAGCTTGTGACCTGCTGAGTTCCTCCAGCATTTTGTGTGTTGCTCCAGATTCCAGCATCTGCAGAATCTCTTGGGTCTCCCTATTATTACCATGTCCCTTCCCACACTGGTAACTTTTCATCTTCCACAGCTGACAGGAATGAACATTATAGGAGAGGAAGAGCAGGTGTTGCACTTGATTCAAGTTTGCTGTTATATTTCTTTGTTTCTCCCCCCCCCCCCTCTACACTTTGGTGTATAAATGTTACATTATCACACACACAATATTACTAATTTATTTTTGAAAAATCTTGAGCTTAATGCCCTGAATTTTCCTTTAAAATGCCAGTAATTTTATATGGATCTGCAACCACAGAAGTTTCAAACTTTGTGACAGGTGTTCGCTGGGACTTTGCTAACTGCATCCTGTCAGCAAACTCCTCATGGACTCCAGAAGCAGAATAGAAACTTCTTAAACTTCCCCAGAAATGTGACTGTACAAACATCTTATAGAAGGATCATTGGAGGCCATTCCAAAAAGCCACTCCTGGCTCCACGCTACATTTAGTCTGCTGCTTGTCCTCATGTACGTGCCAACACACGAACCATTCGCCACATGCCACACAACATTTATTTTCACAAATGGCATTGGAATAAAAGACAGAATCCTGGGCCACTATTGATTTCAAAAGTAAAATTGATTTTTTTTGGCAATGTGTCTCTGGAAGTATAGATTAAAAGCAGGGAAATGAAATTGAACTACAGATTACCACTCGACTGTCCATTTCCCTCAACAGATGCTTCCTGACCCACCGAATTCCTCCAGCGGTTTGGTTTTTTTGGTACAGATTACCATTACCTGAATAAATGTTGGAAGCAGTTTAAGGGGCTAAATGGCCTTCTGTTCCTGATTCTTTGAGTGAAGAAATGTGCCCCTCTCCTCATTCCCTCTACAGCAGACACATTGTAAATGTATTGGTTCTGACTTACTGTAAGTAGTATTATGAGATTAGTTAGAAATATAAATATTAAAATACTTGAACTTCTGACACCAATCCGCCAAAATCGATGAGGAATGCTGCCATCTATAAGGGTACCAGTAATGTACTGCAGCCTCTGTTCGTTATGACAGCTGCATTTAAAAAAAAGTATGTAGTAACTGTGACCATGACAACAGATGTCCCAGTATTAACCCCCTTAGTATTACTTATGCAAGCACCTACCGCAATTTCTGCTGTGCTTGTATCAAATAGATGGCATAGCCATACCTACCCAAAGTAGTTATTGAAAAGAATTGAAGGTATCCAAGGCCCTGACATGCATACAGATGCATTGTTGAGCTGCATAATGGGGTGACTTGAGCTCGGTGTAATGTTAAAATTCCACATTGATATTTATTAGCAAATTCTGTCAAGGAGATGGAATCAAACATTTCCAGCTGACCACTGCCAAGTATTTAGCAGAGCTCTCCTGATAATACCCTTGCTTCAAGCTAATACCTGCTGTTTTTTTTGTTTGTCACTTTGTTCAGTTACTTTTTGGCAAATTCGGAAGGAATTATATAAGCAATCTCTCATCTGAAACATGTCTAGTATCTCTTAACTGCTGATTGCTGATTGTGCTGAACGCAAACAATTGATTTTGTTGTCATAATTCAAGTGCCCTGCTTGAGTATGTCTATGAGTCAGCACATAATCAGTCTGGCTTGAGAAGGTCATGGCACCTTGAACATCAAGCTTTCATAAATTGATTCATAGATGTGGGAAGCATAAATCTCGGAGCTCTCCAGCCAATGTATTCTAGTCTAACAGAAGTAATCTTATGGGTCTGAGTGGTATGTAGGGGTGAACTGAAAATGATAGTCTGAAATCATTGGGCAAGTGCTACTTTCAGTGTCTCTGGTGTCATGGTCACCATGAGTGTGTGGGTTCAAGCCCCTTTCCAATGACTCAACACATGACTTGAGAAGGCACTCATGCAATGTTGAGGCAGTTCCACACCAAAGGTGCCATTTATTAGATACGGTGATCCGTACCAAAGGTGCCATTTATTTGATATGGTGTTCCACACCAAAGGCATAAAAGGTATGTGTTAAATTGAGGCTCCCTCTGTCCTTTCAGTTCATATACAGTGACTTTAATTCAAATGGTGTAAAAGGGGCAAATCACTTCAGAGGTACTTTATTAAAGAAGATTTGAAACCAAACCGCATAATTAATTATTTGGGCAGACAATTAGAAGGGTTAGCTTAAAGAAGTACAATGAGAATTTTAAAATTGAAGTGTTGCCATTATGGGAATTGGTGTTGGTTAACAAACACAGACATGAAAGGTAAACAGGACTAGGTGTAAGTGAGGATGGGGTGTCTGTTTTTGGATGTTCAAGTTGATGGACGGTGGCTAATGGGAAGATAGTCCCAAGGGATGGAAAGTGCATGGGTGAGTATTTCAACAGCGGGTAGAGTGAGGTGGAGATGGATAATGTTACAGAGCTCTAGTTAGAAGGTCCTGATCACACAGCTGATTAAATAATAAGTACGCCCCTGAGTTAAAGAGGCTGTCAAAGGTGAGAACTGTCGAGCTCAGCCTCTGACAGTGACCAAGGCTAGGTAATGGATTTTGTATCAGGAGCTAAAAGCACTGAGTTTGGTCGTCCCAATATTTAGCTGAAAGAAATTTCTGCTCATTTGGTATTGGGTGTCAGACAAGAAGTCAGATAAAAGGCAAGAGAGGAGATGTGATGAGGCAGAGCTGGAGATACCCAGCATACATGTGGAACTCAGCACTGTGTTTTCAGATAACACTGGCAAAGGGACAGCATGTGGAGAAAAAAAGAGTAGAAGGCAGCCAAGATGGATGCTTGGAGGATTTCTGAGGTAAAAGAGCAGGAACAGGAAGAGAAGGCATGCTGTGTGATTAAGTATGATTGGACAGATGAAAAAAGAAATCAGATATGTGTGGTTGCATCTAATTGGGGAATGGAGGAGAAATACAAGGATAATATAGTCAACCAGATAAAAGGCTAAGGAATAAGAAGCAATATATTAATACTATCATTATCAAATAAGATGCCTTTGTAATGTTCATAAAGACTATTTCAATGCTGTGCAGGAAATAAAAGGTCCCAGCCACTATTTGAGAAAAGCAGATTACTTCATTTGGTGTGCTGGCCAAAATTTATCTGTCAACCAACATTGCTAAAATAAAAGTCTTTGTTTTGTTGATAAGTGCCAGTGGTTTCAAGTAGAATGGATTCCAGTTGCCTGTTTTTAAGTGGGAGCAAGTCTGTGACTTCTACACATGCTGAGTTAAACATGGGAGTCCCAAACTTACTAAATGGAATTGGCACAATTGCTGTTAAGGCACTCGCCTGCTGTACTGGGTTATTAGCTGTCAGATTCTTGGCTTGGAGACAAGAAAGCAAAGGGGAAGATTTTTTTTAGTGGGTTTCAGTTAGGTTTTAAATTAATATTTTAGGAAGTTTTTTTTAATTACATTGATTTTTCTTAATGTTTTCTTTAAATTATTTACCTTATCTTTAATAGTTTGTAAATGATTCTACATCTCAGTAAGAGAGGGAATGGGACTGATGAGGTTGCTCTGCTGGGAACTGGCATTGACCTGTGGGCCAAATGGTCTCCACCTTTTGTAGTAAGTGTACATTGGTACTTAGCACTTGGCATGCATGTTCAGGGATGAGAGCATTAATGGAATCAGCACTAAAATGGGTCATTAAAGCATTATATACAGAGATACAGTACTCACTTCTTTCCTGTCTCTGGAAATTGATACAAACCACTGCCCTCCTCTTCCATGGTAACAAGCTCAACAGTGATTGCTGGCCATGGAGTTCGTTACCATAGAGAAGTTTCAGGGCTGTGGAGAGCTGCGCAGCCAAACAGAGGGGGGAAGACGGTAGCTTCCATTATATACAACAGGAAGTGACGAGAGAGACCCTTCTTGGATCTGGGTGGTCTTCTAGCACGTGGAGCAGATGCTGTCAGTCACTTGCAAAGACTGCACTATCTACGCAAGCCTGAGCCTCGTATCTCAGCACTGAGTGGCCAGACTGTGCCCCTAGCCTGCCTGCGACCAGCCCTCGCAGACAGCTTCTTCGCAATGGGCTGTGGGCATTTTGTTACTGTGGGTAGGCCAGCAGGCAGCTTGGATTCACACCAGGTTCCTGGCACCCATGCTCCTGGCACAGCAGCACACAGTGGGGAGTGCGGGAGTTCATCTTGGGTTCTCAGCACAGCAGCAGTTAACCCGAGCAGATGTCTTGCTTTTATGTAAAACTACAGTGGGTATGGACATGTGAGTATTCAGAGTGGAGAACAAAAGCACTGTAACAAACCAGCGGTCTGTGGGATACTGCAAACAACATAGTAAGTCAAGGACAGTCAAATTTTAAAAACCCTCATAATTTTGACAGCCAACAAACCAGGCTCAGCTCTTTGCTGGATGCTAAAGCTTTCTATGACTGGTTTCTACCGTGCATCAAGGAAGCCCAGAGGGGCTACGAGTGATCTGGCTCTTCCACTCAAATCAGGGATGTCTGCTGGTTGGATTGAGCTTCGGGTGACTGTGGCTGATGATTTGCTGATAGTAGACACATGCCATTACTTAATCACTTTATGGGTTTTGAGGCTTTGCTGTGCACATTTTGACTACCACAGTTCATCACACTTACAACAATGAAAACACCTTGAAAGTACTTCACTGGCTGTAGATTGCCTTAGGCATCCTGGTGTTGTAATGGCGCTATATAAGTACAAGTTTCCTTCACTTTGCTTCTGAAATTTTATTGGTGATACAATGATAAATAAGGCTAAATAGCAATAATTTAACTTGATTAAACAGGAAAAGCTAAACATGTTCAGTAAAAATGCAGGTGACACAAAAATTTGTGGTATAAATAGTGAGGAGGGTATAGTCTTAGTCTACAAAATGATTGATCAGCTGGTAAATTAGACAGGGCAATGGCAGGTGGAATTTAGTCCTGATAGGTGCAAGTTGATGCTCTTGTGGAGGGGGTGTCATATAAGGGTAGGACATATACTGTGAATGGTAGGGCTCGAGAAAGTATTGCGAAATTAAAGGACTTTGATGTACAAGTCTAAAGATCCCTAAAGGTAGTAGTATAGGTAGAAAGGATGATGATGCAGGCATACAAGATGCTCGCCTTCATTAGTTGGGGCATAGAATGTAAGAGCAGGGAGATATTGGTACAATTTTATAAAACATTGATCAGGCCACAGTATGCATTTCTGGTCACCAGACTAAAGGATATGATTACATTGGAGAGGATACAGAGGATTCACCAGGATGTTGCCAGGGATGGAATATTTCAATCAAGAGGGGAGACTGGATGGGCTGGATTTGTTTTCCCTGGAGTAGAGGGGGACCTAATAGAGGTATACAAAATTATGTGAGGCATCAATGGGGTAGATAGTAAGAACCTTTTCTTTATGACAGAGGTGTCTAAGACCAGGGGGCATAGGCTTAAGGTGAGATTTAGTGAGGATCTGAGGAAGATTTCTTTCATTTGGAAGGTGGTTACAATTTGGAAAGTACTGCCCAAATAGGTGGTGGAAGCAAGTACTCTCACAACATTTATGAAACATCTAGGTTTGAATCAATAAGGTATAGTAGGCTACGGACCAAGTAATGATAAATGGGATTAGTATAGACATGTACTTAATAGTCGGCATGGACACGGTGGGCCAAAGGACCTGTTTCTGTGCCTTGATTCTAAATGCTTAGCAAGTCAGACAGTATCTGTAGGAAAACAATGTCAATGTTTCCAGACATTGGTCTTTCATCTGAAACCACTTTACTGGATGTCGAGTCTCTGTACACTTCCGTCCTCCATCAGGAAGACCTCAAGGCTCTCCATTTCTTTCTTGATAACAGACCCAACCAGTTCCTCTCCTCCACCATCCTCCTCTGTCTGGCAGAACTGGTATTCACCCTCAACAACTTCTCTTTCGGCTCCTTCCACTTTCTCCAAACTAAAGGTGTAGCCATGGGTACTCACATGGGCCCCAGCTATGCCTGCCTTTGTCGGCTATGTAGAACAGGCCATGTTCCAAGCCTACACTGGTAACACCCCCCAACTCTTTCTCCGCAACATTGATGACTGCATTGGGGCCACTTCCTGCTCCTGTGCTGACCTCTCAATTTCATCAACTTTGCCTTCAACTTCCACCCTGCCCTCAGATTCACTTGGTCCATCTCCGACACCTCTCTCCCCTTTCTGGATCTCTCTGTCTCCATCTCCAGAGACAGGTTAACCATAGACATCTTCTGCAAACCCACTGACTCCCACAGTTATCTTCACTACACCTCTTCCCACCCTGTTACTCATAAGGATGCCACCCCCCTTCTCCCAGTTCCTCCGCCTCCACTGCATCTGTTCCCATGATGAGGCTTTCCATTCGAGGCCCCTACCTGTATCTCCTCCACTTCCTGCACGTCTTCTCTCACCCCCTTCCCCTGCCAACATAACAGGGACGGTTCCCCTTGTCCTCACCTACCACCCCACGAGCCTCCGTATCCAACACATCATTCTCCACAACCTCAGCCACCGCCAATGGGATCCCACCGCCAGGCACATCTTCCCCTCACCCCCTCTCCACTTTCCGAAGGGACCACTCTCTCTGCGACTCCCTTGTCCACTTGTCCCTCCCCACCTATAACCTCCTTCCCCCTCCCCCCCCCGGCACTTATGCCTGCAAATGCACCAAGTGCTACACCTGTCCCTACCCTTCCTTTTTCACCACCATTCAGGGTCTCAAACAATCCTTCCAGGTGAGGCAGCGCTTCACCTGTGAGTCCGAGGGTGTCACTTGTTGCATCCAGTGCTCTGGGTATGGCCTCCCGTACATCGGTGAGACCCGATGCAGATTGGATGACTGCTTCGTCGAGCACCTTCGCTCCGTCCACCGCAACAGCCAGGACCTCCCGGTGGCCACTCACTTCAATTCCACATCCCATTCCCACACTGACATGTCTATCCATGGCCTCCTCTACTGCTGCATTGAGGCCAGGTGCGGGTTGGAGGAGGAACACCTCATATTCCGCCTTGGGAGTCTCCACCCTGATGGCCTTAACATCGATTTCTCTAACTTTCGGTAATCCTCCCCCCCCCCCCCACCGTCTTCCCTTATTCCTATGGCTCCCTTCCCCCACCTTGATGACCTGCCCATCTTCCCTCCTCCCCTCCCTCATCCTTTATTCCATGGTTCACTGCCCTGTCCTACCGGATTCCTCCTTCAGCCCTTGGCCTCTTCTACCTACTGTATCGTCTCAGTTTATTCATCTCTGCCTCCCCCACCCACTACCTTCCCCCTCTCACCTGGACTCGGCTATCACCTGAACTCGCCTATCACCTGCCTGCGTGTACTCCTCCCCCTCCACCACCTTCTTATTCTGGCTTCTGTTCTCTTCCTTTCCAGTCCTGATGAAGGGTCTCTGCCCGAAACGTCAACTGTTCATTTCCCTCCATGGATGCTGCCTGACCTTCTGAGTTCCTCCAGCACTTTTTGTGTACTGCTCCAGATTCCAGCATCTGCAGAATTTCTTGTGTCTTCATCTGTAGTCAGTTGTAATGTATCAGCAATCAAAGTATTACCTAAGTTATCCCATGTTCCTTTTGTTACCGATTAGATTGGTTATCAGTTTTCTCAGAGATAAGTGAAAGCTTTAAGAAAAAGAGTGCAAACGTTACCCATTGTGGGTTTCCATTTTTTTTAAAGAACAGTTGATTGAAACAGTGAGTACCTAAGGCCTGACCCCTTGGGCTGTGCCCAGCTATTGAATGAGATAAATTAACATTAGTTGGAACACATCAGGATGGCTTTGAAGATCTTGCCATCTGAACCATACAATTTTAATGCAAGCTATTTTTGAAAATTGTAGAAATATACAGTTTTGTTTGACAAATTAATGGACGGCAAGTGATGCAAAGAGCAATAATGAAAGAAAAACAGAAACTGCTGAAAATGTAGGCCAGGCATAATATGTGGAGAAAAAGACAGAGTTAGTGTTTGGGTAGATGATCTCTCCATAGGTACTGCCTGATTTGCTGAGTATTTCAAACATTTTCTGTTTTTAATTCAGATTTCCAGCATCTGCAGCACTTAGCTTTTGGATCAAAGAGTAACAATCCCTCCTTGAGTTCTAATGCTAGTGATTATAAAGCTGCAGGTTTTGACTAAATTATTATTGTAAAATATTGGATGTAATAATATGCTGTGCACAAATAATTGCTACTTTGATTACTTAAACGATTTCTTTCTTTTCCTTGCAGCAGAGTGAACCTTTAATGAAGGGAAGAGGTAAGTGAATATCTTTCTGATTCAAACTTAAATGTGTAGTATATGAACTTCAGTCAGAGAACCACAGTAGGGGGCAGGATATAACAAGGGGTGATCTGCTGTTGGAATTTCATTCCTTAGTTTGTCCCCTGATTCACTCGCCCACCCCTTCAATGAATGACAAAATTGTGTTGAATTCCTCCATGCAGCTTGTTGAGTTTTCCTTTCAGTCACTGAAGGCTTGGCATTTAACCCCATTTGCAGGTTTCCTTGGTGTTGTGCTGAAAGAAGCTTTCTGCTTGCTTGGAGAAAACAAAAGATTGAAGTGGAGATCAGATGGGGAGTGTGTGACAGGACAGGACACCTGGGGTGAAGGGGGAATGAATTAGAGAGGGTAGGGGTCAGAAGGTAGGGAATGGGGATGGGCTCAGAAGAAATAAAACTTCAAAGTGAGGGAACAAACAAAATTGGATGGAAAGAAGGAATGGGTGGGGGGTGGGTTGGTGTGTGGTTAGGAGGGAGTGGCGATGTGTATTGGTGAGGAAGAATGTTATCCTAATCTGCAGATCCAGGCAAACAAACATATGGATTTCTGGTCTGACTCCTTGTGTTTGACTCTCACTCTCACCCACACCCAGTAAATTTTTTTTTGGAAAGGCAAAAGTGTGCATGGTAAGTAGTGTCATTTGTGAGAGATAAAATTTGGAAGTCAGGATATTCTGTTCACTTTTAATACAAAGGGTGATCCAGTCCACACTTTCAACCTAATAAAACTTCCAATAATCCATGACCTTCATTTAATACCCCATCATTCAACACAGCTCTCAACCTGAGGGCAAAGCTTGGCAACGTGGATACTTTTAGGATTCAGTGACCATTATGTCAAGAGTTGAGCCTTCCAGTGGTGCCATTCTTGGCATGTGCTAAACATCAGTGTTTCTGCTAGTGATGTCACTTGCACTGACTTCACCAGCGCCTGCTCCTGATGAATAAAATGTGCCTCACAGAAACTACTTTGCAGCCCAAATGATGTGAATTAATCAAGGCTGAAGATTTGTCAGGTTCAGCTTCTGAGAAATGGCTGCAGCATTCCACGTTGTCTTACATTGCCTGTTCATGGGGTCACATTTCTGAAGGAGACCATAAATCAATCCCAAGTTAGCAATGGTAAACAGCTGTGCTGTGTGCGGATGTTGTCACTATTCTTGATTCTTGCTACCACTTTCAGATTTCAAAACAAAATACTAAAGTTGCTGAAAATCAATATGGGATGCTGGATTGCTGAGAAAAATAGAGCTTATGGAGAGAAACAGAGTTAACCTTTCACATTTCTGATAAAGTCTGAGTTGTTTCCATGCTTCTCCCTCCACAGTAGCAGCTTGACTTGCTCAGTTTCCTTCATCTTGTAACATTCAGCAGATGATTGAATAGATGTTGATGGAGCAAACTACTAGTAATTTACCTCATTGTGTTGACTGGCCTTCTTTAATGGGTGTCTATAAACATATATAGGAGGCGGAGGAGTCGACCATTTAATAAGATGGTGACTGATTTGATTGTAACATCAACTCTGTATTTCTGTTGACCTATAGTAATTTTTCACCCCCTGATTTGTCAAATATATATGTACCACTGCCTTAAAAATATTAAAATGTTTAGCTTCCACCACTCTTTTGAGGAAGAATGTTCCAAATACTCGCCATTCTCTGAGAAACTAAAATTCATATTTTAAATGGGCAGCCTCTTTTGCTTTAAACAATGACCTGTAGTTTTAGATTATCCCACAAGAGGAAACATCCTCTGTGCATCCATTCTGTCAAGAATCCTCAGGATATGTTTCAAACAAGTTCCCCTCAACACCACAAATACAAGCTCAGCCTCCCCAATTTTTCACATAGATATTAGTTTGATAAACCTTTCCTGAATTGCTTAGAATGCGTTAGTAAATAAGTGCTTGTATGGGAGGACGGGCTTTGCTTGTACTCCACAAGAAAAAGGTCATCTACCAACCTGCTTCTGGTATACAACATGGCCCTCTGATAATAAACGTTCACAGCAAAATCCTGGAAAATGTGAATCATATCTCACCCCTCAATGAAGGCAGTCATTGATGATGAAATCCACCATTGCCTTCAATATGCCACCACAGCCTTTAGTTGATTGAGGAAAAAGGTGTCTGAAGATCAAGACCTCACACCTGATATAAAACACATGATCTTGTAGGCAGCAGTAATCCCTGCCCTCTTATATACTTCTGAGATGTGGATTACTACAGCAGGTACTTAAAGGCACTGTAAAGATACCACCAACACTGTCTCTGAAAATTCTTCCAAATCCACTGGAAGGACAATTGAACTAAAGTATGTGTCCTCTCCCAAGTTAACATCCCCACATAAAGGCCCTAATCAAAGTTGATCGGTTTTATTAGAAATCAAAACAACTGAAGATGTTGGGAATTTGAAACTTTTAGCTTGACTAGGTTCTTTAAAGTAACAGGAAAGGTTGATAAGAGTTTTGTGGTTAATATGTAAGGGCATTTTCAACAGGCACCCAACAGACTTTGCAGTTTTATGGCTTATGTGATAAATAGTGGCATTGATATAAAATTGGCTAAGGATTGGAATGCAATAGTGGTGAGCAGTTATTTTTCAGATTGGAGGGGAACATGCTACAGTGTCCCGTCCAACCACCTTAATCCTATTGGGATCATATTTCATATTACCCAACAACAGAGAAGGAGCCCATTCATGCAACAAGAACATACAGACTCCATACAGACTCCACACAGACCTTTAGGGTGGCACAATGGTGCAGATAGTAGTGTTGCTGCCTCACAGTTCCAGCAACCCAGGTTCAATCTGATGCTGCACTTGGAGTTTGCATGTTCTCCAGGATAGACCCCAGTTACGCTTCTAATGTGATAAATGTGCATTGTGCTCAGTTTCTGAATTTCCAATATGGCTTTGAATGAACTGAATTTTGAAGGCAGAGTACAAAATGTATCCACTACTAAGTAACACAAAGTACCAATGGTGTACTATGCATTCATGCTTGTTTTTCATTTCTACTCGTCAGCTGTATGAAAATCCATGGAGGGTCACATGCTTACCAAATTTATTCAAACCAATTGCACAATGCTTCACCAAGGAATAACTTTACTTTCCAACTAAACAATGGTTGGCAATTTCCTGGGGCTTCACCACCATTATAATTTTGTTGGAAATGTAACAGAAACCTCTTCTGGGCACGTAAACATGTTTTTGCAAAGCCTCCAAGAGATTTCCAGCCCACATGATTTCTTGCATCAATTTGAGACTTTTTTTTATTACAATTACTCTTGAAGTGAAACCATAAAAATGGTTCAGAGGTCAGATATCACATTTTTCAGAGCATCCCAGTCACCTAGCAACTGGATATCAAATGCCATATAACAGAGGGATAGAAAGTAATTAATTTCAGTGTTAACACAGCAAATATAATTATACAGTTGACAATACATCATTAAATGAAATGCATTAGGGAAAAAGATTTATCATTTGCCTCAAAGTTCAACATCACTTCCCCATAGGCTATCAATTATTTAAGTAAATCAAATGTTGGGGTATAGAAGTTAGTTGGTTGGGTTTATATTCAGAGGGGGGGGGGTGACTTCAAAATTTCTCAGGCTGATATCACAGTTTGGGGGGAAAATGCGCATGCATCAAAAATTGTTGACCCTTCCAAAGTATTCAGTAGGTGGAAGATGCAGAACCCAACAAGCTCAACTTTCCAAAGGCCATGAATAATATGCAGAATTTGTAGCTCTTCTCAGTCTATTTAATCACTTGATTAAACATCTTGGGTTGAGTTTCTCCCTGTATCCAACAGATGAATGTCCAGAGCGTTTATCTTCCATTATATCTTACATTGTTTGTCTTTCTTAGCATGCCATTTGCAGAGCCCCAGCATGTCAGAGTTCAAAGAACATTACATACAAACTTGTTTAAAAACATGAAAGAGATAAAGTAAACCTCTTCATGTGCCTTTGTCACCATGTTGTAATAAAATTCACATTAAAACATGTTATGTTTGCTTTTGAAATCAATTGCAGTGGAAGTGATCACCAGCCCAGCAACACTGATAATGTGGCTCAGATTCTCAATACAATGCAGCAGAATATAGATTCCTACAATTCACAGCCAGTTTAAACTATAGATAGATAAATCCGCTTTGTTACAACACAGCATAATCCTAAATAGTAGCTTGGATTTGCAGGGGGTGTACACAAGACACTGGACCTGGACAAGCAGGCAGAGAAATAGGAGCACACGGAGTATTGAAGGAACAAAGGACAGGCAGGTGAGCAGAGGCAGTGATATATGAACAGCAAGCAATAAAAAAGTGCAAGCCATCAAATACACAACTGTAGAGGATTTGAGGCTGGTTGTGAATGATTGTTGCTCACTGGATAAACTTATTGAAGAATCATGGGATCAAAAGGGCAGAAGTGCACAGCAGCACTCACAGTGAGAATCTGAAAGGTATAAAACATGGTGGTAAGGAAACAGATTGGCTGAAAAGCCTGCCGTGGCGCTGTGACATTGATTGGGCTGTTTCACTGCAGCTGAATAAACCTCACATCGGGCAATATCTCTTGTGGCCATCCTAGAGGTTAGAACATTTGAATCAGATGGCCACTAACACCTGCAGAAATTCAGCTTTAAAATCCATAATAACTATAATAACGATACAAAGCATGTAATTTGTGCTGCTTTTTCAAACCAAGTTATTATGTTGGTGAGGGAATTCAACTGTGACAGATTATATTTAATGTAAGTAATCTAATCAGACTTCCCTGATACTTGCCTGGGCTCTCATTTTACTAATGTGTTTGCATACTGCATGTGCAAGCATCAGGATATAATAAATGTGGATTGTCAATGTGAAAAATATCTCTATTATAAAATGTATTCCAAGTTTGATTCGGTGCTGTATTCTGTGGTTCATCACTGCAAACCTGACTGCCTTCATTGCTTTACTCCAAATACCATTGTGTTCAATAGTAATGCAGAAAGGCTATTTTAAGTGGAAACACAGAGAGAGCAGGTGATATTTGTTTTATGTCCACCCTGAATTGGATATTTGTATACTTCCATCAGGGTTGCTAGATAGCGATCAGCAGCAGACGGGTCCTTAGTTACCCATTCTTTATCCTGCTGCTGGCATCTCTGTTGAGATTTATTAACACAGCATGATCTTGGGAGTACCTGCTCTGAATCATTTCTTTATTCATTGAATTAACTCCTCTTCACTAACCTGGGTTGTAGTAGCCTTACAAATGCCCTGACTGAGCTTAGTTAACAAGGGGAACTTTAAAACCTTTATTTTCAGATGGGGACTTTGGCTTAGATGTTCATAAATGGTAAACAGGCTGAAAAATATTCTGCTGGAAATCTACCATTTTTTTGTTTTAGACCATTTGCCATTGTCAATTCCAGCAAGCACAAGAAACACCTATCCAACATCCAGCCATTCCTCCTACATTGCAGAAACAGGACAAATATTTATGTTCAGAAAGTGCTGGAAACACCCAGCAGGTCAGGCAGCATCTGTGGGAAGAAAAAAAAGTTAACATTACAGGTTTGGGACCCCTTGTCAGAACAGGGAAAGATGGGCAGACAAACAGTGTACCTCTAAGTTGAATCTGATGAGATTAAGATATCTCTATTAGTCACGTACATCGAAACACACAGTGAAATGCATCTTTTGCATAGTGTTCTGGGGGCAGCCCACAAGTGTCACTACGCCAACGTAGCATGCCCACAACTTCCTAACCTGCACATCTTTGGAATGTGGGAGGAAACCGGAGCAGCCGGAGGAAACCCACGCAGCCACGGGAAGAATGTACAAACTCCTTGCAGACAGTGACCGGAAATGAACCCCGGTCGCTGGCGCTATAAAGCGTTACGCTAACCCTTACACTACCATACCATGCCTTGGAGGGAAAGATGGTAAAAAGACCAAACTGAAGTTTCTTTATCTGAATGCACACAGCATTCCTAACAAGATACATGAGTTAATGGGATAAACATAAACAAATTAGTTCCCACAACCATCACATATAGCGTTCATAGGATTATACAGCATGGAAACAGGCCCTTTGGCCTGACTGGCCCATGCCGACCAAGATGCCCCATCCAAGCTAGTTCCATTTGCCAGCACTTGGCCCATTACCTTCTAAACCTTTCCAATCCATGTACCTGTCCAACTGTCTTTAAAAGTTGTTATTGTACTTATCTGAATTAAACTCCATTTGCCATTCCTTGGCCCACTTACTCAGCTGATAAAGGTACCCCTGTAATTTTTGATACCCTATTTCGTTGTCTACTGTACCATCTATTTTAGTGTGATCTGCAAACTTATTAACCATATCTTGTACATTCTTACCTAAATTATTGATATAGATGACAAACAATGGGCTTTGCACCAACTCTTGAGAAACACCACTGAATATGTGGTGGCAATTGAGAATGAAATACTCCAGGAAACAATTTTTTTGAGGAGGTGGGCAGAATGGAAAAGGAGGAAGAGGTAGAATCAGTACGAATGGAGTTAGAAAACAGTAGGAGGCAGAACACTATGGTGGGAGTTGACTACAGGCCTTCAAATGGTGGTAGTGATGTAGAGAATAGTTTAAATCAGGAATTTATGTAACCAGGGGAATCTCAATCTAAAAGGAGATTGGGCAATTACCAGTGATAGTCTGAAGGAGTATATGAGAAGCAGTTTCAATGTGTTGAAAAAACAATGAGGCAATAAGCTATTTTAGATTTAGTACCATGAAATAAGAAAGGATTTGTTAATAAGCAGCTTTTATGGAATATTGATTGTAAGATGTAGAATTGTACATAAAAATTGAAAAGCATTTTAGTTCAATAAGGGTTCTTAAATTTAAACAAACAGGGTATGAGGTGTGAGTTAGCTATAGAAGATTGGGAAACTCCATTAGAAGGTAAGGCAGTAAACAAGCAAGGGCTAATATTGAAATAATGAATACATGGTTGACAGAAAATTGATATATCCCCAAAACCTGATGACCTGATCTCCAAGCTTTGAAGAGGATTGCTACGGAGGCATTTAATCGGCTGGAAATGATCTTCCAAAATTCCATCAGTTCTAGAATGGTTCCCACAAGTTGGAAGGCAGCAAATGTAATTGCACCGTGTAAGAAAGGAGGGAGAGGAAAACAAGGCACAATGTTCAGTTAGCATGGCATTAGTAGTAGGGAAAATATTGGAGAATATTTTTTAAATGATGTAGAGTCATGGAGCTATATGGCACGGAAATAGGCCCTTCGGCCCAACTCATCCATGCTGACCAAGTTGCCTAACTGAGCTAGTCCCATTTGCCTGCATTTGGCCCATATCCTTCTAAACCTTTCCTATCCGTGTACCCAGTCAAATGTCATAATTGTTCCCACCCCCCCCCCCCCCCACCACCATTTCCTCTGGCAGCTCGTTCCAATACTGCTAAGGAAATGGTAATGGGGCACAATAAAATAATAATAGTAATGGCAGAATCATTGTGGATTTATAATGGAATTTTTGAGGTTGTAATTAATAACGTAGATAAGGAGAACTGATAGCATTAATATATTTGGATTTCAGGTGGTCTTCAATAAAGGTCAGAAAATAAAATTAGAGCATATGGAATTGGAAGTAATAAGGAGAATTCAGTGTGGAATGAGAATTGATTACTGGACAGAAAGAAAAGTAGGAATTTTTTTGAGTTGGGAGACTGAAGAGTGGAGTGACACAGGATTCAGTGCTGAGGCCCCAGCTGTTCAAAATTCATGCCAATGATTAGGTTAATGATGAGAAGCTGCATGCTGGTTTGTGTTGTGAGGAAGAGGCAGAGGTCCTGTCTAATATCCCCTTGAAGCTTAGTCAGTGGGTGAGGATGTGGTGTGGGGAAAAATGTGAGTTCATCCACTTTAGTAGATAAAATAGAAATATAGCTTATTTTTAATTGGTGAAAGATTGAAAGATATTGATGTTCAGAGTTACCTGGGTGTCCTTGTAGATGAATAATTAAAGGTTAACTTGCAGATACTGTAAGGAGAATGTATGGTGTAGTGGCCTTTATTGCAAGAAGATTTCAGTACAAGAGTATAAAAAATATTGTGATTAGACCCGAAGAGCTGAGGAAGATTCCTTCTTCTCAGACAGTCCCATGGGATTGAGGATAAAGTACTTCCACTCTGGTGTTTTAGGTTTTAAGGAAGCTAATGAAGCCAATGTGGGAACTGCAGACTCTTCCCCAAGTGGGGCAGGTGATGGCTAAAGGGGTGGGTGGGTGCTTTGTGACACTGTGCAGTCCTTCCGCTGCTTATGCATGGCCTCTGTGTGCTCCCAATTGAAGGCCTCACATTCCAGTCTTGAAATGCCTTCTGTAGTTATTTCAGATTTCAGAAGAACATAGGAGGCCAGGGATCACTGCTGCCTAGGTAGACCATG
Organism: Pristis pectinata; assembly: GCF_009764475.1. Taxonomy (NCBI): domain Eukaryota; kingdom Metazoa; phylum Chordata; class Chondrichthyes; order Rhinopristiformes; family Pristidae; genus Pristis; species Pristis pectinata. Next base: position 24,028,712 of record NC_067408.1, on the reverse strand, counting down.
AATTTCGTGCTGGGTCTGAGGTTCTCATTTTGAAATCGCCTTTTCCTTATTTAACCAAAGACTGTGTCAGAAGCATTGGAGGTGGTTGTGCATCTCATCACAGAGAGGTGGCTCCCAAGGTACAGGAAGTGGTCCACATTTTCCAGAGTTTGCCTTGAACGTTTATTGTTGGAGTGCAGTTTGGAAGTGAAGTCCATCTACTTGTAGGTTTCTGTGAAAATGATGACCCGAAGCTTGGCCTCTGAGCATGGGCAGACGTGAACATCATCTGTATTCTGCAGCTTGACTATTGAGATTTGGTTGACTTGTTTCTGGAGAGCAGTTTGAGTAGGTTGAACAGCTTCCCAATAGTTATGAAGTTTGTTGGAGGTCAGATGCAACATCGCAGGAAGAAAGATCGAGAAAAGGTTTGGGCTGACGACTGTGTTTGATGCCAGTCTTCATTGAGAGTCATTCTGCAGTGGACCCATTGATTAATATCATGGATTGCATGCCATTGTGGAGCGAGTTTAAGATGGATGTTAATTTCTGTGGGCAAATTTAAGGAGGAGGTTACCAGTCAATCATGACTGCACTCAAAGGCTTTGGTGAGGACATAAAAGGGCATGTATAGTTCAGGTGCTGTTCACTGTATTTTGTTTTGGAGTAATTGCACGATCACTGGGAGGACCCTGTAGTGAAGGGCAAAGAAACCCCTCAGTTATCACAGTCAGATGTCTTGTTCTTGAAGAAGGTCACGATCACAACATTTGAGGTGCCTTGTACTATCCTGGCTATTGAGGCTGTGGATGGACTTGTGATGGGGCAAGTACATCAAAGGTTTACCAAATCGATTTCTAGAATGAGGGATTTGTTCTGTGAAGGGAGAGTTAGTAGTCTGGGCCTATGTTCTTTGGATTCTAGAGAATCAGAGATGATCTCATTAAAACATGCAAAATTCTCATGTAGCTTGATAGGCAGGAATGATACTTCTCTTTGCTGGGAAGCACCTTCACCAAAAGGACTGCAGTGGTTCAAGATCACTACACCCTTGAGGGCAATTAGGAATGGACAATGAATGCTGACCTTTCCAGCAGCATTAAGACCCTAAAAAATGAATGAATAACAAAAAGGATGCATGCACAGACGATGTTTTCCCTGGCTGGAGTGTCTTAGGTTTTGAATTTGGCCATTCAGGATTGAGGTGAGAAGAAATCTCTCACCTAAAGTTTGTAAATCTTTAGAATTCTCTACCCAAGAAGCCTGTGTGGGCTCAGCCATTGTGTATATTCAAGATGGGGATCAATTGATTTTTAGATATTAAGGATATCAAGATAAACGGCATTAAAACAGGGAAGTGGGAGCGATTTAAAGACTAGCCATGATCTTATTGAATGGTAAAGCAGGTATAAAGGACAAAATAATCTATTCCTGTCTAGATTTCTTATATTATTATGTTTTAAGTCTTTCAGACTGGTATCTTTTATTATTGTCTTGAATGAGCCCCAACCCTCTTAAATGTTTTGTCTATAAAAGTCACCACTTGATAATATGATGGGGCAGGAGAAAACCTTAGTCAATTATTTCCATAGTACTGGAAATACATTTTTGCCTCTCTATAAGATCTCCCCAGTCCTCCATAAATGGAATTTTCATCACATTAGATATCACTACATTTTAAATTATTAAGCAAACATATTAAGTAAAAAAGAACAACACAATATGTAACAGCAAATAACTTGTGTATGGTCGAAAAGCTCTCGCACTATCTCAGAACCTCCTTAATGAATGCTGATATGAAAAGCAAACTTTTGTCCTTATAAACAATTGTTCTCTTAAAAGATTATCACAATTTTGTTTCCCAATGAACTCTGCAAGCTGGTTAAAATTGAACATCTCTTTGATTGATCTTGACATTAGTAGCACTGCTAATTCATTCTATATGCTGCTCGCGAACTCTTGCCAAGACTCCATATAAATTCATAACTGCAGGCCACATTGAAAAGAAAAGGTAATCGGGTCTATAAGTGAGACAATCACAAATCTGTATGGAATTGAAAACCATGTGTTGTACTTCTTAAGCCTGTTACTTTGGAGATCACAAAATAAACTTTTCATCAAATGCAGCAAAATTGGTTTTAGACTTCTTAAAATCTCTTCTGTTTGGGAGCTACAGACAAAAGATGAAACTACCATGAATTTTTCACCTACCCAGCATAACAAGCACCAGCAGTTGCACAAATCTGCCTTTGTGCAAGACAAATGCTGGCAGAGGCTTCACTTCTCAAGGAATGGCATTCTTGATCTGTAGTGCGACGCTATTACAGCGCCAGCGATCGGGGTTCGATTCCTGTCGCTGTCTGTAAGGAGTTTGTACATTCTCCCATGTCTGCTTGGGTTTCCTCTGGGTGCTTCGGCTTCCTCCCACATTCCAAAGACGTACGGGTAGGTTAATTTGGGTTGAAGACGGGCGGCGTGGACTCATTGGGCCGGAAGGGCCTGTTACCATGCGGTAAATAAAATTTAAAAAGTAAAACAACAAGCCCATATTTTCATATGTAATCTTTCGTGTAGTACAATATCTTGTAGCATAATCACAGAATATTTGGCTCTTGAGCCATATAAGTGACCAAAAGATGAGGCAAAGAGGCAAGTATTGGAGCATCTTTAAAGAAATGTGAGTGCTGTTGCAACAACAACCTTGCATTCCACGTCAGCAAGACTAAGGGATTGATTGTGGACTTCAGGAAAGGGAAGTTGGGAGAACACACATCCATCTTCGCTGAGGGGTCAGCAGTGGAAAGGGTGAGCAGCTTCAAGTTCCTGGGTGTCACCATCTCAGAGATCTATCCTGGGCGCAAAACATCGATGCAGTCATGAAGAAGACACACTAGGGGCTCTACTTCATGAGGATTTTAAGGAGATTTGGTATGTCACCAAAGACTCTTGCAAATTTTGACAAATGTATGATGGAGAGCATTCTGACTGGTTGCATCACTGCTTGGTATGGAGGCTCCAATGTGCATGATCAAAAGAGGCTGCAGAGGGGTGTAGACTCAGCCAGCTCCATCACAGGCACAACCCTCCCCACTTTTGAAGACATCTTCAAGAGGCGGTATCTCAAGAAGGCGGTATCCATCATTAAGGAACTTCACCATCCGGGACATGCCCTCTTCTCATTACTACCATCACGGAGGAGGTACAGGAGCCTGAAGATCCACACTCAACGTTTTAGGAACAGTTTCTTCCCCTCCACCATCAGATTTCTGAACAACCCATGAACACTACCTCATTATTCCTCTTGCACTATTTATTTATTTGTGTAACTTATGGTAATTTTTATGTCTTGGTATTGGTTTATTATTGTCACTTGTACCGAGGTACAGTGAAAAACTTGTCTTACAAATCGATCATACAGGTCAATTCATTACACAGTGCAGTTACATCAAGTTAGTACAGAGTGCATTGATGTAGTACAGGTTAAAAAAAAATAACAGTACAGAGTAAAGTGTCCCAGCTACAGAGAAAGTGCAGTGCAATAAGGTGCAAGGTCACAACAAGGTAGATCATGAGGTCATAGGTCATAGTCCATCTCATCGTATAAGGGAACTGTTCAATAGTCTTATCACAGTGGGGTAGAAGCTGTCCTTAAGTCTGGTGGTACGTGCCCTCAGGCTCCTGTATCTTCTACCCGATGGAAGAGGAGAGAAGAGAGAATATCCCGGGCGGGTGGGGTCTTTGATTATGCTGGCTACTTCATCAAGACAACGAGAGGTAAAGACTGGGAGGGGAGACTGGTGTCCGTGATACGCTGGGCTGTGCCCACAACTCTGCAGCTTCTTGCGGTCTTGGGCAGAGCAGTTGCTGTACCAAGCCATGATACATCCTGATAGGATGCTTTCTATGGTGCATCGGTAAAAGTTGGTGAGAGTCAAAGGGGACAAACCAAATTTCTTTAGCCTCCTGAGGAAGTAGAGGCGCTGGTGAGCTTTCTTGGCCATCGCATCCACGTGCTTTGTCCAGGACAGGTTGTTGGTGATGTTCACTCCCAGGAACTTGAAGCTGTCAACCCTCTTGACCTCAGCACCATTGATGTAGACAGGTGTATGTACACCGCCCCCTTTCCTGAAGTCAATGACCAGCTCTTTAGTTTTGTTGACATTGAGGGAAATGTTGTTGTCACGACACCATTCCACCAAGCTCTCTATCTCCTTCCTGTACTCCGACTCATCGCTGTTTGAGATACGGTCTACAATGGTGGTATCATCTACAAACTTGTAGATGGATTTAGAGCAGAATCTGGCCACACAGTCGTGAGTGTATAGGGAGTAGAGTAGAGGGCTGAGGATGCAACCTTGAGGTGCACCAGTGTTGAGAATAATCGTGCTGAAGGAATTGCTGCCTATCCTCACACATGTGCGGTCTGTTTGTTAGAAAGTCAAGGATCCAGTTACAGAGGGAGGTGTTGAATCCTAGGTCTCGGAGTTTGGTGACAAGCTTGCTTGGTATTATTGTATTGAAGGCAGAGCTATAGTCAATAAACAATAGTCTAACATAAGTGTCCTTACTGTCCAGATGCTCCAGAGCTGAGTGAAGGGCCAGGGAGATGGCATCCGCTGTAGACTTGCACTGTACAGCTGCGGCAAAACAAAAAAATTTCACAATGTATGTCAATGATAAACCTGATTCTGAGATTCTTGGAAAGGCAGAAAAAAACTTAGCAAAGGAATTAAAGAACATGAGATAAAATGTGACCAGCACAGGCTCCACTAAAGGCATTGTGGCTGGCAACTATTAATAATGCTCCTAGGTGCAGGCCATTGATTGGACTTTAAGATGGTTGTGAAGGAATTTCACGCCCTTTCCCATAAAATAATGATTATGAAAGATAAATAGAGTTTAAGAACATAGCAGGATTGCCAACGATTGAATGAGATGTAGATTACACTGAGAGGTTGCATAAGCTCCCTTGCTCAGTGCCATAACTGACATCATCAGGAAAGAATTCCACTCTTTCTGCCGAGACTTTGTGTGTGACCAGCAGCACTGAATAGTGCAAGTCAGTGGTAGGTTCCTTTGTAGTTTTCATACAGCATTTACTTTAGGATAGCCCATTGTACAGTGGTATGCAAAAGTTTGGGCACCCCAGTCAAAATTTCTGTTACTGTGAACAGCTAAGCAAGTAAAAAATGACCTGATTTCCAGAGGCATAAAGTTAAAGATGACACATTTCTTTAATATTTTAAGCAAGATTACTTTTTTATTTCCATCTTTTACAGTTTCAAAATAAAAAGGAAAAGGGCCCTAAGCAAAAGTTTGGGCACCCTGCATGGTCAGTACTTAGTAATACCCCCTTTGGCAAGTATCACAGCTTGTAAACGCTTTCTGTAGCCAGCAAAGAGTCTTTCAATTCTTGATTGGGGGATTTTTGCCCATTCTTCCTTGCAATAGGCTTCTAGTTCTGTGAGATTCTTGGGCCGTCTTGCATGCACTGCTCTTTTGAGGTCTATCCACAGATTTTCAATGATGTTTAGGTCGGGGGACTGCGAGGGCCATGGCAAAACCTTCAGCTTGTGCCTCTTGAGGTAGTCCATTGTGGATTTTGAGGTGTGTTTAGCATCGTTATCCTGTTGTAGAAGCCATCCTCTTTTCATCTTCAGCTTTTTTACAGACGGTGTGATGTTTGCTTCCAGAATTTGCTGGTATTTAATTGAATTCATTCTTCCCTCTACCAGTAAAATGTTCCCCGTGCCACTGGCTGCAACACAAGCCCAAAGCGTGATCGATCCACCCCCATGCTTAACAGTTGGAGAGGTGTTCTTCATGAAATTCTGCACCCTTTTTTCTCCAAACTTTCCTGCATCCTCACCACAAAATTCAGCATCAGAAGTTTGCAAAGGAACATCTAAACAAGCCTGATGCATTTTGGAAACAAGTCCTGTGGACTGATGAAGTTAAAACACAACTTTTTGGCCGCAATGAGCAAAGGTATGTTTGGAGAAAAAAGGGTGCAGAATTTCATGAAAAGAACACCTCTCCAACTGTTAAGCATGGGAGTGGATCAATCATGCTTTGGGCTTGTGTTGTAGCCAGTGGCAAGGGGGACATTTTACTAGTAGAGGGAAGAATGAATTCAATTAAATACCAGCAAATTCTGGAAGCAAACATCACACCGTCTGTGGAAAAAAAAAGCTGAACTGAAGATGAAAAGAGGATGGCTTCTACAACAGGTAACGATCCTAAACACACCTCAAAATCCACAATGGACTACCTCAAGAGGCACAAGCTGAAGGTTTTGCCATGGCCCTCACAGTCCCCCGACCTAAACATCATTGAAAATCTGTGGATAGACCTCAAAAGAGCAGTGCATGCAAGACGGCCCAAGAATCTCACAGAATTAGAAGCCTTTTGCAATGAAGAATGGGCAAAAATCCCCCAATCAAGAATTGAAAGACCCTTAGCTGGCTACAGAAAGCGTTTATAAGCTGTGATACTTGCCAAAGGGGGTATTACTAAGTACTGACCAATGCAGGGTGCCCAAACTTTTGCTTTGTGCCCTTTTCCTTTTTTGTTATTTTGAAACTGTAGAAGATGGAAATAAAAAAGTAATCTCAAAGTATTAAAGAAATGTGTCATCTTTAATTTTATGCCTTTTGGAAATCAGGTCATCTTTTACTTGCTTAGCTATTCACAGTAACAGAAATTTTGACCGGGGTGCCCAAACTTTTGCATGCCATTGTACCAGCACCCTGCTACCTAGAAAGGAAAGTTTAAGTGACTTCCATTCTTATTGATTCTGATACCACAAGTCCAGTATTTAATATATTGGTATGATGTGCACAAATTCGTCAGATTAAACACTGCCATTTTCAAGAAACAGGTGCTTTATGTGGAAGAATCACTTTTGGGGCCAGTTGCAGTATAGCCTAGCTGGCCTTGCAAAAATAATGGTACAATGGGAATAGTTCATAATTTCCATGACACTTCATTCATTAACTGATTACTTGCTTAAATATTACTCTGAGATATTGAGACAATAAATTATACTATGTGTCTTTTATTTTAGATGTACTTTCTTCTGATCAAAATATTTAAGCAATAAAACTGGTACAAATCAATTGCAAATCTCTGTAAACACCCCCTTGCAAACTTGTTCTTTTCATCCTCTGAACTGTCAGTTCTTCCAAATTGGATTCTGTTTTTGTTAACAAATCATTATACATTCTGTGAAACAGCTAAGGAAAATAAGTAGAGGTGTATTGTGAGCGGAGGTCTGCTCTAGATGTGCCCTTGGAACTAAAACATTGTGTTAAACAGTATGACCTACATGTTTAGATTCACTGCACCAATATGCAGTCCATCGGGAATGCTGGAAGACTTGTTCTTGCCTGTGCTTCCTCACAAATTGCTAATCCTGATTGTTGTGAAAAATTACAGCAAACAGAGGATATATGCTTTACCACCAGGAAACTGGGAGGATTTCCCAAGCTGCCTAAAAATGGTCTGGGTCTGAATCACTAGCTATCCTCAAACGTCTGTGAATGACTTTGGGCTGAGGTAATAATGAAAAAAGGTGCATATCCAAATAAACAAACAATATAACTTGCACTTTTATTTTGCTAAAAGCAGCCTGTAAACTCTGACTTTAAGCATTTTGTCTCATTTTCTTTCTTCTGTTCACTATCTCATTGGTTTGCTGCTTAGATATCGAGAGAGTTATTAGTTCACTTGCAAATTGAAAAGCTCTTGTTTTAGGAAACAAATTATTATTAAAGGTGGATATAACAGAAACATTATTCTCAGGGAGTATGGAGATACTCGGTAATGTGTCTGTCAATGGTGTCTGAATGTTTCACAGTTGTAGTTTGCTTTTATTTACTTGTCACCATGTGGGCATTAATGGATAGATCAGCACTTATTGCCAATCCCTGACTGATGTTTATGCATATCATTTACATGTAGCCATCCTCTATTCAGATTTTTCTGAAGCAGTTGCCCCCAACTTTATTTGAAGAAGTTGCTCTAGTTTCAGCCTTGTTCAGTTCCCTCCATTCTTCAAATAGACACTGGTTTCTGAATAAATAGACTTGTTCATTATGAACCCATTCAGTTCCATCCCTGCCTTCAATTCATTCTCTGAAATAGAGTCGTCAAAGCACGCTAGCCTACATTTTATTGGTGCCCAAACGGTTTTCTATATCACACTAGCATTGTTTTGAAAAGTTCCAAAGAAAATAGCAATCTTCAATGAAAGGTTACCTGAACAATGTTTTTGGGATTCTTTGTGAAACAGTATTCAGTATCAGTTTCAACACATGCTCTTCCATTGATCTATGGCAAGATCTTGCCACTACCATCAACTGCTTTGCAACTGCAATGTCAGGGGCCAGCTCTTAAACAGGCATAGGTGAAATACAAGCAGCATTCTTCCATTTATTAAGATGCTGCTGCTTCAAAAATGGATATACTGCAGTGACTGGAAGGGGATAGGCAGAGTGCTCCCAGAGTTCAGAGGGACATAGATAAGCTGGTGGAGGACACTACCTGCAGGAGCAATATACTTTGTACAAGGCAGCCATGTAATCTCTCCAGGATTACTGGTCAACACTCCTGCAGGAGGTTACCAGGCCTGTCTCTATGAGGAGTGATACTATATTTGTTCCTGTCATTTGGGGATGCCTGCAATTGTAGAAAACCCATGTTCCTGCTCTTGTGAGCGGAAGGAAAAGTTAGATGGTTTACTTCAATATGGAACTTGGGTGACTTCTCTAATGTAGCATTAAGCAGCGAACTGTGAGATGTGGCGGTGATCAGTGGCAGCAGGCTTGACTGATTCCAAGGCTGAGTGAACGTGGCATTGACCTCCACGGACAAACCAATCCAGGTATGTATATGAGGCTGTATTTGGGATTTCAGGAGGTCACAGATCACAGTAAGGACCATCTTGATTAGGCCTAGCTTATTAAACATTTTTCCTCAGAGAAGTCTAGCTCTGACCATGTGTTCTCTATAAACAATGGGTATATACGGTCTTGTAGGGAATTGTTCGGTGCAGACAAATCCCAATGGGATATCAGTTTGGAGTGCTGAATGCTCAATGTTAAGTGTGAACTGTACAAGAAGCAAACAGTGAGACTGCCGAGTGCTGTAGAGCAGCCTAGCAACAAGTGCAATTTAGATGTCATTTTTCATGGAAAACAGTGTCAGGGAAAACTTGTTCTGTAAGTAAACAAGAACTTTTTTTAGGACCAGTAGGCTGAAAGTCACATTGGCGAGGGATATTGAGCATTGTGTGATTGTTAATATTATTTGGAGATGTTACGTGGAAATAGTGTTCTTAGGGAATACTACCAGAAAATCAGGGGTTGAATTTCTTTTTTTTAAATTTTATTTACAGCGTGGTAACAGGCCCTTCCGGCCCAACGAGTCCACGCTGCCCATTTTAAACCCATATTAACCTACTTGTACATCTTTGGAATGTGGGAGGAAACTGGAGCACCCGGAGGAAACCCACGCAGACATGGGAGAACATACAAACTCCTTACGGATAGCGACGGGAATCAAACCCCGACCGCTGGCACTGTAATAGCGTCGCACTAACCGCTACGCTACCGTGCCTTCAGGGTATTAAGAGATCCTGAAAAGAGTGCAATTTTGCATCACTCTGCGTTAAACTTATTGTCAGCTGCTCGGTTCTCTTTTTTTTTAGCAAGAAGGAATTTCTAGGCCAATTTGTTTATTTAATGTCGTTTGGTTTGTGAGGCAAATGATGTTGAAACATGGGCCTGGTTTTTGGAAAGTTACTGCCACTTGACACTGGCCTAGGGGAAAGCCCACAAATATGTATCATCTCTTTCACATAGATTTCACCTCTCCTGTCTTTAATTTCATTTTGGTGCCAACTGTTGGGAATAGCTGGTGTCTAGAAACAGTAATGTTGTCAGACAAGCTGAGTAGCCAATCATAGAATTGTCATAATTGGCAAGCTGGAAATAACAGCTTTAATTTTCAATCAACTTTTTTAATCATTTTACTTTAAGCAAATTGAAGAATAGGCCATAAATATGGGATTGTGAGAAATTAAAATATCACCCACTCACATAAAAAGATATCTTTTAATTGTTTTAAAAACCATGTAATTGTGAAATAACTATTCTGATAAAACTCACACGGTATTAGTTTTTCAGGGTCAGAGAGCTTGTCTGGTAATACATGTGATTTAGTGCATTGCTTAAAAGCTCAGTTACACTTCATTCAATTAGGTTTACATTTTTCATGAAATTTAGCAGAATGAATACTTCCTAAAAAGTAGAAATTCTTGTCAATTGGGTGATTTTTTTTTGTTAAAGATTTCCCTCTGTGAAGATTTTGACATTACACTCTGAAGAGGAGCTGGCTATCACTGACAGCTACTTCTGGATTATTGCATGTAACAATGTGTGTGCAGACTTCAGAGGGTGCTGTCAGTTTCACAGTGTAATGATAGAAAATTCTGACCTTTTCGTTGTCATTACAATTGCAAGGTCTGGACCATAACTGTCATAAACTATCACAGTGGTTAAATCGGACCATGTATAATTTTTTTTAAATGTGTTGCATGACCACCAGGTGCTCAAAAATGGTGTTTGCTATGTAGCAAGAACTTGCAGCCTATAAAATAGGATTTACCATGTTGATAAAATGTTTTGATACATTGCCTAACAACTGCTGGTAAAGTACTGGGATGATGAGGTAAATTGGCACTTAATGCTGATTTTACAGCTACTGTTGACATTTTTGGACACCACGCTCAGCTAACTTCTTCTCTTAACCTTGCGAAGGAAAACGAATAGCCACCAGCGCCAATTAAAAGAGTCATGGTACTTACAGATTAAGTGCTGAATTATTTCTTCTGGCTGTTTGGGCAGTTTTGAGCCTTCTGAGTGCTGATGCAGGGTCTCGACCCAAAATGTTGATCATCCCTCTGCCTCTGCAGATGCTGCCTGACCTGCTGAGTTACTCCAGCAGTTTTGTTTTGCTCCAGACGACAGCATCTGTAGTCTCTTGTGTCTCCATTGTGCAATTTTATGAGTCTTTCTACACTTGGCTAATGTTTGAATATTTTAAAGTTAGCAGTTTGGCTGGTCTGGAATTATATTTCTGCCATTTCAGTGCTGAAATAAATTCTTCCAGATTTGGTTGCTTGGTAAAGCTTCCTCCAGAAAATATGCATCACTGGGAATGAAGGGAGGCCACGCTGGAGGTACTTAATGAAGAGGTAGATAAATTTTTGAAAGGTTAGGGAATTGAAGGCTATGTGAAACTAGCACAGAAGGAGTTGAGGCCTGAGGCAAATGAACCATGATCATATTGAATGGCAGGACATGCTTAAGGGGCCAGATGGTCTACTCCTGCTCCTGTTTTCTTGTGTGTATTCCTTTAGAGACTCCGGCTGCATGTGTAAGACTGAACGACGGTGTCTCCTCATTTTTAGTTTGTGCTAGCTACTCCATCTGAATGTGCACTCTTTGCTTTTTCCTTCTTAATCTTCTGCCACTAATTCTCCAGTTTCTTTTCATCACTTGTGCATTAGAGCATGGGCTTTCTCTGCTGTTTTATTTGATCTCTGATATACTGTTTCAAGCACTAATTCTCAACATATTAATGGTGACTGGTCACTGAAGTCCAGAATGTAATGCAACCAAATGTCCTGGATGGCCAGTGCTTTATAAATGTAAACTGATATAGTAGTGAATCATTGCCACCATCTCAGTGACAGACATTTATTGTTCTTTATGTTATAGCTTTTCTGCTCTTTACTTTTACTGTTATCTGCTGTAAAGGCAGTGTCATGAAAAGGAAGGTGCAATGATGATGATGGGATGCGAGGGTACATGAACCATATGATTGGTGTGATACTAATATTGAAGAAGTTTCAATAATCTGCGGTTTATATTACTTGTGCACACAATAAAATATCAGACTCAAATGTACAATATACCATGATGTATTATGTAGAACTGCAATATATTGGAAGCTTTGGAAGCTAATATGCACACAGTAGGTTCTCACTTGTTACAAATAACAGTTGAATTTCCTTCTGTTATGTTCTTGTTTTTTGAAAAATGTGGTGGGGTCTTTGCATTTGAATGAATGTGTATCTGTAAAATGATACCCAAGAAATTTCCTATCCTTGTACTCTTTGCAGTGTTACATACATAAAACCATTGTTTCTGCAGTGGAATGAAATTATGATCATTTCCATGTTGAATCATACCATTCTAGAAATTTATTCAGGTACTTATGGTCACAAATCACACGTGCTCTGGCAATGAAATTTCCATGGATATCAATCATAAAATTATGCCATTCAATTTGGAGTGCCCCTTTAGAGGATTGCTCTGGAAATTAGATCAATTGTTGGAGGTCACTCTCAGAACAACCATACTTTAATAACATAGCTGCCTGAGTAAATCCCAGCCTGTGGGCGAGAACCCTACCGATGCCTAATGCCTTCAAGCTTGAATGATGCCGAATTTTGCCGCAGCAAGATTGTGCCAAAACAGTTAATGGTGTGACACACAGAGACACTTCAGCATTTCTTCACTGGGCCCATTTAACTATACTGATTGTTTGCAGAACACTTGAGGAAAATGGGTGCTCATGCATCCTTTTTTAAAAATTGTCTCACAAATATTGCAGGGATTTTTTTTCTGAGGTCACTTTTTTTTACACTTGCTAATTAGTCTTTGACTTTGCAAATGAGTAATGGTAAACTGACTTCTAATTTTTATATCAGTCCCAATTTTTTATTTCTGTTAAATTTCCAGGCTGATGCCTTTGATGATACAGCACCTCCTTAGTACTGCACTGAAGTGCTAACATTTGGTTATGTGCTGAAGTGGAAAGTGGGACATTAAAATATACATTATGATTCTCGGCAAGAGGATGGTCACTGAAATCAGCTGACATGGAAAATAAAAAATATATATGTTACAGTTAACTGGAAAATTTAGGACTGTTCTATCTTCAGATTCTGACTGGTTTACTGTGTTGATTTTTTTTTGCTTCAGATTTCCCAACATTAGCCAATTTATTTTCTTTTTATTTGTGTTATTTTCCCTGAAAGAAGGTTGTGAAATTTATTTTCCTCAACCAAAAGTGACTGAATGAACTGCAAAAGGGTTCAAGGCAGCATGATAAATCTGGAAAATGCTGGAGAAATTCTGCAGGAGCTCTTTTGACCCCCAGTTAGTAGACTGTGTTCACATCTCTGCAATGTACACTTCCAAGTGGTGTTAAACTGGTACTGGTCTCTCAGAAGTTGTTGCTATGGTAATACTGGTCATTCCCCATAAAAAAAATAATACATGCTTTATTCTTATTGTTATTGCTTTCACTCATGTCATTCTTTTACAAATCAAAACTGTTGCACAGTGGCAGCAATGTAAATAAGTCAGTCTTATAATGCCACTGGCTCTAATGAACCCTTGTTCCTCAGACTAGCAATTACTCCTGTAAGCAATGCCTTTACAAGTAATTCTCGGTTCAGCAATCTCTCAAAACTAGTACACTTAAGTGTACTCTTTCCAATATACATCCATTTTTTTTAAGTTTGCCACAGAAAATGTAAGTGAATTTTTTTTGGGTGATGTTCTTTCACTCTGGAGAATAGACTTTTGACAGTGCACAGCCATTAAAAAAACTGCTGGCAAACTGATATTCCATGTATTTTTATCACTCTCAATTTTTATTTCCGTTTAAGAGACAGGAAATAAAAATCAGAGATGTGAAATAGGCAGCTGGTTTGCTATGAACCGTTTTACAGTATTGCCCTCTAGGCATTATGAATTGATTTTAAAGAGGCTCCAATGAGTTAACATCTAGTTTCTGTTAATGCAGTCACACCCATGATTTTTTTATTTACATTGAAGGATCTAGCACTTTCCATATATTGAACCTTAAATTATCCAGTTCTTTTATGTAGTTAGCATTAAATTGTTGAAGCCTGTGCAATTATATAATGATTACATTGCTCCCTGAAATAATGAATTTTCTTCATGCATCCATCAGCTATTACCTGCAATAGAAATGACACAGACCATTATGTCTCATTCATGCACCAAATACTAAGTAAGTATTTTATCAATGAGGTTCAATGTATTTCCTGTAGCCTATGATTTTGATTTAGCTTTGTAATCTATTACTACTTGTCTGTTCTATAAAATTTTAACTTATAGGTTTATGCTGGCACATGACATGATAGAAGGCTCATTAGGGGTAAATATTCTGTCTTCTTTATCTAGGTCAGGACCTTTGCCTGCCAACTGCTGGTATTGGAAACTTGTGCAGAGTGCGTGTCCAAATTGTCAATATGCGCTGTCAAGAGAAAACATACATCATGGAGTGTAAAGTCAGAAAATTACCCTATTCTCAAAACTTTGGTGCAAACTTTAATGTTTTCAAAAAACTTAGGAAATTGAGATATGCTATAATTAAAAGTTGAATGACTTTGAATTGGAGGGAGATCTTACTGCCGCAAAAAATTGGGAACCATTTACAGGCCACGATCTTCATTATACATTATGCAATGTGTCCTCATTAACAAGTGCTGTAAACTTGGAGAATTATTTATCACTCTCCCATTACAAGTCTTTAGCAGCACCAGAGCAGTCAGCAGGAAGAGTTTAGGTACTAAATCTTGTCTTTCATAGAAGCAGGATACTAGAGATTTAAAAGTTGCTACTTGTTCTCTTTTCACCATCTGACACTTGGCTTCACATTCTGCTAGCTATTGGATTGGCAAATCTCCTCCCACCACTCAGACTATGGCATTCTCTTATATTTGATTTCACTTGGAAATTGTGTGTAGCTTTCTGGGAAGCGTACCACTAATTCCTGTTGAAGCCATGTCTTCACCATCCAGTTGCTAGCTCTGCTTTAAGAGCAGTCAAGCTTTAAATACTGCAACTATAAGCTCACAGATTATTTCTCCTACATATTTTCTAAGCACTCTATATAGTGTTAGCCCTTGTGATTGTACTTGTGACCCATCTAATAATAATCCAACGAGTTTTTCCTTGATTTCTGGCATCATTCCACCATTGGCACAGAGAATTTGTAACCCAACACACTTCAAACAATGGATCATGGGATTCAGAAACCCTATGCATTTGTTCATAACCTTTTCAAACTCGCTCATCTGTCACATTCATTGCAAAGGAAAAATGCACAATCAATAAATAATTCATACTTCATGCTCCTCAATTACCAGCTTTTGTAAAAGTCCGTGAACAGACTTGCAGTTTACAAGGCTACTCCACTTAAGCACTCGTGAATAGACATTCCAAAGTTTGGATCTCAGCTGACCTGCAATGAAGCATGAAATGGAAGCAGGGAAGGAGAAAACAAATCAATGAGTTTGCCTCTTTTTTTTGTGTTATTAAGATGATCATTGCCAGATTGGTTTGGACCTGCATCTAAGCTTCAAAGCACATTCCCTTTTAATGAAGGAGGTTCGTGTGAAAAAGTAATATCTGGGGGAAACAGGTGTGGAGATGGATGATTGTGGGAAGGGGATAGAACAGAAATGGGTACATTTCTAATCTTCACAAAAATATCCCCATTTCATCACAAAAATTATGTTTTTATTTAAAATTTGATTTCAAGATTATATAATACTTAGTGAGGAACTAGATTCCATTTCCTTGTTTAAGGTTGCGGGGAGCATTTCTTATTCCTTACTAGCTTGATAAGATTAACTCCATTGGGGGCAGAATTATTGATTCTTCTCCCATGTGCCAATGAAGGAATTAGTTGTGTAGAATTGCTTTGGGATTATGAAAACATCACCAACACTCTTGACAATATTCTGGAAATTCACAGCCAAGCTATGAACTCTGACTGGATGGAATGATGTATAATTTTCTTTGTTGTTGAAACTCGAGTAAATTGTAACATACGCTTGGAAGAAGTAGCAATTCTAATGATGGTAAGTGTCTTGCCAAACTAGATTTTTAAAGACATTTTGAAAGGGAAGATAGAAGCAGTGTGGCTTCTGACTGCAGTTTTAGTTGGGGGAGGGGGGGGGTTACTTCAGTTTGCAGGGGCAATGGTTGGATGGCAGTTGAAGGATTTTCTGGACAGTTCATTCATCAGCCTGAATGTATCTGAAATATTTAAGGTGGAATAGCAGAGGAGCACTGTAGAAAGAGTGGCCCTGCCCTGATCATGGAGATGGCAGGGGATTGTTACTCTTGGGCCTGAAATTTTCCAAGTTCCTATTCCAAATTAGAATAATATCAAATTAGAATAAGTGTTAAAATGTATAATTAAACTGAGTTATGAACTGATCATATGAGTCAATCTGTTAGACGTTTGATTCCATATAGACTTAAAACCATTTCATATAACTATTGAAATGTTTTGAAGCATATGAAATATAACTATTGAAACATATGAAAGATTTTCCATGTAGTGAAACACTTTATTGGGTTTACACTTCAAATTTAAGCAACCTAGATCATTATACTCTAGGAACAGAAACAGACCATTCAGTCCCTCAAGTCTGCTCCACTGTTCAGTTAAATCACAGCTGATCTGTACCTCAGTTATATTTGTCCTATATCTGTTGTTACCATTACCTCAATATCAATCTTGAAAACTTTAATTGATCCAGTATCCACAGACTTTTGGTGGGAATTTAGAAGTGGGATGATATCGAGGGTTCCAGAATTCCGTTACATTTTGTGTGGAAATGGTGAATCCTGATTTCATCTCTAAGATTGCATTCCATTGTTTGGAATTGATTACCTATGTCCATTCCATTAAATTCCTTTGCCATTTTAAAGATCTAATTTAGATTTCAGCCCCATCCACATCTCAACCTTCTAAATGCCAGGGATCATAAACCAGCTGTATTCAACTTGTCCTTATAATTTAGCTCTTCAAGCATTGATAAAATTCTGCTGGATTTATACCCATTTCAAGACCAACATTGAAGATCAAGTTGGGTTTTCTACAACTGAAGAATTGCCTTTGTGTTCTAACCCCATTCAGATGAAGGGCAACGTTCCATTAATTTTCTGGTGTACCTGTGGTGGAACTTTTGGTAATCTATGCATATAAGCACTCGAATTACTTAACTTTTTCACTGCTCCTAATCTCTTGTCTCACAAGAGCTAAAACTTGCAACAGAGAATTATATGCCTTGATTCAAATGGATTATTACAAAGCAAGTGCTTGCATTTTTATAGTGCTTGTTTTGTCAGACTTCAGATATCTAATGTACTTTGTAGATAATTTAACACTTTTAACGTTCAGCCACTACTTTTATGTAGAAAATATAACAATCACTTTCCACAGGGTAAAAATAACACAGCAATGTGATTGACCAGATGCCATCTCCCTGGCCCTACACTCAGCTCTGGAGCATCTGGACAGTAAAGACACCTACGTTAGACTATTGTTTATTGACTACAGCTCTGCCTTCAATACAGTAATCCCAAGTAAGCTTGTCACCAAACTCCGAGACCTAGGACTCAACACCTCCTTCTGTAACTGGATCCTTGACTTTCTAACAAACAGACCGCACATCAGTGAGGATAGGCAGCAATACCTCCAGCACGATTATTCTCATCACTGGTGCCCCACAAGGCTGCATCCTCAGCTCCCTACTCTACTCCCTATACACTCATGACTGTGTGGCCAGATTCTGCTCTAACTCCATCTACACGTTTGCAGATGATACTACCGTTGTAGGCCGTATCTCAAACAGCGATGAGTCGGAGTACAGGAAGGAGATAGAGAGCTTGGTGGAATGGTGTCATGACAACAACCTTTCCCTCAATGTCAGCAAAACAAAGGAGCTGGTCATTGACTTCAGGAAAGGGGATGGTGTACATGCACCTGTCTACATCAATGGTGCTGAGGTCAAGAGGGTTGAGAGCTTCAAGTTCCTGGGAGCGAACATCACCAACAGCCTGTCCTGGTCAAATCATATGGAAGCCACAGCCAAGAAAGCTCACCAGCGCCTCTACTTCCTCAGGAGGCTAAAGAAATTTGGTTTGTCCCCTTTGACTCTCACCAACTTTTACATATGCACCATAGAAAGCATCCTATCAGGATGTATCATGGCTTGGTACGGCAACTGCTCCGCCCAGGACCACAAGAAACTGCAGGGGGTTGTGGACACAGCCCAGCGCATCACAGACACCAGTCTCCCCTCCTTGGACTCTGTCTTTACCTCTCGCTGTCTTGGTGAAGCAGCCAGTATAATCAAAGACCCCACTGACCCGGGACATTCTCTCTTCTCTCCTCTCTCCTCTTCCATCGGGTAGAAGATACAGGAACCTGAAGGCATGCACCACCAGACTTAAGGACAGCTTCTACCCCACTGTGATAAGACTATTGAACAGTTCCCTTATACAATGAGATGGACTATGACCTCACGATCTACCTTGTTGTGACCTCGCACCTTATTGCACCACACTTTCTCTGTAGCTGTGACACTTTACTCTGTACTGTTACTGTTTTTACCTGTACTGCATCAATGGACTCTGTACTGACTCAACATAACTGCAGTGTAATGAATTGACCTGTAGGATCGGTTTGTAAGACAAGCTTTTCACTGTACCTCAGTACAAGTGACAGTAATAAACCAATACCAATACCAGTCTGTTTTCATCCTGTTGATTGACAGAGGAGATTTCCCTTGCTGTTCTACAAAACAGTGACACTGAATCTTTTGCATCTATTTGAGAAAGCAAGCACTAGTTTGATCTAACATCTCATCCAGAAGGTAGCTCCTTTGACTTCATTACTCCCTCGGTACTAAACTGGAATATCAGCCTAGATTTTGCACAAGTCTCTGCAGTGGAACTTCAGCCAGCTAATTCAACCAAGCATATCATCATTGAACCACAGTAGATCTCTGGACTACCAACCAAACATTAATGTCTGAAACCCATATTTTGTTAAATTACCAGATATATTCTTATTTCATTGTGTTAAATGCTGTTCTAAAGATTTTGTGTGAGTTGCACTGAGAATTTCAAAGGTAGAAGTGGTGTTCATTTTTTTTACAATCTCTTAAATTTTGTATTGTATTAAAATATATTTGAGTTTATAAACCACTTAAAACTAAAGCTGTTGTTCTGGATTGTAACCAACACTGCATAAATTACAGGTAAGTATCACTTGTTTCTGATAAAAGCTCTTTATGCTGATAAATTGCAGGATCCATTGTGAAATTGATGCTATCTCAGTCCTGTTTTTTGTCTTCAAGTTTAGTTGTGACAAGTGAACAATTACCATTATAGTGGGACATAATGATTTAAACATTTGTCTTCTACATTTTGTGTAAATTAGTTACAGACTCGTCCATCTTGATAAAAATCCTCTGGTTTTGAATGGCAGAGAATGACAGTATGGAGGGACAAAATTCTGCACGTGCTGGAATCTGTAGCAAAAAGCAATCTGCTGGAGAAACTCAGCAGGTCCAGCAGCATCTGTGAGATGGGTGGGTAGCAGGGAGAAGGAGTTGTTGTCATTTTGGATTGAAACCCTGCATCAAGATTGAGAGTGGAGAGGGATGATATAAAGGGGTGGGGCGGGGGGAGGTGATTGGTGGACCACGGAGGAGTGAAGGTTGATGGGCAGATAGAGCTGGGTGAGGGGAGTGGAGATGAAGAAGGAGACAGCTGCTAGATGGTGAATAAGCAGAAACACAAAGGCAGTCAGTGCTGGAATCTAATGTATGGAAGGTGATAATGGGAGGAAGTGAAGAGTAGATGGAACCAAATGGTGAATGGGATCCAGAGGGTAAATTGTGTGTAGGTTGATGGAACTGGGGTGGGAGAGGGAGTGGACCTTGCTGAAGGTGGAAAGTGGTGGGGAGGAGAAGATGTGGCTCGATCCTGTTTGCAACTGGTGGAAATAATGAAGGATGATGTGCAATCCGGAGGCTAGTAGGGTGAAAGGTGAGGACTAGGGGAACTCTATCTCTGGTCTCTTTGGAGAGAGGAGGGATGAGAGCAGAAGTCCAAGAAACAGAGGAAATGTGAGAGTGGACTCCATCAACCACAGCAGAAAGGAAGCCACGTTTCCTGAAAAAGGTGTCCTGGAATGGAAGGCCTCATCCTGATAGCAGATGCAATGGAGATAGAGAAACTGGGAGAAAGGGATGGCATCCTTTCATGAGAGAATGAGAAGAGGTGCAGTCTAAGTAGCTGTGGGTTTATAGTAAATCTTAGGGAATTGTTTGCCTCCTGAGACGGAGACAGTGATCTAGAAAAGGTCCAAGTGGATTCGAGAATGGGGTAGAAGTTAGTAGTGAAGGTGATTAAGGTTGATGAGTTCTGCATGGGTGCAGGAAAGAGCAACAATGCAGGCATCGATATAATGGAGAAATAGTTGGGGAGTGGTACCAGAGAAGGTTTGGAACAAGGACTGTTCCAAGAAGCCAATGAAAAGGCAGGTCTCGCTAGGACTCATGTGAGTGCACATGGCTACACTTTTGATTTCTAGGAAGTGAGAGGAGTCAAAATAGAAGTTGTCCAGGGTAAGAGTATTGGTAGAGGGGAACTGGTTGGATTTCCTGATGGGAAATGGAAATGTATCCATAGTGAAAATGAGGCAGTGGGAGCTAGGGAATCGGAAGTTGTCAAAATGGTGGGGGGCATTCAAGTCTTCTGGATGTAGGTGGGAAGGAACTGGGCAAGGGAGACAGTATAGAGTCAATGTATGAGGAGATAAGTTCAGTGGGGCAAGAGCAGGCAGAAACAATGGGCCTACCAGGACAGTCCTGTTTGTGGATCTTTGGTCAGAGATAGAGGTGGGAAATGTGGGTTTGGGGAACTATCAGGTTGGAGGTTGTGGAGGGGAAATCTCCTGATGTAATGAGATCTCTGACAGTGCAGGAGATAATGGCCTGGTGTTTGTTGGTGGGGTTGTGGTCCAGGGGTGTGGCTATGAGGAGCTCTCTAAGAGCTGCTGTCTGGCCTATGCAAGGTAGAGATTAGTCCACCAGACTACAGTGGCACCACCCTTGTCTGCGGCTTTGATGACTGGATTGGGATTGGTGCGAAGTGAATGGAAGGCTGTGCAATCGGACAGTGTGAGGTTGGAGTGGGTGAGGGGAGTGGAGAAGTCAAGGCGGTTGATGTTGTGACAGCAATTAGAAATGACAAGGTCAGAAGAGGGTAAAAGGCCTGAAGGGAGTGTCGAAAATGAGAAGAAGTGTTGGAAATGCAAGAAGGGGTCATCAGTGGGAGTGAGGACTCCTTGCCAAAGAAATAGGCACAGAAGCGGAGGTGACAAAAGAAGAGCTCAACATCATGACGGGCCCAGAACTCTAAGATGGGGGTGCAGGGATACAAAGGGAAGGCCTGTGCTGAGGACTGACAGCTCAGCATCAGAAATGGAGAGATTGGGGGGATATTGAAGACCCGAGAGGGGTTGGAACTGGGGCAAGGCATGGGGTCAGTAGAGGGAGAAGAGGGTAATGGGAAGGGGAGAAGTGTGGTGCTGGGGATGGGATACGAGGTCAGAGGAGGGTGGTGAGAACAACTGCAGGGGAAGAAGTAGAAAGATCCAGTGGAATGTTAAGACCCTGTTGTACTCTGGTTATATTAATACCATACCGACATTGTTCTTTGTTTTAGTATTAAATTAGCAATCTTGGAGACTTCAGGAAGGCAACCCTTGTGAAATGTGAACAAGTCACAGTAGGTGGTGATCATTAAAGGCTGAGGTTGTAGTGTGATGTTGGTTCGGAAAAGAGAGAGCTTAATTCTGCATGTATTCAGAAACTTCATCTGATTATACAGTACTTGATATCACACAAGTTTGGGATGTGTTGCCTTTGCCAGTAGTGATATCTGTCATATGATGAACACACCATATTACTAAAAACGTATATTATGGTTGTTACTCCTTTGAGTCTAGATTTTATTAAACGCATGATGAGCTGAAAATTGTACTATTTTGATAAGTGGAAGTCACTTGTTGTGTACTTTGGATTCTTGAGAAAATAAGATGGCTAGAATAAATGAGTAAAATTTTATGTGACAAATTACAATGGAATAAATATTCCCACTGACAGCATTTTGTGATGCACAACTGAACCGCATTGTTTGTCCCCTAATTAAGCATTGCTAACGCTGTCCTAGCAACAGGAGATCTGTTTATTTGATATAATGATGGTTATCTATCAAACTCCAATATGCTGGCTTGAGTGTTCCAGGACTTTTATTTTCAAGCTTTACATCATTTGCAAATGCATTACCTGTCTTGCTGCATTTATTGTCCTAATTGCTTTGATTGTAGCACAAATGTTTTCTTGCTATTGCCTATGCTTCATCCAGTATGAATCTTCAAATTAGATATTGCCTGAGGAATTAATCTGAAGTTGTATGTAGATGTGGCCTTTTAGGCAGGTTCCATCTAATCTACATTGTTATATCATTTATCAGAAAATAAATGGCCTAATTCTTCATTTGTTGCCCACAATCTTCCATCATTTGAGTATAATGCATTTTATTTCTTAAGATGTGAACAAAATTGACTCTGGTATTGCCATGTCCAGTTGCCTTGAGGACATTGAGAGTTAACCATTCAATATTGAACTGGAAAGTGTGACATGTAACTTGGACAAAATTGTGGGGATGGGGTGGTAGAAGGAATGTCACTGATGAATGTTAAATTTTATGATTATCCAACAGTGTAATTCATCATTTTGTTTTCTTGCTGTCATTCTGTAAATTTCCAGGACTACTGATTTCCAAGTCATAAGGTGCTATGGCTAGATATAAACTCCCAATCTCTGGATTATTGGCTCAGCATTATATCCATTTACCTGATGCATCTGAATTGGATTGCAGTATTTTCCTTATTTACCAAGTTACTGGAAATATTCAGTAATTAAATTAACAACCAAAGGTACTTGGTCCTACTTGAACAGAAACCTAATTTTTAATGATATTTATTGGGGTTAATTCAATTATCTTCCAACAGCACTATTTGGGACTAGGCAGTATAGTATGTCATTGTGTCTCTCCCCAAATATAGGCACCGAAAGTTATATCGCCAGCATAATCACCTGTCACAAGGTCTTCAGCGCATGGCTGGTTAAGTTAGTGCCATGAATGATTCACTGGTAGGTTGGACAGTATAATTTTGTAATTATAAGGTATAAGCATTGACAGTGGGTCAGATGATCCAGCTCGACGTATTTTAAATCAGTCGGATAACAAACAATTTTGACTCCTGGAGCACCATTTTATTGCTACCTTTGACTTATGTCAGAAATTGTTTAACTCAGATGGCAGGAGAATAAGGGCAAAGAGGAAAAAAAATCCAAGTCACTGCCACACCACAGAAGATTTTGTTGGAGTCACATCTCATGCAGCTACTTACAGTTTTACTTCCATGCTCATCACATTGCTGTTCATAGGAGATCAAATAGCCGTGTATAGAACAGGGGCTCTGGAGACCTGCTTCTGCAGATCTGCATTGTAACCTGCATTTCCCTGTCCACGTACATACAACAAGTGTTCCAGTTTGCTTGCCTACTTTCTTGGTGGAAAACTGCACATAATGCAGAAAAATCTCGGGTGAAGAAGAAGGGAAACAAAAAGCATTGGGCTTAAAGCCATTTTCTAAAAAAAAGACTTCCCATCTTCATGTACTTTCTATCTGTTTAAATTTACTTTCTACTATGTTTTTGGCTTGACTCATGTAACACCATTGTGATCAACTACTGGCGATACCTTTTATTGTTAATGGAGTCACTATTATATGTCAGGTCCCAGTGTGGAAGTGAACTATGAAGGCCAAGTATCTTTGTTTTGATCTTAAGTTTGTGCTGAGGTAGCCGAGCTCAGCCTGATTGGTCACTGGGACACTCTAATTGCCTTTCGTGCTCCAGGGCTCAGAAAGTGGAAGAACAAAAGGGGCAGAATTTTTCATATTTTCTGATGATCACAACACTAGATTTGCATACAAGGCCGATGAGGGCAGGATCAAGCTCGTATGTAATGCTCCTTTGCAACCTTTACCCACAGAAAAGTTGCTGGGCACCTCTCATGAAACCAAAGTCCAGCAAAGAGGCAAACCTTGGAAAGTAATTCACTCCTGTGTTGACATTGTGTGGATGAGCCTTATCAAATTTGGCTTTTAAATGCAAGGAGAACAGAGAAATGCAGAGGGGAGGATTGCACCGAGTTTTTGAAAAAAGGATGTTAGAGCAAGAAACAATATGGCATGTGGCACAGTGAGTAGAACCAAAGCCTCTCAGATGCAGCCATCTAGGTTCAATCCCGACTTCTGGTGCTGTCTGTGCAGAGTTTGCACATTCTCCCAGTGACTGTATGGGTTTCCTCTGGGCGTTCTGGTTTCCTTCCACATCCCAAAAACGTGCATGTTGATAGGTTAGTTGGCTGCTATAAATTGCCCCTAGTGTGTATGTGAGTAGTAGAATCTTGGGGGAGTTTATAGGAATGTGGGGAGATAGAATGAGTAAAGGTAGGTTTAATGCAAACATGTGCTCGTTTGGTTGGTATGGACTCGGTGGGCCTGTATCTTTCTACGATTCTACTTAAATTCTGTGACGATGTGGTAATGTGTAATTGTTATATAAATTATTGTGCATTGGTTATTTGCAACAAGGAAAACAAAAGAGACAAATGCAAAGGTGCAAAAATGGTGTTATAATGTAACAGTAGCATATATTATAGGAGAAAGTGAGAAATCAGAGGCTAAGCATGGTTTTTTAAGTTCCATTTTTCTTAGCTACTGTCTAGGAATGTAAGACACTCCCTGATTTGTGTGCAGGATTAAAGTTTTGGATGTAATTGGGTTTTTTCAGGAGTTTAAGAACTGATGAATGAAAAAGAACTGATACAAAAGAGAAAATTGATATTATTGTTACAGTTTAGACAGTGAAAGGAAACGCGATCCAAGGAGATCTTTACTGATTCTTTCTGTTACCCATCTCTTCTTGACATGTATCCTTATGAACAGAAGACTCACAATGCCTCACTTTAATCTGTTGTAAAAAGTGAAAGATTTATACAGGCATTGAACATGCATCAACTGATGTGATGCACATAAATTATTCAGTGAAAGAACTGTGTGTACAGAAATCAGAATCGCACCTGCACAAAGTGTGCACAATACTAAACAAATTACAAAGTTCAATGTTGTAAATTTAGCTGCCCAATATTTTCACTGGGTGATCTCAAGATATCAACATACCTTAGTCACTTCAACAACACATACTTGAAAGTCGCATTAGAAAAGATCACTAGTACAGCATTACCTAGAATTGGAAGGTTTTAGATGACACTATCCAGTGTAGTCTTACTAATTTAAGCATGGGAATAGATTGCTCGACATTTTAAGCCTGTTCTGTCACTCCATATGAACATAGCTGTTTTGTGTCCAAATTCCATCCATCCACCTTGGCTTAATACCACTTTTATATGCTTGGATAGCAAAAATCCATTTGAGCTCAGGTTTGAAATTATTGATTAAGCTATCATGTACTGCTTTCTGTGGGGGATGGAGTAATTGACATTTATACCTGTCTTTATGTGAAGATTTCTAACTTCTTTACTAAGTGGCATGATGTTAAGGCTTTGTTTCCTTATTCCTGACTTCCTTAGCACCCAAACATGTTTTTCTCTATCATACCACTTTCCTCTAACTTACTAAAATCCTTCACCTGCTGTGTTGTGTAATCACCAGACTGGACTGGATAATCTTTCATTTCTTAACCACTGAAGGCCAGCTGACAGTATTCCAATGAATCTGCAATACACTCATTCCTAGGTGTCCAAAGTCACGTATAGCATTCCAGGTATGGTCACATTTCTGAGCTTTAATTTTTGTAAACAGTTCAGGGAAGCCTAACCATGAGGGTATAATGTCCACTTGTCAATGGCTTGCAATTCATTGGACAGCTATGGAACTGCAACAGTGATGGTTTTCGAAAAGAAAAAATCTGCAAATCCTTCGACCACTCAGAATCACAAGCCTTTTTCAGCCTCCAGTTCAGGATCAAGGGTGGTGCAGCTGGTCGTGTTGCTCCTTGTGACCTGTGTTCAATCCTGACCTTGGATGCTGTCTTTGTGGAGTTTGCACATTCTCCCTGTGACTGTATGGGTTTTCCCCGGGTACTCAAGATCCTCCAGCATTCCAAAGATGTGCTGGTTGGTTGGTAATTTGGATACTGTAAATTGTCCCTAGTATGGGTGAGTGGTAGGAAAATTGGGGAGAAATTGATGGGCATGTGAAAGATAATGGGTTACAAGGAATCAAATAGGGGAACTGAACTGATAGAAATGCTCTGATTATTGATTCAATGGGCTGAATAGCCTCCATGTTGTAAGTAAAAGAGAAATATTAAAACAAAATATCAGAAATCTGAAATAAACAAGGTTCCTCCTATCCGTATGTTCCCTTCAGGACACCTGGTCCACTTTTCCATCTCCACCAACCACTCTCATTCTCATGGCACTTTCCCATGCAACTGCAGGAGGTGCCACGTGCTCTCTTCCCACCATCCAGGGACTGAAGCAGCTCAAAGCAGCAATTCACTTGTATCCCTTCCAATTTAGTGCACTGTACTCGGTGCTCATGATGTGGTCTTTTCTATATTGCTGACAGCTTTACAGAACACCTTAGTGTAGTCCACAGTGATGATCCTGAGCTCCAGGGACCTGTCGCTTTGTTTTCCTACCCTGCTCTCACTCCAATTTCTCTATCTTTTGCTTCCTGCACTGTTCTAACATAAACTCAAAGGTCTGTGCCTCATCTTCTGTCTGGGCAGTTTGCAGCTCCCAGGCTCAATATTGAAGTCCATAATTCCCTGCCTGGGAAAATGCAGGCCTGGAGAACTGCTGCATACTCGTAATCATTTCTCATAAGCACGCTGGACAATGCATCATACATGTCAGTATGAATCTGCATTACCTTTGCCATCAACACTCCCCGATTTGGATCCTCGTTCTGGCACTCCGGAACAGAGCCATTGTGTGGCCTTGCACTCTGAGGAGTTGGCATTAAAGTATTGCTGGCTTGCTCAAATAACTATAGCCCACAGCCACACAGAGTACCTTTCTTGTAATCTCTTGACCTGATGGTGGCATGTTTGTTTTGGGAGTCAGGCCTATGAGTGACATAATTAGAGCATTGACTTGTTGGCCTGGGAGAGATGCTGACATGGTTTGCTTTTCGGGAAAGTGGGTATAGATGATTTTGTGGAAGATGTGGACTGCTTCCCATGTCGTGGGAGTCACTCTCAACATGGCAGACATTGATGATGAAATTCATGATTGAATTCAATGTACCAGCACAGCCTTTAGCTATCTGAGAAAAAGAGCAATGGAAGATCAATCTCAAATCTGACACAAGGCTCATTCGTCTATATAAATGGACATGCCAAGCATTTGGTGCTATGTGGAGAGGAAAGGGCAGATTAACCAATCACATTCTTTCTCCTGTGTTATCCTTGCTTCTTGGGGCTGTGTGCTAATGTTGTTGTTATCCTCCTTGACTTCAGCACCGACATCTCTAGTATGATTAACCTTTGGGACTGGAAGAGTCTCTTTCCATCTGCCGAAATTGCATTCTGTCGCTCGTAACTTCATCTGGCAAGTCAAAAAGAAAAGTGTATGTGCAAAGTAGCTGCAATAATGGCTTGTGTGTGTGTGTGTGTGTGTGTTTGCATATTTTACAGCAGTCCTTAGAGTGTTGGAGTTTGAAGGGTCAAAACACCAACTTGGACCACACTAGTGGGATGTGGATTTTTTTTGTCCCCAAATCCATGGGGATGTCTTGCTGCCTGTTAGTTCTCTGGCCACTGCTCCCATTGGTGCTTCATTACAACACTGTGTACTCTGCTCTCCACTCATCCAAAGGTTTATACAGATTTTTGTCTGGGGGCCTACTTCCTGTGCAGTAGAACTACCTTCATAATCATTGCACTAAAGCACAAGGGAACGACTGCCAGAAGTGGTGTGTTTTAGAAGTCAGGAGCACTTTTAAGTGCTGGAGCCCTGACATCAATTGACATCAAATGCAGGATAGATGTGCAGTATTTTCATGGTCTCATGGTCACCTTCCACTAGATGCTCCTTGGGTGTACTGGCAAGAAGGGTCCCCAGATTGAGTCCTCTTTAATGCTTGTGCATTTAACTGAACAACCTAATTATGTCTGACAGAGCATCATGGGGGCTGCTGTTATTTGCTAGGCTAGATTAAGATGGGTCCATTGAAGCATCGTACAGACACCAGGAGCCTGTAGCAACTATGCAGTTTTGGAGGATTTCAGAGTCTTCGGCTGGGGTAGATGGAGATTCAAACTGTGAAGCAATGAAGTCCCAGAGGAATCCTCAGGCCTCTGTTTCAAAATATTAACAGGACAAAGAGAACAGTTTCTAATAAAAATGTCTTTGACATAGAATTTCATTTGAGCCATTGCTGAACAGCCATTGTAGCTGCCAGAAGTTGAGTGTAATTGCCCTTTTTCACAACAATGAATTTTCCATTGCACATGAATGAGAAGTCACATTGACAGAACATGAACAGCTCCAAGGAGGTTCCCTTACTCCCTACCTCGGCTCTACAAAACTACTTCCACCCTTGATTTTTCCCTCTTCCCCCTGCAGCCATCCTGAAGAGTACAAGGAATTGCAAATGCAGTACTTCCAGTTGTCACAAGTTTTAATGAAAGCTTATTGATTGATTCCCACTGTGCAGCTCCACAAATATTACCTTCTGTGCTGAGTATCTTTAAAATGTGATTAATACTCCAACAGTTAACTGATCTAATTAAAATTGGCAAAAGGAAAATAATATAATTCATGTCTATTGTCCACTTGGCATCCTTGTCAGTGTATTCACTGTAATTAATTGTATAGTAATGGTGGGTGTTTCAGGCTGGTTGCAGTTTAGAAATGAATGCAGTAGACTAATGGGATTACTGTCACCTTTGTAAATACATTCAAAAAAGCTAATGAAAGTAGTTTAGTTCAGCTTTTCATTATTAAAGACCATCACTAGAAATGCTGCATAGTACTTGAAGGTACATTTGTACTATATTTTTAGCCTAGAATCCTGAACTAGCTCCAGATAGATTTATACTATTAAGTTATGCTCACTTTCTACAGTAATAGAATCTTAGTCCAGTTTTGTTACTTAGAAGGCTAGATTGAACAGGATAAATGAATTAAACTTAGTAATGTATAGTGCGTCAAATCTGTTCGCAAATCCTAGACTCCCATAATCTATCTTAAACCAGTCACTATATTGGGTTTGTAACTTATTCAGAGGCTGAAGCAGTGTTCTCATGCAGTACTGATAGAAACAATCCATGTAAAAACACAAAGCAAGTTATGCTCCAGCATATGACCCGTCTAACTGAAGCACAGTACTGTTCATCTTCTTAAAACATTGCAGTTAATTTCTCTCAATAAGAGGTTAATTGCCATTAACAATGACCTGGCTGTGATTCCAGATGTTCCCATGCTCCTTGTATCTGCCAAAGCCACTAAAGATAATGCAGTAGATTTTGATTTCGGTATCAGTTATGTATACCTTAATTTCCCTTGAGTCACATATTTATCAGGCTTTGATCCTATTTACAGCCTTGCACACCTGTAAGTATATGTTTGCTTTTTAAAATTTGGTCACTCAGTATGTACTTCACAAAGGTAAGTGCAGACATGGATCGTTATCTGATGGATGGCTTTGACATTAGAGTGGAATGTCAATTTCACTGCCCAGTTTCGAAAGATGCATCATAAGGCTTAAAGCAAACTCATTTACTCACCACATATCCCACAGGCAATGTATAATATATTACAGGTGGGGAATAAGAAATGGTTCTATATTTTGTTCAAAAAATTATTGAACTTGATGCAGTATTTAAGCTGTTTTTGTACAGTGCATCAGGATGGCAATTTTAAGAATGGAAAAATGCAGCTTTGCAAACTCATTGCAAGAGGACTTTGGAGTCATAGAGTTGTACAGCATAGAAACAGGTCCTTCAGCCCAAATTGTCCATGTTGACCTACATCCTTCTAAACCTTTCCTGTCAATGTACCTGTCCAAATGTTTTTTAAACATTGTAATTGTACTTGCATCTACTGCTTCCACATACCCACCACCCTCTGTGTGAAAAAATTGCCCCTTGGGTCCCCTTTGAATCTTTCCTCTCTCACCCTAAATCTGCGCCCTCTAGTTTTAAACTTCTCTACCCTGGGGAATAAAGAATGTGACCATTCACCTTATCTATGCCCCTCATGATTTTGTATACCTCCATAAGGTCATCCCTCAGTCTCTTACGCTCCAGGGAAAAAATTCCCCAGCCTATCCAGTCTGTCTTTATAACTCAAGTCTTCCAGTCCCAGTAACATTCTTGTGAATCTTTTTCTGCACCCTTTTCAGCTTAATGACATCTTTCCTATAGTTTGGTGAGTAGAACTGCACACAACACTCCAAGAGTGGTCTCACCAGTGTCTTGTATAGTTGTAACATGATGTCCCAACTCTTGTACTTAATGACCTGTCCAATGAAGGCAAGTGTGCCAAGCAAATTCTTCACCACCCAGTCTACCTCTGTCGCCACTTTCAGGGAACTATATACTTGTACCCCTTGGTCTCTTTGTTCTACAACACCCTCCAGGGCCCTGCCAGTTACTGTGGAAGTCCTGCTTTGGTTTAACTTACCAAAATACAACACTTCACACTTGTCCAAGTTAAATTTCATTTGCCATTCCTTGGCCCATTTTCCCAGTTGATCTAGTTCCTGTTGTAATCTTAGATTACCACCTTCACTGTGCACTATACCACTAATATTGGCATACTAGAAGTTTGTCATACTTAAAGTGAATGTGCATCTGACACAATGGTATAGGTCTCTTGCTAAAGATGTACTGCCTCAAATCCTTCAAGGCAGCAAGGGCTTACCCCCAGTACTTCCCAAAATAGTATTGTACTGTAGCTTGATTTGGCTGCATTAGAATCTGCTATGCCCATTAAAAATGTGGGCTCTGGAAATTGCAGGACTGGAACAAAATGGGCACAGGGAAGTGAAATATCAACCATAATATTACTTAGATCACCAGGAGTCTTTAGGAATTGATCAATTAACACTAATATTAGGCAATTTTTGGTTTGTTGAATCCTTCTTCTCCAGCCACAGTCTCAAATAGCATCTGGATCCAGATCAATTTTCTGCATACAGTTACAGATCTTTCTGCATTATCCAAAGTGTTTGTTAGGCTTTAATTTGTAAACAGCAAGGAAGGCACATTTTACATCTTTTGTGGCACATACTGCCCATTATACCTAATAGCAAAATGCTGTTAGTGTTTTAGTGCTAAGTGAATGTATCAACCTTTCAGATAAGACTTCCATTTTGGACTCATTACGTTATTCATGCCATCACTTTTTTAAAAAACTGAATCAGCTGGGGCTTGGTTGGAAGCAAGCACTCTGAGTCAGAGAATAGAAAAGTTCAAATTTTACTCCAGGGATTTAAGAAGAAAATTTAGGTAACCGTGCACTGTAGCACTGAAGGAATGCTGTTATGTTGGAAGAGCCATTTCTTGAATGAATGGTTAACTCAAGGCTCCATTTGTCTGTTCAAGTTTCTGTTATACAATTTTGAAAAAGAGTAGTGTTCTTCCTGTCCTGTATTTATTTTTCAACCAACAAAATCAACAATGATATTTATCATAATTGATGTTTGTAAAAGTTTTTTGCAACCAAATTGGTTGCATTCCTTCAACTTTAATAACTTTGGCAGTTGTAAAGAATACCAAGAAAATGGGTTTGTACACAATTTAGGGAAGCTGTAAGAAACATCTTGTGTAAGTAGAAAATATAAAACTGTCACAGTAGATAAAACTGTAAAGTGCCTAATAGTATCACGTACCAAATACACAGGAGAAACATCTTTATCCAGAAAGTAGAAGTTGTTGCCTGTATTGTGTACGCTGACTTGAAGAACAGGTTTGTACCTTGTGATGTGACTTTGATATATTGTGCCCAACTCCTCTGATAATGAAGTAATTGATACCAGCCATCAGCAGATAAAAATAACATGAAAATTGTGGTGTTATGTGTTATATGACCATTAATGTTAAAACTACTATAGTTCCTTACCACCAACCCCTATATATCAACAGCCTTGGGGTCAACATTAATCGAAAGCTGAAATAGACCAGCTAAATGAACATGAGCATGATGGAATATGGGAACTCTGACAAGTTGGCCATATTCTCAGCCCTCAAAGTCTTTTCAACTTCTGAGGTGCTCAGATCAAGAATGCAAAGGGATACATACAAAGCACTGGCCTAAATGAATGCATCCAAAACGGCACTCGAGGTCTGATAACACTTACAAGTACATTAAGTCATTTGTCTTATCAGTGGATTGAGTTTCCATCTCCTATTCAGCATCTGGAGGATGCCTTCATTTTACGATGAGATTGCCAGTTTAGTACCGGAAAGAGGAGTTTCTTCACTCAAAGAGTTGTGAATCTTTGGGATTCTCTATCCCAGAGCACTGTGGACGGTCATTAAGCATGTTCAAGGCTAAGGCCGATAGTTTTCAGAATCGAGTGATATGGGGAATTTACGGAATTCTTAACTTGAGATTGAGGGTCAACCGTGATCCTGATGAATGGTAGGATAGGCTTAAGAGGCCTGTTGTTCTGTGTTTCTGTTCCTTACACTCAAATTGTAGAAGTAGCAGGTGCAGTCAACAGAATACATTACAGCAGCTCACCAGGATTGCCTGATCAGCAGCTCGTCCCCCACAACTACACCACTAAAGATTACAAGAACATCATTGTTGATGAGAAAATTATCACATTCATGTTGCACATCCTCCTTACTTGGAAACATATTGGTGTTCCCTCATTGTTATTTAATGAAAGTCTGTGTGTGATTCTATACTAAACAAATATGAAGAAAGTATTATTGTCACAAAATTTGCAGTGGTTGAAGGAGAAGACATCAATTGGTTTAACCAGAGATGGATAATAAAGGCCAGCCTACCTATAATCCTCTTCATTTCAAGAACAAATAAAACAAAAAAAAATTGAGTGGCCAGAGCTCCAAAGTCTGAACTTTGGAAATTGATTGATCAAATTAAATTAGGCCATACTTTTATAAGTGAAGAAAGAGAGAGAGAAATGGCAGATGGAGTTTAATCCAGACTAGTGTGAGGTGTTGCACGTTGGCAGATCAAATGCAAGCAGAAAGTATACAGTAAATGGCAGGACCCTTAGGAGCATTGACATACAGAGGGATCTTAGGGTACAAATCCATAGCTCCCTGAAAGCGGCAGCACAAATGAATAGGGTGGTAAAGAAGGCATATATGGCACATTTGCCTTTATCAGTTGGGGCTTTGAGTATGAAAGTTGGGAAGTAATGTTGCAGCTGTATAAAACTTTGGTTAGGCCGCATTTGGAGTATTGTGTACAGTTCTGGTTGCTGCATTACAGGAAGGATGTGGAGGATTTGGAGAGGCTGCAGAAAAAGTTCACCGGTATGTTGCCTGGATTAGAGAGTATTAGCTATAAGGAGAGGTGAGACAAACTTGTATTGATTTCTCTGGCTGAGGAACAACCTGACAGAAGTATATAAAATGATCAGAGGCATAGATAGGGTAGATGGTCAGAGTCTTTTTCCCAGTATGGAGGAGTCAAATACAAGAGGACATAGGTTTAAGGTGAGAGAGGAAAAGTTTAAAGGAGATTTGTCAGGCAAGATTTTTTGTACAGATAGTGCTGGGTGCCTGGAGGATACTGCCCAGGGAGGTGGTAGAACCAGATACAATAGCAACATGGAAGCAGCATTTAGATGGCTACATGAACAGGCGGGATAGACCGGCATGGACTATGTGCAGGCAGATGGGATTTGTTTAAATTGGCATAGTTGGTCTGTTCCTGTGCTGTACTGTTCTATGTTCAATATTTTTATACAGAATTAAATGATTTGATATCATGTGACATTATAGAAAAATACTACTTTTTTATCACACCATATAACTAAAAGTTGATTCCAATTTGGCTAAAAATTGTCGAGGCTAAAAGTCATTAATTTTTGACCTGACTGTATCATTTCTCCCCCACTCCATCCATCGCCAAGTAACATTTATGTACTTCATAATGGCCTGACAGACAAAAAGCTAGAAGCAGATAACTTGCTTGTAATTTCTTAACCTGAATTCCTTTTTGGATTAAGTGTTTCAATAATCCTCATTTTGCTGTGGAGCTCCATCAGAATTAATCAATGTTTAAATTAAATAGTCATAGGCTATGCTAAAATTATTTGGCAAAACTTGTGCACAAGTGAACAAGATTATTTTTGCCTGAAAAACATTATGTTGTCAATTGCACAACATTAATGTACTTGAACGTGTGAAGTTCCAGTAGTTTTCATCCCATTTAAAAAAATTATGTAATGTTGTTCAAGTACTACCACTTAAAGATATAAGCAGGATTTTCAAATATGACCTATTAATTTTGCAAAACAAAATGTTGAAGGTCAGAAATAAAACAAAATAATGCTGGAAATACTCAGCTGGTCAAACAGTATCTATGGAGAGAGAAATGAGGGTTAATGTTTCAGTTTGATGGCCCCTAATTATTAATCTGAAATATTAACTTTTACTTTCTTGACAAGTCCTATATGACTTGCTTAGTAGTTCCAGCATTTTCTGTTTTAGCTAAAATATTATTGACGTTGCCAACCTGTCTGGATATGGTTAATGTAGAACTAGACTACAACGTTTGAAGAAGATGTTAACAAACTTGAGGAATAGATATGCAAATGGGAAGTTAACTACTTTGGGATAAAGTGGGATGTATGCATTTTGGGAGCATGAATAAGTAAACAAACTGTTCCATGGGAAGTAAAAATCCAAATGCGATAGGGGAGCAATGGCATCCTGGGTGAAAATTCACATATCATCAAAGGCAGACATGCAAGGCTAAGAAAAAAAATGTAAACAAAACATTTTTGGAGGAATAGAATTGAAAAGTAGAGAAGTTTGATTAAGCCTAAACAGACTTTAGTTTGGTCGCACTTAAGCTCTGTGCTGAATTTTTATCGTTATATTGTATTCAGGATATAGAGGCATTAGGGATGGTGCAGTCAAGGTTTACAGAGATTATTTCAGAATTGAGAGGCTACAACAGTCGGGAAAGACTGAACATATTGGGTTCCTTTTTGCTCAAAAAGAGAAAGCTATGAACTAATGTGTTTGGGATCTTTAAAATTATAGGTACCTGTGGAGAAGATATTTCCACATGTGTCAATCCAGAAACCAGGGGCCATAAACATAAGAGAATTTCTCATAATGCCAATAAGAAATCCATGGAAAAGATTGAACTCTGAGGGCGGTCAGAATGTGGAACCTGCTAACCCACAGAGTATTCAGGGAAAATAATATGGATGCATTTGATGGGCAGCTAAAAAGGTACATGAGTAGCAGGAAGTGTGAAACAAGTGAGCTGAAGGGAGAGCAAGAAGCTTGTGAGGAGATTTTAGGCCCTACGGTGTTCTGTGCTGTGGATACGATGTAAAGGAATATAAAATTTGGTAATCCAAAGGTTATGTGCAAATTGACCCAAATCCAATTTAGAGGGGTTGATCTTGAGTCTGTATGATACTGTAAAACAGATGTTAGTGAGTTGACAGTGATGTAAAGCTGATCAGCCAGGTCATCCACATTACCCAAGTGCACAAGGTTAAAATGATCCCTAAAGAGTGAGACGATGAACTTGAAAATTAGGATTGTCACAGTCCCTGAGAAAAGCATTATTTAGATACTTGTGTTAGTCCTGGTGGTGTGGCGCACAGTTAATAACTGAATATTATGATAAGTCTTTCAATTCCCCTCAGGAGTTCTCTTTTTGAACAGCTTCAAGGACACTTTGATGCATCCTAGCATCTGTATTTAACCTTTCAACTCTATTAGGGCTCCAATTTACATTGAAGCAGTTGCCTGACATTATTTACACTGTAAATGCAAATGAGCAGTATTGCACTTGAACTCTCAGCTGTAAATGCTGACATTATTTGCGCCATTAGATCAGTTCATTGGTGAAGTAATTTGTTACGGGGCTGAGCATCTTACAAGGCAGTTTTTCTGATTTAAGATGAGAAGGATTTCAATCGGAACAGCCCAGAGGCTGTGCTTGGCATTTTTTTTTGTTGAATTCAAATGAAGATTTGTTAATCAAAATGAAAGCAAGTGTGTTTTGAAAATTAAAGCATAATCTGCCGTTGGTGAAAATCGCTGCATACTGTTAGAATGCACAATTGGACCTATTAACCCAGGGGTCCTGAGCTGAGTCTGTATGATATAACTTGTGGTTTGCAACCACCGATGTTATGATGTAGTGCATATGCCAACCAAGAAAATGTGTAATAGATGATAAATAGCTTCAAAAAAGCTGCAACATGCCACAAAAAAATATTAACAGCCAACATATCACCAATAGCTTTGCATATCAGCTCATGAACAAAGTTACTTTCATGGCAACTGAACTGTGTTTTCAGTTGTAGTATGAGATTTTTGTCAGTTTTCAGGGAATTGGGTTTTTTATTGGATCAGCTTTTCCGTAAGAACTGAAGCCAAAATGATTTGCCTATGCAGTGGGAACAAATAGTTGTATTGAGAGTGCCATGCACCAGAGTTATCCAAAATGCAGCTGAACAACAATATTCAACCACTATGATGTATGAAGAAACATCTTTCTAGCCATGGCAGATATAGAAATTGTTAAATCAGATACTTTCAGATCGCTTTCTGCCATCATTTGATTGGGAGGAGGTTAATAGGAAAATCTTCCATGTTGTCAGTAGCAAGGCTGCACAGGAATAGATTAACCAGAAGTGGCAGGTCACTAGTTCACAGATCTTCAGCATCATAGTTAGATTGTTGTCATGCCCCATAACATTTATTGTTTCCTATGCAATCAGCTATTGATTTTCTGAAATTGATTTTAGTAAAATGATATTGACACTGAATATTTAGTTGAGGAACCTGCATTGGTTGCTTCATTTCTCCATTTTTCAACCTTGCCTTACTTGGTTAAATTTCTCAGCTTCATGGGGCAAAAAGCAAATTAAATCTGAAGAGAAGCAAAAAAGATTAAAGAAATCCATACACTTGTTAAAAGCAGTTGATAAACCAAGGTTATGGATATCATATGGACTTCTGACCTAGTGGTTTATTCAGCTGAGCGTATGTAAGAGAAACACATTTTTCAGATTAACAGATGTGGCATTACAAGACCCAAAGCCAACTTGCTGGAGGACAATATCAATGGTAGAGATTCATTTAACATGGCTGCTGAAATTCAGTGCTGTTGCATTTCCACATAGTTCTAGATTTTTCTCAGTGATTGCTGCATCTATCTGTGCATCCTTATTAATTAGTGTTGCCCATCTAACTGTGTGCAAAGGTTTTTCCCCAAAGGTATTTGGATATATTTTTGTCACTGGTTATCTGTTTCACAATTTATTGTATTGGGGCCTCAGATAATTTGTAATCATCTGAAACTGCTTCTTCAGTAATAGCCTCCATTTAGTTCTGACTTTCCACACAACTCTGTATAATTTTGAGAACTCACTGTAATGAGGGCCGCAAATCAATATCGTGCATAATGTGAATCACAAGGAAAGATTTTTTTTCTTTTACTATCTGGGAAGTAGAGTTGCCTGTGAAGAGCACAGAAAGAATACTGTGTCGATCAGGATCTCCCACCCCTCATAGCACCCACTGGATTTTTCTTCCATTAATTTCAGTGGAAGGAAAATTGGGTATGATGATGGTATGGGTGCAGTGATGGTATAACAGTGAAATTGTTGGGCTAGTAATCCATTCGACCTGGACTAACAATCCAGAGATTTGAGTTCAAGTCCAATGTAGCTAGTGAATTTAAATTTGGTTAATAATCTGGAATTGGCTGCTTTTGTGAATTTGTTGTAAACATTTGTTGCCTTTGTGCTACAAAGCATGCTGAGTTCATCAATTTCATCAACCTTGTCTCCAACTTCCACCCTGCCCTCAAATTTACTTGGTCCAGCTCCGACACCTCTCTCCCCTTTCTGGATCTCTCTGTTTCCATCTCTGGAGACAGGTTAACCACTGACATCTTTTACAAACCCACTGACTCCCTCAGTTACCTTAACTACACTTCTTCCCACCCTGTCACTTGTAAGGATGCCATCCCCTTCTCCCAGTTCCTTCGAATCTACCGCATCTGTTCCCTTGATGAGGCTTTCTGTTCCAGGGCATCCGAGATGTCTTCTTTTTTCAGTAAACGAGATTTCTCTTACACCACCATCAATGCAGCCTTCACTCGTATCTCCTCCATTTCCCATATGTCTACCCTCACCACATTCCACCAGCATCCCCCCCCCCCACCGACATAACAGGGACAGAGGTCCCCTTGTCCTCACCTACCACCCCACGAGCCTCTACATCCAACACATCATTCTCCGCAACTTCCGCCACCTCCAACAGGATCTCACTACTAGGCACATTTTCCCCTCCACCCCCCCCCCCCTTTACTTTCTTCGTGACATCCTTGTCCACTCGTCCCTCCCCACTGATGACCTTCCTGGCACTTATCCCTGCAACTGCACTAAGTGCTACACCTGTCCCAACTCCTCACTTACCACCATTCAGAGCCCTAGACAGTCCTTCCAGGTTAGGCACTGCTTCACCTGTGAATCTGAGGGTGTCATTTATTGCATCCGGTGCTCCCGGTGTGGCCTGCTCTACATCGGTAAGATGCGACGCAGATTGGGTGACCGCTTTGTCGAGCACCTTCACTCTGTCCACCACAAAAGCAAGGCCACCAACTTCAATTCCACATCCCACTCCCATACTGACGTGTCTATCCATGGCCGTCTCTACTGCCACGTTGAGGACAGATGTAGGTTGGAGGAACACCACCTCATATTCCGCCTTGGTAGTCTCCAACCTGATGGCCTCAACATTTGATTTCTCTAACTTCTGGTAACCCCTCCCCCCTTCTCCCCCCCCCCCTTTTTCTATTTTTTCCCCTTTGTTTTCCTTCATTCCTGTGGTGTCCTCACCCCTTCTCTTTCCCCTTCCCCAGCCCTCATGACCTGCCCATCTATTCCCCATCTCCTTCCCTTTATTTCATGGTCTACTGTCCTCTCCTCCCAGATTCCTCCTCCTTCAACCCTTTGCTGCTTCTACCCATCACCTCTCACCTTCTTGCATCATTCCCCCTCTCCCACTCACCTACCTTCCCCTCTCACCTGGACTCACCTATCACCTGCCAGCCTGTGCTCCTCCCCCTCCTCCAACCCTTTTTCTGGCTTCTGCCCTTTTCCTTTCCAGTCCTGACGAAGGTTCTTGGCCCGAAATGTCGACTGTTTATTTCCTTCTATAGATGCTGCCTGACCTGCTGAGTTCCTCCAGAATTTTGTGTGTTGCTCCAGATTCCAGCATCTGCAGACTTTCTTGAGTCTCCCTCCTGCTATATTTCCTGTGTTATTATAGTGCACATCAAAACTACTTCATTGGCAACAATGACCACAAAACAATCTGCTGGAGGAACTCAGCAGGTTGAGCAGAATCTGTGGGAGGAAAGGAATTGTTGACATCCTCCAACAGATTGTTGCTCCAGATTCCAGCATCTGCAGGCTCTTGTGTTGCCAATGACCACAAAACTACAAGATTGTTCCAAAAGCCCATCTGGTTCACATATGTTCTTCAGCCACATTGAGGAAGTCTACCTGGTTTGGTTGATGTGCAACTCCAGACCCACCAGTATGGTTGACTTTTAAGTGCCCTCTGAAATGGCCCAGTAAACCACTCAGCCATACCATTACACCTAAATTGAACCATAGAATAAAAGTGGAGTACCAAATTCAGACACCGCAAAGTTACGTCTGGCCAAGTCAACCTCGCAAATCCTCTGTACATTACTATGCAACTTCGCTATGTTTTCCTTTCTGCACTCTAATCAGGTAACGCTTAATATTCAGGTGAGACAAAAGTCTACTTCATGGTCTAATGGGTTTCACAGCTTGTGGTGTGTCTTACTGACTAGCTGCATTATTACTTATCTTCTCTGTAAGCATACTGTATAAGTGTCAGCTGCAACTCACTTCGTAGCACTCTTGTGTCTGAATCAGTAGGTTGCGAGTTAAGTCCCGCACCAGAGACTTCAGCATGAATAATGCAGGCTGGCGCTGCTGAAAGTGCTGTCTTTAGGATGCCATCTGCTCGCTCAGGTCATCAGAAAAAAAATCCCATGACACAATCTCAAAGCCTTTGAGGTGAGTTATGCTGGTGTCCTGGCCAATATTTTTTCCTCAATCATTGTTTTTAAACAACATTATTATCACATTGCTATGTATAAATGGGCTGCTACATTTCCCACATTACACCTGTGTCTGCACATCAAAATATTTCATCAGCTATAAAACACTTACAGTCATCCTAACAGTGATGTGAAAGCTTCTATAGAAATGCAAGTGAGACAAAGGACTGCAGATGCAAGTGTTTCCTTACTTTGATACCATGATTATTAATAGGTTAATTTTTGACTATTTCATCCTTTGATTTCTGGGTTACCCCAGGCAACAAGGCTTTGGGATCACAGGGCCAGGTATAACTTTCCTGCTTGAGCAGCCTGTAAAATAGTCAACTTCCCTTACCTAGAGGGCAAGTCACCTTTACCTAGAAAATGGATTTTAGCTGTTTTTGTTCATTGTTGCACCAACACCAAATCATGTCTTCTGCAAAAGTACATAAAATTGATCAAAATCTACAGAAACAGCTTTAGGGTGGCTTATACCCAGAAAGGAGCACTAACGCTGGACGTTCACAGTTTTGGATGGGACAGCCTCAACATTTTATGGTGCAGCATTCAGAGAAGATATTAGATGTCCTAAAAGACAAACTCTCCATGGCAGCCAAACGGCTCCCATGGTTGAGACAAAGGATGAAAGGGAGAGGGAGAGAACTCCCACATTCCCTCAAATGGATGTGGAAGTCCTGGTTAACAAGATACATGCCAGAGGTGGAGTCCTGTGTTTTGGAAGTCATAAGAACTTTATACCCCTCTCACCAACAATGCTTTGCTCCTCTGCTGGAAGATCAGGTTGCAACTTTGGTTTGCAAGGTTGTGCATCATCCAGTACATGAAAGCGAAATCTCCACATCTAC
This sequence comes from Pristis pectinata, assembly GCF_009764475.1. Lineage (NCBI taxonomy): Eukaryota > Metazoa > Chordata > Chondrichthyes > Rhinopristiformes > Pristidae > Pristis > Pristis pectinata. Next base: position 23,987,515 of record NC_067408.1, on the reverse strand, counting down.
TTAGTGCATACTGTAAGATGTCCCAGAACCAATCAAGACAATTAAATCTTGAGGAGATCAAAGGCATTTTCCACCACCATTATGGCACTTCTATAACTCTTATCTTTATGCTCAGCTGCTGTGGTTGAACAACATACCGGTGCGAGGGGCCAGAGAAGTTGAGCGGAGGCATTTTCCCCTGGAATCCATCCTTTTGAGCAATGAAAATGTGTAGCACTGCAGTCTCCTTCAGGAGGAACTAGTGAGGAACCATGTGGCACTATGAGGAAATTCTTCTCCTGATTCACAATAAGCCAAACATTCAGTGAGCAGAAAGCTTTCCTGTTGATGAAAAACCCAAGTCATAGGGAAAGTAGAGCTTGATACTGGTCCAAAAGGAAATGATCAGGTGGAGGCAGAGGGAATGCTTGATGTGCTAATTGATTACTTTTCACCTCCATCAAGATAATGCCTCTGATAACATCTCAGTAAAGAAGGGGGTGGTAGAGAAATTCGATGGGATATGAGTAGATAAAATAATGTTACTTATAAATAACATGAAAAGCAGTGTTCAGAGTTGAAAGATCACCCAGTGAGGATGGGGTTGTATATTAAACTCGTGAGAGAAGTAAGAATGGACATTACGGAGGTTCAAGCCACAATCTCCCATAGATTTGGAAGTGAAGCCAGGAACCAGGAGACTGAAAACATTATGATCCTATCCAAAATAATAAGATAAATCTAGAAACCGCAAACCAATCTAGCGGCATTATTAGGGAAATGCTTACAGAAACTAACTTGGGACAAATTTATCAACATCAAGTAAAAATATGAGGTAGTAAATAAAAGCCAGCATACATTTGTAAAGCAAAATTGAATTTGAGTTTTTTGATGAAGTGGGAGAGTGGGTTTATGAGGGGAGTGCAATTATATACAAGGACATAAAAAGGATATTTGAAAAAAAATCACATAACATTTATTAGCAAAATTGCAGCTCATAGAATTATAGGGGAAATAGATATAAAATAGGATGGATGGTATTAAGCTGGAAAGGGTGCAGAAATGATTCATCAAGCTGGAGACGGTGCAGAAAAGATTCACGAGGATGTTACTGGGTCTGGAGGACTTGAATTATAAGGAGAGACTGGGACATTTTTTTCTGGAGCATAAGGGGTGACCTTTATAGAGGTATAAAAAATAATGAGGGGCATAGATATGGTGGATGGTCACAGTCTTTTTCCCAGGGTAGGGAAGTCTAAAACTAGAGGGCATACATTTAAGGTGCAAGGGGAAAGATTTAAAAAGGAGCTGAGGCGAAACTTTTTTGTTTCACACAGAGGATGCGAGGTATATGGAATGGGCGACCAGAGAAAGCTAGAGAGCCAGGTACAATCACAATGTTTTAAAGACATTTAGACAGGTACATGGATAGAAAAGTTATAGAGGGATATGAGCCAAATGCAGGCAAATGGGACTAGCTTAGATAGACTTCTTAGTCAGCATGGGTGAGTTGAGTTGAAAGGCCTGTTTCTGTGCTGTATAACTCAATTACTCTAAAATTGACTCAAATCAGAGGTGTGAGGAATTGTTGTTTTCAAGTTGGTAGAGAAAATGGAGACATATAACACAGAGGCAAGGTGCCAACCAGGGTATTGTCATCAGTTCTGTGCACCACACTTTAGGAAAAATGTCAAGGTGCTGGAAGAGGTGCAGCAGAGATTTAACAGAAGTGATCAGGGATATAGGATGTCAGGTACATTGGTATTGGTTTTGGTTTATTGTCACTTGTATTGAGGTACAGTGAAAAACTTGTCTTGCATACTGTTTGTACAAATCAATTCATTTGACAGTGCACTGAGGTCGTACAGGGTAAAAACAATAACAATACAGAGTAAAGTGTCACAGCTACAGAGGAAGTGCAGTGTAGGTAGACAATAAGGTGCAAGGTCATAACATGGAACCCAAAAATAGTTTTGGCAATGAAGGATGCCAATCAGCTAATGGAACCCATGCCAGCATTTGCTACCATGTGGCACACTTGACCATGCCAGCATGGAAGTTGGTATTGTTCTACCAATAGCAGAGAAAGTCAAGGGGGTATTTGATAGAGGCATTTAAATTAAGAAGAGTTTTCAACGGAAGACAAGGTTAAACAGTTTTCGATGGCAAATGTTGGTAACATAAGGTCACATATTTAAGGTAATTGGCACAAAGCTAGAGTTGGTATGATGAAAGCAATTGTTACAATGAATTTTTATGATCTGGAATAAGTTTCATGCATGGATGGTGGAAGTAAATTATGATAATTATTCAAAAAATGGAAAGTGGGATAATAGGAAGTGGGATAAATTGAATAAATTCTTCAAAGAATCAACTTGGCATGGTGGTAAAATAGCTTTATTTGTACTGTATCATTCTTTGTCTCAATGAGAGTGTCCCTTTAAGAGCATTTTCATCCTACCTCCATAAAATGTTGCTTTCTCTCATGTGATTTACTCAGATTGTTCTGTAACAACATCAGCACAATGCAGAACTGGTTTTACATCGCGGTGTAGCAGTCATTTTCTGAGCCATGTGCTGTTTCACACTCGTGGGTTTTGGTTGAACTTGAAATTGCTCCTTCTCCTTGCATGGTTTCCTCACTGAATGAGTATGCACAGAAGAGTGGCGTTGGTGCAATGACACATGAGCCAAATGCAGAGGTACAACAGCTATTATTTGCATTAAATTGTGGTTGGAGTTGTGTTGCAGACTGCAAAGGAATCTTGGGATTCAGCTGAACTTTTAAAATGGTCTCGTGTGTAGTTTGCTGGAGACTTGAATATGTTGGAGCTCTTGTGTGATTGCAGTTGTAGTGACAGCATTTTTGACAATATAGTGAAATTCCTTAATTGCTATTGATGGCAATTCAGTGGTTTCCCCAGTCCCTGTCGCTAACACCATCAAACAATGTATGTGTATGCAAGTCCAATACCTTTTGGTAAATTATCCATTTCCCTCAACATTTTGTTTCTTCCTCAGGATTATGCATTGCAATATGTTTTACTAATTTTATTTAGTAAGGTTTCATTCTGTTTTGGTTTTCTTCCCCAAACTTAATCCCGTCTTTCATAAGCAGGTAGCACACACTGTTTCACAGATTCACAAGCACTGGCTACCGTCCAGCAAGTCATCCCACTCTCATTCTTCACATGTTAGCTAGGATAATCAAGTTATCCATGGCAAACAGCAAAGGTGACCATGTTTTAATCACGTAAGAAACAGGAGCAGGGGTAGGCTAGCCAGCTCACAGGCCAGCTTCACCATTCAGTCAGATCACTGCTAATCCAATATTGGCCTCAACATCATCATCTTGCTCTCTCCCCATTCCCCTTGATCCTTTTGATAATGTCTGTCAATCTCTACCTTGAATACATCCAATGACTCTATGTCCACAACTCTCTGGGTAGAGAAATCCAACAATTTACATATCTCCAAAAGAAGAAATTCTTCCTCATCTCTGTCTGAAATGGGCAACACGTTATTCTGAAATTATGCCCCTGTCCCCTCAGAATCTCACGTTTCAGTAAGATCACCTCTCATTTTTCTATACTCCAATGATCATAGGCCCAAATTTTTCACTTCCTTAACCATTTTAGAGAGTCATTAGGGGACTTTAAAATGTAAGAAAAAGGAACGCAAGAAGGCGATCCATCCCTTCAAGCTCGCCTGGTCGTTCAGTTAGATCATGATTGAACTGATCTTTGCCTGCAACTCCACTGTAATTCCAAGGATTTATAACCACTTTGAAGAAAGAATTTCCTCCTCAACTCGGTCTTAAGTGGCTAACCTCTTACTTCAATCTTTGCCCCTTAGTGCTTGGCTCTTTCACTAGGGAAATATCATCATAATATCTACCCTGTTAAGCTCTCTCAGAATCTCACATGTTTTAATGAGATGACCTCGTTCTTCTAAACTCCAGAAAGTATGTTTTGAATCAATGGTAATTCCCAGGCAGAGTAGCTTGGTGGCATCCATCTGATCTCCAGGTAATGGTTGCTGCATTGGTATTCTCAGGTCACTTCCCATCAAAGGACGAACCAGCCCTAAATCTGCTGAATTTCTGAGGTAAGGTGGATGTTTCTAGACTAATAGGCTCTTCCAAAATTAGTTATGCTCCCTCCAATCCACTTGACTTGTCATCTGCTATCACACCAGCAGGAGACAGATGTGGGACCCTTCTGGTTTTTATAATTTAGTATGATATAAAGTGCTGTGTTAATCCACTGAGATAAAGGGCAATGACAAATGTTAATACATCAATAAATGAGTGGGTGCAAATAAAAAATCTCTCTGCAAATTTATGCTTTGCAATTCTTTTAATTTGAAGAAGGAATTAGAAAAGACAGGTTGTCTTTCAATTCCATGTTTTCCACAGAGCACTTAAAATCTGTAATGTCGAGGCCTCTACTTGTCAATTAATTGCTGGGAGAAAGTTCTGCATAAATATATCCTGAGCCCTGGAAGTAAATGGCTGAAAGTGGAGAATGTTTGTCCATTCAGATCTCCACAATTCACGCCTAGCTGGCTCTCCACTTTGACATCTTTTGCTGCAGTCCCTCGGGGGTTTGAGAATTTTCCTGTGGCCAGTCAAAAATAAATAATCCTTCACCCAACAAAATTACAAAATACTGACTTCATAATTGATACATTTTCTATGGCTAAGTGGACGAGATGGCACATAAAAGAATAAAGCCTGTATTTACATTTTACATCATAATATCATTCATATGCCCTAGAGTGCTTAAGAAGTGTAATCTAGATGGAAGCATTGCATTACAAAGTGATGTTAATACATTCAACAAAGCAGTGGTAAATGGATTTCTCTGTAGGGTAATAGAACACCATTCAGTTCAGAATTAAAAAGGAAAAGTACAGTAAGCAAAAGAAATAAAAGCATGAAGAGGTAAAATCAGTTCCTTATACTTTGCCAGTCAATAAGATCATGGCTAATCTTTAACATCCACACCATATTCTTGTATTAACCCTGTATCTTTTCATTCCCTTAACATCCAACAATCTCTCTCTTGAATATACTCAGCAGCTGGGTCTTCACAGCCCTATTGGATAGAGTATTTCAAAGATTTGCTGCCTTCTGGATGAAGAATTTTTTTCTCATATCAATCCTGAATGCCCATCCTCTTGGTTGGAAACTGACCTCTTGTTCTGGATGCGCCAACCAGGGGAAACATTATTCCTAATCTACTCTGTCAAGCCCTTTAAGAATTTTTTTTATATTTCAGTGAGAACATCTCTCTTTTAAATCCTAGAGAGTATAGACCCAGAATGCTTAATCTTTCCTAAATAGGGCAAACATGATATACCAGAGATCAATTTAGTGTATTTATTCATGTGTTCTTTCTATTGCATGTATATTCTCTCTTGGGTAAAAAAGCCAGACTTGTATTAGAAGATATGCATATAGGGAACAGGAGCAGTAGTCGTCCGGTTGGCCCTTTGAGCCTGCTCTGCCATTCAGAAAGATCCCTCCTGATCCAATTTAGCCTCAAAACCACTTTCCCACTCATTCCCCATATTCATTGACTCCCTGTACAAAATATCATTAGTCCTTTCATCTAAATCATTGATAAAAATTGTGAATAGCTTGTGCCTCAGCACGGATTCCTACAGCACTGCACTAATCACAGCCATCTAACCTGAAAATGACCCATTCCTACTCTGTTTCTTATCCAATAATCAACCCTCAATCCACGCCAATATATTTCCCGCAGTCCTGCGTGGTGCTTCATTAAAGGTCTTCAGCATAGTCAAATACACCATTTCCACTGGTTTTGTCTTACCTATTCTGCTAGATACAATTTTAAAAACGAGCAGATTTGCTTGACAGGATTTCCCTTCCACGTTGATTTTGCCCCATCCTATTATTGCATTTTACGCGCATACTTCTAATGTCAAGCAAGTTGGTCTGTACTCTCTTTTGCTCTCCCACCTTTCTTTAAATAGTGGGGTTGCATATACCTCTTTTGAATATGTGAGAACTGTTCTAGAATCTGTGATTTTGGAAAACAATAATTAGTGCCTAAATGCATTAAAAGGTATGAAAATGAATGAGTAATGATTAGCATTTAAAGAATTAAGGCTATCTCCATAGCCACCTCTTTCAAAGCCTTGGCTTGCAGGTCATTGTGTCCCAGGGATTTATCAGATTTCAATCCTATCAATTTCTCCAATCATATTTTTTTAATTAATGCTCATATCATAAGATAAGATAATATATTTATTTATTAGTCACACGTACATCGAAGCACACAGTGAAATGCATCTTTTTGTGTTATTGAGAATATGTTGGGGGCAGCCCGCAAGTGTTGCCACTCATCTGGTGCCAACATAGCATGCCCACAGCTCCCAACCTGTATGTCTTTGGTATGTGGGAGGAAACCGGAGCACCCAGAAGAAACACACACAGACACGGGGAGAATGTACAAACTGCTTACAGACAGCAGCGGAATTGAACCCGGGTCTTTGTAGAGGAAACCGGAGCACCCAGAGGAAACACACACAGACATGGGGAGAATGTACAAACTGCTTACAGACAGCGGCGGAATTGAACCTGGGTTGCTGGTGCTGTAATAGCTAGACCACCATGCTTTCAGCTATTCATTCACTTAATACATTTGTTCTCTGTTATTTCTAAGAGGGTTTTCTGTCTTCTTCTCTGAAGATCAAGAGAGAGAGAGAAAAAATAGTTGTTTAATTTCTCTGCTATTTGATTATTGCCCAATATAATTTCTCCAGTTTCACTCGCTAATATTCTACTCCCATATTCTACTTTCCCTTGTTCATGGTCCTCTGCTGAACTCTGCAATTGTCCCATTCTTCAGGCTGACTGCATTATAGGCCTTTTCCTCAAAATTCGCATATGCCACAGCTGGACCACTTTTCTGATTGCATTTGTTCCTTAAAGCATTATAATTTTGCTGTAAACTAAGTATTAATTCAATTGTAGCCATTTTCATACCTTTTCATGTGACCAGCTCACACCTCTTATCTTTGAAATTTACTTTGTTTAGATTTAAAATTCTGGTTTCAAATTGAATTAAATCACTTTAAATCTCGATATAAGATCCTATCATATTATAGTTACCCTTCCCTAAAGGCTGCTTAACTACCAAATTATTAATTAGCCCTTTCTCATTGCACAATACAGCCTGTCCCCAGGTTACAAATGCCTGACTTATGGACACCCATAGATAAGAATGAGCATCCTCTACGCTGGTGAGACCAAACGCGGACTAGGTGACCATTCTGCGCTCCATCCATAACCACGATCTGCATCTCCCCGTTGCCAGTCACTTTAACTCCCCCTACCACACTATCACAGATATGTCAGTCCTCAGCCTCCTCCACTGCCAGGAGAATTCCAAGTGCAAACTGGAGGAACAGCACCTCATTTTCCGTCTTGGAACCTTGCAGCCTAATGGCATGAACGTGAAATTCTCCCACTTAATGTAATCCCCCCCCACCCCCACCCAAACCATGCTTCTTCTTTTCTTCCCCTTCCTAGCCTATCTCTCTTTTTTCTACCTCCCCTTTTTTTCTCTCCATTGACCCATTCCCCCAGTGGATCTGCTCTCCCCTCCTCCCCCACACTTGCCTATCGCTATCTCTTACCTGCATCTACTTATCACCATCTTGTGCCCACCCTGCCACCTTTTGTCCACCTATCACTGCTCTGCTTTTCCCTATATATTGGTCTTCCCCTTTTTCTATCTTCAGTCCTGAAGAAGGGCCCCGACCCGTGTTGTGAGAAATCCACATGGCTGTCACATGACAGTAACAACACTGACCCTTGCTGGTCGGAGGACAGCATTGCTCCTCTGATCGGAAGTGCTACTACTGTCAATCAAGGTGCGGCTCCACCTACCCCTCAGGTGTGAGAGTACCTTTTGTCTCTGAACTTGCTTGACCATTGGCTCGTTTAAGTCACAACAGTGAGGCTCCACCCAGCCTCCTAGCACCATAAAAGGGGCTACAATCCCCTAGCCCTTCCTCTTTTGATGACCCCAGGAGTAGTGAGACAACGCTGCAGAGATCACTGGTAAGAGTGCATTACCGTGTGGTTTGGGAGCGTTTCACTCAGATTCCAGGCAGTCTTATAGCCAATGCTAGTGTGGGTCAAGCTTTGAAGTATTATATCCTGAAGTTGTACATTGTTATTGTGTGCTTGTGTGTATCAGTGTGTGTGTGTGAGTGTATCTTATCCCAGTTGCGATTTCCCCCTCACATTCGTGGTCTCCTGCGTGTTTGTGAGTGTGTGTCTGTTTCCATCCATTCTGTCCTCGTGTTTGCCTTTGTGATTAAACTAGTTTTGATATCCAAAGCTCATGTCCAGTCCTTGATCATTAAGGCCGAAAAGAACCATTTCGCACAACAACCTGAAACGTTGACTGCCTGCTTTTCTCTACAGATGCTACCTGGCCTGCTGAGTTCCTCCAGCATCATAGTGTTTTTCATCTAGATTCCAGCATCTGCAGTCCTTTATTTCTCCCATAATATTGTTAAATTTAAAAGTGCGATATACATGCATACATTCTTTCCTACGAGCAGCAGAACTAGTTTCCTCCCTCTCTCTCTCTCTCTACTTTAATCATTCTTTCTTATTAGTCCTATGTGTTTTTGATGCTATTTATTACAATGCTGTGGAGGTATCATTGTCATATCGAGTGATTTTTGTGTAATTTCTGACTTGTGGACAAAATTGACTTACAGACGTCTAGAAAAATGGAACCCGTTCATTACCCAGGGATAGCTTGTATTGGCTATAAACTAGCCTCATCCCTCATTGGTTTCTTGACATGTATATTTATACTTCACAAATTTGTGCTTCCCTCTATTACTGCTGATTTCCTCAGTTTATATGTTTAAAGTCTCCATGATTTATCTTTGTTATATGCACCACTAATTTCCTCATTTATTCCAGGCCCTATGTGACCATTACAGTTTTTGTCATCTTCCACCAACATTTTCTACCTCTTGCTGCTTCTTGGCTCCACCCAAACAGATTTTACTACTTGATTTTCCAAACTGTTTAGGCTTCCCTCTACTGCCTTTATCCCATTATTTATCATCAGGACTAGCTTTCCACCTCCGTTTTGTCTATCTTTTCTATAAGTCTCCTGGAATATTTAATTCCCAATCTTGGTCACTTAGCAATCACACCTATGTAATGGTTATGAAGTCATACCTTTATTTGTGCCAGTAATTCATGTATCTTGTTATGAATGTTGCATGCATTCAGATATAGAGCCTTCATTTTTGCTTTTTTGTTGTTTTTCTCTCCCAAGCTCTAATTGGAGGTATACTCTTATGTTTATATACTCCTCCCTACCTGACAAACTCTGTATTTTACTACCCTGCACATCCACCTTGTCCTTCCTCTTCTGTTTTCTAAGTTTACCTTCACCAGAATCTCTCCCACTGTTTATTTCAAACTTTATGTACAGCTCTTGTTATTCTGTTTATGAGGGCATCAGTCCCAATCTGATTCAGCGGAAGGCATTCTAGCAGAACAGCTCACTTGTTTCCCAGTGCTTATGTTAATGCCCCATGAATTCCATGCTATCATATGATTCACACATTTAAATCTCTGATCTTACTGACTTTATTCCAATTTGCATGTGCCTCAGGTAGTAATCAATTGGTTATTACCCCTGTGGATTTTGCGTCAGTCTCAAAATAAGAATTTTGCATCAGTCTTCACTGTGGAAGACACCAGCAACGTGCCAGAAATTCGAGAGAGTTAGGGGGCAGAAGTGGGTGTGGTCGCTATTACTAAGGAGAAGGTGCTTGGGAAGCTGAAAGGTCTGAAGGTGGATAAGTCACCTGGACCAGATGGACTCCACCTGAGGGTTCTGAAAGTGGTAGCTGAAGAGATCATGGAGGCATTATTAGTAGTGATCTTTCAAGAATCATTAGAGTCAGGAATGGCTCCAGAGGACTAGAAAATTGCAAATGTCACTCCACTCTTTAAGAAGGGAGGGAGGCAAAAGACAAGAAATTATAGACCAGTTAGCCTGACTTCAGTGGTTCGTTAGATTTTAGAGTCCATTATTAAGGATGAGGTTTTGGGGGTACTTGGAAGCACATGATAAAATAGGCCAAAATCAGCATGGTTTCCTTAAGGGGAGATCTTGCCGAATAAATCTGTTGGAATTCTTTGAGGAAGTAACAAGCAGGATAAACAAAGGAGAGCCAGTGGATGTTATTTACTTGAATTTTCAGAAGGCCTTTGACAGTTGCCGCACATGAGGCTGCTAACCAAGATAGAAGCCCATGGTATTACAGGAAAGCTACTAGCATGGCTAGAAGATTGGCTGACTGGCAGAAGGCAAAAAGTGGGAATAAAGGAGGCCTTTTCTGTTTGGCTGCTGGTGACTAGTGGTGTTCCTCAGGGGTCGATGTTGAGTCTGCTGCTTTTTATGTTGTATGACATATAAATGATCTGGATGACAGAATTGATGGCTTTGTGACCAAATTTGCAGATGATAGAAAGATAGGTGGAGCGGCAGGTAGTGTTGAGGAAGCAGGGAGTCTGCAGAAGGACTTGGACAAGTTGGGAGAATGGGCAAAGAACTGGCAGATGGAATACAGTGTTGGAAAGTGTATGGTCATGCCCTTTGGTAAAAGGAATAAAGGCATAAACTATTTTCTAAATGGGGAGTGAATTCAGAAATTGGAGGTGCAAGGGGACTTGGGAGTCCTAGTGCAGGAATTCCTAAAGGTTGACTTGCAGGTTGAGTTGGTACTAAGGAGGGCAAATGCAATGTTAGCATTTATTTCAAGAGGACTATAAAAGCAAGAATGTAATGCTGAAGCTTTATAAGGCATTGGTCAGACGTGTTGTGTGCAGTTTTGGGCCCCATATCTAAGGAAGGATGTGTTGGTGTTGGAGAGGGTCCAGAAGAGGTTTACGAGAATGATTCAGGGATGAAAGGGTTAATGAATGAGGAGCATTTGATGGTTCTGGGCCTGTACTCGCTGGAGTTTAGAAGGATGGGGGGGGGGGGGAATCTCATTGAAACCTACCAAATATTGAAAGATAAGTTATCTTTATTAGTCACATGTACATCAAAACACACGGTGAAATGCATCTTTTGCACAGGGTGTTCTGGGGGCAACCTGCAAGTGTCACCACTCTTCTGGCACCAACATAGCATGCCCACAACTTCCTAACCTGTACGTCTTTTGGAATATGGGAGGAAACCGGAGCACCCGGAGGAAACCCACGTAGACACAGGGAGAATGTAGAAAAGAGTGGATGTGGAGAGGATGTTTCCAGCAGTGGGAGAGCTCGGATCAGAGAGCACAGCCTCAGAATAAAAAGACATCCCTTTAGAACAGAGATGAGGAAGAATTTCTTTAGTCAGAGGGTGGTGAATCTATCAAATTCATTGCTGAAGATGGCTGTGGAGGCCAAGTCATTGGGTGTATTTAAAGTGGAGGTTGATAGGTTCTTGATTAGTAAGGGCATCAAATGTTACAGGGAAAGGCAGGAGAATAGGGTTTAGAGGGAAAAATAAATTAGCCATGATTGAATGGTGGAGCAGACTCGATGGGCCGAATGGCCTAATTCTACTTCTATGTCTTATGGTCTTATAATTCCACTTTTAAACTTAGACCTGAGTTGCTCATATTTGTTCAGCAGAGCCTCCTTCCCTGAACTATCAATGTCATTGGTTCCCCATTGGACCATGGCAACTGGATCTTCCCCTTCCACTCCAAGCTCCTCTGTAGCTCCAAGGTGATGTCCCTAACGCTGGCACTGGGTAGGCAACACAGCCTTGAGGACTCACACTTGTGGCTGCAGAGAACATTACCAGCATTTAACTCTAATTGTATGAAAGTTCAAGGCTCTCAGGGACATCCTAAATTTCCACACAGCAGACAATCAGGGTATCTGGACTCCCTGCTGGCCTGGAAGCTCCTTCAGTTTCCTAGCAATGTGTTGAAAAATCTGCCCGTTGTATCAGATTAAATCTGATGCACGGACAGCAGGATGTGCATTTGATTGGAGAAGAATGGCTATGAGGGTAAGTAAAGCAAAATCTGGATTTTTTTTAGTTAATTTATATATATTTCATTATTATAATTATTTTTAGTGTTTTTTAAAACAAATTTTGGAGCATATTTAATTTTTTGTATATGTATGAATGTAACAATCATCAAAGCTCTTTGACATCTTTGATTGCCAGCTCAGTGTCGAAATATTTAAGTTTGATCTAAGATCGGAATATAGTATGTTGCAGGTTCAGGTGGGGGCTGGCTTTCTGGAGAAGCCATGATTGGTTGCTGGCTGTTTCTTTTCTTGCTGCGGTGATTGTACAACAGCTTGGTGATTTTTACTCTTGTTTCAAGTTGTAGAAGTCCACAGGGATGTGGCTGCTGCTGTAGGATTCTTGCTGGCTTTTGGCTTCTGCACAATCAGTTGCTTGCAGGAATGGATGTATCAGTTGCATTTCCCTTGGAATACAGCGTGACTGGGAGAACCCAGAACTCTGCAGTGCAGAGCAAGCTGCTGGAACTAAGGTGAGGTAGAGAGAGAATATAGGTTTCAGCAGGAGGCCATTTTCCACCCATAGTGTTCACAACTCTCCTCCCTGAACCTCGTCAAGGACGGAGTTGAGTCTCTGAAATCTGCCAGCTGTTAGAATCATCAACTGCAACCTCTAAGTAGGATAAGGGTTTCATTACCAGTGGTCATAAAGATAACCATGACAATGAACATCTATTGTTGCCAGGCAGGAACTGGAGTGCAGTCAATGAACTTTAGTTTCCATGTTCTCCCAAGTTTTTCCATTCTTCACTGTGTCGCAGGGCAGCTTTCACTGCAGAACAACTCCCACTGCTTTCAGTAGCTACAGTACAGGTGACCTCAACTCTACGAGGGTGGGGAGGAAGGGTGTTGTATGCCTAGAAAACTGGCTGTATTGTAATTTTCCATGGCACGAACCCATGTTATCTACATGTTCATCAGGAGACGCATCTGGGAAAAAAAATTGTGCTAATTTATTCAGTTTTTTAACATTAATACCCCGAGAGCAAATTTTATTCTGCATCTCAAATTTTTGGGTTGTTATTTGTGAATTCTGTAACCCAAATGGCTATAATATGGGGGTCGCCTGTACACCACTGCTTTAAAAATGCAATGCTTTCTATCTTGAACTGGTGCTAGTTGCTCACGATATTGGATCACTTGGTGAAGCATCCAGCCAATGCAGAAGGTAGAGTGACACACAAAAAGCTGGAGGAGCTCATCAAGTCAGCCGGCATTGATGGAGGGATATGGACAGTCGATGTTTCAAGTCGAGACCCTGCATCTGGATTGGAAATTAGAGGTGAGATTGGCAGTATAAAGGTATATACTTATAAAGGTATACCTAAAGATAGTAGTTCAGAAGGAGAGGGAAGAAGAACAGAGGGGGAGCAGATTACTGGAAGTTGGAGAACTCAACGTTCATGCCAGTGGGTTGTAGACTACCCAGGCAGAATATGAGGTGCTGTTCCTCTCATTTGCGTTTAGCCTCATCTTGGCAGTAACGGAGGCCAAGAAAAGACATGTTGATGTGGGAGTGGGGAAGAAATTAAAATAGCTGGCAACTGGAAGATCTAGAAGGCAATGGTGGATGGAGCACAGGTGCCTGAAGTTTGGTGAAGAAGGTAGTTAGCACTGGCTGGATGCTACAATCATCATAATCAACCAGCAGCTTAAACCAGTCAAGCTGTCTGTACTCCACTGCTTCACTATTCGTTAATTGTGTATCACAACCCCAGTACACATCTTTTGGGGTTTTTAATTTAATCTTCCCAACAATGCCACATTTGTACACTACCCTTCATACCCAATTCTACCTTGGAAGCAGAAGATGTGAGTGAGAAAGATCAGATTGTAGGATGAAAAGTGATAAATAGGATGAGAATTTTTTTTTTTTGCTGGGGTTCTCCTCCTTGTCCACAGTAACTTCAGCTTCTGAAGCACAAAATTCCCTGGGGTTTACATGGCTTTTCCATCAAAGTTATGGAGACAGGCGGGTGAAATCCCACAGGAATTCAGTTCTGTGTTTTGGAAGTTAAAAATATGTATACAGGAAAGGAATTGGGCTATATGCAGTGTTATAAAAAAAAGATGAATATTACATTTTTGAAAGATTGGCTTACAAAAAGGGAAAAATGTGCACTCATGCATATGCACATTCAATCTTCTATTATTTACCAAGGTAAGTTAGCTGTTTGTGAATCACAGATGACAGCCTTTCTGTTCACTGGAGCAATTATGGGCCATTTACTTCTGCATGAATTGAAGCCCAGCTGCTGCAGAGCAGTAATAGAGCTAATGGTACAGCACTCAGTGGACCCCATGTCTGCCTAGTGTTGCTCTATTTTATTTAAAGTTCATGATTTTAGATTTGTGTCTCACCTCATTTCCAGCTGGAGAATTGGGTATTGTCTGGTCATGCACTCATTATAACCCCCTATCCCATTGAATTATGAATGAAACCATCATACTGCCTGTAATAAAAAAAAGCAAATGTTGGAAATAATCAGTAGATCAAGCAGCATCTGTGAAGCAAGAAACAGAGTTAACATTTCTGCTCAATGATCTTTCAGCAAAACTGTGAAAAGTTGGAGGTCGATAAACACATCCAAAGTTGCAGAGAAGGGGAAATGAGTAGAGAGAACAAAAAGGAAAGATGGAGACCAGGAGATATCGTATGACATAAGGGATAGTGGCGTTGAAGGGATAGTGTTGTTGACTGAAAGACTGAATGTGCATATGCATGAGTAAAGGCTAATGCATAACAAAAGTTATGTCTGGGGAAGGTAGAGTTTGCAAGTAGGAGGCCCACAAAATCTGAAATTATCAGGTAAAGAGAGAGGGAAAAAAAGTGATGGAAATGTGAGATGCAAGGCTGCAATGGATGATTATCTGAAATTGTTGAATTCAGGGCTGGTTCCTAAAGGCAGTAAAGTGCCTGTCAGAAGATGAGGTGCTGTTTCTCAATCATTGTTCTTATGTGAAAAGCCAAAGATAGAGACATCAGAGTGTGAATGGAATATTAAAGTGATGGGTAACTGGAAGCTCATGGCCACCCTTGCAGACTGAGTGTTCTCCAAATCAGTCATCTAATCTGCATTTAGTTTCTGCATCTAATTTGCATTTAGGGAAGACAACATCATGAGCATCAATTGAGCTATACTAAACTGGAAGATGTATCAATAAATCTACCAAATTGAAAGAAGGCACATAGACATTGCATTGAGGCTGTTTAGAATCCAAAATTTGGAAAATTGTATTGGCTTAAACATCTATCAATTTTGCAGGTGCCATTATCTTTGTTCTATTTCAATAGAAAGAAAGATAGATATACAGACAAATGATTGATGATTTGGTGAACTTTTATAAATGCACAATGTATTAACAAAGTTAATTTGGACGAGAAGGGGGATGTATATCTACTGTGACATTTTATTTAGAATTTTAACAATAATATGAAAAACATCATCACTGCAGACACACTTCCCAATTACAGCAGGAATCCGATTTGTTATTCAGCTGAGGGATAGACTGATAAAAGGAATGTCTCGAGTACTACTTTACCAGTTTCTTTGAATTTGTGATAATGCAGAGTGTGACTCTTTGAACTCTGAATGCCTTTACTGAAAGTCCCAGAGAGACTTGTAAGAAGTATTCTTCATTCTTTTGTCTCAGTTGTTCATTAGTGCCATGTGCGTACATCATACTGATAAGAGGAGAATGATTTATTTTTCTGAATGATTAATTTAAAATAAAAGTTGTAATACTGTTCAAGGATGGAATGGGAATATATTGTTGCTCTCAGTATGATGAGCTGAGGGGAGATAAAATTTGTGTATCATATAAAGCAAGTTTCTGAGTCCAGATTATTGTATTAGATGACGAACTGTTTCAGAAACTAAGCTGATGGGCAGACAACTTGTTAAATCTTTGTAGCAAACTCTTCAACCAATCCCAAATTACAATAAGACCTATTGTTAATTTCTCCTACTCGCCAATGTAGCAACATGCTGTGCCCTTTGACTTACAGTTTTCAGATAGGGTACTATATAAGGTTGAGGTAAGATATGACGTCTCTGAACCACAAGAAGAAGAATACAAGCCTTAGCCAAAGTAAACAGGAGAAGAGAGGTTGCATTTCATGTTTAACCAGTATATTTTGGATCAAATAATGGTTCAGCACTTGAGGCTGAGATCAGAGCTAAACCTAGCAGTCGGAGTTCAATAAATGTGGCAATTTGTGGACAAATACTAGAAGAAATTACCACTACACAATAACTCTGCCTTTAGTATAAGGAGGTAATCTTGGACTTACTAAGGGGAGCAGCTTCTCTAGAATACAATTTTTTGAGATGCTTTACAGTATGAATAATTTCTGTAAAATCCACCTGGTTTACAAGTGTCCTTTGGGAAAAGGATCTCATTTGATCCACGTCATATACAATCTCAAACTGTGTGATTGACTCTTAAGGTACTCTGAGATATTTGAGCAATCCACAGGAAATGAGGGGCCAATAATAAAGGGGTCTTTGCCATTATTCTCTGCCTCTTTAAAAACTATTTATTAAAAACAGAGTCATCATAGGGCACTTTGTCCATGATGTGTGATTACTTAGAAATTGTTCATTAAAGGTGCTGCATAAAGTTCTAATATGTACTCAGAATAAATGTGTAAAAAGGAAAAGATACAGTAGAAGTAATACTATGGCCTTTTGTCTGATTCATGTACTAAAATGGGAACTGTGCATTTCCTGTGACAATCTGAGTTTGCAACTGCTACATTATTGCAGTGCTGAATGCTAGGAAGATGATCAAATCTTAAAGGACCTCTCTGCATGGAAGACAAGCTGCAGAAAAGGCTGCCGCAGAGGTAAAAGAAAATGCAGAGAAGGGGAAGCAGCAACTTTCAGTGTGTGACCAATCCTACACAATCTAGTACCATTGATTGAATCCTGTGCCATGAGGTGCAAGCTGGTTAGCCCAGCAGATATCCCAACATTTAGAACTGAGAAGCATAGCACAAAGGTGCTGCAGTAGTCAAGGAGACCCTCAGTGATGCTTGTGCATACAAATTCAACATGTAAAAATAAGTCTGATGCAATCTGCATATAAAATAACAAAGTCACATTGGGAACCTTTGAATTCATGATTTTTCTAATCAGCTGCCAGGTTTGCTGCTTGTTTTTAGTTACTAATAAATGAAGATTGTAAATTGCACTTTAATGCACCAACTTATTTCTGTAATCGTGGCAATGACCACTGTGCATGTGATGATGTTATTAGCTTCATGCTTGATGCCAGACAAAAAACAGACAAGCAGGAGGGAATAATGCTTAATATAATACTTAAAATTTCCAAATCAATGCTAAGTAAACTGGAAATAATTATTGGTGGGACCTAACATGCAAAATGGATCCAGTTTTTTTTAATTGGAAATCTCATGCTGTCATGAAGACAGTAGAAGAAATGAAGTATTTCAGAGATAGAGCTGGGTGAATGCCTCTGAGATTAAGGTTAGGTACATTCTGTGGTAACAATGAAAGAGCTTTACCCTGGTACTAGTTATACAGCATGTAACTTAAATGTGGCAGCAAGACTACATGAGGAGAGTGAAAATGTGTTCTATTCACCAGCGTTGCATCCCTTATCTGGATGAGCTCAAAAAATTCCCACTATGAGATAAATCAAATTAAGGAATACTTGAGGGAGAACTGTTAAGAATTCCAGTCTCATTCTCACATCTTCATCTCACAGTTTACTGTTTAATTCAAATCTATCTTGATGGTTGCACCACTGAGCAATTCACTCCAAATACCCCTTCCATTAAATCAATTCAATTGATTCTAAAATAACAACATTTAGAGACTACATCTTCAAGAGTTTTTTATGATTTGCAAAGCTGTGCTGTGAGCTATGCTGCACAGCAGTGCTGAAACATTATTGGCTGATAGAAAATTAACAGGTGCAATTTATATCCAGTAGTCCAGAGTTTATATTGATTTGGCTCTCAATGATTTGTTTAAAAACCCTAAAATCAAAACAGAACCCCAGTGGGTAAAGTTCATTAAACTGACAAGCTTCCATTTGGAGCCTGGAATATAAGCAGCCACACCCATTATTTCATGACAGAAACTGATCATTTCAGTCCAGTAGAACTAAGCTGTTACACATGAATTTTCTTTACCTAACCGTCACAAATCTTTCATGCTTTTCTCCCTTATGTGCATTTCTAGCTTCTCCTTTAATGAATCAATGTTTTACACTCCAAACAGCGAAAAGAACCCCTGAACGTTTCCTGACATTTATAATCCGACAGTTCTTGACTCATTCTTCCAAATCATTTTCACACTTTTTCCATCACCTCTATACCCTTGTAATCCAGAATTAGCCAAGGTTCCATACATTTAATGTAATTTCTCTGCTCTTCAATTCCATGCTTCTGGAAATGAACTCCAGTGATCTGTTCACAGTTTTAGCAGATTTTTTTTACCCTGCTTTGCTATGCCTAATGCTTTATCTACCTGTCACTGACTTATCAGTCCTTTGCTCCTCTACTTCATGTGGACATTTGTTCTAATTAGTAGGCATCCTTCCAGAATAGACCATCTTGCATATATCTATATTGAGGTTCATTTGCCAGTTATGTGCCTTCTCTATAATTGCTAATGTCATATGTTTGCTATAGTACTATATTTCCTTATAACCTAGGCCATTTTGGCCTACTGAGTCTAGGCTGGCTCACAGTCCAATCCCATTCCACACTAGTTTTTATTGTAATTTATCTCCTCCTCAACTTCCCACAGATTCTACACTCTAAGAGCAATTTACAGTGACCAGTTAACCTACCAACCTGCACACCTTTGGGATGCAGGAGGAAACCAGAGCACCTGACAGTAACCCACGTGGTCAGAGAGAGAGAACAAAGGACAGGAAGGCAGGATTGCAGCCAGATCACTGGAGCTGTGAGGCAGCAGCTCCACTAACTGTGCCACTGTGTTGGCCCCTTCATCTTGTATTTTATCACAGTTTTCATTATTAATGATATTTCATCAATTTCATTGCTATCCAAATATTTTGATATTTCAAACATTTGGAAATGTTGCTTACATGTTGGCAATGTTTGTGTGATTTGTATTCAACATAGAGTGCAAAGCACTGGTAGAGCCATTTTCATTGCATTGTCATGTGCAAATGGCAGTATGATATTTCAATGCAAAAATAATTCAATAAATCTGTTCACATCTGCTGTATTTTTGAATTGTCACTGAATGTTTGACAAATAATTTTAATTCAACTAACAAGTATCTAAGTGAACTAATATGTGCATTAGAGACCTTTCTGTTCCCATAGAGAAATGGCAATCATTCAAACACATTAAATGACTTGTTAGCTAACAGTTCAGTTGGTTACTTCCAGCTTGTGTCTGTTGGGCTAATAGAAAATGAATGTAGTATATGGGTATTCTGTTTGAAAATGAACAAGTGTGACCTGAAAGTGGAAGAGGGTGGTGGAAAAGTTGTACAGTCAGGCCACAGTTTAATGATCTGAAATTTTAACTTTAATGATTGCAAGCTATGAAAAAGTAAGAGTTTGCAAGAAATTTAAGCAAAGGCCATGTACTAGTTTGAAGACATAATTAAGCTTTTACTCTAATGAGAGCTGTATAGAAAGTTACCTTGGAGAAGGTTTAAATAAAACCTTGCACCTGAAGAAGGATAAATGAGTTCATAACTCTTCTGCAGTTGGTCGTATACAACTCAGTGATCTGAGATTGGGATAGTTTTTCTTTAAACATTGGTGCCAGTTACCTGAAACTTCTGTGATGATGGCACAGCCTCTTTGACATTTTTACCTCCTTTCAATCAACTCATTTATTTATTTGAGCATCGCTGCTATTGTCAGCATCTATTACCAGTCCTTAATGTCCATGAGAAACTGTTGTAAGCCACCTTCAAGTATCTCTGCAGTCCATGTGTTGAAATTGCTCTCTCAGTGATGTTGATAGGGAGCTCCAGGATTTTATCCCATGGCAAGGAATGTCCAAGGCTGGAAGCTGTGTGCCTTGGAGATGGTGGTGTTCCCATGAACCTGATGCCCCTGTCCTTCTGGGTTCCAGAGGTCTGTAAGTTATTGAAGAAGCCTCATAGAATTGCTGCAATTTGCATTGTAGATGCAATGTAACAGGTCTACAGCAGACGTCATCTCCCTGACCCTACACTCATCTCTGGAGCATCTGGACAGTAAAGACACCTATGTTAGACTATTGTTTATTGACTACAGCTCCGCCTTCAATACTATAATTCCAAGTAAACTCATCTCCAAATTCCCAAGACCTGGGACTCCCCTTGCACCTCCCTTTGCAACTGGATCCTTGACTTTCTGACCAACGGACCACAATCAGTGAGGATAGGCAGCAACACCTCCAGCACGATTATTCTTAACACTGGTGCCCCACAAGGCTGCACCCTCAGCCCCCTACTGTACTCCCTACACACTCACGATTGCGTGGCCAGATTTTGATCTAACTCCACCTGCAAGTTTGCAGATGATACCACTGTAGTAGGCTGTATCTCAAATAGTGATGAGTCAGAGTACAGGAAGGAGATAGAGAGCCTAGTGACATGGCATCATGACAACAACCTTTCCCTCAATGTCAACAAAACAAAAGAGCTGGGCATTGACTTCACGAAGAGGGGCGGTGTACATGCTCCTGTTTACATCAATGGTGATGAGGTCAAGAGGGTTGAGGGCTTCAAGTTCCTAGGAGTGAACATCACCAATAGCCTGTCCTAGTCTAATCATGTAGACACCACAGCCAAGAAAGCTCACCAGTGCTGCTGCTTCCTCAGGAGGCTAGAGAAATTTGAAATTTTTATCAATGTACCATAGAAAGCATTCTATCTGGATATACCACGGCTTGCTATGGCAACTGCTCTGCCAATGACTGCAAAAAAACTGCAGAGAGTTGTGGACACAGTGCAGCACATCACAGAAACCAGCCTCCCCACCATGGACTCTGTTTACACTTTTCGCTGCCTCGGTAAAGCAGCCAATATAATCAGACCTTACCCCGGACATTCTCTCTTCTTCCCCCCTCCCACTGGGCAGCAGATACAAAAGCCTGAAAGCACGTACCACCAGGCTCAAGGGCAGCTTCTATCCTGCTGTTATAAGACTATTGAATGGTTCCCTAGTACGATAAAATGGACTCTTGACCTCACAATCTATCTCGTTATGACCTTGCAGCTTATTGTCTACTTTCACTGCACTTTCTCTGTAACTGTAACATCTTATTCTGCATTCTGTTTTACTTCAATGCATTGTTGTAATGAATTGATCTGTATGAACGGTATGCAAGACGAGCTTTTCACTGTCCCTTGGTACCTGTGACAAAAATAATAAACCAAACTAACCATAACAAACAGCGCAATCACGTACACTGGGGTTTGAGAGTGTGAGGGGGAAGATTGGGTGTTGATTTAGCAGGGTGCTTTTCCTGGATGGTGTTGAGTTCCCTAAGCATTCTTAGGGTTTGCACTCTTCTCGGCATGTGGAGCCTAAATGGTAAACTGGGTTTGGGGAATCAGGGTGAGTGAGTCATCATTCATATACCCAGTCCCTGACCTGCTCCTGCAGCCCAAGTGTATTTGGTATCTAAGTTGTCAGCTGCAATCCTTGGGGAATTAGTGAAAACAAAGGATGGTAAATTTCCTTTCAGCCTCATAATTAAATTTGTAGTGTTTGATGCCCCGTCCCCAGAATGTTGAGGGGCAGATACAATGATGATAATGCCATTGACTGGGGAGATGATTTCACTCTCATTAGAGCAGGCATAAATTACATGAATATCCCTTATAACTTTTCACCCACTTCTTGAAACTGGGGTAAAGAGCTCCACTGGCTACAAATGTATCTGGCACAAAGAACAATTGTCATGGTTGCTGGAAGAATCAGTCCTCTCGACTTGCTCTCTCTAAACTGTCTATGTAATTCCCCCTATATACTTTAAAGCACTTCCTAGTTTGTGGACAGCAACTGCAATTTTTGGCACAATTCTAAAGAGGGGTTTAAAGAACTTACTGGACAAGTTGCCACTTTGTTAAATTCAGTGATGTCATTTGCTGCATCGTGTTTTACTCTTCTGGTGTTTTATATTCTGGGTAAGGGCAGCAAATTTCTTTTCCTGAAGGACATTAGTGAACCAGATGGGTTTTTAACTACAATGTGGTAGTTTTATAGTCATCATTACTGATACTAGCTTTTTAAATTCCAGATTTATTTAATTAATTGAATTTAAACTCCCTTAGCTGCCGTGGTGAGATTGGAACTCACAACACTGGAACGTTAGTTCAGGCCTCTGGATAACTGGTTCAGTAGTGTAGCCAATATGCTATTATACCCATTATGCTAATTCAGGATTGTGCAGATCAGCTGTCCATGCTGTCAGCCACAAGCAATGCGCATCCTTAGGGAATTATCGAAAACAAAGGATGGTAATTAATTTGTTTTCAGACACATACTTGTGAATAAAATTAATGTAGGGCTTTATTGTGGAGTGTGCCCTAATGAGCATAACAAAACTTGATCTAATCAGATAATCTTTATTCAGAGCCCATGATGATAGCGAATTTGGAAAAAAGAATGACTGATGTGAAATTGACGTTTAGCATCTGTCAATTTTTGCAGGAACGAGATGTAAGTAAGAAAAATGTACTTCATCCACTCCATCTAATCTCTTGAGTGCTTGCTAGATTCCCCAATGCTGTCATCTCACTGTATTAACTCCCCACATGTACAAGTGGCCTCCTGTAACAATTTGTCTGTTTAATTATATCATTATGGTACTTTACTGACTTGTAATACTGGTGATCTATCTGACTTCCTTCTAAAATGAACAGATTGACTTCAATAATCTGTTATGGCGTATCCTGGCCAAATGTTCATCATGTTCCAGTAAAAGATGGTGACAACAATTGCTGGTGTGTAATACCCTCTCTGCAATAGAGCTGACACAAAAAGAAATCTTTAGAAATGAGATTTAAATAAATAAAACCACAGCTGCTTTTGTCAATTATTGCTTCTCTGGTAATCTGTCCAGTTTTCCTTCTGCTAAGATAGTGTCTCATCCTAGATCCCAGATCAGACATCGGATATCTGGTGATCTGGCACTGGATTGCATCTGCTTTCCTTCTCGATCTTGCAGTCAGCTATTGCTGAAACACACATTCTGTGTGCTTGGCAGATTACACTCTCGATCCTTGGGTGTCTGAGACATGGCACCTGCCTTAATTCATTACAGGAACAGAAATTGCTGAAAATACTCTGTAGGTCAGCCCACATTTGTGGAGAGAAGAAGCAGTGTTAATGTTTTAGGTTGATAACTCTTCATCAGAAAGGCCTTTCCTTGTTAGATCTTTTCTGATAATTTCTGTGTAAGATAAGTTTTCTCTATTGTTCAGACTACAAACTGAGAAGTGAGGCAAGACGCTATATCAGTAATTCTAAGATACTAGAGGATAGCTGGTAAGTCAAACTAACAAAATTCTTTGCAAAAGAAGTGACAGGAAGAAATAGAACATTTCTTTTTCTGTGTATCTACTCTCAGACAGGCAACCAATTCAAGCCCATCCAATACACTTAATGTAACAATACTGTATATAGGGAAGATAGTCACTTGATACAATTCTTAAGAAGGTACACACCCAATTTTACATAAACTAGGTATGTTACTGACGATATAATTATTTATCGATTTAACAAATTTAACCTAGCATAAAGTACAATTTCTGCTACAAGGAAAATATTAGCTCTTTATAAAACCACTTTCTTTCTAAAAGAGTGCAGTTCAAAGAAAGAGTGAACCAGCCATTTTGGGCTGGATCCTAACAGAGGCAGGGAGGGGACCACAGTTCTGCTTTCTGGTTGGAAAACCCATGAGAATTAGTTTTTCTGAGAGAGAGAGTGAGTTATACAGCATAGAAGCATGGAAACAGGCCATTTGGCCCACCAGGTCCATGCCAACCAGCAGACACTCATCCATATTAATCCCATCTTCCAGCACTTGGCCTGTGGCTTTCTATGCCTATGTGATTTAATTGCTCATCTAGTCACTTCTTAAATGCTGTCAGTGACTCAGCTTCCATCACTGTCTCCAGCAGAGCATTCTAGAGGCCTGACAAATTTAGCTTCAGGAGCTGATTAATTATTTTTATCTCTTACTTCCTGGCCACAAGCAGTCGGGTTGAGAGGTTGTTGGGGAGAGGAAGTGAAGCTGTGATTGTGCAAAGACAGGGTCATAGAGTCATACAGCATGGAACCGGACCCTTCAGCCCACCCCATCCATGCCCACCGTCAAGTACCAATCTGTACTAAAAATGTAAAGATAAACTGAAGCCTGTGGGTGGATGCAATTCCAGAGCAGTGAAGAGGTTGAAGACCAGTGGCAGTATTAGAGCCAGGGCTCGGGCAATCCAAAGCCTCAGAATTAAGGGGATGAGGGAAGGTTGGAGACGAGAAGAAAGACTGAGGTGCAGAAGAAGGGGAATATCAGATGTCTGTGCCATGAGAATTCACAGGTTTTTATAGAGAGGATTCCAGCAGATGAATGCAAGGCCCAGCAATTTTCACTTCTCTTTTGTTAATTAATTTTTTGAAGCCTGGAAAACTCAACCAGCCTGATTTAAATTTAAAATGGTGATTAAATGTGAGATACCCAGCTCTTCCCTCCACTTCCTCTTTTCCTTTGTTTCAAATCCCTTGGTTTTAATATTAGGTAGCTTTTAGTTCTCACTATAAATTGCTGGTTACTTTAAACAGCCATTGTCAACCCCCAATCATCCTGCTCTTAATTTCCTATTTTCCCAGTTTTTTCTGTCTCTATTGTATTTGTTCCAATGATGAGGCCCTCTGCTTTGGTGCGTCTGAAATGTCTTGAATCTTGGCTTCCTCTCTGTCATAGTGGATGGGAGCGCTCAACCACATTTCCTCTATCTCCAGCACATTTTCTCTCGCCCCCTCTCCCCCAGGACAGAGCAAAGATGGAGTTCCACTGGAACTCACCCCCCCCCCACACCACCAGCCTTTGCATTCAATGCATTGTCCTTCACAGTTCCCGCCAGCTCCAATGTGATCCCACCACCAGTCACATCTTTCCCTCTCTCCTTTGTGCATTTCACAGGGAGCGCTCACTTTGTGACTCCCTGATCCACTTTTCAGTCCTCACTCACCACTCCCCATTCCATGGTACTTTCCTGTGTAACCAGAGGAGATAGAACATAGAGCAGTACAGCACAGGTTCAGGCATTTTGGCGCACAACATCTGTACTGACCATTATACTATTTTAAACTGATCCCATCCACCTGTATGCGATCCATATCCCTCTTTTCCCTGCCTGTTCACATGCCTGTCTAAATGCCTCTTAAACATTGCTATCATATCTGCCTCCACCACTTCCCCTGGTAGCACATTCCAGGCACCTATCACTGTGTGTGTGTGTGTGTGTGTGTGTGTGTGTGTGTGTGTGTGTGTGTGTGTGTGTGTGTGTATAAAAAAAATCTCATGTTCTATCTTCCCTGCTTTTGCAGGTGTAATGTGTTAATGTCATTCCTTGTCCTCCTAGAATCACGTACAACCCTCCGACACCATCTTCTGCCATTATTCATCTGGGTGTGTCTATCTCGTTAGGTTCCATTCTTGTCTATGCAGCCTTAAAAGAGAATCATCTGCTTTGATCTCTCTTCTAGTTCTCAAACTGTAAATTCCAATGTTCCCCTAAAGTTCTTCCCTGCTCCTTTTCTCAACCCCGTGCTGGCCTTTGCAAAATCGTCTGTAAAGAAGATACCAGTTTCCATTTGTAGGCTTAGCTTTACATCACTTTACAACTTTCTATTGACATACTATTTAACCAGTATCTAGTAATAGATGAGCAAAATTTTTCCCCAACTAAGTACTTAAGAGACCAAAAACATCATCATCATCAATTTCTTTGTTAAATCTAATCAAGAGAGTGTCTTAACGGGTTGTGGATTTTGAGTCCTTTTCTATATGGTTATCTGCGTTGTTCTTTCTTGTCAGGTGTAAGTGCGTGCAGGCTCCTTTTCATTTCACAAACACTTATAGTTCTCTCCCACAGCAGGCTGGTCAATATATATCCTGACCTCTCTCACTCTGCACTATATACTTTACCATGGAAGTGAGGGTTTCATTCCATGTCCCTTATTTTGATTATTTTAAGAATTAAAAGAAAAAAGATCTTTCATTAGGTATTACACACCCATTTCCTGGTACCATGCAAAAGTCTGATTCAAAATTTCAACCCAATTTACTTTATTTTACTTCAATTACTTTAATTAAAATAAATGATTCAATATATTTTTCTTCTAAATGAAACCTATCTTTCTCACATTGTGGTTATGAAACTTATAAATAGTAAAAACCATTAATACACTGTCTCGGTTGATTACACTTTCCATTAATGCATTTCCCAATCCTTGTGGATTTAGGAAATAATTCAGTTTTAATAATAAAAAGGGAAATGTTGATGTGGGGCCTGTTTAATTAATCAGTTACATTTGAATTCAATGTTCATTAAAGAACGCACCATCACCTGATGATCTTTCATTCAGGTCTGTGTTCTATGAGAAAAGAATTTTGCCCTGAGGATTTGTCTTGTCTTTGGACCAGCTCTGGCTGGCATTTCTGGCTGACAATTTGGCAGATGCAAATATTGTTAATAACCTTGAGAATGGGAACACAGCACAAATATGATCTCTGGGATTGTAACTACCACAATCTCTTAACAGACATGGATATCAATTATCAAAGTGAATGAAATTTCAACCATTATTCCTTTCAGGACTTGTACCATTTATGCTTCCTGCTGCCACACTGGCCTTGAAGTTCATTATGAAAATTAGGGGGTTGATTTTATTCCCATGTCTGGATATAAGTGGATTTGATGTTTTCTTTTCTTGGATTTTGGTTTGGGAGGTATTTCTGACTCTAATCCACTGCCACCACTGTTCCCCATTCAAAGGTACTGCAAATTAAACTTTGTTGTGATTTTTGATGCAGCTCTGGCTAATAGCTAAGTGCCTGCAAAAGGCTAGATGGTGAGAACTGTTAGGGTAATAAATATTATGAACCATCAGAGCTAAGCCCAATAAAAATTAATGAATGTTGGAAATGCTTAACAGACTGGGGAGCATTTTGGAGAGAAAAATGAAATAGCTAATTCAGGTTGCTGATCTTTCATTGTAAATGAGAAAAAAAAGTTTTAAGGTACTGTAAAGAAGAGAATGGAGGAAAAAGTGTAAATAAAGGAGAGGCCTTTAATAGAGTGGCAGACAAAAGGGGAATGGTAATGGGCCATGTTTACAAAAATGCAGAAGATGGGGCTAGAGGAGGGTAAATGGGTATGGTAGTAATATTGTTAGAAATTGTTGAATTTGAGGTTGGGTCTGGAAAGCTGTAAAGTCCCTAACTGAGGAATGAGATCTGTTCCTCAAATTTATATTGAGCCTCATTGGAATAATGCAGAAGACAAAGGATGGAAGGTCAAAGTGAGAGTTGGACAGAGAATTTAAGTTAATGTTTAGAATTCTCAGATCACAACATCCAACTATAGAACCAGTTATTTTCTACTCTTACCCTGTTAATGTTTATAGTTATTTAATGTTTAAAGCCATTTAACCACAACTCTTCTCTCTTTGACATTTTCATCTAGCCTTGATTTTTCATGAATATTTTTTGCATTCCCATATATTGTCCCTGTCTTATTTTTGTTGTTCACTATCTCTGAACTCGTGCATGTTCTGTCTCTAAGACAATAAAATATTTAGTTTCCTTTCTCAGTAGCATGAAACAAAAACTGATTCATAGAAATAAGGTCAAGAGTCATACAACCCTTCGGCCCATTATGTACCTGTTGCCCATCAAATACCTATCTTGTACTAATCCCACTTTTCAACATTCAGCCTGCAGCTTTCTGTGTTTCATGCTCACCTTAATACTTCTTCAATGTTATGAGGGTACCTGCCTCCACCATCACTTCAGGCAGGCTGTTCCAGATTTCAATCAACCATCCTCTGGATAAAAACTGCCCTCTGAATCTTCCAGCCTTTACTTTAAATCTATGCTTGCTGCTTGTCAGCGTAACAAGCCCTAATATTGATTGGCACCTCCTTAGTGCAAAAGGTTTGGATAGGGCAGAATTTATTAGGTGTGTCCAGGAAGGATTCCTGACACAACACATAGACAGGCTGACCAGAGGAGAGGCCATTCTGGATCTGGTACTGGGCAACAAACCTGGTCAGGTGTCAAATCTCTCGGTGGGTGAACATTTCGAACACATTGACCACAACTCCCTGACCTTTCCCCTTGCCTTGGAGAGGGATAAGAGCAGACAGTATGGGGAAGTAATTAACTGGGGGAGGGGGAATTATGATGCTACTAGGCAGGAACTCGGGAGTGTAAATTGGGAGCAGATGTACTCAGGGAAATGCACAATGGAAATGTGGAGGTTGTCTAGAAGTCACTTGCCTGAGGTCCTGGATAGGTTCCTCCCATTGAGGGAGGGAAAGGATGGTAGGGTGAAGGAACCATGGTTGACTAGAGATGTCGAATATCCAGTGAAGAGGAAGAAAGCTTATTTAAGGTTTAGGAAGCAAGGATCAGATGGGGCTCTAGGAAGATACAAGGTAGCCAAGAAGGAGCTTATGAATGGACTTAGGAGAGCTAGAAGGGGACATGAGAATGCCTTGGAGAGTAGGATTAAGGAAAACCCCAAGGCATTCTACTCGTATATGAAGAACAGGAAGATGACTAGAGTAAAAGTAGGACCAATTAGGGATAGAGGAGGAAACGTGCCTGGAGGTGGGGGAGATCCTTAATGAATACTTTGCTTCGGTATTCACCTGTGAGGACCTTGATGTTTGTGAGGACAGTGTAAAACAAGCTGATAAGCTAGAACATGTCGATGTTCAGGAGGATGTGCTGGAATTTTTGAAAAACATTAGGATAGATAAGTCTCCGGGGTGGGGTGGGGTATATCGCAGGATACTACAGGAAGTAAGGGAAGAGATTTCTGAGCCCTTGGCAATTATCTTTGCATCCACCTTGGCCACAAGAGTAGTACCAGATGATTGGAGTGTGGCAAATGTTATTCCTTTGTTCAAGAAAGTAGGGATAACCCTAGGAATTATAGACCAGTGAGTCTTACTTTTGATGGGCAAATTATTGGCAAAGATTCTTAGGGACAGGATTTATGGGCATTTGGTGAAGCATAGTCTGATTAGGGATAGTCAACATGGCTTTGTGAGGGGCAGGTCATGCCTTAAGAGTCTGATTGAATTCTTTGAGGATGTGACAAAACACTTTGATGAGGATAGAGCAGTGGATGTGCTGTTTCTGGTCTTGAGTAAGGCGTTTGATAAGGTTCCCCATGATAGGCTTATTCAGAAGGTTGGGAGGCATGGGATCCAGGGAAACTTGGCTGTGTGGATTTGGAATTGGCTTGCCCATAGAAGGCAGAGGGTGGTTGTAAATGGAGCATATTCTGCCCAGAAGTCAGTGATGAGTGGTGTTCTGTAGGGGTCTGTTCTGGGACCCCTGCTCTTTGTGATTTTTATAAATGACTTGGATGAGGAAGTGGAGGGGGTGGGTTAGTAAGTTTGCTGATGATATGAAGGTTGATGGTGTTGTGGATAGTGGGCCTGCACTGTGCTGTAATGTTCTATGTTCCATGTTCTTTGTTCTATGACTGCTAAGAGGAAACATTTCTCATTATCTACTGTGTCCATGTTCCTCATAATTTACTAAACCTTAGTTAGATCTCCCTTCAGCCTTTTCCATGGCAAGGAAA
This sequence comes from Pristis pectinata, assembly GCF_009764475.1. Classification (NCBI taxonomy): domain Eukaryota; kingdom Metazoa; phylum Chordata; class Chondrichthyes; order Rhinopristiformes; family Pristidae; genus Pristis; species Pristis pectinata. The sequence continues at coordinate 23,957,584 of NC_067408.1, read as the reverse complement.
ATAAATCCAGCCTACCCAGTCTCCCCTCATAGCTGAAATGCTCCATCCTTTGCATCCTCTCCATTGCAATCACATCCTTCCTCTGGTGTGGCAAAGCAACTGTTCATGATACTCCTGCTGTGGTCCAGCTAATGTTTTATGTAGTTGTACCATAACTCCCCTCTGCTTGCTTACAACATTTCATTTATTTCACTCTTTTCCCCCTTTATCAATATATAAATTGATTCCTTCATTTCAACCCTCCACATGTTAAAATGGACTTTTTACTTAAGCTGGGAAAACTGAAAGGAAAAGAAACAGAAGGCAATAGAGTGGGATATCAATCTGACTTTCCAATGTATACTGTTCAATCTACCACTTTGCCAGAGGTTTTCTATCATCCAGTTTTAGCGCCTCAAATTGTTGAGGAAGCTTCAGTCAACCTTTTATTAAAATGCCTCTGTGCTTAAAATTTCTTAGACAGGGTAGTGGTTCCAAGCTTTAAGTACATCTTTTTCTGGGTAAAACAGAACTTATCACTTTACAAGAAAAAATCATGGAATATGGGAAAGGCCTTTTAACCTGCAGGGCAGCTCTGCTTTCCCATTTGTGGATTCTATCCTATTTGTTTGGATAAAAACAAATTCAACATGTATTTTATAATTTCTAAAGAATAATGAGCAAATTTTCAGAATATCTGTTGTTCCCCCTCATGTGTCTACTAAATGTCCTTCCCCAAGCCTTCAACAGTCAACTGCTCGAGTTCGTCCCCACCCCCCACTTGAAGTAATGTTCCATGTGTATTTTACACATTTTAGACAATACTGATTTCTGAAACCTCTAAGTTCATCCTCAACTAAATATTGTTGAGCTTGTTTAGAGGACACATCATTACCTGCTTTTGATGGGCATCTCTTCCATATATTCATTATTTTATGAAGTGGGAATTCTGCTAATTTGCCTTTTTCAGGTTTGTTAATTTTAAGCCTACAAGTTTCTAGTTTTTTTTTTGCTCAAATCTTGGTTGTATTTTGAGTATTATTTATCTCTGTTCAATGTCGTATTCTGTAATAAAAATAGATTGAGTTTGTACTTTTAGAGTTCTAACCTGAGAGCCCTTCTTTCTGGTATCATCTTTGGTAGTTGTCTCTTCACCTGCATCAGTACTCTTTTGAAGGTGGAATGCCTCGCACGGTATTACAAGTAGGACATCACCAGTATTGGTATTGGTTTATTATTGTCACTTGTACCGAGGTACAGTGAAAAACTTGTCTTGCATACCGATTGTACAGGTCAATTCATTACACAGTGCAGTAACATTGGGTTAGTACAGAGTGCATTGATGTAGTACAGGTAAAAACAATAACAGTACAGAGTAAAGTGTCACAGCTACAAAGAAAGTGCAGTGCAATAAGGTGCAAGTATATTGTAAGATATACCTGTTACCAAATGCCCCTCCCTCGGTGCATCCTTCTGTTTGATGAGATTTGTTTGGAGTTTTATATTCAGTTTATTGGCTGTACAATTTGGTCACCTTCCCTTCTCTGCTGACTTGTTAGAAAATCAACTATTCATTACATAGTTAAACATTTGGTTGGACTATAACCAAAACTTTCAAGACTTTTCTGTTCTGCAATCTCCACTCTGCTTTCCTCTTCACAGTTGGTGCCTGGCCTGCTGACTATTTCCAGCAATTACTGTTTATTTTAAATTATATTTTTAGAATCTGCAGTATTTCCATTCTGGTAAGGTTAGTATTTCCATTCTAACCTGAATTCTGGAAATGCAGAAGTGGATTGAATACGGTTCCATCACATGTTGGTTTAGGGTGAGATAACAAAAATGAATATTTCCTTTTCCCATTGGTGATAGGGATCCTAATTAAAATGTTTTTAAAATGTTCCTGGACTCCTACAATCAAACAATATGGGCTAGAAGTTGTTTTGCTAAATCTTAATGCTGTTAAAACCATGTTGTCTGTCACTGTATGCTTTTTAAAAGTCCCATAAATGGCATGGTCTTCAATTGCAATGCTCAGTAAAAAGTATTGTGAGTGCCACTTTCTGTGTGTCCTACAATATTAATCTATTCCAAATTCTCACAGCAGCCAACATTTAGCCTAGCAGTGCAAACTCAGCAACCAGCCGTTAATGGGATATGTCACAATCAAAGCAACATTATTCTAGCTGCTGGGGAGTGTTGCTGCTTAATGAAGATTGCTTTATTAAAAGGAAGGGAGGAGAGTGCTCCCAGGGGCTAGTAAACACTGGTTGTTCCATGAGTAAATAAGAACTGTCATTCTTCAGACCAGTGAGATGTAAAATCACATTGGAAACAAATTTTGGGCATTGCACTTTGGAAGAGCTTTATACAGGGAAAAAAAGGTGCTAATGCAAATGAAAGTCCTGCCAAAAAGTCAGATGTCAAGTTTTTGGATTAGCACTATTACTTCCAGAAATGAGAGCAAAATGGCTGTGTTCTGGATTAAGCCAAAGATTCAAACGCTACACAGACTTTAAAACACAATTCAGGCTGGCAATTCAGAGTGGTACTCTAGGACTCCTATCATTGTGTTATTGTAGGTACTACTGCTTAATCCAATATAAAAGTATTTAATCCAGACATGACTTGTGAAACAGTTAAAGTTTCATTCTTTGTTATCTAAGCCTTAAGGCAGCAATATTTTAGAGTCATAGAATTGTACAGCATGGAAATAAGCCATTTGGCCCAACTCATCCACTGACCAGAGGCACCCTTCTGTATTAATCCCATCTCCCATTCTTGGTTTATAACCTTCTTTGCCTGAATGATTCAAGTGCTCATCTTGATGCTTGATAAATGCTCTCAATGACCCAGCTTCAATCACTCTTTCAGGCATTCCAGGTACTTATCACTCTCTGGGTGAAGAAGGTCCCTCTAATATCCCCTCTGAATCTATTCTCCCTTACCCTAAATCTATGTCGTCTAGAACATAGGACAGTACAGCACAGAACAGGGCCTTCGGCCCACAATGTTGTGCCAACATAGCTAATCCCTTCTACCTATAGAATGCCCATATCCCTCCATTTTCCTCTGATTCATGTGCCCATGCAAAGCCCTCTTAAAAGCCCCCAATGAATTTGCCTCCACCACCCTATCAGGCAACACATTCCAGGCATCCACCACTCTCTGAGTAAAAAACGTACGCCTGACGTCTGTTCTGATCCTACCCCCTCTCACCTTAAATGCATGCCCTCTGGTGTTGGATTGCTCAATAACGGGAAAAAGATATTGCTTGTCCATTCTATCTTTGCTCCTCATAATTTTATACACTTCCAACAGATCACCCCTCAGCCTCCGCCGCTCCAGAGAAAAGAGCCCAAGTTTGTTCAGCCTCTCCTGAAAGCACACGCCCTCTAATCCAGGCAGCATCCCAGTAAGCTTCCTCTGCACCCTCTTTAAAGCCTCTCTTAAGTTTAGTTTTATCTAATTCTGATATGGGGAAAAGCTTCTTGCAATATATCCTTTCCATACCCCTCATAATTTTATATACCTCAATCATGTCCCCCCTTGACCTTCTCTGCTCTAGAGAGAATAAACGTAGTTGCTGTGAACAAAATATTAAGTCTCTGGCAAATACCATGAATTCAATAACACCCTTTGAATCTCTCTAACACAAGATTTAACTTTTTTTTGTTTCTGCAGTGCATTCTGGTCATGATGGTCTATACGGAGCTTGTCAAAAGAACTACTGCGGCCGTGGGCAGCAGTGTGTCATCAGTAAACAGACTGAACTGCCTGAATGTGTATGTGTACAAGAGTGCAAGCCAAATTACTTACCTGTTTGTGGCTCTGATGGGGAGTTTTATGAGAATCACTGTGAGCTGCATCGTGCCGCCTGTCAACAGCGAAAGAAAATCCACATTGTAGACGATAAAGAGTGTTTTTTCCAAGGTAAGGCACTGTTTTGCAGCAAATATGAGATCTAGGTGTGGATCTTTGAGGGATTAGGCAGTTGGTACCTTTTTTTAGATTTTGTTTTTCAATGTTTTCTTACTTCCAGCTTCACTGAAATCAAATGGAATTTGCCTCGGGATAAGAGCCTTCAAGCCATATGTAATTTTAAGTAGTCCTGTGGAATATATGCAACAGTATATTTTCAATTATACCATTGATTTGCTTATTATAAAACCATTCAATAGCAATGCCAAGGGCTTTTCAGCAATTACATAACAATGCTTGAAATGGTTATATTTGTAACAACAGAGGTTGATACTGAGCCTCCAAGAATTCTTACTGTTTTGATTAAAATTTGATAGAAACGTAAGTGATAAGAATGTGAATGCTTTATTTTATCACAGTATTTGACTGAAAGTTATACATTCATACACGATTGATGATCCCCATGATGTGCTTTAAATATTGGTTTGACCAATTATTCCTTTTATGCTGCTTGTGCCATTTCAGCCTTTGACCCAATTCATGAAATGTTTAAAAGCCCACGTAAACACAGAAGGGGCTTAAATGGGGGCAGAAACTATAATTAGACAGGATTGTTCAGGGAAACTGGCAAAAGGCCAACTGACAAAAATTCGGTGCTGGGCCCTCTTCTGATGAAGATACTTCTGCCTATCCAGCAGCCCAAGCACAGCACATTACCCAAATTGGAAGCTGCACTGAAACAGTAAATGCAGCAAGTCAATCAACAAAAGTGCCAAAAAATGGCACGACTTTGTCCCACTGGATGTGATGTTGAATCTTTTATCTCATCCAATTAATGCTGAAAGACATGGTTGTTAGTGCGTCATAATGTTGTTCTGCTGGATAATGTTGTCAGCTGGATGGATAAATATCATGTCAAATGTGATAGTGTTGCTTCTATTTATCAATGGTGATAAATAGAAGCAACAGCAATGGATTTCTGTTAAGTTCTGTTGACGCTGCTCCCATTAGTCTGTTATATGACATTCTGTTATTGCAGTGGCCTACTACTGCAGGCTGCTCCAGCATATTTTCTGATCTGAAGCTAAAACGATAGCTTCAAACTCGATCCAAAATCAAGCCTCAGGACTTTCCTAAGCTAGCCAAAATGAATTATTCATGTAAAATATGTTACTGCAAGTTCATTAAAGATGGAAGTGGGACCTTTTAAAAGGATGTAGCCAGATAAAGGTAAATACATGTTATGAATGGTTGCAATCTTTTCAATTGTATTTAGGGTTTGGGGGCTGCCAGTGTGAAACTTCATCTGTGGATATGAGCTAAAAATTCAGCATTTTTACCCCACGACCTTCATCTCTTTGTCTAAATAAAAAAAATCATCAGTGGCAACAAGGATTTATGACATTGTGTTCTAAGTTTTCTGAAGACCACACAGAGCAAAATCATGCTGCTGAAGGATATTTAGATAGGAAAAGAATCCATGTGAATGTAAGAGGGCAACAAATTACATACACCACCAGCTAAGTAGGATTGGGGATGCTGCTGTCCATTTTAATGCAAAGCGAATTTTTCTGTGTGACAGTCCAGGATATGTGCCCCACAGGGCAACTTTAAATGATGTCTGACAGGGGCTGGCAAGCCTGTGTGGTCAGTCATGGATCTGTGTACAAGAAAGCAAAAAAAATCACTATGGTTTAGGGACTCACCATGATAAATGAAGTCCAACTGGATCATTTACCACTTTTGCACAACAAAATGTTGCCTATAAATTTGTTCCATATTCATGGCTGGCCCACAGTAAGCAACTCTTTCACTGTTTATCTGGATGCTCAAGGAAGGTGCAGCTCATTCCAGGTATCATTGTCACATACAGTACATGAGCAAAGGCCTTTGAGCATAAGCCATTGTAATACATGCAGGCAGGGTGCAAGTCTTGTCTCAACTGTCTCCAATATGAATTGGGTAGCTTTACCCCTGCCCAAGACCCACCTGGTGTGATTTTCTAACAGGTCTCGAAACAAGGCCAGACAAAATACCAAATGGCTTATGAGGAATCAGCAAACAATATTCAAGCACAATATTGATTTTGGCTTGAGAGTAAGTATGATATATTGTTGAAAAGAAATGAAAATACTTTTCATAAAAGAACCAACAAAAAGAAGCAATAACAGCAGATACTCTGAAGTGTCATAGCACTAGAAAATAAGTAAAAAGCTTGAAGACTTCTATCTTCTGTTATGGAATTAGCTTTAGAACCACCCTGCGTCCAAAAGAAAGATCAAACCAAATCCTATTTGAAGCAAGCAAAGAACTCTGCTAAGCTGCATTTCAGTGCAATATGTTTAAAGAAATCTTTGGATTTTTACCACTAGTACATATGAGACTAGTCTAAGTGACTAGTCTCTAAGTGACTTGCTAGCAGGTCATCCTTAGCAATAATATAAGGTCGATTTAGACACTCTTTCTAGTTCTCTGTTGTCTTGTGGTTCAGTGGCACAAACCTATGCAAGGCTGTGTTCAGCATTCTTTATGCAGGAGTATGCATTCTGAACTTTCAGCAAACTTTGCTTATGCCATATTGTCTTAATTATGGTTTATAATTGGTTTATTATTGTCACATGTACCAAGATACAAAGAAAAACTTTGTTTTGCATGCCATCCAAGCAAATCATTACAAAACATATGTACATCGAGGTAATAAAAGGGGAAAAACAATAACGTAATGCAGAATATAATGTTACATAGAGAAAGTGTTGTGCAGCAATAAGGTGCAAGGGCTACAGCAAGGTAGATTGTGAAATCAAGAATTCATATCTATCCTACAACAGTTCATTCAAGAAGCTGTCCTTGAGCCTGGTGATGTGTGTTTTCAAGCATTTGTATCTTCTGCCTGATGGAAGGGGCAGAAGAGAGAATGACCAGGGTGAGAGGGGTCTTTGATTATGTTGGTTGCTTTTCCGAGGCAGTGAGAAGTGTAGACAGAGTCAATAGAGGGGAGGTTGGTTTTCATGATGGACTGAGCTGTGTCCACAACTGTCTGTGATTTCCTGTGGTCTTGAGCAGAGCAGTTGCTATTGCCAAGATGTGATGCATCCAGATAGGATGCTTTCTATGTAACGACTTTAAGATTATAATTCAATCTCGTAGTGCATTAAAACACGCAGAATACTATTGAATGTCTTGGCCTTGGTCTCGTATATTTGGGTGTGCTAATTTAAACTGAGCTAGAAGGTTGTGGTTTACAATTACATTGGTTAGATGCTGCCACTGTCACACTGAACTGTGCATATCTGACAAAGAAACAGTGTGCACCATGTGCAGAAAAGCAGGCCTTAATAGAAAGAAACAACTGCACTTGTGCAAGGCTTAAAGGTATAAACTATTACTTGCATCTTTAGGTTTCTATTGCAGTAGTCATTGATGGATAAATTCAGCTGCAGCAATAGAACAGTTCACCCATTTGTTTATTCTGGTGAAAGCTACATTCTTGGAGGGGTTTCTGGGCATTCTGATGCACAATCTGGATGTTCGCCTCTTCACAACAACCTCAGTCATTGGGAGATAACTGGGCTTCTTGCTCCTATGTCTGTCTTCTCATTCTTCTAAGCCGTTCACCTCAAGCTGTGCAATGACTTACAGCAGTGATTACAGTTGAACACTGCAGCTTTGAGTTCCAGCCATTACACCACACGGCACAGTGTGAATATGACTCCTTAAAACACTGCTGATTAATCACTCAACTCTTTGAAATGTTGTAAATCCTGATATTTTACATGCATGATGGCTGCCCATGAACATTTTTCTCTAGTCGTACCAGAATAACTTGATAGGTTCCCCTGAACAGTGCCATTTTAGCACACTTTTTCATGTGCAAATAGAATTCTGAGCTGAAATTGTATTTGATGCTTGTATAAAATTAAAAAACACAATAAAAGAGCAGTCTTGAATTTTTGTTTTGAGGTATCATTCTTCTAATTGAAACCGTAATATAAAATGCATCTTAATGCCTATTCATAAGTAAAATCTTCCCTCTTTATTATGTGTGCAATTTTTATAAGAGATCAAATTAAACAATAAACAGCAGTTCTGCAGGCATTGGAAATATTTTTGCCCTCTGAATTAGAAAAATAAGGTTAGTAGGCATCGAATTGGCCCATGTAGATACCTCGAGTATTAAGAGCCAGCTGTTTGTTAGGATTTATCATTTTCATGCAGTAGAATTGTGATGAAGGTAGTGGTGATTTTGATAATCAGATTAGAATACCTCAGAGGAAGGATCATGGTCCATAACAAAATATTGAAAGGCTCTGTAGTCTGATATCATTCAGGTGGTCACAGTTAGTGGAGCTCAACGACTGAAAAATCTTTTTTCTATTTGAAAGCTGGTTATGACCAGATCCAGAATGTTCACACATTATTAAGAAATCTGGAAAGCAGTGAAGAATTTATGTTTAGAATTTTTTTCAGTTATGTTACTGAGGGATTTGGGGGGTGAGGGTTGGGGGTAGCTGCTTCTTTCAAAGGCCCATCAAATACCTCGATTGAGATGTAAATTGCACTCCAATGCTTAAATCAAATAGAAAAACTTGACCAGAAATATCACACACGCACCAATTGCTTTGGACTGATACAGTCCTCTGAGTTAATTTCAGGGAGGCAATTTGTTGACGTTCCAACTCATGTTGTGATATTAGCAAATTCAGCCATTTAACATGTTATATGTGTACATGGTGCATTCTTAATGATAGCATTCCAGTTAGATGCATGTTTTGGTAAATTAAGCTTCTTAATTTTATGGCAACAAATACTGAAGTGACTGGTTTGTGGAAGTTAAATCTTTAGAGAATCTTTGGCCTGTTTAGCAAGAGTAAATTAACGATAATGGGGCAATGAGATATTTTGCTTTGATCTCAGTTCAAAAACACTGAGTATTTTTCCCCTGAGAACTCGGTTTGAACCCAGCTTACCATTTCTAAATGGCAGTATACTTGAGCTTGTTCAATGCATCCACAGTTATCTTCGCTTCTGCCTCTAAGGGCACTTGAAGCATGAAATAGTGAAGGTCGGTGTAGTATCTGAGAAGTGGTACATAAAAACAATAGAAGTAACTGAAATGTTAATTGATCAACTAATTCTCATAGGTCTATCCTTTCTACATTACAATTAATCCCAGTCACGTATTCCTACATGATTCCAATGACCTTTCTCTTTCATGGACCAATCCAATCTTGCCTTGAATATTGACATAGTCTCTTCTTCAAAACACCAACCTTGAAAATATTCCTGCACAATCACAGCTCTCCAAGTAAACATGTTTCTTTTACTTACAGTTCTAAATGTCATTATTGGTTCATAATGTCCATTGAGTGGGGATGCTATAACTTCTGGAATATTTTTTCACATCCAGAGAATGTTTTAAGAATTTAATTCTTGAGAACCTAAACTTTGCTTTGGTACACATTGCAATAATTTCTTTCTGCAAAATTAGTGATTTCCCTTAGTAGAGAGACAATAACTAGTTAATAAAAAGTTTAGAAAGAGTAAAGGATATATTTTTTCACTCAGAGTATTGAGGGTTTGGAACTTGCTGTCAAAACTGGTGGAGACAGAAATCCACATTGCATTTAAAATGTACCTGGAAGAGCACTTGGAAATGTGTAACCTGCCAGGCTACAGATCCTGAGTTGGAAATAGGATTATTCCAAAAGCTAAATTTTGGCTCATTATGGACATAAATTATCATCTTTGCTGTAAATTTCTATCTTTATTTGGAATTCTTTTTATCCCTCTATTGTGAAGAATAGATGAGTGGGGCATTACAGCAAGCATTTCTATCAGGCTACCTACACAACAGGTGCCTTGATCACACCCTATCTATTGTTTCTGTGCAGTTATATAAGAGTCTCCCAAATGACTGCTGAAGTTTGCAGTTCACATCATCAAGCAACACCATATTTTCTGTGACAGGCACAGCAGTGTAACAGTTAGCGCAACACTATTACTGCACCAGTGACCCGGGTTCAATTCCGGCCACTGTCTGTAAGGAGTTTGTATGTTCCCCCCATGTCTGCGTGGGTTTCCTTCAGGTGCTAGGGTTTCCTCCTAGACGTATGGGTTGGGCATGCTATGTTGGTGCCGGAAACATGGCAGCACTTGCGGTCTGCTCCCAGAACACTATGCAAAGGATGTATTTCACTGTGTTTTGATGTACGTGTGATATCTTACATTTTTCCCCATCTAAGTTCTCATTAAGTTTAAATTTAAATTTTATTTACAGCGTGGTAACAGGCCCTTCTGGCCCAATGAGTCTGCGCCCCCCATTTTAAACCCCAAATTAACATACCCGTACATCTTTGGAATGTGGGAGGAAACCGGAGCACCCGGCGGAAACCCACGCAGACACGGGAGAACATACAAACTCCTTACAGACAGTGACGGGAATCGAACCCTGATCGCTGGCGCTGTAATAGCGTTGCGCTAACCGCTACGCTAACGTGCCCATTGCTGATTTAAGAAAAAGAGAGCACCTTCAATAATCCAAAGAACAAGTGAACAAGCAGGGGAGTTTATATCAAAGGGCATAAATATTTTTGCACAAATACATAATTCCGTAAACATAGAATATATGGATTTCTAAAAAAAATCTAATGTATGTGTTTCCTTTCAATGTTATAAACTGGAAGCTATTCTGTTCATTTGATACGCAGGCAATCACTTGACTTTACACATTAGAAAACTGCATAGCTTGTTTATAGCAATACACAAAAAGTGCTGGAGGAACTCAGCAGGTCAGGCAGCATCTATTGGAGAGAAATAAACAGTTGACATTTCGGGTCAAGACCCTTCACCTGCTTATCGATAACAGACCCAACCAGTTCCCCTCCTCCACCACCACCTTCCTCCGTCTGGCAGAAATGGTAGTCACCCTCAACGACTTCTCGGTTCCTCCCACTTACTCCACAAGGTGTAGCCACGGGTACTCGCATGGGCCCCAGCCATGCCTACCTCTTTGTTGGCTACGTGGAACAGTCCATGTTCCGAACCTATGCTGGTAGCGTCCCCCAACTCTTTCCCTGCCGTGTTGATGACTGCATTGGGGCTGCTTCCTGCAGCCGTGCTGACCTCATCAATTTCATCAACTTTGCCTCCAACTTCCACCCTACCCTCAGATTCACTTGGTCCATCTCCAACACCTCTCTCCCCTTTCTGGATCTCTCTGTCTCCATCTCCAGAGATAACTACAGACATCTCCTACAAACCCATGGACTCCCACAGTTACCTTCACTACACCTCTTCCCACCCTGTCACTTGTAAGGATGCCACCCCCTTCTCCCAGTTCCTCTGCCTCCGCAGCATCGGTTCCCATGATGAGGCTTTCCATTCGGCTTTTTCAGTAACCGGGGTTTCCCTTCCATCACCATCAATGCTGCCCTCACCCGTATCTCCTCCACTTCCCGCACGTCTGCCCTCAACCCCTCCCTTCTCCCCAACATAACAGGGACAGAGTTCCCCTTGTCCTCACCTACTACCCCACAAACCTGTGCATCCAACATAGCATTCCCTGCAACTTCCACCATCTCTAATGGATCCCACCACCAGGCACATCTTCCCCTCAACTCCGTCTCTGCTTTCCAAAGGGACCGCTGTCTCCATGACTCCCTTGTCTACTCGTCCCTCCCCACTGATAACCATCCCCCCCTCCAGCACTTATACCTGCAACTGCACCCCAAGTGCTACACCTGTCCCTACACCTCCTCCCTCACCACCATTCCGGATCCCAGACAATCCTTCCAGGTGAGGCAGCACTTCACCTGTGAGTCCGAGGGTGTCATTTATCGCATCCGGTGTGGCCTCCTATACATTGGTGAGACCCACCACAGATGGAGTGACCTCTCCGTCGAGCACCTTCGTTCCGTCCACCGCCAGGACCTCCTGGTGGCCACCCACTTCAATTCCACATCCCACTCCCATACTGACATGTCTATCCATGGTCTCCTCTACTGCCACGTTAGGCCAGACGCAGGATGGAGGAACAACACGTCTTCTACTTTGGGAGTTTCCAACCTGATGGCCTCAACATCGATTTCTCTAATTTCCAGTAACCCCACCCCTTGGTTTTCTCCCCCCCCCCCCCCCACCCTGCTTCTTTGTCATCCCTTATTCCTGTGGCTCTCTTCCCCCGCCTTGATGACCTGCTCATCTCCTCTCCTCCCCTCCTCCATCTTTTATTGCATGGTTCACTGCCCTCTCCAACTGGATTCCTCCTTCTTTAGCCCTTTGCCTCTTCTACCTATCACCTCAGCTTATTACATCTTTCCCCCCTCCCCCACCCACCTACCCTCTCCCCTTACCTGAACTCGCCTATCACCTGAACTCGCCTATCACCTGAACTCGCCTATCCCCTGCCTGCGTGTACTCCTCCCCCCACCTTCTTACTCTGGCTTCCGCCCTCTTCTTTTCCAGTCCTGATGAAGGGTCTCAGCCCAAAACGTCAACTGTTTATTTCTCTCCATGGATGCTGCCTGACCTGCTGAGTTCCTCCAGCACTTTGTGTGTATTGCTCCAGATTCCAGCATCTGCAGAATTTCTTGTGTCTACGGTTTGTTTATATCTTGTCAATCAATTATCTCTACATGAATGAGACAAAATGTTTTCATGATTCATTGACCTGCCTTATAAACTTCTTAAAAGTGCAGGGTGGGTGGGAGGAGGGGGAAGCATTACATATAAGGAGACACTTTAAGCAACCTGAATTCTTACTGAAAAGACAGTCAGAATACTAAAGTCACATTCTGAGTACCTTGAAAGATTTGCTTGAGTCTTGCATACAGTCCCCAAGGCCAATAAGAACAATAGTGGCCTGCAGTACCATTAGACCATTCAAATGATCAAAAAGGTTAAATACTTCCAGTTGCAGCAAATACCACAAAGGAAATGCTAATGAAGAGAGGACTTTTACATGCGACTTCAGTGATGTGATAGAGCAAAAGAGTCTTACTAAAAAGACAAATGAGTGAAGGTTGTAACAGCTCATTATGCTGTGGGCAATTCATACCATTGCCAATTTATTCTTGACAATTTGTCTTGTATTTCCCAATCTTCCATTGCCTCTTTGGAGGATTTGAAGCACATCCTCCTCACCTACACTTGAAGCAGCGATGGTTGCTTTTCTGACACCTGAGGCAGTTCTTTCTTGCTGATTATTGGAAAACCTTCTCTTTCCAAGGAGAATACCATTTTGAGACAGGCATCTGATTAGCACACCATTTAACTTCATCCAGGTGCTGAAAGGCACCCTGCATAAATCATCTGCAAAATTTCACTAAGATCTTTTGTTGAAATAATCACTGCAAAGTTATCAACGAAAATATTTACAGTTGTTGACGCCTGAATAAAAATTAAACAACTCTCATTCATGCTCCCACCACTACTTTCAACCATTATTGTTACCAGTCAGTTAGACAATCTATAATGACGGCAATCATGTTGAAATGGTGCAATGCTCAGTTGTGTTTTCCAAGCTCAGAGTTACTTGGGCTTGTCCTTTAAGGCTATCTGCAGGATCCTGATGCAGCCCCTGGAGTAATATTGCATATGAGCAGTAGGACTAATTTCAAAGCGATGAACAATGTGATGAATTGACTTTTGTACTTAAATAGCATGATTTAATTGACAAATTTGATTTGAAATAGATGTATGGTAACAACTTTTAGTTATACGTTTTGGACTGGCAGAAACTGAGATTGTCAATGAAAGAGGAAGAGATGGCTTGGTAAATGAGAAATTGCGATTGAATAATGTTTTTGCAATCTTTTAGTTCTTCATGGACATTGCAGCAAAATTAGGTTATCTAACTTGCCTAGTTCCTCCTCCTTCCTCCCTTGTGTTTGTTCTCCTTAATTGCTCTCCCTTACTTGAAGGCAAAGAATGCATCCTCATGACAACGAGGTTGTATGTCTTAAAGCAGATCATCATGAATTGTGACAGTTACTCGATGGAGTACGGCTAACTTCTCCAGAGCAGTCCAAGCAGTGTTGTTTCATTGTGCCAGTGCTCTACTCCATCATGTTTTCTGCAGCAGGATATGTGCATATTACATGTATGCATTGATTGCACACTGCAGTCATTGGTCTTGTTGCCCAGGAGCCACCTTTTGGTTTGCCACAGTAGTCCAAATGCAGCACAGCTGTTTACACAAAATGAAGGTATCATTATTGCTGCCAGGGTAGTAGGCAAGGTTCAGTGCCAGTGGTTGTACAGGAGTTGGATGTTAAATTCCCATTGGTTTCAGCATAGATCATGTGGTAAACACAAAACAGTGGAGGTACAGTCAATGTCACAATGTTCAAGAGAGAAACCTTCAACTCAAGCAGGGCTGTACATTGTCTCTGGTTTCTGGAAAGAAGAATAAGAAGAATCATCAGGTTTATTATCACAGACTTATATGACGCAAAATTGGTTGTTTTGTGACAGCAGTGCAATGCAAAGCTTAGGTTCCCACCTGTTTTAAGAATACCACCATTATCCCAGTACCGAAGAAAAGCAAGGTAACATGCCTCAATGACTACCGACCAGTGGCTCTGACATCCACCACCATGAAGTGCTTTGAGAGGTTGGTCATGGCACGCATCAGCTCTAGCAGACAACCTGGACCCATTGCAATTCGCCTATTGCCGAAACAGGTCTCCAAGCGGATGCCATCTCCCTGGCCCTACACTTAGCTCTGGAGCATCTGGACAGTAAAGACACCTACGTTAGACTATTGTTTATTGACTACAGCTCTGCCTTCAATACAATAATCCCAAATAAGCTTGTCACCAAACTCCGAGACCTAGGACTCAACACCTCCCTCTGTAACTGGATCCTTGACCTTCTAACAAACAGACCGCAGTCAGTGAGGATAGGCAGCAATACCTCCTGCACGATTATTCTCAACACTGGTGCCCCACAAGGCTGAGTCCTCAGCCCTTTACTGCCTATATACTCATGACTGTGTGGCCAGATTCTGCTCTAACTCCATCTACAAGTTTGCAGATGATACCACCGTTGTAGGCCGTATCTCAAACAGTGATGAGTCGGAGTACAGGAAGGAGATAGGGAGCTTAGTGACATGGTGTCATGACAACAACCTTTCCCTCAATGTCAACAAAACAAAAGAGCTGGTCATTGACTTCAGGTAAGGGGGCGGTGTACATGCATCTGTCTACATCAATGGTGCTGAGATCAAGAGGGTTGAGAGATTCAAGTTCCTGGGAGTGAACATCACCAACAGCCTATCCTGGTCAAATCATATGGAAGCCACAGCCAAGAAAGCTCACCAGCGCCTCTACTCCCTCAGGAGGCTAAAGAAATTTGGTTTGTCCCTTTTGACTCTTGCCAGCTTTTACAGATGCACTATAGAAAGCATCTTATCTGGATGTATCACGGCTTGGTACGGCAACTGCTCTGTCCAGGACCGCAAGAAACTGCAGAGAGTTGTGGACACAGCCCAGCGCATTATGGACACCAGCCTCCCCGCCTTGTACTCTGTCTTTACCTCTCACTGTCTTGGTGAAGCAGCCAGCATAATCAAAGACCCCACTGACCCGGGTCATTCTCTCTTCTCTCCCCTTCCATCGTGTAGAAGATACAGGAGCCTGAGGGCACGTACCATCAGACTTAAGGACAGCTTCTACCCGACTGTGATAAAACTATTGAACAGTTCCCTTATACAGTGAGATGGACTATGACCTCACAATCTACCTTGTTGCGACCTCGCACCTTATTGCACTGCTCTTTCTTTGTAGCTGTGACACTTTACTCTGTACTGTTATTGTTTTTACCTGCACTACATCAATGCACTCTGTACTGACTCAATGTAACTGCACTGTGTAATGAATTGACCTGTAGGATCGGTTTGTAAGACAAGCTTTTCACTGTACCTCGGTACAAGTGACAATAATAAACGAATACCAAAGACACTAAATTACTATAAATTACAAAAATAAATAAACAGTGCAATAAAGAGGAATAATGAGGTAGTGCTCATCGCCCATTCAGAAATCTGATGGCAGAGGGGAAGAAGCTGTTCCTGAATCATTCCTGAAAAGTAAATGTAGTCAGTTCTCTTTGAATAAAGTCTCAGCGATTCCATTTCTCAATAATGGATGGCAAAATCCGACATGTTACATATACCTCCAGTTCCAGCCTGGTAGAAGCTAGATGCATAAATATTCATTGCCGTAGTGCTTAATGACCACTGTGTCTCTGTTCTGCTCTAAGTTTTAAGCAGTAGGTTGCGGATTTCAGAGAGGACATTATTGATGAATCACAGATGACTCCTCATTGAGGATCGGATAGGCAAATTACTCCTTAAACAGTTCCAACTGCTTGTCCATTTCTGTATTCTAAGGGAGATGCCTATCAATGTGTTTCTGGAAGCAAATAGTTTGTACATAATCCATGAAGTCATCACATCCTGTGTAAGTTACATTTGACTTCTGCAAATAAATCAATTGAGGCAAAAGCCAAAAGAAATTAACAAGAAGTAACCAGTTGGTAGTTGACGATTATTTTCAACAGTACCTAGGTGATGAACCCCTGTTTATCTCTGTGAAGGTTAAAAGAGTGCATTGAGCTCAAATGAGAGTGCTGATATCAAACTGACATTGCATGCTGATTAACTTTATTGCCTGCCTCCTCTGCATCCGTCCACCGTATTCACTGTGCATGAGCTAGCATGTTTGCCAATGGAGTGCTGTGCACAAATGATTCAATAGATACCCATGCTCCATGGAAACCACATTAGAAATCTAAGGACACTTTCACTGTCTGAGAAAAGTTATTTATGGTTCAAATTCCTTGCTGTAAGGGTCAGTGAAAAGTAAAGAATAAATAGAAAAATATAGATGTTCTATGCAGGGAGAAATGTTTGAAGATAAAGAACAGGAATGAAAAAGAATTAGAGAAATGAGCAGAAAATAATAACAGAAATATGGAGACTTCTTTTAAGACTTCATGAAGTTTCAGTAGATTCTTTCATATTTTAAAGAATTGGAATTGGTTTATGATTGTCATATGTATCGAAGTACAGTGAAAAGCTTGTCTTGCACACTGTTCATACAGATCAATTCATTACACAGTGTATTGAGGCAGTACAAGGTAAAGCAATAACTGAATGCAGCATAAAGTGTAACAGCTACAGAGAAAGCGCAGTGCAGGTAGGCAGCAAGGTGCAAGGTCATAATGAGGTAGATTGTGAGGTCAGGAGTCCATCTTATCTTACTTGGGAACCATTCAATAGTCTTATAACAGTGGGATAGAAGCTGTCCTTGAGCCTGGTGGCATGTGCTTTCAGGCTTTTATGTCTTCTGCCTGATGGGAGAGGAGAGAAGAGAGGATGTCTGGAGTGGGTGGGGTCTTTGATTATGCTGGCTGCTGTACTGAGGCAGCGAGAAGTATAGACAGAATCCATGGAGGAGAGGCTGGTTTCCGTGATATGCTGGGCTGTGTCCACAACTCTCTGCAGTTTCTTGCGGTCCTGGTCAGAGCAGTTGCCATACCAAGCCATGATGCATCCAGGTAGGATGCCTTCTATGGTGCATCAGTAAAAATTGGTAAGAGTCGACGGGGACATACCAAATTTCTTTAGCCTCCTGAGGAAGTCAAGGCACTGGTGAGCTTTCTTGGCTGTGGCGTCAATGTGGTTGGACCAGGATAGGCTATTGATGATGTTCACTCCAAGGAACTTGAAGCTCTCAACCCTCTCGACCTCAGCAGCATTGATGTAGAGAGAAGCACATGCACCACCACCCCCCCTTCCTGAAGTCAATGACCAGCTCTTTTGTTTTGCTAACATTGAGGGAAAAGTTGTTGTTATGACACCAAGGTGGTAGCAAATTGCAGGAATGAAAAAATTGTTTGTACCACTGACAGTATTAGAAGTTCTCAGGACATGAGCAGTGCAACCAGTGAATCATACAGCCAATTTAGGGACTTCTATGAGAAATTAAATGCAATGCAGAAACTAGGTTGTAAGTTGGTAAATTTACCTGAAAAAGTATTTCTTTAGGTGCAATGAAAAAGAAACTTTCTCTAGGAATTTGGGGTGAATTGAGTTAATGTTCTGACCTGAAAAGGCATTTCCCTAGAAATTTAGTTGGGTAGTGCTGCTTTTTCCATAGAGTCCTAGTCATATAGCATGGAAACAGGCCCTTCGGCCCAACTGGTCCATGCCAACCAAGTGCCCATCCAAGCTAGTCTCATTTGTCTGTGTTTAGCCCAAATCCTTCTAAACCTTTCTAATCATGTATTCATTCAGCACAACTTGCTTCCAAGTTGGTGGAATATAATTACTGTGGTTCCTGAGTTACCCTGCAGCACTCTGGAACCTCAACTAGCACCTCCTATCACAAGACACACCGATGAGGATCAGCTCTTCAACACCAAACACACATATATGTGACATAATTTCAAGTGTGTACTTGTTTTGAAAACTGCTGGGAGAAATTAGGTCATAGTACTCCAAAGTATCCCTGTTGTTGGGTACTCTTGGTCCAACCAGATTTTAACAATACTGTTTTCTCTGCAACAGCAGCGTAAATTAAAGCAATCTCCTCAAGCAGGTTCCTGCCAAGCCTTGGGATCTTGACTCCCATAGGTCCCCAATTTACTTGTTCACTTTCTAACTAACCCTCTCATGTAATACTGACCTCCCCCTCTCCCCAACACATTTATTACCCTTGTCTAACCATGACCCTCTCCCCACCCATTGTTTACCTATGTCCTTCTTCTCCGCATCTTGACTTTCTCATCTATTGATTGCTATACCAAAATTAAATAGTTTTCTGGATAGCCCGATGGATCAAATTCTTTAATGTACTGGGGCTTCTGAATTGTCTGTTTCTACTTTTCTTTTTGGTGGTTGATTCAGTGAAATCACAGCATTAACATCTGAACTCAAAAATTTGCCCTCCACTGAAACAAGCAGAGCAATTCTCAATATGGATGATAATATGTGCATTATTTGGGTGTTCGGTGTGTGAGGGAGGGAATGTAAGACTCTTCTGTTTACTCCAGTGCCAGTTCATCATTTCATGATCAATCCAACGTGTGACTTGTGCAAATTAGTTCTGAACCTTATGCCAATACTGCATGGATTTATTTGCCCCAGAGAATGTGGTGAAGGGGAGAAGTAAAGGGGATTTCGGTCTTTTTCTCCCTCATACTCACTCGTCAACCCCTCCATACAGTGGTGTGATGGAGACAAAGCCTCTTCAAAGTTGGGCAGCACTGTTGAGTTTTGTATAACAGGGTGATGTGTGAGTGGTGCTTTCTATGGAGATGTGATGCAGACCAAATAACAAAGAAAGTCATTTGGATTCAAAATATATTTTTGAGGTAACAGGATGAATTTGATTGAACAGTGGTGGAATAACATGGTGTGCCGGGGGAATGGAATAGTTCTTTATTTTATCTTTATGCCATAAAGAGAAATATCATTTGTATCTCTTGTTTTTGTTTAAGTATCCTGTCCTCTGAAAGTATCAGGGGCACAATTAATTTTAGTGAAAGGAGGGAGATAAACCAGTAGTATATTATGAATGGAGTGATGAAGAGTTTCAGTAATAAATGATTCTCAATTTCATGTATGATTTCACACTGCAGTTTATTTTACAGCAGAGGTGATTCAAGGTTTCCATAAACTTTTCAGAAAAATGTAGTGTTGTGCTCCCTACACCATGGGAGGCATAGACTGTGACACTGATGTCTATCCCATGATTCCAAATTGATAATTCTTCTTAAATTTATGTTGAAGTAAATTTGTTGTGCAACATGTTTGCCTTCCCTGAGGTCAGTGCTATTCGAAATGAAATTACTCCTCTCTTCCTGTCAGGCATGTGCAGTACTCCACTCCAGTGCCTATTTAAATTCCTACCACACATCCCTGGCATGGATGTCTGACATGTGTAAATTAAGTACTCAATATCCATCTTTGGAAATTTGGTGTCCTAGCACATGGAGCAGGCACCTAATCTCTTCCACGTACTTAATGTGGATGCATCCTGAGAGTCTTAAATTTTTTTTTAACTATCATGTCATGTGGAGCCAATAGGAGCAGGAAAATTCCAAAGCAAACCTGTTCATAGGATCCTCTTCCACCATTCCCCCATCACCCTGGTATCCTGCACTCTCAGAGGGCTGTTACTAGTGAGCCAGGTTCCTTACACAGGTCCTCCCCAGGTTACAAATGCCTGACTTGTGTACAGCCCATATATACAGGTGAGCATTTGGGAGATGGATTTGTCAGCCTGGGAGCTTGGCTCGTGGCCATATTTCTGACTTCCGAACTATCCACGTTATGAACTGTTCACGGGAATGGAACCCTGTGGTGGGACCTATAATTATTTCTTGCACAAGGACAAACTGTCAGTGAAGATATCACAGAAGCCAAACAGCTTGCTTGGGTTGGTTGGGCGAAGCTTATCCAACATGACACTAATTTATGTGCCTCCGAGAGCTTCCCGGTTTAGGTGTCTGTTGCTGGCAGATCACCGATGGGAAAATGAGAAAGCAGGTCTTAGCTGCAGGTTCTTCATAGCAGTCAGCTTCCACTCATCCACCGATTGTGCCTCATGTTTTCTGTCAACATTCTGTGCGATGAAGGCTTTTTTAAAGTTGAAGCACGTGGCATAAGAGAGACATTGATAGCAGGGACACACAAGCAGGTAACAGAGGGTTGAGGTTAATGGTTGGTTTTGAACTGAGGGAAAGTGGATAGTGGTATTCCCTACAGATCAGTATTAGTTTTATTTTAATGACCTTGATTTGGTAGTGCTAGCCACAATTTCTAAATTTGTGGATGACATAATGCTTGGCAGTATCGTGAGCTGCGAAGAGAATAGTGATAAAGTGTAGCAGGATTTAAACAGGCTGGTAGAATTGGCAGTTGCTTGGCAGATGAAACTAAGAGCAGAGATATGTGAGGTGATGCTTTTTGGTAAGAAGACTGAGGAGGGGCAAAATAGAACAAAGGATGCTGTTCTGAAAGGAATGCATGAATAGAGAGACCGGGGGATATGTGTGCAAAAATCATTGAAAGTGGCAGGGCAGGTTGAAAAAGCGGTTAATAAGGCATACACAATTCTGGACTTTATCAATAGAGACAGATTGTAAAAGCAGGGAAGTCATGCTGAGACTTTATAAAACACTGGCCCAGTTTCAGCTGCAATATTCTGGTCATTTCAGGTTACCTTATGATTGAAAGCCTGTGGAGGCAATAACGAGGGTCCAAAGGAGATATACAGGAATTGATCCTGGGATAAGGGACTACAGTTACAAGGATAGATTTAACAGACTGGTACTGTTTCCTTTGGAGAAAAGAAAGCTGAGAAAGATCTAATAGAAGTATATAAAATAACGAGGGGTCTGGGCAGAATGGATCATGAAAGGATGTTCCTATTAGTAGAGAGGTCGAGGACTAAAGAATTAATAGTGATGTGCAGAAAAAATTTGTTTATACAATGTATGGATTGAATCTGGAAGGCATTACCTGTATAGGTGTTGGAGGCAGGTTCTCAAAGGGAATTAGAGAAAAGAATTGCAAGGCTGTGAAGAAGGAGTGGAATTAGTGTGTTGCTCTGGTAGAGTGATGGTGCAGATACAATGGACCCAAATGGCCTCTTTCTGTACTGTAACTACTCTAGCCCCTCTTCCTCTTTTTTTTTCCTATTAACAAAGTACCTTGAGGAAAACACATACTTCCTGGGTGCAGGCTTGCCAACACTTTATCATGTGTGCCATCACTCACTCATTCATTTGAAAGCAGCAGGCCAGAGGCATTTATTACAGGGGGATTAGAGAATAAACTGCAGGTGTACATAGCAACCAGGAACAGCTGCCTGGTCACAGTACTTTGATTTTCAGAGCAAAGCAGATTACACTGCTAGGTTTATAGAACAAAGCGACATCTGTAGCCTGCTTTATACATTTGTAGACAATCATTTGGCTGATTCACTCTCTTTTTTTAAAATGTGTTTATTGGATGTAGTGTCACTAACAACATCAGAACATAAGAAATAGCAACAGGAATAAACCATTCAGACCCTTGTGCCTGCTCCACTGTTTAATTAGATCTTTTACCTCAACGCCAGTTTCCTGAACTAACCACATATTTCTGATTCACTTAGTATCCAAAAATATGCTAATTTCTGTCTTGAATGTACACAATGCTTCCACAGCCCTCTTGGTTAGAGATTTTCAAAGATTCATTGTGGAATTTCCTGTAATCTCTGACTTGAACTTGAAACCTTAACTCTGCTACTCTTCCCATAGATGCAGCCTGACATGCTGAGTATTTGCTGCATTTTTTGTTTTTATTTTAGATTTCCAGCATCTGTAGGTCTTTTTTGATTTTCTTCTAATCTCTGTCCTAACTGGCCGATACCTCATTTTGAGACTCTGATCCCTAGTTCTAAAAACCCATTCTGCATCCACCTGAGAAACCCCTTAATAATTTTGTACATTTTATTCAAGTTGTCCATGCAATGTTGGTAGTGAGCTACCTTCTTGAACCACTTCAATACTTCTGGTAAAGATACTTCCAAAATGTTGTTAAGAGGTTCCAAGCTTTAGAAGCTAAAAAAAATGGTTATATTTTATCGGTGGTTTAGAGGGGCCCTTGTGGAAGGATCGCAAGCATTTACCATCCTAACCCTGCTTGGCAGTAGAGGTTGCAGGTTTGGGAGTTGGTGTTGAAGAACTCTCAGCAGATTGCTGCAATGCATTTTGTGGGTGGTCTACTCAACAACTAAGTGGACGGAATGAATGTATAGTATGTTGGATGGGCTACCAATCAATTGATCCGCTTTGTCCTGGAGGCTGTAGAGCTTTTGGATTATAGTTTGTGTTGCACTCAGGCAGGTGGACCATATTCCATCACACTCCTGACTCAAACCTTGTGGATGGTGAAAAGGCTTTGGGTGATGAGTTATTTACCTCAGGATAACCAGCCTCTGATTTCTTGCTTTTGTGGCTATAGTATTAACATGGCTGGTCCAGTTAAGGTCAAGGACAATGATCACTCCTGCTGCTCCTTCATTCCCCCCACACGTGCCCACCTTCCTGTTCCTCCAATGTTGATGGTGGGGGACTCAGAGATGGTAATGTGACTGAATATCAGGGGTAGAGGGTTAGATTCTCTCTTATTGAGGATGATCTTTGTGATTGTGTGTTGTGAATGTTAGTTGCCACTTTTCAGTCCAAACCAGAACGTTGATTAAGTCTTAAGCCATGCAATCTTCATTACCGAAAGACTGCACTCGTCTGCCAACTCCCTGCTTCTGACCTTACTGTGTTAATTCAATTAGAGGTAAAATTAACTCATCTGCACAGCTACCCATGATAGCTTTGCTTCCTCTTTTTCTGATGCACTTAGAGAAGAAAGACAGAGACCCCAATAATTCCAGCCTTGTCTGTGCTTCATCCCAGGAACCGTCTCTCACTCATCCACTTGTAAGCACCAGATGAGAGACTCCAGGGGAACATCTGAGCAGGAACTTCTGATCAGGTTTTCCAGTCCCGAGGCAGGATCTTGACCCGAAATGTTGGCTTACAACCTTTGCCTCCACAGATGCTGAGTTGTTCCAGTGTTCTGAACTTCTGAGTAAATTGTAGGTGTATTTGTGATCAAGAGCGAGCATTTGCCTGGCTATGGTGCGTCAGTTCCCAGTGCAAAGCAGATTACATTGTAACGTCTAGAGAACAAAATACCTGAGGCATGTCTTGTAAGATTGTGTAGTTGTTTGGACATTTCAGGTTTGCAATGTAGAAATAAAGGAAACAGTAACCTTTAAAATGGTGGCTGTATGTGGACTGCAGAAATGTTCACAGCACGTGGAATGACTCTGCTGTGACACTGCGGAAATGCCTCCACTGTCAAAACTGCTCAGTCAAATGTAGATAGTGATTGATCCAGCCATGTACTGCAAATGATGGTGCCTTGTGTGGGGTGCTGTATGCTTTCACTATAACTTCTTCAATCCGATGTTCCCCTAGTTTTCAAGGCAAATCCAAAAACACCAAGCAAGTGAATAAAATGTCAAACTGATTGAGCTTTTCATTGCATCCATAAAGATTCAATCTGGGCTCTAACTCCTACCATTTCCCTCAGAGCATACACACCAGATAATCATTTAAACTGCTTTCCATTGGTATTGTCTGATCTGAATGTTTTTAGTAGTATCTGTTTTTATTTCAGATTTGCAGTATCTGCAGTTTCTGATTTTCAATCATTTGCCTTTATTCTTAATCCTAACCTAACCTGCTTGTCACTTTGCTTTTTCAATTGTCCCAAATAGAATCTGATTAGTCTTTCTGTTGTTAAACTCTTGTTAATATTCTACTCCATTGACTTCCTCATCTACTTTTTTTAAACTTATAATTATTCCTTAAATTGCTACCTCCTTTATCTTGCTGATTTTCCTCAGCATTCAACTTAGCCTCTCCAAGAGGACTGTTTCAGTTCTTATCAGGTGAAGCCTTGCATTGCCTCATTTCACTCTGGCATCATCATGAAGGGAGAGAGTAACCATCATTCCCTTCCTTGTGCTAGAGTAGCACTTCAGAAGGTCACGTAAGAGAAGGTTCTATATAAGGTTTTCTCGGCCTTGTATCTCAATGCCTTAAGTGTGCATATAACACAAAAATGGTGCAAAGATTATGACTTCAGAACTTTTCATACAATGACAGTGCCAATTTTATGCCTTCATTTTTCTGGACACGCTGCAGCTTTATTATATAATATAATAAGTGCTAGATTTTGCAAAAGATTCACTTCACTGAATTGTCACAGCAAGTGTGGAATTTACTATTTAAGGGAATATTTTTGTATTGTATATTTCGCATAGAAATTCCTCAGCATAGTTTATGTAATCAATGTTATTTTGCTCCTGTTGTTTAAGCAGAGATTTGGCAGTTTAAATTTTGGAAAGTGATATAAAGGTCATTATAATTCTCAGGCCAACTTCCTAACCATTCATTGTGGGAAAAACTGCATGTTCTTTGCAGCTGGACTGAGAGTGAGGTCAATAACTTGGCTGTACTAAAGGGAGTTAATTTACTTTCATCTTCTGAAGATATGGCCAGAGGAATTATAAATTGCAGAGGTTGCTACTTTTGACTGTACTCAAACATAGATGCCAATATTCTGACAGAAATTTGGAAGTCATAGTAACTGCCTCTGACTGACTGACTTTCCTATATGTCCTTTCTTTCAAAAGGCTTTTGTAGTTTTGATTAAGAACCTTTCTTTATAAAACAAAAGGTGCAAGTGTTTTTCACACTTGCTTAACAGCATAATTACTGTTTCTAGATTTCACACTGATCAATTGGATTTCATGTTTTTTTTTGGTGTGCAAAAACTGCGCTGCCTATACTGGGAATGTCCATTTGGATCTCCCTCAGTAAGTTGTGAATTTGGCCAAAAGTGCATTAACAACAATGCTTTGGTTATTTATGCCAAGAATCATGCACTAATATGGGATCTGCTTGGTCCCTTGAGAGACACCCAACTATCTTTATTGTGTTGATCACTGGGAAAGATGTCAGACCTTAAAAGAACTTTCCCTGTGGGAGCCACACACGATAAAAAGCTGTTAGGGAAGTGAGGGAAACATGGGAGAGAAGGGACTCTGTGATCTGTGTATATTGGCATTCCCCCCTCTCCCCATGCATTCATCTGCCTGGAAGTCCTGTACCATGGGTGGCCGCATTCCGTGTGTGTGGTGGAATGGTCCAGCAATGTGGAGTGATGCAGCATTAACTCTGTGTGCAGTATGACTACCAGTAACGAGGCTTTGAAGATCCTAAGTACTTAAAACAGAGACTGGCAAATGCTATGTGCTTGGGAGCCGTCTCTTTGCGAAGGCAGACACTGATCATAAAAATTGTCACTGCCTTCAACACCCCAGTACAGCCTTTGGTCAATTGAAGAAAAGGATATTTGAATATCAAGACCTCGCTTCTGGCACAAAGCTTGTTGTCTACTGGGCAGCAGTGATCCATGCCTTCTTATGTGCTTCTGAGACCTGGACTATCCACAGCAGACACCTCAAGACATCGCTGCTAAATCCTCCAAATTCACTGGAAGGACAAGCAAATGTTAGTGTCCTGTGCCAGGCCAACATCCTCATTATTGAGGCCCTGGTTATATACATTTAGGCCTCATTGTTTGCATGCCAGTACCAAACTCCTGAAACTGATACTCTGATCCGTCATTGGGAAACAATTACCAGGTAGGCAGAGAAAGAGATCCTTGATGTGCTCAAAACCTCCTTGAAGAAATGCAACGTCACCACAGACTTCTGGAAAAACCTTGTCTGTGACCACTCAAAGGGGAGAAGGAGCATTTGGGATGGTATTGTGAACCTCAAGGCCATCCATTGGGAGTGCACAGATGTTCTGCATAAGTAGCAGAAGGAATGGACCACCTCACAAATTATCCACCCACCAACCCCATCGGTCACGACCTGCCCCATTTGTAGAAGGTTCTGTGGTTCCCACATTGGCCTAATTAGATGCCTCAGAACCACAAAGCTGGAGTGGAAATGAGTCATCCTTGATCCCAAGGGACTGCCCAAGATGAGAAGGAAGTGTAAGATAATGATGTCAGAGTGGAGGCTCTTTAATTGATGTCACACCGGTAATCTTAGTGAAATGGACTCATAGTTTTTGTGTTAGAGGAAGGTTGTAGATAATATTAAAAGCTCTAGAAAAAGTGCTTTGCATGACTTGTAACATCACTTGGTGCACAATTGACTTGGGGGAAACACTGGGTATGCTAAGGTGAATTGCGCACAGAAATGTTTGGGCCAGTTCTCCGATGGCTGCAATCCAAGCTTTATCAAACTCAGGTTAAATCACTTTATTGTGCAATTTGCTAATGAATTCAATTTCTAGGCATTAATATTTCAGATATGTTAAAAAAAAATTTAGAGAGGTTTAGTTAGTAAAGGGAAGCATCAAATCACACAGGCCAGAAAGATCCCAATTTCATTCTGAAGGCTATATTACTGGCTATAATCTCTACCTAACCAAGCTTTGAAAGTGCTCTGAATAGAAGTGAAGGCATTTTTTTTAAACTTTCTGATATTTGATCTATAAGTCTCTTAAAAGTATTTACCTATTTCTTTAGTCCAGTACTTTCATCGTTATTGCTAATGCAAGAAATACACCTTGTGATCATGAAGGTGTTTGTCATAACAATCTGATTTTGATAATTGACAATAGACCTGACTTGTAGAAAAATTTCATATTCAGAATGAAGAAGCTTTTAAAAAAAAATCACTCGTGCATATCTCCATTGTGATGTCAGAGACTATATACCTCAATTACCTATAGCACATAGTGACTTGGGGTTAAAAATTAACACGCTGAATAAGAGTACCTAAGTATATTTAGACAAACTTTGGAATGTATTTGTTTTCATCCATGTGTATGAGTTTAGCAATTATTATAAGTATTCATGTTGAATTCCGCTCTGTTATTTTAATGGATACATAAAATGAAGAGATTATTATGCAGCAATCATTTTATAATGTTTGCAGTAATTTTAAGCTCTATATTATGCTCTTTCTTAGTGTTTTTATTGGTTGTAAGATTGAGATGATGGAAGAAGCTATTTGAGGCAAGTGCAGGTTGCATTAGAAGGTAATTTGAATGTGGTTTATTTAAGGGAGGAAGGCTATATTTGGACAGACTCTGTGATGTCTTATACTCCTTATATAGATGTAGAAATCCAGATAATTTGGGCTGATTCCAATAACGATTAGTTCCAGGTTTCCAGGAATATGGGAAAGGCAACATCTTTTAAATAAAAAAAAAATCAGACTTGTACTTGGAAAGCATTTTTGAATTGAGATGCCCCAAAATACATTACAGAAAATCAAGTACTTTTTTTTTTAAGGATGATCTCTGTTGTAATGAAGATAGTGTGCCAGCCAATGTTTGCAGAGCAATGTCCCATGATGAACAATGTGATTATTATCTGATTAAACCCTAGAAATTATCAATTTCCCCTTTCCTTTATGTGTATGTCATGCAGAAGGAGAATTTTTTGGCATGTTTTGAAGTGTTTGCACCTATTTCCAGTGAAATTCCTGGTCATCAGGAAATTGGCCTGGCACTTCCTGTTACAATCAACCTTAACGTGGTGTCACTTCCCTGTCATTTGCCCCCACTTGTGAGTAGTTTTTAAATAGAGAGAGATTGGGTAACGTTGATATTCGTAGGGATGTGAGTGTGCTTGTCACTGAATGCCAACATGCAGTTACAGCAAGCAATTAGGAAGACAAATGGTATGTTGGCATTTATTAAAAGGGGATTTGACTACAAATGTGTTACTGCAATTATATAGGACATAATCTGACGTATTTTGCATAGTTTTGGTCTTCTTACCTAAAAAAGAACATATTTGCCCAAGGGGGGAGTGCAGCAAAGATTCACTGGACTAGGTCTATATTCCCAAGAGCTTGCAAGAATGATAGGAGATCTCATTGAAACTTACAAAATTCTTACAGGGTTCAACAGCCAGGATGCAGAGAGGTTGTTTCCCTGGCTGAGATGTCTAGAACTAGGGGCCACGGTCTCAGAATAAGGGGTAGGCCATTTAGATCTGAGGTGAGGAGAAAATTCATCATGCAGAGGATGATGAATCTTTGGAATTCTCTACCCTGAAGGACTGTGGAAGCACAGTGATCGAGTTGATTCAAAACAGTGATCGGCAGATTTCTGGAGATTAAAGGGATATGGGGGTAGTGCAGGAAAATGACTGAGAAAGATGATCAGCCATGATTTTGATGAATATGGAGAAGTTATAAAGATAGATTAGACCTTCTGCGATTATATTCTTCAGAAAAAAGGTGGGAGGCTATTTATATTTTTGTAGGATCAAGGACTAGCGGTCACAGATATGAAAAAGAGGGGAAGAGAATTAAGAGGGACACGAAGAGAAACTCTTTTACACAGTGTGTCTTTTGGAATAATCTACAGTGTGCTACCTGCAGATGTGGTGGAAGCAGGTTCCATCATAGCCTTCAAGAGGGAATTAGATGAGCACAGTCCAAAAGAGGTTCAGAAGGGTTCAGAAGAACCCTTCTGGAGAGAGGTTCAGAAGGGTTGATCTAGTGAGTTACTGTGGTAGAGGGGTCGCACAGACATGATGGGCTGAAAAGATTCCTTTTGTGCTATGACCATTCGGTGATTCTAATCTCTAATTTGGTGTTAGTGCTGTGCACAAAGTACGTTAAGTGCACCAAAAATGGATGAATGCATCTTGATTCCATGATGATGGTTGGAGATGAAATTTGGCCAACACACTGGAAAGAATGACTTTGCTGTTCTTTGAAGTAATGCCAATAGATCTTTTATGAACACTTGAGAGGGCAGACAGAGCCTCAGTTTAATGTCTTATCTGGAAAAGTGGTTATTGATATTCACACGTATAAAGTTTCATAGGATCCAGTGATTACATTCTTGTAACAATTTTAAATTAGGGGAGCCCACATAATGCTGAATATAAGCAAAAGTACTTTGTGCTTCAAACTTACAATAGAATATTTTCTTCCATTCACAAGAAAAACGTTCACAGAGAACAGGTCAGACGTCTGAGCATGTCAGATGATGTGCTATCAGCATCAGTGTGACTGGATAAGGTTAATTTATGTTGTGAATAAAGTCCAGGCTATAACTGGATGTGCCTTTGGGAGCTCTCTCTCTTTCTTTTTCCCTTTCTCTTTCTCTCACTCTCTTTTTCTCTCTCTTTCTCTTTTTTCTTTCTCTTTCTCTCTCTCTTTACTCTCTCTCTGCCCCCCCCCCCCATCTCTCTCTCTCTCCTTGCTCTCTCTCAGCATGTAAATTCCAGGGATTTTTAAGTAAACACCAAGTGATTTTTCCATTAAGGGCAAGTACTGGTCATATGTCATGATTAAAATTGCCTTTTGTAAAGATTTTTTTTGGGTTGCAGAAGTGTCCAGCAACCTATTAGCTGTGACAGGAAATAGTGATGCAGAGAATTGATAAGAGTGACAAAATTACTCAAACTACTTGTAGGGAATTTGCAACATGGACATCGTAATGATTATTTGTTTGGTAATTCATAGCATCCTATGGACAACAATGCACAGGCTGATGATAAATCTGACCGTAACTGGAAGTAGCAGTTTAAACACTATCAAATAGAGGTGTCCATGCAGTGTTCCAGGTGCACAGTTTCAGATAATGGGAGGTGTCTCAGAAATTCAGTGAATGAGGCCTGGCAACATATAGTCCAACTTGTTCCCCAGTTCATTTGTTGGCCGATAGTTGTACAGGATAGTGATACCAGTGAGATAGAACAATGACATTGCTACTGGAATTAACCAGCCTCCTCTTTAAGACTGGGATAAAATTGTGAATACATTGTTCAGCTTCACTAAAAGCTCACTGTGATACATCATTGATTACAATGTCCACCCACAAAAAGGCCACAAAATTTGGATAAATTTAATACTTTTGTGCGCTAATTACAAAACCTTGTACGAGGGAACAAAGGAATTTCACATCAGGAATTTAGTTGCTGATGTCAATATGTAGTAACAATAATGTGCAAAATTTACACCTTTCTGTTAAGGCACAAACTGTTAGAAACCTAGTCCTAGGATTTGTAGATAGAAATTCTACCCTTAAACTTTGTTATGCCTCAAAGAAATTCCATACAAAAAGCCTGCTTACTTTTGAGCAAGACCTATGTTTAATTTTTTTGGGTCTATGTAAACAAAGCATTTGCATGTCCTTCAGTGAGCTGCAAAATAATTATTGCAGATGACTTGTTTCCACCATTCAGAATCTGAAAATGAAAATCCATTAGTGGGTAGTGAGATGTATTTAAAGTTAATGACTTCATGAATAGATAAGATTGGACCTGTTACGGTAGTAAGAATCAAAGTAATTTCAAAACAACGTAACTTTGAATCATTAAGTGTCTAAAACTGCCATTAATAAAGTAACAGCAAGGATTTCCAGAAATCTGAGACCTGCAAAAGAGAAAAAACAGATTGCCTAGTTCCACAAAATTGAATGTAATGAAGTAGATTTATTTCAATCACTTGCGCTCTGTAAGCACACTCAGTCCAGGTGGAAGCAACTGAAATTATAGTTGCAAACTGCACAAGCTAGACCTTTGAAAATATTTTGCCTTAGATGGTTATCAAGTGGAATATATTGCTGGTAGCACAAACTCCTTTCTAAGGTTATGAAAATGTATGCAATGAGGACCTGATGGTGCTGTTTAGACATTCATACAATTTCTCTAGATTTTCACACCAAGAGAATTGCATCAGCAAAATTATTCACATAAAGTGGGCATCAGACTTCTTGGATGGACTGTCCAGTGTGAATTTAAAAGGGTACATGTAAAGCTAAACTACTGATGTTTAAAACTCTATTGGACTTTTATTGTGTATCTAATTCATCCACAAATTAGTGGATTTATTAGTGACTTATACATAAGATAAGGATGCATGGAGTTGGGGGTAAGGTATTAGCATGGATAGATGATTAGTTAGCCAATAGAAGGCAGAGAGTTGGGATAAATGGGTGTTTCTCTGGTTGGCAATCAGTGGTGAGCAAGGTGCTGCAGGGGTTGGTGCTGGGCCCACAACTGTTCACGATATACAGTAACGATTTGGAAGAAGGGACCGATTGTAGCGTATCTAAGTTTGCTGATGACACTAAATTGGGTGGAAAAGCAAATTGTACAGAGGATGCAGAGAGTCTGCAGAGAGATATTGATGTTAAGTGAGTGGGCAAGGGTCTGGCAGATGGATTACAATGCTGGTAAATGCAAGGTCATCCACTTTGGAAGGAAAAATAGAAGATCAGATTATTATGTAAGTGGTGAAAGATTGCAGCATGCTGTGGTGCAGAGGGACTAGGGATTGCTGGTGCATGAATCACAAAAGTGGCAACAGGTTATCAAGAAGGCAAATGAAATGTTGGCCTTCATTTGCTAGAGGGACTTAATTTAAGAGCAGGAGGTTATGCTGCAACTGTACGGGGTACTGGTGAGGCTGCACCTGGAGTAATGCATGCAGTTCTGGTCTCCTTAGTTGAGGAAGGATATTCTGGCTTTGGAGGCAGTGCAGAGGAGGTTCATCAGGTTGATTCCAGAGATGAGGGGGTTAGCCTATGAGGAGAGATTGAGTCGCCTGGGACTATACTCACTGGAATTCAGAAGAAGGGATCTTATAGAAACATATGAAATTATGAAAGGGATAGATAAGATAGAGGAAGGAAAGTTATTTCCACTGGTAGGTGAGACTAGAACTAGGGGACATAGCCTTAAGATTCGGGGAATACATTTAGGATTGAGATGAGTAAAAACTGCTTTTCCCAGAGAGTAGTGAATCTGTGGAATTGTCTGCCCAGGGAATCAGTAGAGGCTACCTCATTAAGTATATTTAAGGTACAGTTAGATAGATTTTTGCATAGTAGGGGAATTAAGGTTTATGGGGAAAAGGCAGGTGGGTGGATCTGAGTCCACGGCCAGATCAGCCATGATCTTATTGAATGGCGGAGCAGGCTCAACAGGCCAGATGACCTACTCCTGCTCCTATTTCTTATGTAAAGAGGTAATGTTTTGGATTGAAGACCCTTTTTTTCAGTACTCGTTGTTCATTCATCTGCATCTGTAGACAGAGGAGTGGCCAGATGGATTTGCCCAAGCTGTGTTTATGTAGAGGCAGCTTCATCTGGGAGACAGGAACAGCACCATGCTATCTTCAACACTCTCCGGTAACTTTGAAAGTTACTTCAGATTTTAACTTGTGTTCATCTGGCTCATTCAAGGACACCTAATAGCATCCAATCTGTTGTACACAAATTTGTAAAAATGGATGGTTTCGACGTCCTTTGCCAAAACATCCAACTTTATTAATTTCTTGATTGGAGGACGTTAGAGCTTTCAAAATTGCAGAATCAGTTTAATTCCCATCATTTCATTGAGAACAAAAGTGTCCAGTCAGAGCTTTGGATATCAAGGTTACACTATGGTTGTCTGACCTTTGGTAGCTGTGGGCATCAGTCAAGCAGAAGTACAAGTACAAAGAAATACCTGTATAAATCTGAGCCCTAAATAACACCAAGTCCCGTTCATCGAACACCGCTGTCATTGGTGACCTACAATCTCTGCTCAGCAAGGGGAAGATGGGAGGCCAGAGGAAGAGAATGAATGTGAAGATGGGTGACAGGACAGAAAGTAGGAGAGAGTGTCTGACAAAATAGTTGATGGCACAAAGCAAACATGGATGTTAAGATACAGGGAGAAGAGTGGGCATATCTAATTGGTTCTGAGGCAATTCATGTCTTACATCTACTTTCAGCAGACTGCTGGACACCAGTCAGCCATGTAAATTCTCCTTTTCCATCCCTCCATTCAGAGCTAAGGAAGCCAGATGCAGTGCTGGATGAGATCAGATGACTTGGATCAACCAGAAATCTCCTCATCTGTATGATTCAGCTGCTCCCTTATTTAACCAGCTGGCTCAGGGAAAATATTTTCTGGTGCTTAGCCTGGTGAACTGGTTGAAATATTTCTCATAAATCAGATTAACAAAAAAATGTCAGATCAGATTTTGAAATATGTTCAGGAATGAGTAAATGGACATTTTCCTGTCAAATTTAGCTCTGATTTCAATGAAATGTACTCAGTTAACTGGGTATATCCTCCATTATTATCAGAACTTAAAAAAAACTGAAATAATGGAGTATTAAACTGTACTGAGGCCTGAATGTTTAAATGTAGAAGCATATTAGAGAGCAAGATCTAACATGTCTAACTATATTCAAGTAGCCATGTTTAGAATTAAAGAGATTTAATCCATTCATTTAAGGATTTTAATACAAAAAATGCCAAATAGAAGTCAATTCGGGCATCAAGTTGCAGAGAAGTAACTACGATCTCAGCAAACATGCTTCCAAACTTGTTATGAGTTTTATTGTTTAGGACATCTGATTATTAGAAAGAACAGAACCAATAAATAATGTGTAGAAGGAGAGCTATATAAATATAAGATCAGAATGCATGATATGTACCTGCGCATTTTTGTCCAGTTACTCTGTAATTTTGTTTTACCTGTATATCACACATACTAAAGAAAAAGGCCCAGAAATTCCCTCATGAAACATAACAATTTTCTGTGATATACAAGTAAATTTCATCTAAAACCCAATCACTTCCCTATGCCTTCTCATACAATCCCAGTTAGAGGTCTGGTCTCTGCCTCCAAGGTTCTCAGTGTGCATGGAGGTGTGCTTAGTGACATCAGATACAGTGTTCACAATTGCCATAATTTTCACAGACAACTTATGCATAGGGCCCACTCACAACAAAACAGACCTTAACTGGAAGATTGACACCTACTTCAACATTATTTTAAGGTGGAACAACAAACAATCTACTGGAGGAACTCAGTGGGTTGAGCAGCATAATTTAAGGGAGCAGTTTGGTTTAAGGAGGCGCGGCTTTATCTGGTCTACTTAGTGCCCAGGTAGGTCCTTGTTTAAGTAATTGCTCTCTCTCCCCACCTCCCTCACCATTTATGACCTCAGAGGCCTTGATTGTGTATCCAGCTGTTTCCTTCCCCCACCATGAACCCTGTTGCTTATTCAAACACTCTATTTCCTCCCAATCCTTTCTATGATTGACCCGCAGGTCTCCCATGGTATCACCTCTGCTGTAAATATTGCAAGTTCTTCCAACTCCAGGTCTGATCCTCCCTTTCTTTACCCAGTTCTGTCTCTACTCCATCTCCCACAATCCTCAGCCTGCCTGACATCCTCCACTGCTAGAACCCCTTTGTTTCTTTTGTGCCTTGGATTTGACATTGTAGTGTTTTGCTGACAGGAGCCCTCTCTCAAATTTGGCACTTGTGCCACACTCGACCTATGCAATGCTGCTCCACTTTGCATTTTAGTAGTGGTAGAATTTACCATGATCACTTGTGATTTGTTGGTAATAACAGAATTATCTCTTATTTCAGATGGTACAATATTAATGCCAGTGGTAAGGTGAAATATGTGCCCTGTGGTGTGTAGTTTGTCTTTTGAGAGCTGATACACTCATTCTCAATGATACATAACATGGACTAGGTAGAGTCCTTGGCAAATTGAGTTTATATAAATATATTCAAATTGAGTTTATTAAAATTTATTTCATTTTCTGCCTAGTTACTGGTTGTGCAGTGAAAAAACTTACTGGTATTAAATTAAAATATGTCATCCTTAGTTCATGGATCAAGGAAGTGCTTTTATTTCTGAGTCAGAAGATGGCAGGTACAAGCACTATTCCAGGCCCTTGAACATGGTGCTGATAGTTTTGTATCAGATAGAGAAACAATATCCATGTGCCTCTTCAAGGGGGTATTGGGCTTGGTTTATTATTGTCACTTGTACCGAGGTACAGTGAAAAGCTTGTCTTGCGTACCATTTGTACAGGTCAATTCATTACACAGTATATTGAGGTAGTACAGGGTAAAAACAATAAGAGAATACAGATTAAAGTGTCACAGCTACAGGGAAGTGCAATGCAGGTAGACAATAAGGTGCAAGGTCAAACAAGTTACAAAGTAGATTGCGAGGTCAAGAGTCCATCTCATCATATAAGGGAACCGTTCAATAGTCTTATCACCGTAGGATAGAAGCTGACCTTGAACCTGGAGGTATGTGCCCTCAGGCTCCTGTATCTTCTGCCTGATGGGAGAGGATAGAAGAAAGAATGACCCTGGTGGATGGGGTCTTAGGTTATGCTGGCTTTCTCACCAAGGCAGCGAGATGTATAGACAGAGTCCGTGGAGGGGAGGCTGGTTTCTGTGATGCGCTGGACCGTGTCCATGATATATTACATTTTCTGAACGCAAAGTAAACAAAAGTCATTTTCCTTAACAGAGATTTTGGAAGTCACATTATCCTCCTCTAGTGTGGAAAAGTACTAGTTAGTGTGAGGGAGGGACAGTTTTGAAATAGGCACAAAAAGAATTTTGTTGATCAATGCATTTCCAGGAAGCAGTGGTTCAGAGGAATGAAGTGAAGCAAATAGAGCTAATGTAGGGTTTTGACCTGAAACAGCGACAATTTATTCCCCCCCACAGTTGCTGCTCAATGCGCTGACTTCCTCAAGCAGACTATTTGTTGCTAGACCACATTTCAGTGGGGGGGCGGGGGACAATCATCAGATCAGCATTTAGTTTAAAACAATTATAGAAAAGGAGAAAGAACAATCAAATCTAATAACACTCAATTAAAAGACGGCTAATTTCAGTGAATTGAAAGAGAATCTGGATGAAGTGAATTGAAATCAAGGATTGGGAGGTAAATCATAAATGAGCAATGAGAAGGCCTTCAGAGAGCACACTTTTTGGTGAGGCACATTCCCTCAGGAGGGAAAGGAGCTTCATTCATAGCTTAGAACCCACAGGATAACCGAAGAACTGAAGAGAACTCCCCAGATAGTAAAAGGTGCACATTTAGGCATGTACATCGAAACACATAGTGAAATGAGTCTAGGGTCTTGCATATTTAGAAAAAGTAGAGAGGGAGAAAGGAGAGAAAGAACAGCAATACTTGTTACGGACCCAGATCAAAGGAAATGAAAACTAGATTGGAATGCAGTAAAATTTTAAAATTTTCCAATTATACCAGTGAGGATGTTACTTGTCAATTGCAATAGGATGCGACTAGACTAGCAGAATGGGCATAAATGTGGCAGATGAAATTTAATACGGAAACGTATGATGAATTTTGGCAGAAAAGACATGCAGAACCAATATTGACTAATGGCACAATTCCTAGAAGTGTACAGGATCAGGGGAACCTGGGAATTCATGTGCATAGACGTTTGGAGGTGGGAAATGCTGAGTGTGTAATTAAGAAAATATGTAGCTTCTTGGGCTTCATAAATAGAGATTATTGAGTACAAAATCTTGGAAGTTATGCCAACCCTTTAAAAACATCTGGTTAAGCCACAATGAGGGTATTTTTCATGAGTCTGCACTTTAGAATGGATGTGAAGGTTCTTGAGAAGATGTAGAAGAGATGTACCAGAGATGAGGGAATTTAGGTACAAGCACATAAGAGACGTGAGCAGGAGTGAGCAATTCAACCCCTCCACTATTCAGTGCCATGCCTGATAGTTTACCTCAGTGGCACTTTCCCGCACTGACCCCATATCACTTGTTCTCTGTGCTAAGTTATTAATTAGGTTTAAAGGTCAGGTTGGAGAAGCTGAGTTTGTTCTGGTTACACCCGAACCAGAAGGGGGCCAATATCCTTGTGGCTAGGTTTGCTAGGGTGGTTCGGGAGGGTTTAAACTAATTTGTGAGGGGGAAGGGAACCGGAGGAGTAGGTCAGAGGAAGAAGGGGATGGGGAAAAGTTAGATCAAACAGGTAGAGAGGCTTTGGGGAAGGAGAAGCAGAATACAGGCTATAAAAGTAGTAAGGTAGATGGACTGAAGTGTGTTTACTTAAATGCAAGAAGCATCAGGAATAAGGGAGATGAACTGAGGGCTTGGATAAGTATGGTGGACTATGATATCGTGGCTATTACTGAGACGTGGCTGACGTCAGGGCAGGAGTGAATATTGAATATTCCTGGTTTTCGGTGTTTTAAGAGGGATAGGGAAGGGGGGGGGAAGAGGAGGTGGGGTGGCGATACTGGTCAGGGACACTGTTACGGCTGCGGAAAGGATGGATGTTGTAGAAGGATCATCTCTAGAGTCCGTATGGGTGGAAGTAAGGAACAAGAAAGGAGCAGTTACTCTACTAGGAGTATTCTATAGGCCCCCCGGTAGCAGTAGAGATATAGAGGAGCAGATTGGCAAGCAGTGTTTGGAGAGAAGCAAAAATAACAGGGTTGTTATAATGGGAGACTTCAACTTCCCAAATATAGACTGGAACCTGCTTAGTGCCAAAGGTTTAGATGGGACGGAATTTGTTAAATGTATCCAGGAGGGATTCCTGACGCAGTATGTCGACAGGCCGACTAGAGGGAATGCTATGCTAGATCTAGTTTTAGCAAATGAACCGGGACAGGTGAAGGATCTATTGGTGGGTGAGCATTTGGGGGACAGTGACCATTGCTCCATAACCTTTAAAATTGTCATGGACAGGGACAGGTGCAGAGAGAAAAAGAAGATATTTAATTGGGGAAGGGTGAACTATGAGGCTATAAGGAGAGAACTTGGGAGTGTAGATTGGGATGTCCTTTTTGAAGGGAAATGTACTATTGAGATGTGGTCGATGTTCAGGGATCTTATGCAGGATGTTAGGGATAAATATGTCCCGGTGAGGCAGAGAAAGAATGGCAGGGTGAAGGAACCGTGGGTGACGAGAGGTGGAACAACTAGTTAGGGAGAAGAAGGTAGCATACATAAGGTATAAGCAACAAGGTTCAGACAGGGCCCGTGAGGAATATAGAGTAGTGAGGAAGGAACTTAAGAAAGGGCTGAGGAGAGCTAGAAGGGGACATGAAAAGGTGTTGGCTAGTAGGGTTAAGGAAAATCCCAAGGCCTTTTTCACGTACGTGAAGGGTAGGAGGATGGCTAGGGTAAAGGTAGGTCCGATTAAAGACAAAGGTGGGAGAATGTGCCTGGAGGCGGTGGAAGTGGGAGAAGTTCTCAATGAATACTTCTCTTCAATATTCACCAAGGAGAGGGGTCTTGATGATGCAGAAGGGAGTGCTGGTAGGGGTAATGTTCTCGAGGATGTGTTGAAGTTGTTAAATACTATCAAGACAGATAAATCTCCGGGGCCTGATGGGATATTCCCCAGGCTGCTTCGAGAGGCGAGGGAGGAGATTGTTGAACCGCTGGTAAGGATCTTTGAGTCCTTGTTGTCCACAGGGATGGTGCTGGAGGATTGGAGGGTGGCAAATGTTGGCCCCTTATTCAAAAAAGGTAGTAGGGACACTCCAGGGAATTACAGACTGGTGAGTCTCACGTCTGTGGTGGGTAAGCTGTTAGAAAGGATTCTATGGGATAGGATCTATGAACACCTAGAGAATCATGGACTGATTAGGGACAGCCAGCATGGCTTTGTGATGGGAAGATCTTGCCTCACAAGCCTGATAGAGTTCTTTGAGGAGGTGACGAGGAAGATTGATGAGGGTAGTGTGGTGGATGTGGTCTATATGGATTTTAGTAAGGCGTTTGATAAGGTGTGGCTGTGTGGATTAGGAATTGGCTTGCCTGTAGAAAGCAGAAGGTTGTGGTGGAAGGAGTGCCCTCGGATTGGAGGGCAGTGACTAGTGGTGTCCCGCAGGGATCGGTTCTGGGACCTCTACTTTTTGTGATATTTATAGATGACTTAGATGAGGGGTTGGAAGGCTGAGTTAGTAAGTTTGCGGACGACACTAAGATCAGCGGTGTTGTGGATAGTGTGGAGGGCTGTCGGAGCTTACAGAGGGATATTGATAGGATGCAGAGCTGGGCTGACAAGTGGCAGATGGAGTTCAATCCAGAGAAGTGTGAGGTGGTACACTTTGGAAGGACAAACTCCAGGGCAGAGTACAAGGTAAATGACAAGGTACTTGGCAGTGTAGAGGAGCAGAGGGATCTGGGGGTTCATATTCACAGTTCACTGAAAGTTGCCTCACAGGTGGATAGAGCAGTTAAGAAGGCCTATGGGATGTTAGCTTTCGTAAGTCGTGGGATTGAGTTTAAGAGCCGCGAAGAGATGATGCAGCTTTACAAAACTCTAGTTAGACCACACTTAGAGTACTGTGTTCAGTTCTGGTCGCTGCATTATGGAAAGGATGTGGAGGCATTGGAGAGGGTGCAGAGGAGATTTACCAGGATGCTGCCTGGGTTAGAGCGTATGGAATATGAGGAGAGGCTTAAGGTGCTAGGGCTTTATTCACTGGAAAGGAGGAGGATGAGAGGAGACGTGATAGAGGTATATAAAATATTGAGAGGAATAGGTAGAGTAGACAGTCAGCGCCTCCTTCCCAGGGCACCAATGCTCAAGACAAGAGGGCATGGCTTTAAGGTTATGGGTGGGAGGTTCAGGGGAGATGTCAGGGGGAGGTTTTTCACCCAGAGAGTGGTTGGTGCATGGAATGCACTGCCTGGGGTGGTGGTGGAGGCAGATACATTGGACAGGTTCAAGAGTTTGTTGGATACGCATATGGACAAATGTGAGATAGAGGGATATGCAGGAGGAAAGGGTTAGATAGTGTGAGGGTGGTTTGATGGATGGCACAACATGGTGGGCCGAAGGGCCCGTTTTGTGCTGTATGGTTCTATTGTTCTCCTTGAAGCAGAGGAGGTTGAGGGGAGGTTTAATTGAGGTAAACCAGATTACCATAGGTTTAGATGTAGTAGAAATAGATGAGTTGTTTCCATTAGCTCATGGCACAAGGACTAGGGGATACAGATTTAAGGTTCTGGACAATAGATATAGGGAGATGTGAGGAAGAATTCAATTGATCTATGAGAGCCAAGCCATGAACTCATTGGGCGAAATGACTTCCCTCTGTGCTGTTATGACTCTATGACTAAGGAAGTGGAGGTTCGAACAATTATCTTCCAATGGGTGTTAAATATGAGAGCAGTGACAAGGATTGGAAAACTGCAAAGCAAAACACCTCATTGTGTAAAACAAATTCTCATATTGCCTTTGGTTATTTTGTCTAATATCTTCAGTCCTTTGGTTGCTAACCATTTTGCCACTAGAAACAGTTTCTTCTTATTTACATAATCTAAACCCTTTGTGACTTTGGATGGCAGTGGTTAATATCTTGC
This sequence comes from Pristis pectinata, assembly GCF_009764475.1. Taxonomy (NCBI): domain Eukaryota; kingdom Metazoa; phylum Chordata; class Chondrichthyes; order Rhinopristiformes; family Pristidae; genus Pristis; species Pristis pectinata. The sequence continues at coordinate 23,916,878 of NC_067408.1, read as the reverse complement.
TCTTCTGTGCTCAAACCAGAACTACCTTAGCTTCTGCAAGCCATTCATGTAACTCAAGTTCCACATTGTTGGTACTACAGGAAACCTTTAATATTTGCAGTTTCAGGAATTCACAGCCAACCCCTTCATGGATATAGTAATTTCTAGAAACGTGACAGGACAATGTAAAACAAGTAAACTAACAGTGATTCTTGCCAGCATTCAAATTGAACTTTGAAAATGAAAGCCATTTACTGAACTTCAGCTAATCGGCCAAATGATGCTCTTCCATGTGGCATTTCCATCAATAGTAGCAGTTCAATGAATGACTTGCATGTTTCAGCTTGTCAAAACAAGCATGGTTTGCTTTTGATTTACTGTTAGTAGGCAGTGGCTGCCAGTGAAGCAGCAAACAGCAGAGTTACCAGCGCAATAGATGATTGTAGTGGTTATATTATTGGAATATATTAATATATTTATTAACAGTGTTACATCGTTATTTGTTACATTTTGCATACATACTGTACTTTTTGACTTGAATTTATGTAAAAATGGATTTGTGGTTTTCTGGATTCATGGTAATTTCTGGAACATATCCCTAGTGAGGGGTTCATTGTATTCCAGTAAATTTTCTCTGCATCTCTCTTAGGCCTTAAGCTTTCTAAAGTATGAAACTCATAAATGGATACAATCCTCCAGCTGGGTTATAACTAGTGATTAATAAAGATGAAACATAACTTTCTTGTTCTTTTACTCTATTTCTGTTTATTAAAAATTACATGTACTTTTTTCCAACACACATCACCTCTGTGCTTGCTGACTTATATTGGATCTCTGTTAAGGCCAACTCAGTTTTAAAATTCTCAAGTTTATTCCAAATGTTGTCAGGGATTCATTCTTCCCAATAGCTATAACCTACTCCAGCCCAACAACTCTCCACTTCTAGCCTTTATGGCATTCGTAGTTTTAAGGACGCCACCATTGCCAGTCATTCCTTCAGCTACAAGGTTTAAATCTCTTAAATTATCTCCGTATACCTTGCCTCCTTTAAGATGTTTCCTAAATCTAATCTCATGACTGTACATTTGCCCTAATTTGTCCTTGTGTGCCTCAGTGTCAGATTTTCTCTGATAATGCTCCTGTGAAGCATGTAAGATGTTTTATTATGCTAAAGGTGCTTACTAATCACAAGTTTATCTGCAGCCCTTAAAGATTTGTGCACATCTCATCCAGATGTCTCTCCTTGTTTAAAATGGAAGTACTTGGTTTATAAAAGAACATAAAATGCTTGAAATACTCAGCAGGTCAGGTAGCAATGACCTTTCATCAGACTATTTTACTCTCTTTTGTCTTCCTATCGAAGCCAACACTTGGTACTTCCCTGCATTAAATTTCATCTGCTGTGTGTCTGCCCAATTTACCAGTCTCCTACATCATCGGAAGTTCCTGTACTGACTGGGTTTCTGATGGATTGAATGAAAACAGCAATTATTACAATGTGAAAAGTACTAGAGTGGAAAGGATATATCTTGTTAAATGTGTGATAATATTTCTTTAAACAAAAGCTGTAGCAAATTCACTGGAAATACTTTATTGACTACATGCATCTTTGTCAAATACTATGCAGTATAAAACTGTGGTCTAGAAATGGGACCACTCATATGCAAGTGAACGTAAGTGATTTTCTCCAGGTTAGATGGCGTTGGCGATCATTTCTAGATCAAACAGGGTCCATTGGGAAATTTCTTTGCGTGTTTCACCTTAGTGTGGCTGACATGCACCGTATTATGTTATGGATTTTCAATGCATGCTTCCTTCACTGCCGGCAGAAATTAGAGATTTTGGACAGAATGTACACCCTTTGCTATTCTCTCAGTGAAAAATTAGGAGCACCTTGCATTGGGAAATGAAGCAGCAATTAAGGGGTCCGATTGTAATGGTGATGTTTTGCATGCAGTATCTGCTAGCTTCGGTATTCAGTGGTCAGCATTATGGAAAATGATTTGGTTATGCTCCATGTACTGACTGTAGCCTTTTTGTTCAAATTGATTCTGAGTTGCATCCTACTATCCCTGGCTTCTTTATCAGCCTCCATCTCACTGTGACTTGGAGCCACTCTGACCACACTATCTTGTGGAGAGGGGTTGGGGAGGGGGAAGTGCCCAAGCAGACAGATCACCATGTCCCTTCTGCCCAGTGTTTCCACTTGCCTCTATGAAACCTTTTCAAGGATGTAGCAGCTGCAATAAGGAGAGTTGCTTCAGCGCTGACATGTCCTAGTGGTCAGTGTAGTAATGACCCTGGCAGCTACAAGCTCTGCAAACAGTTCCTGACAGTAGCCATGCAGATCCTGTTTTAATAGATGAATGTTTGTGCAAAAGGCCATGGCACTACTTTGAGCATGACTTTGGTCACTACTACAAACTGTTTCTTGAGATTTGTGAGGGTGTTGCAACTTGTTTCGTGCATCAAACAAGAATGAATTATAATTTCTAGGCACTTGTTCTTTTTAATCATTCCTGGAAATGAGCTGATTCTGTCTCAGTGCTCTTTCAATGAAGGTCATATTCAATAACCATAACTCAATAAATACAGAAAAGTATTTCAATGTCTGTAATGAAAATAATTGTTTAACCAATGAAAAGGTGAAGTTATAATTTACATAGCATTTCCTTACAGCCTTCCAACATAATTGTACTGTGCCTGATGTGCCAATGTCATTGCAGAAGGTCAGGTGTTTACACTTTGTTGATAATAGAGCAGCTGAATGTCAGTGATGGCACATAGTTACATTGCCCACTTTACTCAAATAATCCAGTAACAAAAATTTGCTCTTTTGTAGGCCTTTATAATGTATCTGTACATACTTGCTCTGGGTTGTGCAGGTAATATTGAAAATCACAGAGAAGTACTAAACATGGCATGCAGCAGAGTGGCACAGCTATTACAGCTGCTGCCTCACAGTTCCACTGACCTGGGTTCTATTCTGAGCTCCAGTGCAGCCTGTGTGGAGTTTGCCCTGTAACAGCATTGGCTTCCTCCGGGTGCTCAAACAAACTGATTAGTAGCTTAATTGGCCACTGTAATTTGCCCCTAATGTGTGGTGAGTGGTAGAATGCACAGGGATTTGATACTGTGGGGAGAATAAAATGGGTTAGGGTACGATTAGTGTAAAAATGGGTGCTTGATGGTCAGTGCAGACTCGGTAGGCTGAGGGACTTGTTTCTATAACTATATGTGCATCTTGTTTATTCAACTCAGACTACTCTGTATATATGTGAATATGTCATAAGTATACATCATCATGTACATTATACAATAGCTGCTCAGCTAGGAAAACTATCCCTAGGTAGTTCGGATGTATAATCAAAGGGAGAAAAATATGAATTTGGAAGTAAATAAATATGCAAATGCTCAGTGAAAGAGTGAATTTAATAAAACAAAAATAGCCTCCTCATCATGTTCCACTATCTTAAATCTGTGTTCTGATTACTGTCTGGCTTATCAGTGGAAATGGGTTCTCCTTATTTGTTCTTCTGTGACTTAATTGTAACTCAGGAGTAGACACTGATAATGGCAGATGACGATATCTGTATTGTTAACTGTGGTAACATTCAGAGGGAAGTCCTGTTGTTTGCCTTCTGGGACACTTTGTTTCATGACTATAACCTCTTGATGCAATTAAATTGAAAAGACAAACTTGGCATATTGCTTTGAATTTCAATGTTCCCAGCTGAAATTCTGCATGATACTCTAAATCTTATGTTTAAAGACCAAGTTATCTTGGCCACTTGAGAATTCCTTGACTTCGCTTGTCAATGCCTTTACAAGAAGGCAATCCTACAGATGGTCTGAACATGCTACTGTGCACACAACAGAGAATAAAGGAAAGCAAAGAGTATTTCTATATTGTGACAAGGTAGAAGGATCAGACTGAATTAGAAATGATGGTGCAAAGTTCTTGCAGTTTACACAGTTATCTGACAACCTGCTACAGATTAGGCTAGAAATTCATAAGCCCATAAAAATGAGCTAACATTGCCCCACTTGGGGGACTTGTTATTGATAATGCATGATTTTTTGTGCTCTTGCTTCCCACCTTCATATTCACAATTTCCAGCATGTTGCTGCAGCCTCAATAATTAAGTCCCTGATCAGTGTTAATTCCCAGGGAATCTCTGTTAATGAGCAATGCCTATTCCATTGAGTGTCAAGGGGACATAACGAGACCACAGTGGAGGTGATCATACCAGTGCTGATATTGTCACAATGGCAATCTGCCATTTAAAAATATGAGCCTTACAGCGGTATAGTAAGGACTTTCTCACTACTTCTGCCCAGAGACAGTGGAGTGAGTCCTCAGGAGAATCTCAGGGCTGTAAAGCATGTTCAGAGAAGTTTTCTTTTCCTCCTGCTTCTGCTTTTCCTTCAACACCACGACTGCTCCCACTGCCTCACCACAATGATAAGGCATTAGACCCTCTCTAGAGAGTATTACAGGATTGCCCTGAATAGTCCAGACATTGGAATCTCAAATTGGTGACTCTGATGGCCTGTCTTCTCAAGCTCCACATGTTTGGTTGTAATTGTGCTCCAGGTATATAAATGATAGCCCTTGTCCACTAAGAGCTATATGCTGATCTGGCACAAGGACTGAAATGTGGCAAGTACAACAGACTGCCTGTGTACAAACACGTCATATTCACTTCTCATAAATAGCATTGCTCATGAGGATTTTATTTTCAACTACTGAGAAGCCAAAAAATCTGAGGGTAGTTGATTGGAATGTGAGAGAATTGAAATGGGATTGGTGTAGTATTAGTATAAATGGGTGCTTGATGATCAGGATGCACTTGATGGACTGAAGGATCTGTTTCCATGCTATATGACTGATTCTGTATAAGGTGACAGCTCAGCATTAACCTGCCACATGACGTCCACTTGCACTCTCTAACCCAAGGAATAAAGTGAGTTTGGACCATGTTCCCTGAGAAATCTAAACCTGTGCTGCATACCCAGTTGGATACCATGCCAGTAAATGTAATATTGGCCAAAAATACACGACAAACAAGCCATGTATACTTCCTGGAAACACAGTACTCATCATCTAGGAAGCTTTCCGAGGATACGCAACCACCCACACACTGAGGGCAATGAAATCTTTCTTGTTGGTTAAAAGGTCTGGTTAATAATGAAAGCATATGGGTGTGTGAGTGTAGACGATGGCTGCCTGCAGTTGTTAGAACCCAGCAACTCGGTCTTCACTGAAATCAAAGTAACTGCATAAAAAAGGCTGCTAACTGTTTCCATTTCTAGGCTATGATGCTTTCCTTAAATAGTGCAAATTCTGGGTGCTAATTATATTTCTTTGCTCACTTTCACAGGAGAGCAGCCAAGTGGGTATTGCAAGTAGACTAATGTTGCCCATTCTCACCCTGCATGGCCAGTGCATAGCCATGTTATGTGGCCGATCAAAGGTTACATTATGTTCCAGGAGCTCTATAAGGTCACAATCTCAATTGCAATTGATTTTGCACTCAATCAATCACTTAGCAACTAAAAAAACATGTACTTCATGATTGAATTTCTGGGCCACTGATTTAACATTTTTATTGTAATTCAGCTATAATAGTATTTTTTCAATATTTTTGCTCTTGTGTTTTTTTTTACAATAGTGGCTGAGAAACATTTTATTGTGACTTCATGCCATGTACTATAGGAGTTTCCCTACAACATTATGTGCTGGAGTAGCAATGGAATTGAGTTAATGTGGATGAAGCAGCTGAAGGTGGTTAGATGTAGAATACTGCTCTAAGCAACTTCTGCAATGATGTCCTAGGATTTAGATGGTTGACCTTCCAAAAGCCACAACCATTTTCCTTTATGTTAGGTAAGTCTGTAGTCAATGTTCTCCTTAATTCCATTGATTTTAATTTTACTAGACCTTCTTTGAAGCCACAGTCAGTTAAATGTTTTGATGTCAAGGGCAGTCACTCACTTCTTGAATTGAGGTCTTTATTACAATGTTTAGACCAAGTTTATTGTATTTGGAGCCAAGTGGTCATTGGAAAACCTAAAATGAGCATTAGTCAGCAGTTTACTGGTGATAGGTGTTGCTCAGTTGTGATAATCAATATCACTTTACTGATCATTGAAAGCAAGCTGATGGGCAAATGCTTTTTGTGGACAGTATATGCCTGGGTAGTCTTCAGATTAATGGGTTGATGTGAGTGTTGTACCCATTTTTGAACTGCTTGACTTGAGGAGAGGCTAGTTCTGGAATGCCATTATCATTCACTACTGTTGGGATGTTGTTGACCCTCATAAACTTTGCCTTATGAACACCATTTGTGTTTCATGCAAGCAGCATAGGATGAATTTTTTCCCTACTAAATCTCTGTGCCTGCTACGTCCTCTTTTTATTGATATAACATTTTTTGATCTTTTCTTTAAACCCTAACTTGATATATTTGGTTTATCAGTTGACCATCTTACAACCATTTCTTTGTAATGACTACTGTGTCATACTGACCAAGTTGCATTTATAACTATGATCCATTTAATTTGTTTAATATGTTCTTTAAGTTTGTGCAAGAGATGCCCAAGCCAATCTTCTGCTTCAGTATCTTACTCATAAATTTCTCTTTTTCTTTGCTCCCAATTTACTTTGCATCTTTTGTTTTTCCCTTTACCTGTAACACCTTAGACACAGTGCAGGATGAATCCAATCTACTCTTCTCCATGGCTTTAAAATAATTTTTTTTGCACCCAAGACTCACATTTATGAGGGCAAAACCCTTGCATCAATCTCCTGTATTTCATTTCTTCATATGTATATCATTAATATGTTGGATCTACACAATTACTTCCTTATTGCTGCTTGCCAGGTCCTCATTCTGAGTGTGTAGGTACTCTGCAGATACGAGGAGGCGTTGACAGACTGTGCTTTATCGCTACATTCGCATATTGGACTCTCCTTCAAAATAACACTGTAGAATGTGGAGTGAAAGTGTCCATCTCCAATGCGAATGCTTTTCAGTTTACTCCATTAAGTGCAGGCAGACTCCCACCTGGCTGGTTTAGGTGTTGGGTCACTCATTTGAGCTGAGAATTAATCATGTCCCACATTTTGTGGTGTTATTCACACAGTTCTTATGACCTTCCTATTTATCCATTCTGTTAGCACCTAGGCTCCATCCTAGTGGAAATTATCTCAATTGTGCCGCTGAGTTTTGTAAAGGAACCCTTTCCCACTGAACTGCCCTCTCGTCATAATGCCAATTTTCACATGATGTAGTAATTGGGTTCAGATCTGGAATGTCAAAGTTTATATCTCCTAAAAACCCTGTTATTAAATTCCTATTACTTTGAAAAGCTCTAGTCGTTTCTATGAACTGCATTCTGTAGAAAGAAATTCTTATAAATAGCAGTATAGAAAGGTAGAAAATTATATTTTATCAGAGAATTGGCTCTGCATGGCTTGTTGCACTCAATTAGAGTAAATTACAGGGATTTTTCAGAACAAGTTTAAAGTGGATTCTGTTTTATCCTAAGATTATCAGCAGTCTTTGTACAAAGGCTTGACAAATTTCAAGTTATTTGCTGCTAAACTGGAATTACAGAACCTCTTACAGCATAGTGACATTTTAATGTGGAGCTGTCTAGAGAAGGAGAAATTATGACAAAGTAGCAGAATTGTAGAATGCTTTATCTCTGAGGAGAGAATCACTTTCCTGGTCTTCTGCACAAGGCTGCAGATTGTTGCTTGTCTAGCATCTGGAAGGCATGTGATGAAATCCAGAATTTGGGGTTTAACCAATGATAGAAGATACAGTTGATGCCAGAAGCCTCTAAAACAAAGAATGTTGGAAGTAGTCAGCAGTTTAGACAACATCCATGGAGAGAGACAGACAAGTAGATCCAAAGACTGAAACTTTAATACAGTGTTTGCTTTTTGTTTTATCTTCTGGTTAGATAAACACTTAATATGCATTGCTACAATAATATCATTGTTATTGTATCCCCTTAGTTACATTATATACAATAATGTATACTTGTATAGAATTCTTTTCATTAATTTTGTAGGATCTGAGCATCATTGGCAAGGCTGACATTTATTGCCCATCCCCAGCTGTCCTTGAGATGGTTGTGAGCCATCTTGAACCATTGAAGCCTTTTTAATGAGGGTGCTCCCACGTTGCTATTGGGTAGTGAGTTCCAGGATTTAACCCAGCACTGATGATGGAACACTGACCTACTTCCATGTCAGGATGGTGTGCAACTTGGAGTGGAACATGCAGGTAATGGTAGTCCCATGCACCTGAAATCCTTGGCCACCTTATTGGTAGAGGTTGTGGGCTTGGAAAGAGCTGCCAGGATAAGTAAGTGTAGCATATTTTGTAGATGAAGCATATTGCAGTCACTCTGCATTGAGATGGAGAGATTGAACGTTTGGGGTAGTGCATGAAATACAGTTGCTTTGTCTAGACTGTGTTGAGTTTATTGAGTGTTGCTGGTGGAGACTATTCCATCCCACGCTTGACTTGTATCTTGTCCATGGTGGAATTACTTTGGGGTGTCAGAAGTGAGTCATAACTGGAGGGTACTTGCATCTAACCTATGCCTGTAGCTATATTATTTATATGACTGGTCCAGCTGAGTCTCAAGTCAGTGGTGATTCCTATTGAGACTCAGCAGTGGTAATGCCATTGAATACCAAGCATAGGTGCTTATACTCTTGCTTTTGAGGATGATCTTTGTCTGGCTCTGTTGTGGCATGAATATTTCTTGCCACTTGTCGGCCCATATCTGAATATTGTCTCAGTTTTGCTGCATGCAGTGGTGGATTACTTCATTTGCTGAGGAGTTGCATGTGGAATTGAACGTTGTGCAAGCATCAGCAACCTTCCCCACTTCTGACCTTGTGATGGAAAGAAAGTTGGTGATGAAGCAGCTGAAGAAGGTTAGGCCTGGGTCACTGACCCAAGGAAATATTACAGTGTTTTGATAGTTGAAATGCTCCTTGAACATGTGATATATACTGCCTCCAAATGAAAACCATTCTCCCCTTACTTCTCCTCCCTCCTCCTCCCTCCACTAGAAGCTTGTCCTGTTCTCTGTGTTTTTGTATTGGAAGGTAAGTGCTTTCTCGTGTTCAGATGCTTCCAGTCAGGACAAAGTTCATCTGCAGATGCCACACTTTTCCCTTTAGACTTCTGAATCTAGAACCATTTATTGAGAAAGCCAAATCTCTGTGTGATTGTAGGAATAGCCAGGTGAATACAACCAACTAACCTGTTGTCTTAACTAGATAGCAGTAGTGGGGATTTCTTCCAGTTGTTGAATGAGTAATTGCAGAGACTTCCCATCAGTTATGGTGGAGAATCCACTCAAGCAACGAGCTCATTTAGACAGTGCATGGTGTCCACCACCTTTGATTTTAAAGGAGATAAGCTATGAGGAACTAAATTACATGTTAGTATTGTTAGACTTTTGAAATATTTGAGTAGTGTGAACAGTTAATAGTTTTTAAGTGTTTCCAAATGTCTAAATTGATACAGAAATGGCACCCGTGCCTACCGTACACATCTACTTATCTATGTTTTACATTAATGCTATAATGAAGCTAAGAGGTGCTACCCAATATAAAATTCTCAGCAGCCAATTGAGGCAGAACAACTTTAAATAACTGATCAATTATTTAAAGTTGTCAATGTCATTCACATTTTCTCAACAGAATGAGAGCAGCTTAGGAATTTCCACATAAACTCAAACGTTTCAGATGACAATGATTTTCTTTACAAATCTCTTCAAATTGTGCTTTTAAATCTTTTTTCCGTCTACTTGAACAGGTGAATTGGAACCTCTGTTTAGCATTTCATTCAACATTCCAACAGTGCTTCAGCCTTGACATGAGCTCAATTGGGTTTGAATCCATGACACTCTAATTCATGTGAGTGTGGTAGCATTGAGCTGCAGAGAAACAGGTTGCTAAGTATTTCCATTGTGTTACATATTGGTGAGGTTTATCAAAGGGAAAAGATGTTTGCGCAGAAATTTAAGTTGCATCATTGTTCTGGTGTTAAATTGGTTTAAATCATCTCCTAACCTGCTTCAAAAAGCTCTTTCTAAAAAAAACAAACAAAATTCTAGCAGTCAACTACAAACAACTGTGTAGGGTCATGATGAGACCAAATGTGGAGCATTATATACAACTTTGGTCTCCTGACCTAAATAAAAAGGATATACTTTCTATAGAGAAAATACATCAGGGATTCAACAGACTTGTCTCTGAGTTAGTGGGTTTGCTGTATGAGAAGAAGTTAACTAAACTAGGCATCTATTCTCTAGAGATTACAAGAATATGAGGCGCTCTTGTTGAAACTTAAATTCTTGGAAGGCTTCATAAAGTGGATGCAGGGAGGATATTTCCTCTGGCTGAGGAGATCATCGCCTCAGATCAAGTAATAGGCCATTTAGGACCGAAGGGTGGAGAAATTTCTTCATACAGAGGTTTAGTCATTTGAGTTCATTCAAGATGGGGATGAATAGATTTCTGGCTATTACAGGACTGAGAAATATGGAGATAGTGCAGGAAATTGAAACTGAGGTAGAAGATCAATTGTGATCTTGATGAATGGCTGAATAAGCTCAAGTAGCCTGATGGCCTCCTACTTATTCTTAATTGTTATGTTTCTTCTTGTAACACCACTTTGAGGAACTGCAGGAGTTAGTGGTCAAATATCCTGCATTGAAAGCATCTTTCCTCAAAGCTCTGACCTTGGGAAGTAATTCATAAAGATCACATCACAATACAACCAGTAACCCTTCCAACAACTGGGAAATGTTTGCAAAAAATGTGCACATTCTACAAAAATGCAGAGGGTGTGCCAGGGGCCTCCCAAAGGGCAGAAGAATCTGCCTAAAGAGAAGTGTATTCAGGAGGCAACCTCCTTGTGTGAAGGACACGTATAGGAGGAAGTTACTAGAGATGTGATCATAATGACGTGAGTGCCCTCTATGAATGCCAGCACTTTTGGGAAACTTCCAATGCAGCCAACTGTTCCTTCCAGGTTTGAATGCAAAAGTCAAATTCATTATAATTGAAAGGTTCTCACTTTGTCTGTCGAACTCTTCTTGACTTTTGCAATGCAGCATAGTGTTGTATGTGGCATATGTCAGCAGAGACAGTCTGCAGTATCCTGAGGGTAATCCTGACTTCCATTGTGAGACCAGTGTAGGCACTTGTCTTTGTTTTCTGCTTGAAGTTTGTCTGGCACTCTGTCTATGGCTGCAAGAGGATGTGTCTGATCCTTTAATAACATTCAGTTTGTGCTTTCAATGTTATTAAAGCTGTTTTGTTTCTCTGTAAGGCAAGAGTCCCAGTTGTAATTCAGATTGAAAGTCCCAGCAGAAATGTATAATGGGCGCTGGAGCACCTTGGATGCCATTTGAGCAAACTGGATGCCTGTGAAACAGCACTAGCATAAATTAATTTCCTGTGCCAATGACTATTGTTCATGTAGGCTGTTTTTATCCCTGGTCCATAGGTTTACTCATGGTATCAACAATTCAAAACCACTAAGTTTGTCTACACCAAGGAACTTTTTTCAAAGTTCTAACACCACACTCAGTGAGCATTATACTTGTATTCAGATGAGCTGGGCTACCTGCTTGCTTGGATTTATCCAAAGATCAGACAGGAGTGAATGATCACTCCTTTCTCTTCTGGCCTCCAAGTAGTTACTCAACTACTTCGACCAGATCTAGCTGGGCATCACATAGCTAGGGGTGTCTTTGCTTCTCCCCCACTTTGGGCATATGCTCTGCAAAATCAGTCCCTGATTGGTTGACCTGACTGCCCAGTGCCTAGTGATTGGTCAGTGTCGCAAGTGTCACATGAACTTTGGTTCTATTAACCTTTCACCATTCTGAACATCTGCTTGTTTTTGTGGGTCTTATCTCTTGGTTACATCCACATGTAGTAGCTCATTCCCTAGTCCTTGTCTCTCCGGAAGGACACTAGACATTGCCTAATCAAGTGAATCCTCTGGTCTCTAAGCAGCCAATTCCATGATAAGCAAATTTCATTGTTACTTTCTTTTTTATCAGTCTCTCACCCTTTGCCCTGTACTCTACAGGTTACTGTGTCCCCCTTCTTCATTTCAATTCAGCCATGCATCATATTTTGCCAGTATTTTCTGCTTTCCTCAGATGCTTCTCTTGCTCAGATCATATAAATATATATATTTTTTTCTTTTTCCTCAAAATCCTTGGGTGATGTTATATATTCTTCCAGATTGGGGCCTACTCAAAACTGGTTAATGATATTTTCACCTGTGCAACACTTTTTCACTGGGTACTGTGCAAATGAGCTTCTTGGACGTGCTTTTTAATCACTACTTATTTTTGAAGATTTAGAATACTCTTGCATGTTGGATGTGTCTTACAGTTCTCAATTGTTTTTGTAAAACAACAAGAAGAGCAGACACCTGAAGTTGTTAAACTTTTAACAGAATGCCTCGGCTGAGATTAGTCAAGGGCGTGTGGTTAGAAATGGAGGAGCCAAAGGTAATGAGAAAACGTAACATGTAATGAGATGATCAGAGAAGAGGATAGGTCACATTAGAGCTGTCTGCTGTGTACTGGCCCCATTAGAAAGACCAGCGACCTGCAGTCTAATCACTCTTAATTACGTTGGACATGCAGTATAAAGGTGATCGTTCAAGAACTGCCACAGCTTAGCAATTTCATTGTCAGCAAACTATTTTAATGACATACATGTCCTACAACAAATCTTACAATATATGTGAACAATGCATCTTCTGAAGACTGTTATCAAATATTCCATGCTGAAAAGTGCTGCATATTATTTTATTATGGTGGCCACAGGCATTAACTGGAAGAGACTACAACCTATTTCTAAAAGAGCTAACATAATATTTACATAAGGGTGCACAAATTATGAAAGGAATCTTTTTTAAATGTCCTATAATGTGAGACATGCCATAAATAGGGTACTTTATTGCATTGGGTGATGAGGGCCATGCTTCATGTATTTCAAGAGCAGTGAGGCTTTAAAACAAAAGAAGAGGTGTAATATATTTGAGCAGTTCTCAATTATTTATCAAAGGGACACTTCCTTCCTGCCTTTTAATTTCATGCATTTATCATGAAAATCTTATAATGATCATAAAATCAATAACTAAATCAGTTCCCCCTCCACCCCCAAATAAAAACTACATTTTTCATGAGAAGGTCCTTGTTTGGTCCTGTTGTAAGATATTTTGTTTTCTCAACCTGCTATTTTGAAATCTGCAGAAATGTATTTCTGCACAGGGAGTTGAGTCAAATAATTATTCCCTGGTTGATGTTCAAATTTCACTGAGTGGGATTGATTTGGAAGTATTCAGTGAGTCACCAAAGACTTCTCTCCACCCTAATCTATTCAGTGCCTGTAAGGAGAGACGAAACACCACCCATAATCTGTCAACAGGATCTGTGATGCAAGTCACCGTAACATCCATCTCATGCAGAACATCATTTTCCATGTGGCACCTGGATGATGCAGTGGTGTCTTGTAATCATTTCTTGTCTATGTCTTTGTTATCCATCAAGCTACATGGCATTTTTGTAAATATAAAATAATATTTCTTCTGTTGAAGCACATCAATAAGTATTTGATTTATATGGTAATTTTGAATCAATGGGTCAGTAATTCACCATCAGAGCGGCACACTTTAATGGTCCTCCCATACATCCATCTTGTACATAGGGGTATAATTCACCAGGAGTGAAATGTTAGTTGGATTTACACACCATCAATGTTTGGCAAAACTATCACAAAGAGGAGAGACTTTTACGTTTAATAATACAAAACATTTCATAGTCTTTGGTAATCCTATTCTTTTATTATGTAGTTCCCCATCTCCCTCCTGCACTAAAGCAGCAAATTATTGTTTTTTGTATTTTAAAAGAGTAGACTTGAGAAGCTTGAAAAGTATCTGCTTATACAGAAGCACAGAAATGTTTTCAGCCTGGGAGGAGGCCATTCGACCAACAATATTTCTTTAAAACCTCCAACAGTTAACAGCGACAAAATGAGAACTTTGAAGCAAAGTTCACAATGTCTCAAAACACCTCGGAACCAATCAAGTATTTTGAAGTTAGGCAATTGTATTGTGGGAAAGAGCTACAGCCAATTTGCATAAAGCAAGATCCTAGAATGCCAATGAAGTAAATGATTTTGCAAGAGAAACAAAGGACTGCAGATGCTGGAGTCCAGATGAAAAACAGTATGATGCTGGAGGAACTCAGCAGGCCAGGCAGCATCCATGGAGAAAAGCAGGTGGTCAACATTTCGGGTCAGGACCCTCCTTCAGGACCGAAGATATGAAAAGGGTAAGTCTAATATATGGGAGGGAAAAGCAGAGCAGTGATAGGTGGACAAAAGAGGGGAGATGGGATTGGCACAAGCTGGTGATAGGTAGATGCAGGTAAGAGATAGTGATAGGCAGGTGTGGGGGGGGGGGGGAAGAGCAGATCCACCAGGGGCTGGGTCAAAGGTAAGGAGGAAAAAAGGGAGGTAGAAGAAAGAGAAAGAGTCTAAGAAAGGGAAGAAAAGGCATAGTTTGGGGATGGGGGGTGGGGTTGTGGGGATTACTTAAAGTGGGAGAATTCAATGTTTGTGCCATTAGGCTGCAAGGTTCCAAGATGGAAAATGAGGTGCTGTTCCTCCAGTCCATTTCCACTAACACTCTCCTCCACCTGACTGAACTTGTCCTCACTCTAAACTACTTTCAATTTGTCTCACTTTTTACAGACCAGAGGCATAGCCATGAGCACTTTCATGGGCCCCAGCAATGCCTGCCTCTTTGTTGGCTACATTGAACGGTCTCTGTTCCAAGCTTAATCTGGCCCCATTCCTCAACTCTTTTGCCGCTATATTGATGACTGCATTGATGCCACCTCTCGCATCTGTGCGGAACTCAACAGTTTCATAAATTTCACCACAAATTTTCACCGTGCTCTCCAATTCACTTGGACCATCTCTAACAGCTCTCCCTCCTTCCTTGATCTTTCCATCTCCATCTCAGGCGATTCCTCATCCACTGACATCTTCTACAAATCCACTGATGCTCACAGCTACCTCGATTACAGCTCCTCCCACCCTGTCTCTTGCAAGGACGCAATCCTTTTTCTCAATTTCTCTGCCTCCACCGCATCTGCTCCCATGATGAGGCTTTCCACACCAGGACATCCGAGATGTCCAACTTCTTTACTAACCATGGCTTCTCCCCATACTGTGGTCGAGAGAGCTCGTACCTGCATCTCTGCCATCCCCTGCACCTCTGCCCTCACCGCCACCCCTCCCAGAACCAACAGGGATTGGGTGCCCCTTGGCCTCACATATCCCACCAGCCTACGTATCCAACAGATCATTTTCCGCCGTCTCCAAAGGGACCCCACCACCACGCTTATCTTCTCCTCCCCACCTCTTTCTACCTTTCGCAGGGACCACTCTCTCTGCGAGTCCCTAGTTCACTCCTCACCCCCCCCCCCCCCCACCTATTTCGCTCCCACCATGGGGACTTTCCACTGCCCCCGCCATAGGTGCAACACCTGCCCCTACATCACCTCCATCCAGTGACCCAAACAGTCCTTTCAGGTGAGACAGAGATTCACCTGCACCTCCCCTAATATCATCTACTGCATTCAGTGCTCCAAGTGTGGCCTCCTCTACATTGGTGAGACCAAATGCAGAATAGGTGATCACTTTGCAGAACACCTGTGCTCCGTCTGTAACTACAATCTGCATCTCCCCATTGCCATTCACTTCAACTCCCCCTCCCACTCCATCACAGATTTGTCAGTCCTCGGCCTCTTCCATCGCCAGGAGAATTCCAAGCGCAAACTGGAGGAACAGCACCTCATTTTCCGTCTTGGAGCCTTGCAGCCTAATGGCATGAACATTGAATTCTCCCACTTTAGGTAATCCCCCCAACCCCCCCACACACTACCCCCAAACCATGCCTCTTCTTTTCTTCTCTTTCCTAGCCTATCTCTCTTTTCTCTACCCCTCTTTTTTTCCTCCTTACCTTTGACCCATCCCCGGTTGATCTGCTCTCCCCCCTTGCCCGCACCTGCCTATCGCTATCTCTTACCTGCATCTACCTATCACCACCTTGTGCCCACCCCGCCTCCCCTCTTTTGTCCACCTATCACTGCTCTGCTTTTCCCTCCTATATATTGGGCTTCCCCTTTTCCTATCTTCAGTCCTGAAGAAGGGTCCTGACCCGAAATGTTGACCACCTGCTTTTCTCCACGGATGTTGCCTGGCCTGCTGA
Organism: Pristis pectinata; assembly: GCF_009764475.1. Taxonomy (NCBI): domain Eukaryota; kingdom Metazoa; phylum Chordata; class Chondrichthyes; order Rhinopristiformes; family Pristidae; genus Pristis; species Pristis pectinata. The sequence goes on along the minus strand of NC_067408.1, from coordinate 23,900,553 downwards.
GTTCCTCCAGCATCATAGTGTTTTTCAAATGATTTTGCAACATAGATTGAGGTACAAATTTTGGCTCTGGGTCCCATTGTTCAAGTTTATTATTGTCATAGGCATACATACACAGGGCATAAATGTCATGAAAATTAGCTTTTTGCAGCAGCACACAGTACACTACAAGACAAGGACAAACATGTTAGCAGAAACTTAAATTGACATAAAATGTACATAACTTAAACGTACAAAATAAATGACGAGTTCAAGATTGAGAGGGCGGAAAAGTAAAGTCCGAGGTAGTGTTAATGTTTTTCAGGTGGGTTCAAGAATCTGATGGCAGTGGGAAAGAAGCTGTCATTGAATCTGAGATGTGTGTCTTCAGGCTCTTGTGCCTCCTGCCTGATGACAGCATCAAGAAGAGGATATGGCCCAGATGGTTGGGTTTCCTGATGATGGATGCTGCCTTTCTGAGACATTGCCTCTTGTAGATGTTCTCGATGGTGAGAGAGCTGTACCCATGATGGAACTGGCTGAGTCCACCACTCTCTGTAGTCTCTTGCATTCTTGTGCATTGGAGTTTCCATACCAGGCTGTGATGCAACTCGTCAGAATGCTTTCCACTGGGGATCTGTAGAAGTCTGTCAGAGCCTTCGACAACATGCTGAATCTCCTTAAACTTCCAAGAAAATGGAGATGTTGGCATGCATTCTTTGTGGTTGCATGTATGTGTTGGGCTCAGGATAGATCCTCCAAGATGTTGACACCCAGGAACTTGAAACTGCTCACCCTTTCCACTGCAGACCCTTCAATGAAGACTGGTACGTGTTTGCCTGACTTTCCCTTCCTGAAGTCCACAGTTAGTTCCTTGGTTTTGCTCACGTTGAGCACAAGGTTTTTGTTATGACACCACTCACTCACCTGATCTATCTCACTACTGTACTCCGCTTTGTCACAGTCTGTGATTCTACCAACAAAAGTGCTGTCATCGGCAAATTTGTAGATGGAGCTGGAGCTATGTTTAGCCACACCATTGTAGGTGTAGAGAGAGTAGAGCAAAGGTAAAAGCATGCAGCCCTGAGGTGCTCCTCTGTTGATGGTCAGTGAGGAGGAGATGAGTTTTCCAATCCACACTGATTATGGTCTCCCAGTGAGGAAGTCAAGGATCCATTTGCAGAGGGGAGGTACAAGGGCACAGGTCTTGGAGCTTGATGATAAGTTTTGAGAGGATGATAGTGTTGAATGCTGAGTTGTAGTTATTGAATAACAGCCTGACAAATGTGTTCTGGTTGTCCAGGTGGTCCAGAGCAGAGTGGACGTAGCATCTGCTGTAGACCCATTGTGGTGATATGCAAATTAAAGTAGGTCCAGGTCCTTATTGAGGCAGAAGTTTGAACTGTACCATGTGTTCCTTTGAATATACGTAAAGGAGCTGGTCTCTTGATATATTGGGATGGAAATTCATCCTTAATTGTTTGAGCTAAACACACAATCTAATAGAGTTTTTTATTCTGCTTCTGAAATGCAGCTCTAATGACCTCAGTGGAACTGAATTTCAAAAGTGGAGAACAAGTTGCATGGACTACTGTATTACACATTTAGCTCCAGTTACCAAGGCACATTTCTACTGAATTTGCATTCTGTCATGCATTGGAGTGTCAGCTTTGGTTGGTCTGAAATCTCTGGAATGGGTTTTGACCCTTTATGACTCAAAAGTGTGTTATTATCTTGGTATAAGTATAACCTCCTATTTCTTATATTGAGTATCTTGTTAACTACTTAATATACATGGAAAGCAACCTTATGAAATTCTACATTAAAAAGTAGTGCTACATGAAATATGTATCCTCACAACATTCAAAGGATAAAGCTGAGTGGAAAATGGATCAAATCATAAATATATTCATCATCATTTATATTTATTACAAATACATTACATTAGTAACAGTCAACATTAATATGCATTAATTTGGATAGAATTTTCATTATTCTCACCCATAAAAATATGTATTTATCAAAGTCAAAATCAAAATTATTGTCATATGCACAAGTACATGTATGCACAGGTGCAATGAAAAACTTACTTGCAGCAACATCACAGGCACATAGCATCATATAAGCAGCATTCACAAGAAAAAGAAAAATTAAACATAAATTATACCCCATTTTTACAAGAAAAAATGCAATTAGAACAAAAAAAACCACAAAGTCCATTTTAAGGTAACCTGGCCATAGTGTTGTAGTGATTAAGGTTGTGCTGGTTGTTTCAAGAACCAAATGGTTGAAGGGAATTAGCTGTTCTTGAACCTGGTGGTGTGGGACTTCAGGCTTCTGGACCTCCTCTCTGATGGTAGTATAAGAATGGAAACCCTGTTATCATTTTAGTAATAAACCTGAAAGTGGCTTTTATCTCCTCAAATAAGGATTTTTAATAAGGCTCTTCAATCTTCCACTGGTAACCAGATTTAAAATCACTGAAAGTAACTTAAAATATTGAATCACACCATTTAATATTTTCATTAGTATACACTGGGTAGTGTATACTCATAAATTAAAAGGCCTGGATTTCACAGGTGACTAGTTAACACAAAGAAAATTGCTCTCAAGGTTCTTGGGATCTCTGCAGTACAGATTTCTCTCTTGACGTGTTGCTGTCAGACATCGGTTATTGGGAATCTCTGAAATTCAGCAACAGTGATATTATTCAGCATAATGAACAACACGAATGCTGAAGGATTTTCCTAGAAAGTAAACATGGAAGAATACATCAGTATTTTTAACAAACATTTTGAACATAATACAGAGGGCAAATTAAGTTTTAATTGTTAATGTAATATTAAGGTAGAAGCTGAAAAAAACTTTAACCAATGTTAATTTAAAATCCATTGGCCTAGAAATTGTTCAACACCATTTTTTGACATTGAAGCAGTGCTGTTTGTGAAAATAGTATAATGAGCAAGATATAATTGCAAGTATTACAGAAACAGTTTCCTGATGTAACAATGCTCCGAAGTTGACATTGTCAGTTTCAGTGTGGCATTCCCTGCTCACTGTTGCAATTTCTCAGACTTGTCACAATGTAGCACAGCAGGTACTATCCTTGCAGGCAACTCTTAAAGGGATATATCACAGTACAGGCACCATTCTTTCCTGCTGCAGAGTTGCTGTGAACAAATGGATGTTACAGTGCTGAAAGGAGGTTGAGGGAGTGCTCCTGGAGGAGTCAAAGTGGGAAGTATCATTGGAGCATCAACAGGTGTAACGCAAATATTTTAAAATTCGTTCCTTGTTCTTTTCTGATTCAGCAGCAAGAGTCATTCGCAAACAAAGGAGATACTCTACACATGTTAAAGGTTATAAAGACACTACTTTATTAGGATGATATGAAAACTACTCATTAACTACTTCAATAAACTACAGAACAATAGAATACAAAGAATACTTATCAACCAGTCAGTGAACTGATCTACACAGTGCTGGAGTGAACCCCAGGTGTCCGACAGCCACTTCCACTGTTCTCTCTCAATCTTTCCTTTGCTCGCCCTTCCCCCCCTCCCCCTCTTGCCCGCCCTCCCCCCCTCTCTCTCTGAGTCTGTCCCTTAGGTCTGGCTGTGACTCTAGCCTAAAGCTAGAGTACCCCTGCACAAAGAAGGAGCCCCTTTTTATACCCTTAAAACCCCTTACCCTAGTACTTTCCCATGGTGCGGTACCAGGTGATACCTGCACATCATTTTGCTTTCCCAGATGAGCATGTTTTTCATCATTATCTACTCTCAAAGATGTGCACTGGGACTCTTACTTTCTCAAAACATTCCTACATTCCAAGCTGAGACCATTGTGTCTTACCACCACCATTTAGTGTTCCATATTTTTGCATATACCAAGGAGGAATCACATATGACTTCTGGAAAATTTAACTCTTTCCTTACAACAGGCTGCAGAAGCCACAATGCCCCTCCTGGTTACTTTCTAGAATCTTCTGGAAGGAAGCTGACAGGGCAGTCTTGGTGAGGACATGAGTCCGGTCTATGAACGCCTGCACTTTGGGGCAGGATTCGGTGTAGGGAGTTGCCTGCTCCTGAGCCTGCTCAGCCTGCTGAAGGAACAGTAGATGAAATCTCCTTTCCTTGAGTATAGGGTTTGGATGTCCTCCGTACTGCAGCAAACTGTAGATGTGGCAGAGATCAGCAGCAGCAGCCTGGAATAGTTGTGAGGCTAGGAATCTTAGAGTGACCTTGATCCCAATCTTCATGGGCAAAGCAGTCTTGACACTTGAGATGATTTTTTAAGTCATAGGTTTTATTGAAGACAAAGAATGCAGTTTGAATGTTGGCTCCTTGCTTAACACGGTTTCAGGCAAAATAGGGTGAACAAAAGTCAGCTTTAAGCAAATAAGAATTGTTATGTTTCTGACTAGTGAGGTTGAAAATTTCACTGCAGGCAAACTTCGCATATTGCACTACTATTGACATCATTTGAGGAAATTTAGGCCGGATATAAAATGAGAAGATGAATTTTGTGGGGGCAGTAAATTACCCAGAAACGTGCACAAAATTGTCCTACTCCTGATGAACTTGATTTTCACCAGCAAATCACCTTTTGTTTTGGAGTTGTACTTATATCCAAGGAATTTAGAATTCATACATATGAGATTAAGTTTTTGAAGGGTCAGAAAGTAAATTGTAATTATGGCTCAGTTTATCACTAATACTTCAATTACAAAGAGTAACAATTTCACAATATTTTACATGGAGAATAAATTGTAAGTATCTTGCTCAGAAGCAAGATTTCACCCTCTTTTCATGCACTAAACGTGCTGCATATTTTTCATAATTCCTGATGACACAGAAGGAGGCCATTTGGCCCATTGAGTCTACGCTGGTTCTTAGAGAATTCGCTCGGTCCCATTCCCTTGCTCATTTCCTTGGAACCTATTCTCTTTCACATGTGCATCAACTCTCCCTGATTCCCCTCTACACCAGGGATAACTTACAGTAGACAATTAACATACCAGCACGTATTAGGAATGTAGGAGGAAACAAGAGCATCCCTGGGAAGCCTACATGGCCAAAAGAAAACCATGCAATCTGCATTGAGCTAATTGGGATCAAAACTGGATTGCTGAAGCAGTGATCCTAAATTTCCAAATTAGAGCTCCCCTTCCCTGCCCTGCAAAAATTGTGAAATTGATCATAAGCATATTAGTGCTATAGTAGTTTCTACCCTGAAGTTCATCCATTAAAATGGAACCTGTGCGGTTCTTGTCAGTTTGAACTGTTTTTTGTCAGGAATTGCTCGTCATCACTGTGCTGATCACTGGGAAGGGCATGAGGCCTTAAATGATCTCTTCCCATGGCAACCACAGAGCAGCTGCATAAAAATCTGCCAAGGAAGGTGAGAGAGAAAGACAAGGGTCGGGAAAATGGTCCTTTCCTGCGTGTGTGCATACCTGCCATGTAATGACTTGCCTTGATCAAGTCCTGGCCCCATGTCACTGCAAGTTGTAGGGTGACAAAGATTGTAGTTTGCAGTTGTGAAGTGATTGATACAAGAAGGCTGCAAACAGTGACGAACTGCAAGTGATTCCATTTCCATTATCCTGAGAATTGAAGACTGAGCCGGCAGACATGTGTAAGATATCAGTGTCACAGTGGAGACCACTTAATTGATGTCTCATTGCCAATCTCAGTGTGATGTGCTCCTGGTTGTGTTATGAGTATTCAGCAAAGGTTGCCAGATGCATCCATAAGCTTCACTTTATGCTGGCAGTAGAGTAAATGTGTGGTGCATGACCTGTGATGTCATCAGGTGCCCACTGATGCCTCAAAAGCATAAAATATATTCATGTTGATATGTGCTTGTGTCACTTTTCTGATGAGCACAATTTCGCACAGAAATGATGGCTAAAGTGAGACTAAAATAGTTTTTATGTGTGGACTGTGCATGTAAAACCAATGCTAATGGATCCAATTTCTAGCCTTTGAGGTCCTCAACAATTCATTGATCAGACTGGACAAGGCAGAGGAGTCACTGACCAATTTCTCTCCGTACTTTATGCTGACAGTTTTGACTTGTAATTACAGTGAACACTCACAGTTTCAGCCTTACAGCCACAAAATCCTCACCAATAGCTTTTAAAAGGATGCAATTAAAAGAGCTTCCCCAACGTAGGCATATTAGCAGAATCCTATAACTGGATCCAATTTTACAGGTGGGGCTTTGATCTGACAAATGGACCTTGAACCTGCTTAAAATACAAATGTAAGTTTAGGACAAACTAATGTAGTGATTTACCTTCTCCATCCTTTGTGTTGGTTACACCATTCCACACATATTATTCTGGTGTAACTAGCCAAAACAAGCAGAAAGTCTACCCTGCTATAGTTTCAAACATGTCATAGTTTGCACTCCTACTCAGTAATGCACAGTAAATGATCTGCATCATCCACTACATGGTTTAGGATTGGTAATCTATCATGCATGTTAGTTTTAGCACAAGGATTCTGCTTACCTGTGAAGTTCCAATGAAGGAAGTAAGATTTCCAGTGCTACGTTCAGGGGCTGGGGTTGACGATGAACCTGTTTCAGAACAAAACTTGAAAGGAGTGTGGTCTGGAAATCATAAGCCAAGTATGCCTGAAGTTTTGTCCCTTAATTCAAATGGACAGAAAACCCAGCATGGCATGTCTGTTACTATGCAACCGACCCAGCTTGCAAGCACTGGGTGCAAACTGTAAGACAATTTTCCCTTCCCATTCTACAAGAGATATTGCTTTTATCAATAATTTTTCCTACCTTGGCACACTATCTGCTTTGGATGCATTCCCCTGAGTGTCCTCTTATAATGTTCTGCTGTGCACAGATGGACTGATAACAGAGGTTTTCAGTCTGTCTGAGCATGGTTTCACAATGTTAGCCGGAAATTAACCTTGTATCAGTTTGGATTCTGACCAGAGATGGCCTCAATGACAGAGTCGGTATGCAAAAGGGTCACCTCAGCATCCAATTTTTATGCATTATTTTTGTTGCTCCTAAAATCCCAGGAAGTCCTGTCATTAGAGTAGCTCCCTGGACAAGAGGAGATCCTAACTTGCTGGTCTCTGTAGGAGAAATTTAAATTGATAAGAAAATGAAAATATCATTTTTTTCCTCTTTATACCATCGCCCCTCCTTTGTTGTGCTATTTATTAAAGAAAATTGGAGAGTTCCCAGAAGTCTGTGAATCTAATATTGACTGTAACTAACTGGATATGCAACCACCTTATTCATAGAATAATAAATATTATGACAATCTATGGGTTTTCTGGAAACTGTCGTTCAATGAAAAATCTGAATTGAGTTCTGAGACGAATTCTTTGAGACTTCTGGGCCCATTATCCACATTATTTTCTGCCCAGATTACTTTTCATCTCACTTCAAAGACATTTTAGCTGCTTTGTTCTGTAGGTATTGAATAAAGTAGATGTGGAAAATTAATGAGGAATACAAAGTAAAATAAATAAACCTTTGACATTTAGCCAAAGAAAATCTTTCTTGTTTGTGAGTCTAATGCCTGCAAATTTAGTGATAGAACATAGAATATTACAGCACAATACAGGCCCTTTGGTCCACGATGTTGTGCCAACATTTTATCCTGCTCGAAGATCTATCTAACCCTTCCCTCCCACATAGCCCTCCATTTCTCTATCATTCATGTGGCTATCTAAGAGTCTCTTAAATGTCTCTAATGTATCTGCCCTCACAACCTCTGCCAGCAGTGTGTTCCACGCATCCACCACTCTCTGTGTAAAAAAAAAAACTTACCTCTGACATCTTCCTTATATTTTCCTCCAATCACTTTAAAATTATGTCCCCTCGTGTTAGCCATTGTCGCCCTGGGATAAAGGACTCTGACTGTGCACTTGATCTATGCCTCTTATCATCTTACACACCTCTATCAAGTCACTTCTCATCCTCCTCTCCAAAGAGAAAAGCACTAGCTCACTCAGCCTATCCTCATAAGACATGCTCTCCAATCCAGGCAGCATCCTGGTAAATCTCCTCTGCACACTCTCTAAAGCTTCCACATCCTTCCAATAATGAAGCGACCAGAACTGAACACAATACTCCGTGTGGTCTAACCAGAGTTCTATAGAGCTGCAACATCACCTCGCAGCTCTTGAACTCAATACCCCAACTAATGAAGGCCAACACACCATATGCCTTCTTAACCACCCTATCGACCTGCGCAGCAACCTTGAGGGATCTATGGACTTGGACCCCAAGATCCCTCTGTTCCTCCACACTGTTAAGAGTCCTGCCATTAACCTTGTATTCTGCCTTCAAATTCAATCTGCCGAAGTGTATCACTTCACACTTTTCTGGGTGGAACTCCATCTGCCACTTCTCAGACCAGGCCTGCATTCTATCAATACCCTGTTGGAATCTACTGCAACCTTCTACACTATTCACAACACCACCAACCTTTGTATCATCAGCAAACTTACTAACCCACCCTTCCACATCCTCATCCAAGTCATTTATAAAAATCACAAAGAGCGGGGGTCCCAGAACAGATCCCTGCGGAACACCACTGGTCACCAACCTCCAGGCAGAATAGGCTCCAGCTACCACCACCCTCTTTCTTCTATGAGTGAGCCAATTCTGAATCCACACAGCCAAGTTTCCCTGGATCCCATGTCTCCTGACTTTCTGCATGAGCATTCCATGAGGAACCTTATCAAACACCTTACTAAAATCCATGTACACCACATCCTCTACCTTTATCAATGTGCTTTGTCACATCCTCAAAGAATTCGCTCAGGCTAATGAGGCACAGCCTGCCCCTCACAAAGCCATGCTGACTGTCTCTAATCAGCCTATGCTTCTCCTACTGCCCATAAATCCTGTCTCTAAGAATCTTCTCCAGTAATTTGCCCACCACTGAAGTAATACTCACTGGTCTGTAATTCCCAAGGTTATCCCTACTCTCTTAAACAAAGGAACAACATTTGCCACCCTCCAATCATCTGGCACTAATCCTGTGGCCAGTGAGGACGCAAAGATCATTGCCAAAGGCGTAGCAATCTCTTCCCTCACTTCCCGTAGTAACCTTGGATATGTCACGTCTGGCCCCGGTGACTTATCTATCCTAATGTTTTTCAAAAGTTCCAGCACATCCTCTTTCCTCACGTCAACATGCCCTAGTGTATCAGCCTGTTGTACGCCATCTTCACAATTGTCAAGGTTTCTCTCACTGGTGAATACTGAAGCAAAGTATTCATTAAGGACCTCCCCTACCTCTTCTGACTCCAAGCACGTTTCCTCTTTTATTCCTGATTGGTCCTACCCTCACTCTAGTCATCCTCCTATTCTTCACATAAGTGTAGAACGCCTTGGGGTTTTCCTTGATCCTACTCGCCAAGGACTTCTCATGCACCCTTCTAGCTCTCCTAATTCCATTCTTAAGCTCTCCCCTGGCTACCTTGTAACTCTCCAGAGCCCTGTCTGATCCATGCTTTCTAAATCTCAGGTAAGCTTATTTCTCCCTCTTGACAAGATATTCTACGTCTCTTGTCAAACACGGTTCCTTCACTCTACCATCCTTACCCTACCTCAATGGGACGAACCTATCCAGAACCCCATGCAAGTACTCCCTAAGCAACCTCCACATTTCCGCTGTGCACTTCCCCAAGAACATCTGTTCCCAATTTATGTTCCCAAGTTCCTGCCTAATAGCATCATAATTCCCCCTCCCCGAGTTAAATACTTTCCCATATCGTCTGCTCCTATCCCTCTCCAAGACTATGGTAAAGGTCAAGGAGTTTGATGCCCCAAGCAATTGTGTTTAATTTGTATCACAGACTTGGCAGGTGCCACTGAGGTATCATTCATAAAATTTCATTATAACAAACAAAGTGAAAAGTAAATTTTTTATTCCTGTTTTCTAAATTTCTCCTATTTTGGTGGTTACATCTCCAGCAGATGCTCTCTTCCCTTATGATACTCTTCATAAACCTAGTTCTTTTAAGCAAGCTTTTTGTTATCGACCTTCATATAGAAACATAGAAAATCTACAGCACAATTCAGGCCCTTCGGCCCACAAAGCTGTGCCGAACACGTCCCTACCCTAGAATTTACTAGGCTTACCCATAACCCTCTATTTTTCTCAGCTCCATGTACCTATCCAACAGTCTCTTAAAAGACCCTATCGTATCTGCCTCCACCACCGTTGCCGGCAGCCCTTTCCACGCACTCACCACTCACTGAGTAAAAAACTTACCCCTGACATCTCCTCTAAACCTACTCCCCAGCACCTTAAACCTGTGTCCTCTTGTGGCCACCATTTCAGCCCTGGGGAAAAGCCTCTGACTACCTACCCGATCAATACCTCTCATCATCTTATATATCTCTATCAGGTCCCCCCTCATCCTCTGTCGGTCCAAGGAGAAAAAGCTTATTCTCTTCACTGTCTTGTATGATTCATCTTTTGTGAAATGGTATCAACTTTTCTGTAATAGTGTTCCTGCTAAATGGCTTGAGATATCTTATCACATTAAATGCAAGCTGTTTTGATTTGCTGATTTAACAATGCTTTGTGTGATACTTTCTCCTATATTTTGTTCTATCCAGTCCAGTATATTTGCCTGATGTTATCAAAATGAAAAGCTGTAATATAAACTTGGTTGCAATATGTGAGAAGAATTAACTAGTTTACAGTAATAACTTGCATTAAACGGACTTTAATGTAAAGTCTCTGAAGGTACTAAACAAGTAAAATTTGATAGCAAGCCACATAATAGCAGATCTTAAAGAATTTCTTAAAAAGGAAAGAGAGAGTGATGGAGAGAGAGCATGATTTAGGAATGGAGTTCAAGCCTTTGGTAATACTGGTTGATTAAGTGATGGTGAATGATGAAGTAAAACCCAAATGGGAGGAAGGAGACAACATGGAGGATTATTGGGGTGGAGAGAGGAAGGAATCAGTCTGTGCAGGAATTTGAAAATAAGAGTTAACATTAAAAATTGAATTCACGCTTAACTGAAAGCCACTTAAACCCAGTGATTACCGTTGAACAGGACTTGGTAGAAGTTAGAATTTGAGCAGTGGAGGTTTGGATGAACTTAAGTTTATGGAAAATGGAAGATGGGAGGGTATGACTCAAGGTAGCAAATGCATGAAGAAGGGTTTCAATAGCAGATGAGCTGAGGCAGGTGCAGCAATAGGTAATTACATGGAGAGAGAACAATTGGCACAGACATTGGTATTGGTTTATTATTGTCACTTGCACCAAGGTACAGTGAAAAGCTTGTCTTACAAACCTATCATACAGGTCAATTCATTACACAGTGCAGTAACATTGAGTCAGTACAGAGTGCATTGATGTAGTACAGGTAAGAACAATAACAGTACAGAGTAAGGTGTGAGGTCACAACAATGTCATCAGAAGCTTAACTCAAGGTCAAATGAGATACCAAAGTTACAAGTCATCTGGTCGGGCCTCAGATAATGCTCTGAGGGAGTCAGTGGCCAGGGAGTTGAGGTTGTGTCAAACTTGTTTGTTACACCATGCCATCACTCATAATGTGCTATACTCATGGAATATCCCAACTTGTACATGCCTCTGTCCACCTATTTTTCTTCAACATATTTTAATGCCTTCATTGACTCTATCTTTTCCTCACTCACTCCTATACTTCAATATGTCTTTTACCACAATTATTTTTTTCTCCTGGACTACATGTATGACAAAAAGAAATGCATAATTGCATTTTATGATATCATCCGACATTGGTGTTAATATATCTCGCTTCATTTCTAACCTAATTATTGCATAAGATCCTGCATAGCTATAAAAATGTCAAAATAGCAAAAAAAATTCAGGAAATGAAGTAATGATTAAAATATTCACAATGCAGGCAATGTACAATTACTATTCAAGGCCATAATTAATACTTTGCGACAACTTCAACGGAGTTACATTTCCGATCATCAGCAGTGAGGGGCTGTGAATTTACATAACGTTGTCACATCTAACACATATCTACAGAGACAAGATAAAATAGGATGCAAAAACATGAGTTAATTTTAGGTAAGGTAATCAACAGCACACTATCTGCAAGCAAACACAGCTTGTCAGTCTGGTATAAAGTTTTCCCTGTACATCCAATTAAATATAATGTGATCATTTATCTTAGTATTCAGGGTATTCCTCCTGTCCTATTATTGTAAAATATATTCTTCCATACCCTTTTCAATATATTTTGTTTGGATTTTCAGCTGATGAAGTGAAATACACTTCTCGCTTGTTTGGTATGCTCGTTCTGTTCTGGGTCTAAGTAATTTATCTTGCTGGAGAATTAGTCACGCTTCACAAACTCATGGCCCTTGCATCCCCTTCTCAAAACATAAACATACTATTGTATTTTGTTACCTTTTAGCAGGTACCAAGCAGAACAGGGTATAATTAATTTCCATTAAGCCGAAAGCCTGAAGGACAAATTGTTGTGTTATGAATAGATGTTCCACAATACAACACTTTGCTGAGTTTCTAGCTGTGAATTAGAAAGAATTTTACCTACACTCAGTCCCAACCCCTGCATCAACCTAGATTCAAGGAGTAATGAAAATGCTTTTGACCTTGAAGTTAATTCTATGCAGACAAATATTTGGATATGGTACACATCAAGTTTCCTTCCCTTTATGTGGAAAGATACTCCTGCAAAAACATGTTCCACATTATTTTGATCTATATTGTTTTTAACTGCATCCTTCACGCTACAATAAGAAAGAATGTGAACACATAAAAAAGAAATGGAAGAATTTTAGCTTACAGCAGCACAAGAAAATAAGAGCAGGAGTAGATCATCTGCCCTCTCAGACCTGCCTTGCCAATCAGTAAAATCATGGCTGATCTCTCCCAGCCCTCACTTGTCTTTTGTTCCAATTCCATGTAGCCCCGAATTCCCCAATCTTACAAAAAATTTATATACCTCCTCTTTAAAAATCTCCAGTGATGTAGCCTCCATAACCCTCCAATGCAACAAACTATAGATTCACTACCCTCTGTGAAAAGAAATTCTCAGGCACTTTGGTTTTAAATGACTGCCCCCTTGTAACTACATCCACTTGTTCGAGACTTCAACACTAATGGAAACCTCTTAACATGCCCCCTTAGAATGTTGTATATTTCAGTAAGTTCACCCTCATTCTTCTAAACTCCAATCAATATAGATTCAATTTCTTTAGCTATTCATGATAGGATAACCCTCCTATCCCAAGATTTAGAGAAGTGAATTCCTTTTGGACTGCCTCCAATGCTGGTATACCGTTCATTAAATAGTGGGACCAAAACTACGTACAGTGCTCTCGGTATGGCCTCAACAACACCCTGTACAATTGTAACAATATTTTCCTTTACAATAAACACCATTGTACCATTTTCCTTCCTAACTACTTGTCGTACCTGCCAGCGAATGTTTTGTGAATCATGTACAAGAACAGCAAGATCTTATGTAGAAATAAGAGTCTGCAGATGCTGGAATCTGGGGCAAAAAATAAACTGTTGGAAGAACTCAACAGATCAAGCAGCATCTGTAGAGGCAAAAGGGATGTGACAACTTTTCAGGTCAAGACCCTGCATCAGGACTGATCTTCACTCATCTGCAATCTCTCTCCATGTAGATATTTGATTGCCTTTTGATTCCTCTTATCAAATTGTGTGACCTTGCACTTCCTCACACTAAAATTCAATTGTTAAGTTTCCATCTCTCCCTTAACCTATCTCTGACTTTAGAGTCCAAATAACCTTATTGTAATATGCCCTTCCACCTGTTTCAGTGTGATCAGCAAATGCTGTTCACTCCTCCAGGCCATAAATAGATATAGTACATCATTCAGGGCCAAGGGCTGATCCTTGGGTTGTGCCACTTGTTGTATCCTTTCAGCCTGAAAATAAACCCATTTATTCTGTCTATCTGTGTTCTGTGTGAAAAAACATTTTCAATCTATGCTAACACACTTCCTTCAATGTTGTGAATTCTTATCTTATGCACCAGACTTTTATGAGGCACCTCATCAAGTACATTCTGGAAATCCAAATACATTACATCTACAGGTTTCCTCAATCAACTTTGCTTGCTACTTCCTCGAAGGACTCTAACAAAGTTGATGGAAAATACAGAATGAATGAAGTTACTTTTAATAAAACTATATTGACTTGATTTGAATATATCAGCTTTTCTAAACGACTATTTTCTTCATAGATCATTAACTCTAGCATCTTGTCAACAACAAACGTTAAGCTAATAGCCCACCTTATCTGACTTTTTAATCTCCCTCCTTTCCTGAACTAGGGAGTCACATTTGTGGTTTCCCAACCTGAGTTTTGAAAAAAATTAATAAATGGCTCCACTATCTCCACAGCCACTTCCTTTAAAACCCTTGAATGCAGGCCATCGGGTCCTGGTGACCTATCTGTCTTTAGTCCCTTATAATAAGGATTGTTACTGGTTCTTCCGTGCTATTTGAAACTAGCCCATCTGTAATCTCTGCGATATTTTCACTGTATTCACTAATATGAAGAGTTGATTTAACTTATCTGTAAATTGTAATTCATTTGTATTAACCCAATGTCTTAGGTGTGCTGGTATAACTCATTAGTTGAGGCCTGACCACTTCTGCCCAGCTCCAATATCCACCCAGCCAACATGGAGCAGACAAGCTGATCCTCATTGCTTAAGAGGAATGAAAACACTCAAAGGCTCTTTTGCCTTTTATCAGTGATGCTTAGAAGTCTGAACTCAATGTTAAATATCACGGTCCTGAAAAATAATTAGGTCAAACCAGATGCAAGAGGTATGTATGATAAATCAATATGGTATTTATTTCTGAAAGATGTTGAGTATCAGCAAAGCAGGAGCCTGACTACTGCAATACTCCACATTGCACTTTTTAAGCATTGCCTATTGTGTGTCCACTCTCACATCTGGAAACTTTTCTCTAAAGTTAATGTTTGAACCATCTTTAGATCATTTTGGATTGGTCTACTTTTTGTATTGCTAGAAGGACTTTACTATCTTGCAACATTGCTTTCAATCACATATCTAATCTGAATGGCTCAATATTGGGTAAACATCAGACAAAGGGGCTTAGGGTTGGTGATAGCTGTTTGCAAAATGTTGACTATCCTATCAAAGAGCGATTTCCAAACCTTTCAAAAGAACTGGTGTACAAGGTCTTCTGAGGATACATATGTGACTGAGTGGGAGAGCATCCCTAAATAGTAAGAGGGTAAGTGGGAGAATTGGTGGGGGCTGGAAGGAAGGGGGTGGAGTTGATGGACATTTGAGAGGGAATAAGTCACGGGGATGGGACTGATAGGAAGTGTTAAGAGCCAGCATAAACTCAATGGCTTGTCACAAGAAAATATGAAATATCCAAATACCAGGAAGCCAAGCACAAAATCCTGGAGGATGCCCTTACCAGTCATTCGTCTCTAACCTGCTAAACTGTGCAACAAAAATTAAATAAGCTGGTTCCAGTCAGGAGAATCCAGGACCACCATTTTGTATGATTCTATATTCATAGCCTAAACTTGGATATGGATTATTTCAAAGTTTGCAGATGAAACAAAACTCAGAATATATTAAGTGCTGAGGTGGTTGGAGAACATAGAAACTGGTGAAATGGATAGGAATATGCAGTGGAAATTTAGCTCAAAATATGAAAAGATGCATTTGGTAAGAGTGAAGTAAGGCTGCAGACATTGAATGATTGTGATGCCCTCCTGAGACTGTTTGCACAAATGAAAAATAGTCACTTGAATATGGCATTGTGGGTAGCAAGGTTTCAGCATCATCCTGAGAAGTGGATAGGAAGCCATATTTGAAGGTCTATGTTTCACCACAACTATGGTGAAACACAAATCTTATGTATTGTGGATTTTGCCAAACAATTACCATATGTATTTGTATCTGACAACAGAGTCCCTTTAAGAACGCTGTGCAGTTTTATTCTGAATATTAAAGAACTGACATTAACTGCTTATAAAAATGCCTTTGTCAGGAATTTAATTTTCTATTATCATCAGTATCTTTACTTTTATGATATAGGTGATAACAGAAAATTGAATTCCTGATTATAACTTCTCATGGAAAGGAGTTGCCAGTTGGCAGCAGAAAGCTTTCCTAATGTGCACCAATGTTGCCTTCCACTTACTTATTGGACTTCTTCATAAATACCTTTGTGTCTATGGTGTCAATGTAAAAGGGGTGCCCCCCTCTCCAGGAAGGCCAGTAATCTTGTGGCTTTTTGATGCAATATTTGTTGGTCAATCTGCCTACTGCAGCTCTTAAAATACAGTAAAACCCCAATAATCTGGCATGTTTGGGACTGTGGTGGTGCTGGAAAAGCAGGATGTTAAATGTTATTCCTATTAATACCCCAAGATATTTTTTTAAGTTCACTTTTATTACATATTACACAGTGTTATCATAAATTTCCCATTGAACCTGATAAGTTTAAAGGGAATGTGGAAACAGGATGTGAAATACAGGGCCCTGAGAATTTAATGAGAGTGTGCAAACTGGGGCACTGGTGAGTCAGAGGGGATTGTAGGAACCAAGGTTTCAGTAAGTCAGAGGGGAATGCAGAATTCGGGGCTCTGGTGAGTCGGAAAAGAACACAGCAAATATTATCTGTAAAGCAGAGCTAAACCATGGGGACTTCCAAGTAGTTAGATATCATACTATTGGAGTTTTACTGCAAATGTTAAACACGTCCCTAGTTTTGCATTTGATATTTCAGATACTGCAATTGGACATGGTAGAAGATATCACGAGTTTGGTATCTAAATATCCACCTGAGACAATTAATAAATCTGAGCACAAGTAATGCACTCATGATTCTATGCTTGTGTTAAGTAGCAGGGATTATTATCCTTAGTTACATTATGCCTTGATATCTGGATAGGCTGGTATGTGCCTGTTCCTACACGAACTGTAAATTTTTCAAAGGAGGAATAAGAGCTGAAGTTTAACTGAATTAACAGGGTCCTGACTTAAATCTTGCACAAACAACATGGTCTTTGATATAACCTGATGGGAAAATTCTTTCACTTAGGTCTATCACATTAGTGAATTACACTAGAATTGGGCAGTTCTGTAAGGAATTGTAAGCGATGTCCTTCACATTTCTGACTTCTAAATCTGTGCATTGAAATATGGCAGTCAAAGACGAGCAGGAGGTCAGAGACTGTGCATCTGATCTCCTGCTGTATTGCTGGACTCAGCACCTTTATATTCAGGATAAAATGAAGAATCAAGTCTATTTGAAAGTCAGAAAATGCATTATGGTTGGATGCGCACAGATATTACTGGTACAAATGCTTGAAAGTAAATAAAAATGGAATTATTTCACAAGAATTGAAATACCATTATTTATATTGAAGCTTTCAGAGGAACCAATCAAGGCTTTTCACAAAGCAATAGTTGTGTGTGGATTAAGCAGAATTTCTCCTTACTATACAAAGTTTGATTGTCTTTTTGGTTGAAATGGAGATGAAAGAGAAATCTCCACTATTTATCATGGTCTAAGTATCTCTAAATAAAGACATAGTGAAGTAAAGAATTGTAACTCAGCCAAGTTGAAAGACACATTGGGGTTTCATTCTCTAATAACTTCAGTGCATGCCTTAGCAATATTTTTGACTATTAACTCCCTCATCATCACAACTGCAGAACATTAATGCAATTAGTTTTAAATCCTTAATGGAGCAAGCAAGGTAACACACTAAGCACCTAATCCTTTTCTTCTTTGTCACATTGGCTACCATCAATCTTCAACCTCTTTATGCAACTTCCATAGCTAATCATTCACAATGCTTTCTGTTAAAGGGATGCTCCAAGTCAACCTCGGCACTATGAGCACACGGCTCCCCTGACAGCAATTACTTAGATGCATAACCCTGAAAACCTGTTCTCTACATTAATAGCCTTGTACCTCCAATCTCCACATCATTTGTCCCATGCCAATTGGTACATACTGCTTGCTTTACTTTTATTCGCATTGCTATTTTAAAAGGCAAATTAGTACACAAAGTCTACCAAAGACAAGCCACGGGAAGAGGTCTCCCCAGACTTTATTTCCCCACCTATTCCAAGGCCAAGGTTACTGAGCTTGAAGGTATTACTCAGCTCCTCCTTTGGGTGTTGACACCAAAAATATTCATAATACAATTTCCTCACTTTTCTAGAAAAAAAGATTCCAGTGTGTTAACCTGTTGGGATTGATTAAGACTCCATTGCATTCTCATGATTTGACTTACTAAACAACAAACTATTCAAGCACCATGAGCAACACAGAAAGAGTATTCACAGAGATGACAGTTCATCCCAGTTGTACTAGAGATGTGAAAGTCAACCCACGCTGTAATAAAGCAGACAACAGCAGAACCAAGTAATGTACAATTAATGCTTTGTTATTTAATGCTAGCGGGAATAAGGATTCAGAGAAAGAGTATACAGTGTAACCCGTGCTCTGTACTGATCCCCACTCAAAGATTTACATGTTTGTGTCCCTCCTTTTATACTTAATTTAATGATGCCTACGTGCGGAGTTGCACATACTTGGGCAGTTGCTTACAGCAAACTTTAGTAAAACAAGATATGTCTTGAGCACTTCTTTGTTTCACCCAAGCACCTGCACATCTTGCAGTCATAACTATAGTCACACCATGGTTGAAGCAATAACGGCTGTACACCATTAACCTTTACATTTCCAGTTACCTTTTACAGAGAGACAAAGGACTGCAGATGCTGGAATATAGATAAAAAAGCACTATGATGCTGGAGGAACTCAGCAGGCTAGGCAGCATCCATGGAGAAAAGCAGGCGGTCAACATTTCGGGTCAGGACCCTTCTTCAGGATAAGTCCTGACCCGAAATGTTGACCGCCTGCTTTTCTCCATGGATGCTGCCTGGCCTGCCGAGTTCCTCCAGCATCATAGTGCTTTTCATCCCAGTTGTAACCCAATTGAAAAGTTGATTACTAAATGCTTTCAAGAGCCTGGTGCATATTTTTTTTAACGTTAAACCCATCTTGATCTGCTTCTATACATAATTTATTTGTCTGAGCAGAGATTAGCAATTAGAAGAAGTACTAAGAGATGCTGTTTTATATTTTTTGAAATATTTAGCAGCTGTTACTGTCTATAATTGTAATTTATCTGGAAGAGTTTTGTTATCAATGAATTTATAGATTTCTGTAATCCCTAGTCAAAATCTGATCTAATAAATCCTAATTAATAAATTAATAGCAAGGTTAGATAAGTTCACTTTGCAAGATACATCCCTGCTCTTTGTGCTTTTTATTAACTTTAAAATAATGGGAGACTATATCATTGGGCTTGTTGCATCACTTATGAAAAATGGTGTTTGAATGAGTTTTTGGAATCCTGCTGTTGCCTGTGAAAACATTCCCCAGCATGAGTTACTGCTTTTGAGTGAAGAGAAGCTGGAAGTATTACAATGTAAACTGAACAGGAGAGAAAGATGGAACATATTTTATATAATAAATTAATGAGTAAAAATCTTTCAGAATCACCATTCATTCCTGGTGTACTTTTAAGTGTATAGGGATTTTTAAAAAATGTTCATTTATGAATGTTCTATTTAAATGTATATTAGTGTCACATAGCAATGAAACAGGTCCTACAGCCCATTGCGTCCACACTGACCAATGGGCACCCATTCATAATTATCCCACCTTCCAGCACTTGGCCCATAGCCTTCAATGCCTGGGCAATTCAAGTAACCGTCCAGACACTACTTAAGTGCTGGTAGCAACTCCGCTTCCTCATCTAAGGCATTGCATTCCAGGTACTCGCCACTTGCTGGGTGAAAGACGGCTCCCTTAGATCCCTTCTAAATCTCTTACTCCTTACCCAGTCTATGTCCTCTGGCTTTATTCACATCAGATAAGGGGATAAGATTCCTACAATCTACCCTATCTATACCATTTGTACACTTAAATAACTGAATCATATTCCCTCTGCTCTAGGGAAAACAGACCTAATCTCTCCAGTGTCTCCTCATAACTAAACTGCTCCATATCAGGCAACATCCCAGTGAATCTCCTCTGCACTTTCCACAGCACAATCACAGACCTTCTCTGGTGTGGTGACCAGAACTGCACACAGTACTCCAGCTAAGGTCTGACCAACGTTTATAAATGTTGGACCTCCCTGCTCTTGTATTCAATGCCCTGACTAATGAAGACCAGCATCCCATATGCCGCCTTAACGATGTTATCTACCTGCTGCCACCTTCAAGGATCTTTGGACTTGCACACTAAGGTCCCTCTGTTCCTCAATACTCCCTAGGACCATATCATTCACCATGTATGTCCTAACCTCATTAGTATTCCCAAAAATGCATCACCTCATTTATCAGGATTAAACTCCATCTGCCATTTCACCATCACATCAATATTACCCTGTAATCTCCACACTATCAACAAATCCATCAGTCTTAATGTAATCTATAAATTTGCTGATCATACCACCTACTACCACATCCATATCATTCACATATATTACAAACTGCAAGGATCCCAGCACTGATCTTTTGGAACATGACTGGTCACAGGCATCCAATCATGAAAGCAATCCTCTAGCATCACCCTATCTCTCCTATTACCAAGCCAATTTTATATCCAATTTGTCAAATTGCCCTGAGCACTATGGGCCCTAACCTTTTGGACCAGTGTCCCATGTGGGACCTTGTTGAAGGCCTAACTGTAGTCCGTGTAAACCATACCTATTGTACTGCCCTTGTCCATACACTTTGCTACCTCCTCAAAAAATTCAGTCAGGTTGGTCAGACAAGATCAGCCCTTGACAAAGCCACGTTGGCTATCTCTGATTAGTCCCTGCCATTCCAAATAATTATTAATCCAGTCCCTCAGAAATTTTTCCAGCAACTTACTTCCCTACTACTGATGTTGGGCTCACAGGTCTGTATTTGCCATGCTTTTCCCTGCTGCCCTTCTTGGAAAGTGGGACTACATTTGCTGTCCTCCAGTGACCTGGTATCTCACACGTGGCCAGTGAATATGTAAAAATCTCAGCCAGAGCCACAGCAATCTCTTCCCTTGCTTCCTATAGCAGCCTAGGATAAATCTCATCTGGCCCTAGGAGTTTATCCACCTTTAACCCCACTAGGGCATTGAGTACCTCCACCTCATTTATAGAGACATACACTAGAATTTCACCTGCCTCTTCACTGAGTTCTGTAATGACAAAGTCCATTTCCTTTGTGAATATCAATTTAAAGTATTCATTTAGGACCTCACCTATGCCTTCTGGCTCCATGGCTGGATTGTCACCTACACATTCCCTGGTTATTCTTTTGTCCTTAATATCTTTATAAAACACCTTTGGATTTACCTTAATCTTTTCTGCTGTGATATTTCGTGACCCCTCTTAGCCTTACTAATTTCCTTTTTAAGTGTTTCCCTACACTTTCTATACACTTGATGGGCCTCTCCCATCTTTAGTAACCAATACCTGCTATATGCTTCCTTTTTTTCTCTTTATCCCACTCTCAATATTCCTCAACATCCAGTGTTCCCTGTACTTGTTACCCTTGGCTTTTGCCCTTACAGGAACATGGTGGCCTGAACTCTTGTTATTTACCCTTTGAATGCTTTACACTGTGCAGATGTAAACTTATCTGCAAGTACATGGTCCTTGTCTACCCTTGCCATGTCCTATATTATTTTAATGAAATTGGCCCTCCCGTGGTTTAAGACATTTATTCCTGGTCTATCCTTATCTTTTTCTATAGCCACGTTGAAATATACAGAGTTATGGTCACTATCTGTAAGATGTTCCCCACTGACACTCCATCCACCTGACCTGCTACATTCCCCAAGACAAGGTCCACTGATGCTCCTTCCCTTGTTGATTGGTCTACAAATTGTGTCAAAAAGCTCTCCTGGACACATACCTCAAAAATTCCACCCCTCAGCCTTTCATGTTAAGACAATCCCAGTTTGGGAAATTGAAATCCCCAAGTACTATAACCCTATTTTTATCACATCTCTCTGCCTTTTGCCTACACATCTCTTCTTCTATCTCTTGTTGACTGTTAAGTGGTCTGTAATACACCCCCAGCAAAGTGATGACACCTTTTATGTTCCTAATCTCTATTCATATCGTCTTGTTTGAGAAGCCTTCCAGGACATCCTCCCTCAGTATTGAAGTAATGTATTCCTTGAGTAACAGTGTAATGCCACCTCCTCTTTTACATCCACTTCTGTCTTGCCTAAAAATTCTGTACCCCATGATATTGAGTTGCCAGTCCTGCCCAACGTTCAACCACGCCTCAGTGATGGCAACAATATCGTAGTTCCACATGTTAGTAAAAGCTTTTGAGTTTATCAAGCTTATTTGTTAGGCTCCTTGCATTAAAATAGATGCAATTTAGCTTTGTATTCACCTTGTGTGCAGTTACTCTCCTGCTTTGTCTCTTGGACTTACTAACTTTTTTTCCTCTAGGTGACTGTACCTCCCCATCTCAACACCTTTCCCTTGCCAACTCAGTTTAAACCTTCTCCAATAGTACTAACAAACCTCCCTCCCAGGATGTTGGTCTTGTTCCAATTTAGGGTGCAACCTGTCACTTTTGTACAGGTCCCATCTTCCCTAGAAACAGTCTCAGTAATCCAGGAACCTAAAGCCCATCCTCCTTCACCATTCCTTCAGTCATGCATTTATCTGACCTTTCCTTCTATTCCTATAGTCACCAGTTCGTCGCACCTGAAGCAATCCAGAAATTACAATCTTTGAGGCCCTGCTCCTTTAATATTTTAGTATCATAGTTCTTTGTTAGCTGAATTATTCCAAGTATTCCAGTAAGTTTTAAACAGATTATGTTTTTTTTTTGCACCCTAATGGTTTACATGGACAAATTAAAGGTTCTGGCAAATATGTTTTCATTTACATGTGAAAACAATTATGCAATCACATTAGGATATGTTGTCACATTCTTTGGGTGTAGCAGTATTAGAGAAATCCACAAGGCCAATCTTCTCACCAGTTGAAAAAGAACAGCTATACTGAGCACTTATTTTTGCTGTAACCCTTCTCATACTATGGAAATGTCAGTTTAACATCTTGATTGCTTCTCAGCTGTTGATTGTGGAATAGTGTATGATGTGCATGGAAGAACAATTAGTGTTTCAAAAAACAGTCATAGTTATGCAATTCTTATTAAATGACCTGTGGTTCCATACTAACTATTGCATTGATGTTTGTTCAGCACTTATAAGTATGATGTCCAGGAGGAGGAAGTACCATATGTAACAAATTTGCACATTTACTAATTTTACTTCTCCTGTAAACCTTGGCATCAAGGTTTCTGCTGTGCTGATGTTGCATTGACATTCTTAGTACAATTCAAAGTCAATACCTAGCTTAATAAAATCTTTAATGGTGCCATATGTAATGAACTTTCGAATCCCCTTGGATCCATTTTTACTAGTCCCAGTATTATATCTTAATAATTAGACTCTTTCTACAATCATTAATGCACCTATATTAAAGTAACCTGTAAAATGAAACTCCCTTTTTCAACGTGACAGGAAGAATTTGCACATTAATGTGCCAGCCTTATTATGATGATGTACTATGCACCATAACAGAAAAAGCTTTTCAAGGTGTACTTAATGGTACTTCATGTTGAATAGTTGTCAGTACTACATCAATAAAATGCTGTCAGTTTGCAGTCACAACTGCTTTAAGTTAGTATGAATGTAAACATTTGGATTTGCTTCCTTTAAGTTTCCCAAAGTCACAGATCCTCCAACAAAGGCAGAGGATACTAAAGAAAGCTCAAATACAGTCCAATGTGTGGGACCCAATAGTTCTCAACTGATGGCATACTTTCTCCAGAGTTTCTTTAGAAAAATAGCATAGAGGATAAGAAAGTGACAAGACAAATATTGAAAGAGTTTGCTGATAGCAAACCCAACTTTATGACTATGTTTTGCAAAGCTTCTAATAGTATTCAAAGACTAAATCCACCTTTACTATAATTTGTAGAATTAAATATTTTACAAGCAAGTTAAGTCATGACTTCAATCATTCTTGATAACGTTGTATGCTACATATTTGCATTGCGACTAAATAACCAGTATTATTGTGTTTGTTTAAATAAAAAGCAATTACTTCAGTCATCTTACAAAGGAAGTCATCTTCTTTCCATATTGCCCTTAGTTATTCTTCTAATGGGTCACTTCACAGTGAAAGTTCATGCCTTCTGGTCAGCTTAACAATTAGTGTTTCAAAAGACAGATAAACTTAATAAATGTGAACTGGTATATAACTTGCCTTGAACCAACAATTCCATTTTAGATTAAAGTCTACCAATAATCTGCCATTCTTACCTCCAGATCCAACAGTGTGGTTGACTCTTAACTGCCTTTTCAGGTCAGTGTTGATTAGGAATACATAAACAGTGTTGGTATTGTTAGTGAGGTCTACATCCTGGGAATGGATTTTAAAAAAAGATAAATAGGCATTCCATTAGCATTTTTATTTTTTCTATATGTCA
This sequence comes from Pristis pectinata, assembly GCF_009764475.1. NCBI lineage: Eukaryota > Metazoa > Chordata > Chondrichthyes > Rhinopristiformes > Pristidae > Pristis > Pristis pectinata. Next base: position 23,875,977 of record NC_067408.1, on the reverse strand, counting down.
TGATATCTTAGCAGTCTATGTACATGGATACTGTGTCCATTTGGATCTCCACTATTGCTCCCTTATGAAGTCTTCCATCTGAAACGTTAACTTCATTTCTCTTTCCTCAAATGCTGCTTGACCTGTTGAGCTTCATCAGCATTTCCTGTTTTTATTTTAGTCTTTTTTTGATTTCTCTTGCAACTTTTTCACTATTTAAAAGGTGATGAAAATATTATTAACTGCAACACATTCCTGAAACAGGAAATGGATACATGAATAGAAGCAATGATGCATTAGTTACGAGTTTACTGAATTTTTAACCTTGCTGAGATGGTTTGATGCTGGTTCTAATGAGTCAAGGATAGCAGGTTAGATGTCACCTTCTGTCAGCCAGCAGAATATGTGTGTGACACCCAGGAGCAGTATGGCACCTTCTGTGAGTGTGTGAGATTTTAGCTTATGTGGACAGCATGGTTGCAGTTTGTTGCAAGCCATATTTAATGGACAAATGCTCTATGCTGGCAGCATGGCTGAGCATTCTGTGCCTTGTAATTGGAAAGAAGTTGAACAGTTGGCAGATCGCTGTTAAGTTTGTTTTTTTTCATGGAAATATATGTTTGGTGTATAAAGGAGATAACATTATTTCTTTTGGCCATATTCATCCAGGCAGCCCTCGTGTTGCACTTGGCTGTTGCGCTTGGTATTTCAAAGAGTTCCATATTTCTCTGCAAGGTCTCTGGTGCAGTGCCTCTACAATTGAATCTTTGAATGATGCTGTTCTACCTCTGCAGCTTTCTCCCACCATTTTGGAGTCACTTTGTTTTTAATTGTCTTAAGTTGTATTCACTAATTCCTGTGCACTACCAATGCTTTCATGATTAAAAAACAGATCATAGCATTATAGAATGGAACTGCCTCCTGAATCATAGGCATTTGCAGCACCTAAAGAGAAGTATTGCTTGTCTGTCTGTGGCCAGACCTTTATTATCCATGTCTTCCTCATTCTAGATTCCATTCCTACCTCAGTTATTTTTTCCAGCATCAATTCCAGAGGCAAGATTGCAAGAATCTGTCTTGCTTCAATCCAGATCTGAAATAAACACTGAGAGACACAGCAGGTCATGTAGAAGCATCCACCATCTTTATAAGAAGGACCTTGGCTTCTGCAGCATGCACAGAGTTAAATCTAGTCAACTCAGTAACATAGGGGAATGGGTTCTCAACACCATGGCACTTCTTTAACATGTTACAGTAGATCACAAGAAGGAAAAAAGTCCATTCACATTTTTCACTGTTTAAATTTGATGTTTAATTTACCTTGAATTCAGAAAATCATAGAATCATACAACAATTTTAACCTAGAAAGGATAATTTGGTTCATTGTGCCGTAGCTGGTGATTAACAGCAACACATTCAATAAACAGGAGATGGATATATGAATGAAAACAATGATACATTAGGTACAAATTTACTGACCACTTAATCTTTCTGAAGTGTTTGCTGCTGGTTCTATTGAGTCAAGGGTAGCAGGTCAGATATCAACTTCTGTCACTCAGTAGAAAGAACCATTTGGCCTATTGTGTCATTGCTTAGTGGAAAAAGTGCTACCCTGTCTCATCCCAACTTCTGCAGTAGATCTGCTACCCTAGAGGTAATGGGTCTCTCACTCCTTCTTTAAATGTGTGTAGATTTCTGTTTCTACCACCCCTTAAGGCTGCATGTTATAGAGTTGGAAAGTCATACAGCACAGCCCTTCAGCCCACCAAGCCCACATCAAGCACCCATTTACACTCATCCTACATTAATTCCATTTTATTCTCCCCACATACCCAACAACTCCCCCACATTCTATTACACACCACACACAAAGGTCAACTTACAGTTGACAATTAACCCACCAACCCACACATCATTGGGATGTGGGAGGAAACTGGAGCACTAAGAGGTAACCCATGTGGTCATGGGGGAGAAGGTGCAAGCTCCACACAGACAGCACCAGGGATCAGTGCTGAACCTAAGCACATGACCTAAGTGGTAGGTCATACCTAACCAATCTTATGGAGTTTTTCGAGGTGGTTACCAAGAAGGTTGATGAGGGAAAGGCAGTGGACTTTAGCAAGGCCTTTGACAAAGTTCCGCATGGGAAGCTGGTTCAGAAGGTTAAGTCGCTTGGCATTCAGGATGAAGTAGTCAATAGGATTCAACATTGGCTTAGCTGGAGAAGCCCGAGAGTGGTTGCCCCTCAGGTCCCCTTTAAATCTTTCCCCTCTCATTGTAAACCTATGTCCTCTAGTTTTAGACTCCCCTACCCTGGGAAAAAGACTCTGATTATTTGCCCCATCTGTGCCCTTCATGATTTTATAAACCTCCAAAAGTCACCCCTCAGCCTCCTTCGCTCCAGGGAAAACAGTTGCAGCTTATCCAATCTCTCCTTATAACTCAAGCCTTCCAGTCCCAGTAACATACTTGTGAATCTTTTATGCACTCTCTTGGGCTTAATCATATCCTTCGTACTGTATGGTGACCAGAACTGCTCGTAATACTCCAGACATGGTCTAACCAACATTTTGTATAACTATAAAATGATATTTCAACTCTTGTATTACTGAAGGCAAGCATGCCATAGGCCTTCCTCACCACCCTATCCATCTGTGTTGCCACTTTCAGGGAACCATGTACTTGTATCCTACGGACTGAAAAGCAGAGCTAACATTTCAGTTGATCAAATGACCAGCTGAGTGTTTCATATTTGCAATATCAGCATTTTTTTAGTTTTCATGTTTCATGGTCACTGCCTGATGAGATGTTGCAATATTTGGATTATCCTGAGCTTCTGTACAGGAGCTTCTGGCTGTTGATCAGTGGATAACATTTGAATCTGATTCAGAAGTTGTTATGTTCATGTTCCATATCAGGGCACTTGTGTGAGAACCTAGATTGGCCCCACATCAGCATAGTCTGGAAGGAGAGCTACACATTCAACGGTGCTGACTTTTTTTAAACAGATGTTAATCCAAGACCACCTTTGCTATGTGGGTGGCCATAAAAGTTCTCGTGATGCTATTTAAAGAAGGAGCAGGGAATATTGCCTGCATATTGCCTAATACTTACCACTCAGTCATTGCTACTAAAACAGGTTGGCTGCCCATTTTCATATTGTTTTTTTGTGAGAGCTCATTTAGTAAGAAACCTTGCTGTTGGGAGTTTCCCCACATTAAATAGTGACTAAACTCAAAAAGCTCTTCATTAGATTGTCTTCTTCTTTGACAGTCCCTCAGGATCATGGATGTCTTGTTTCCACTCTGTTTCTTTGGGTCTGAGGTGATGAAAAAGGCCAATGTGGGGACAGCAGACTTCCACAGATGGTGCGTGATGGGGCAAATGGGGGTATAGCTTGTGAGGTAGTGTGCTCCTTCCGCTATTTATGCAATGTTTATGATGTGTAGCCTCAAGGGTCTCAATGCCATCCCAAATGCACTTTCCCCCACTTTGAGCAGTCATGGCCAGAGATTCCCAGGAGTCAGTGGGGATGTTGCAGTTCTTTAAGGAGGCTTCGAATACATCCTTGAATTGTTTTCTCAGTCTGCCTGATAATCTGTCCCAGTAAAGCAGTTTGGAATAGACTGTTAATTTTGGGAATCTGGTGTTAGGCCTGTGCACAGCATGGCCTCAGTGCCAGGGTTGTTGGCCCAGGAGAGAGCACTGACATTGGTTTGCTTATCCTTCTGGTGAACTTGGGGGACTTTGTGGAGACAACAGTGGTAATATCTTTCCAGTGTCTTGCTGTTTCTGCTGCAGGTAGTCCAGGTCTCATAAATGTTTAAAAGGGCAGAGTTTAGTGTTGGGTCTGAGATCTTGATCAGTTCCATTTTACATTTGCTCAGTGAAAGCATGAAAATCATGACACTGATAATAGATTCTCAACAGAGCCAATCTCAATGAAGACTGATGTCAAACAAGGCTGTGTCATTAACCGAACAATTTTCACAGTCATTCTCACCACAATATTTCAGCTCACCTTCACAAACTCTCGCTGAGAGTGGAGCTATTCTTCAAAACCTGAAAGAAACTTTTCAACCTACAATGATTGCAGTCTAGAATCAAGATCACCCAAATCTCAGTACTTGAACTGCAGTATGCAGATGTAGCTTGCATTTGTGCACATTGGGAGGCCATCATCTGTGCAATCACTGAAGTTTATGAGTGGATAGACCTTATACTTAACATCCTGAAGATAAAGGTCCTCTACCAACTCACCCTACTGCACCATTTTGCCACCTCTCAGCAAAGCAGTCACTGATAATCAAATTCACCATCACCATCGATGCACAAATACAGCCTTTGGTCAGTTGCAAAATATTTTGAGATGTGGAAGGTGTGATGTAACTCTCTCTTTCTGACTGCGCAGATATGGAGAAACCATGTCAAACTTTTTCTGTTAAGCTCACAGTATTGACTTGTTTTGTGTCAAATGTTGATCTGTAATGTTGCCTTTTGTACTTTCATAAAATGTGTTCTCTCTCTCTCTCTCTCTCTCCCTCTCTCTCTCTCTCTCTCTCTCTCTCAATCCATTGGATTATTAACAATGGCAGGGAAAATTAGATTGTACAAAGACATTAAGCAACTAATTATTCATAAGTACTTCTTTGAATCTCACACATTGGGAGTTTAGAATGTAAGAAATCACAGAAAATGTGGGCACTTAAGGATAGAGGAACATTGAACAGATAAACTGAACTCAAATTACTCCCTCAGATCATTCTACATACTTCTGAAGTTCTTTGTTGTCAAAAAATCACTGGGAGGTCATTGACATCTAATAAACCAAATAATCTTAAAATAAATTCTTTCAGGTGGAATCTTTCAGGATAGTCAAGTAATCTACCATATGAAACAATTCCGTCAAACAGATTTTTGATCTGCACAATACTCTGATGACCAAGGAGATCAAGCCCTTTCCCAACATGCTTCATTAATTGTCCATCACTTTCAGCACTGGGCTGTAGTCACCATCAGTAAATACAGCAAGCTTCTTGAGCTGAAGGGATTTTAACTGAGCTTTTTTGACATAACCTTAGGAAGCCCTTCAGAAAAACTCAATACTGAAATAGGTTGTCAAACATTTCCGACATTTCCATCACCAGATCAGACAGAGCTCACTAGAATACTGGGCTATCATGTTTTTCCACAGTTTGCATCAAAGGCACTTAATAAGTTCTAAACATAGAAAATAATATTAGGAGTAGGCCATTTGGCTCTTCAAGTCTGCTCAACCATTCGATATGATGATCCACTGTTTCAGTACCATATTCCCACCCTCTCCCCATAGCTAATGATGCCTTCTAAGTGGAAATCTATTTACCTCTTTAAGTATATTCAGAAACTTGGCCTCCACTGCTTTCTGTCATAAAAAAATTCCAAAGATTCACCACCTTCTTTTCTCTTCACGGTCCTAAATGTCTTACCCTGAATTTTGTGACTGTGACCCCTCGTTCTAGACAAAAATCCCCTTCCCACAAGCCAGGGAAAACCTCCTTTCCACATTTAATCTGTCTATCTCTGTCAGAATTTTGTACGTTTCAATAAGATCCCCTCTCGTTCTTCTAAACTCTGGCACATACTGACTCCAATTCCAGGATTCAGTTTGGTGTTCCTTCTCTGCCCTCCCTCTATGTCAGATATATATCTCCTTTCTCTCTCAATCCATTGGATTATTAACAATGGCAGGGAAAATTAGATTGTACAAAGACATTAAGCAACTAATTATTCATAAGTACTTCTTTGAATCTCACACGTTGGGAGTTTAGAATGTAAGAAATGGCAGAAAATGTGGGCACTTAAGGATAGAGGAACATTGAACAGATAAGCTGAACTCAAGTTACTCCCTCAGGTCATTCTGATAATGTTAGGAGTAGGCCATAATATTAGGCCATAATAGTAGGTCTAGCAACAGTACAATGACAAATAAAGAAATTCTAATTCTTAGGTAAAGAGAATAAAATTGCACACAATACTTAAGGTATTGTAATACTTAAGGTGTAGTCTCACGAAGAGTTTACATTACTGTAGCAATACATCATTGCTCCTGTACTTAAAACCTCTTGCAATTAAGGCCTGTATATCATTTTTCTTTTTAACCACTTGCAACATTTGCATGTTTGATTTCAGTGACTGGTGTACATGGACATCCAGGTCCCCGTATACATCAACACTTCCTAATCTGTCACTGTTTATGTATCTCCTTCCTCTCTGTTCTTCTTACTGAAGTGGAAAGCTTCATATTTATCCACAATATATTCCCATATATTCCATATATTTGCCAACTCGCTCAACTTCTCTAAGTTGTCTTGAAGCCACTTCGCATTCTCATAACTCTCAGTATCACCCAACTTGTCATCGGCAAGCTTAAAAATACTACATTATTTTCCCTCATCCCAATTATTAATGTCTATTGTGAACAGCTGGGGCCCAAGTACTAATGCCCGCAGTACCCACCCGGTCATAGACTGACCCCCCTAATTGACTTGAATTAGTTTATTATTGTCACATGTACTGAGGTACAGTGAAAAACTTGTATTGCATACCCTTCATACAGATCAATTCATTACACAGTGCATTGAGGTACTACAAGGTAAAACAGTAACAGAATGTAGAATAAAGTCTAACAGCTACAGAGAAAGTGCAGTGCAGGTAGACAATATGGTGCAAGGTCATAATGAGGTAGATCGTGAGGTCAAGATTGTGAGAAAGACCCTATCATTCCTACTGTGTTTCCTGTCTTTTAGCCAATTTTCAGTTCATGCCAGTATATTACTCCTAATCCCGTGTTATTTAATTTTGCAAACTAACATTTTATATGGAACTTTATCAAAGATCATCTGAAAATCTAAATGCACTTCATCCACTCATCCTCCCTTATCTTTTCTATCAATTGCAATCTCAAAAACTTCAGTAAGTTCATCAAACAGTTTCTTTTTCATAAATCCATGTTGACTTTGTATAATTCCGTTGCTATTTTCTGAGTGTCATCATATCCTTTGCAATAGACTCCAGAATTTTATCTTCAACTCATGTCAAACTAACTGGGCTGTAGTTCCCTGTGTTTTCTCTCCCTCTTTTAAGAAATGGGAATACATTTTCTACCCTCCAATTTGCATGAACTGTTCCTTAGTCTATGAAATTTTGGAAGATAACCAATACATCCATTATTTCTATGGCTACCTCTTTTAGTACTCTGGGTTGCAGATTATCAGGCCCTGGGGATTTATTGACCTTCAGTGCCATTTGTTTCTTTTGGAATTTTTTTTTACTACTACAGGGTTATCTCTTCTGACTGCCTCAGTCAGCTCCAGTGTTTGTCTTTGTGATATAACTGCTTATAAATTCTAGCTTTCATCAGGTTGTTTTTAATGTTGGTTTGCCTCAGTGGATTCATTCTATCATGTTGGTTAAAGGACAGGTCTAGTAGGTCAAAGCTGTCCGTCCATGAGGCACTGAAGGCCATCAGCAGCACAATAATATTGATCAATACTTTTCAGGTCAAAATAGTCTATTCAGTTCTAATGAGGGGTCCTGGGCTTAAAACTGTTTCTTTTCCCACAGATGCTGCCTAACCTGCTGAGTATTTCCAGCATTTTCTGTTTTTATTTCAGATTTCCAGCATTGGCAGTATTTTAATTTTCAAAATAGTCTGCCTGCTTTACAACAAATCCATCATACCAAACTTTCATAGCTTCACCACTGGTGCATTGTAACTACAGGTGTGAAATCAATAAAATATGCTGCAGCAACTTGCCAGTATCACTCTAATCTGTGATCTCCATTGCCTAGGAGTATTAGGGCGGTAGACACAACGAACCACCACCACGTGCAAGTTGCCCAAGAGTTTGCAAGTACTCCTGACTTGGAAATATAGCAGTTCCCTCATTATCAAAATCCTGGAACAACTTGCCCAATAATATTGTGGCACCTTCACTGCACAACTGCAGCAGTTCATCACGACCTTCTCAAGGTGATTCAGAATGACCAATAAGTGCTGGCCTTGCCAGCAACTCCCACAGTCTATAAATCAATTTTTTAAAAAAAAGACAAGTTTTATTAATTCTCACAAGGGAGTGATCTCTTCCTGCTTAACTCCATCTCCTATTAACAATTATTTTTTAGTTGACACCCTTTTCTGTTTATGACTATCTACACTGATCTCTTTTATATAAATAAAGACTCTTCATTTGATCCATGTCCCTGTATATTATTCCTGAAACAATTTATTCAGTTACCGGTATGATGCAAAATTTCCCATTGATTTGCCATGAGAAACTCCTATATGCTTCTGATTTAAGTAACTGTAGGGCATTTGCACTTTCATTTGGATGCTACTTAAGTTGTTTTGTAGCTGCAAAAACCCTTCAGGGGGCCAGCTCAATTCATATCATACAATTTCAGGTTTAGACTTTGCCACTATATCTCAGACCCAGAGTCAACGGAGAGGATAGTACATGAAAGTCACACAGAAAGTGAAGAGAGCAACAATGGGCTCAGTAGGAAAAAGGAAGCACAGAACCATAAGACAATGAAAAAGAAGCAAGCAGGACCAAGGAGTTCTTGTATTTATCTATGAGCAGTGTTATTGAAGTACAATATAGATAACAGTTTTGAGTGACTGGGCACAATGGTTAATGTGCTTTGTTTTACACCACAACGCAGTCAATTCATCCATGATTGCTTATGCTAAATGTGTGGTATAGTTAGGTAAGAATCGATACACTCTGCTTCTGAAATTTGGTTTTGTTGAAGACAATGCAACTGAGTGTGATTTAATGTATATTATCTACCTTATTGCAAGCTTGGCATCAGAGGATGAATTTCTCTGATTCAGCAGACTGAGCATATATTCACTGACATGAAGAATAAGAGGTGAACTCAATGAAATATATAAACTTCTTATAGGGCTTGACAGGGTAGGTGCAGAAATGATTTTTTTACTTGGCAGGGATCTCTCGAACCAGGGGTCATATATTCAAAGGAAGGATTTTGTCATTCAGAACAGATGAAAAGAAATTTCTTCACTTAGAGGAACAGAAAACATTTGAATTCTCTTTCCCAAGAAAGGTGTGTAAGCTCAGTCACTGAGTAAATTCAAGCAAGAGATTGATCGACTTCAGGGTAGTAATGAAATCAAATGGTAGATGGTTCGTGCAGGAAAAGGGTGTTGAGGTAAAACATCGGCCATGATCTTACTGAATGATGGAGAAGGTGTAAGGATCTGAATTGTTGACTGCTTCTATTTCTTACGTACTTTATGCACGTCACAGAAAGATTGAGTTTAATAATTCTCAGAAATATTTCCTCCTAACTTTTATTTCCTCTCACTTCCAGCATTAAAAAATGAGTTTAGAGCAAGTCAGACATTTTTAACCAGATATGATTTTGATAGTATATTTGAAAATGATATATTATTTAGTTTCTTATATATATGAGTGTGTGTGTGTGTGTGTGTGTGTGTGTGTTAGAAAATCTAGGCCAATAAAAATAATGTGTTAACTTTTAAAATTCAAATAGCCCCAGGAACACAATCATAGGAAGAAATTGTATTTCCCAAATGGTTTTGACAGTGAAAATAACACTCCTTATTTTGGTTTTGTTAAATGGCCTGATAGCAGTCTTGTTAAAGTGACATGTTTCTCATTTTCGATTTCCTCTCCTCAGAGATAATAAATCAGTTAATCAAAATGACAGGTGGTCTGAGGCATTTTTTTTTCCCTTTAAAATAAGATGGCTTTGATTTATGATTAACCCACATTCCTCTCAAAATGAAGAGCTGGGGCCACTATGGAATTAGTGGAAAGCATCATCATGGACACATTTACTAACATCTTCAATTTATTACAATTTTCACTGATGATGAAAGTTTTTGAAGTGTAAAGAGTAGGAAAATAGACCAGCTTGTTAACTGAAAACACTGTACACCCAAACTGTTGGAATTTTTTATGAACATTGACAATCTGTGAATTAAGTGCCTTCCTGTGCTTTAAGCAAAAGGGAAATTCACAATCCTGGATTCACATTTAGTCACCTGTTCTTAAAAGTACCTTTTAAATATTCCTCGAATTTTATGCTGCAATCCTGCTTGTTGGAGGCAATCTGGGAACAGAAAATTTTTGTAAATACCCAAGTCAGCTGAATTGATATCATGCATTAGATGCTCTTAAACAAAACCTCATGTTAAAAGTAAATGATTTGAGTTTTAATGGTATACTAAGCCATAAATGCTACTTATCAAACTCTCTGGCCCTGAGAAGATAATTTTATTTGTGAATTATCATACATTCAGATAACTATTTCAAGAATCCACTCTTACTAATATGCTGAATATTGTTGTGTTATTATTTTCAACTCATTTTTGGTATCTCAGCTTTTACATGATATCATGTGTATATCCCAACCTTCACTTCACATCTGATATGAAGAAGGAATTAGATACTGCTAGGTTGATGAATCAAGGGATATGGAAGAAAAACTGGAATGTGATACTCAGTTTGGATGATCAACCTGACAGTACAGAATGAAGAAACTGTAGTGAGTGGAATAGGTTGAGTTTGTTTTCCTTTGAGTAGTGGAGGCTGAGGGGACTTCTGATAGATATACACAAGATTATGAAGCCCATAGGTAGGATGGATAGTGAGAAACATTTTCTCATAACAGAAATATCTAATCCTGGGGTTTATAAATTTCAGATGAAGATGAAAAGGGTTAGAGGGGATTTGCGGGAAAAAAATATCACCCGAGGGTGGTTGCAATTTGGAACACATTGCCTAAGAAAGTGGTGGAAGCAGGTACTCTCAGAACATTTAAAAAGCATCTGGATGTGCAGTTGAATCACCAAAACATAGAAGGTTAGGGATCAAGTGCTGGTAAATGGGTTTAGTATAGTTGAGTATTTGATGGTTGGCATGGACATGGTCTGTTTCTATGTTGTATTACTCTTTGATTCTCTGAGCAGGCTTAAAGGCCCGAATGGCCTACTCCTGCTTCTGTTTTCTGTGTTGTTACAGGAGTATATAAGAGTTTATATAAGACCAGGGATGTCAGGCACCAATTATATACAGCTTAGGTGAGACTGCATCTGGAATCTGTGTACAGGTCTTGTCTCCCTACCTCAGAAAGTATAAACTTGTAAATAGAGGGAGTGCAGTAAAAGTTCACCTGATTGTTTCCTGGGATGACAGGTTTGTCACATGAGGCAAGATTAAACAGTCTGGGCTTGTACTCCTATATGTTTCGAAGAATGAGACACATCAAAACATACGGAATTCTTAGCAAGATTGAGAGTATATATGCTGAGGTTATGTTTTCTCCTGGCTGGGATGTCTAAACAGGGTCACTTTCTCAAAATAAGCTGTTGGCCATTCAAGACAGAGATAAGAAACAAATTCTACATGCAGAGGACAGTGAGTCTTTGGAACTATTCACCCAAGAGATCCACAGGACTCGATCACTGAGAATATTCAAGCCGGTGACTAAGAGATATTGAGATATTAAAGAAATTGAGGGATATAGGGTTAATGCAGAGAAGTGATGCTGAAGTAAAGATCAGGCATAATCACAAAATAGTATTTGTCAAAGCTTCATTAAGGTGAAAAAATCAGTAAAAAAAAACAGATGCAGGAAATCTGAAATATAAGCAGAAAATGCAAGAAATACTCCCCAGGTCAGATAGGATCTGTGGCAAGAGAAACAGGGTTAATATTTCAGGCAGGTGAGACTGAAGGGTGCGTTCCTGCTTCTATTTCTTCAGTAAAAAGATTTTATACCTGCAAAGGATTAAAAGCTGTAAGCATCAAGTTGCATAGCTCTTCCAAGAGGAAAACACTAAGTTTAGATGCTCAATCTTTATCAGTACTAACAACTAATAGTTTAACAAAGATGTGAAACTTCAAGAGAAAATGGATTTTGGGCCGAGTCAACAGTTTTTCATCATGCAGGAGGAATTAACTGCTCAGATCAGGACCTTATTCAAATTATTTTTACTTGCTAGAATTCCTGAGGGAAGAGGATATTTATCCTTTATTTGAAAATTGTGATAAAATGTTATTTTATTAAGATAGCAGTAGCTTACAAGTGAATACAACCCATCAGATTGGAAGATTCTGGTTCCAGGTATTTTGGGACCTAATTCAGAGCTTCTGCTGTTCTGCCTCGAGATTTGATTCCAGGTAATACTATTGTCAAGCGAAGAACTTTTAATCATTCTCTTGTTAGCCTGTTAAGCATTGGAAAGGTGAGACAGATGTTCAAGAAGCTTTATCTGATTATATGCAGAAACACACAGCTCATTTTCTATTGTAATCTAATTGTTCTCGAAGGATTAGACAAGATCCTTGAAGGCAAATTGTTAATCTTTTATATTTTTAAGCAGCTTTAAGCAAACATTTTAACCTGTACAGACAATGGAGAATTATAAACAAGGCAAGGATATGCCAACTCACCAGGGTACAGAATTCACTGATACCACTTTCATGTCGATGTTTCCTCCAGTGCTGGGTTGATGATCTCAGTGAGGTGATGCATATTAGATGGCACAAAGTAGAGGGTAGTCTCTGTAGGGGACAGTTTCTATGGAAATCCAAACCATGTGTATCCAGCATAGACATGGTTTATGTATATCCGGCAACTGATTGCCAAAATAGTATTTGTCAAAGCTTCACATAAGGTGAAAAAATCAATTAAAAAAAACAGATGCAGGAAATCGGAATATAAACAGAAAATGTAAGAAATACTCCGCAGGTCAGGTAGGATCTGTGGGAAGAGAAACAAGAGAAGCAGTGGGGAAGGTGCTATTCTTTATCCTGGTGTATTATAAGCTAAGGAGGAGAAATTCAGATGTAGTTCCAATTTAAGCTAGCATTTTAACTCAGTGAAGTGCAGTTTTGTGGATATAATTTCAGAAAAACATCAGTTGTTTATTCATTCACAGGATGTAAACATTACTGGAGATGGCAGCATTCATTGTCCATCCCCAATCATCCTAAACTCAGGAGGCAGTGTAAGACCCACCTCATTGGGGCTGAAGTCACATACAGGCCACAGGATAAACAGGATAAAGATGTTAGGTTTCCCTTCCTGACAGACGTGAATGAATCAGACATATTCTTAGAATAATCCAGTGGTTGTTTTGGTTAACTTTACTGTAATTTAAGATTTATTTAATTCCTTGAGCTTAAATTCCCTGAATGCCATGGTAGGATTTAAACTCGTATCTCTGGCCGCTGATCCAGTAGCTTAACCACTGTGCTGCCATTCCCAGTATCTGCTGTTCCACACCTACTCCACATGATGAAATATTGTCCCAGAGCTACCTGGGAGTGGGGAGCTGCCCCCACTCACCACTGCACTATCTGCTTTAGTCCACAATCACCTTGTACCTCCTGTAGAAACTTGGACCCTGAAGTTGGGCCCCATCTAATCAGGGCCTTATGCTTATAAATGCCACAGAATTGCTTTTACAGCTGATTAAACTCCAGGCTGAACCAGCTGTCAGAAAGCTTGATTATTTCTGACATTTACAGTCAAAAACATTTAAAAATTAAACACATGTAAAGATCCTTGCGTATGTTAATGAGGAGGTTGATGCTTTTTTTAAAGGTCCTCTGAGAAATTGAGTCATTCTGTGGGGTAGACATCAGGCCAATTCTGCCAGGGAGTTTGTCTGTGCTTGAAAACTGGCCTAAGTAAATTTCTATGCCTGTGTTTTCCATCATTGGATCTGAATTAGCTGGATATATTGCTGAGATTTAACTTGTAATTGCTAAAACGTTGATCTTTAACCTACCTCTTTAATTCCTTGCTAATTTCATCTCAGTGAATGTTCATTTTTCCCCTCATTAGTCACTCCCCCATGAGAGATTTCCTCTCCTAAACAGAGATCCTGGCTACACGTAACAGTTGTCATTCTAGAGCTTCAGAATACAAATAAAAATATTCATGTTCATGCTCCAGAGAAATGCAGCAAACAAATAATTATTGTAAAGCTTGTCTTTATATACAATAAATCTGTGAGTAAATAAGAAATTCCAAAGATGCATAACTTGATCTGTATTTTATCATTGTTGTCTGAATGCGGTTCAGACAAAACTGAATTCTTCAGTTTTTCAGCTTTAGTGTGCAGTATGTCTATGAGACACAATTCTGTCAGTTAGTGCAGTGTTTTTTATGGGATTATTTGACCTTGGTTTTATTGCATTATTTCTCTGTTCCGGCTCATGTCATGGAACACCCAAGTCTAACATGTTTGGAGCCAATTTATTCTGCAATTTTTGCCAACATTACTCTGGCCATAAAAAAGTCACATGGGAGGAACCCAGTACTTTGGAATTAAGACACAAGAGATACCAGATGCTGTAATCTGGAGCAAAAATCAAGCTGCTGGAGGAACTGTGGGTCAGGCAGTATCTGTGGAGGCAAAGGGTAGTCAACATTCCAGGTCGACACCCTGCATTAAGACTGAGAGCATAGAGAGGAGATAGCAAGTATAAAGAGGTGAGAGGGAGGGATGAGGCAGGGGCTGGCAGGTGACAGATGGAGCCAGGTCAGATAAGGGGGAGGTGGCATTGGGAGGCAGTGGCTGGTAGGTGATAGCTAGAGGAGAGTGATAAAAAGGGGTCAGGTGGAGAGAGGGGAGAGTGGAGGTGGAGACAAAGGCTGGAAGGAAATATGGAGATGCTGGAATCTGATAAATAAGGAAGATTGAACATAGAACAGTACAGCACAGGAACATGCCCTTTGGCCCATGATGTTGTACTGAACTAATTAAACTAGTAATTAAATGCCTATTCAAACTAATCCCTTCTGCCTACACAATGTCCATATCCCTCCATTCTCTTCAAATTCATGTGCCTATCTAAGAGCCTCTTAAACGCCTCCATTGTATTTGTCACAACTACCACTCCTAGCAGCACATTCCAGGCACCCCCCACACTCTGTGTAAAAGAAAAACTTGCCCCGCACATCTCCTTTGAATTTAGCCCCTCTCACTCTAAATGCATGCCCTCTAGTATTGGACATTTCAACCCTGGGAAAAAGATTCCAGCTGTCTACTCTATCTATGCCTCTCATAACCTTATAACTTCTATCAAGTCTCCCCTCAGCCTCCACCACTCCAGAGAAAACAACCGAAGTTTGTCCAACCTATCCTCATAGTCCATGCCCTCTAATCCAGGCAGCATCTTGGTAAACCTCTTCTGCACCCTCTCCAAAGCCTCAACATCCTTGCTATAATGGGGCGACCAGAATTGAATGCAATACTCCAGATGCGACCTAACCAATGTTTTATAAAGCTGCAACATAACTTCCTAACTCTTGAACTCAATGCCTCTACTAATAAAAGCAAGCGTGTCATACGCTTTCTTTATCACCCTATCAACCTGTGCAGTCACTTTCAGGGAACTATGGATTTGGGCCCCAAGATCCCTTTGCCTTTAAATGTGTAGTTCCTTTACATTTGATCTCCCAAAGTGCAACACCTCACAAGATGATAAGTGGAACCAGATAAGAGAGGGAAGATGCTCATGTGGAACCAGTTGGGAGAGGGAATAGGAGTCTCAGTAGGTCAAGTATGTGGGTGATAGGCTGATGGAACCAGGTGGGGGAGGGGAACAAAACAGGGTGATGGATTGCTGGGGGGTGTGGGGCTTGGGAGAACCCTGCCCCCTGTGCTCCTTTAATTCTTCTCATCATGCTGATTCTCCCAACCCCTCGCCGCACTTCCCACCCCCTTCCCCCCCCCCCCCCCCCACGCCAGCCAGGAGATTGCTGAGGCCTTGACAGAGATGGAGATACAAGATGCTGCAAATGCAGGAACCTGGAGCAACAGACAGTCTGCTGGAGAAACTCAGCGGGTTGACCAGCTTTATAGGAAGGATGTGGAGGCTTAGGAGAGGGTGCAGAAGAGGTATGCCAGGATGTATGGATTGGAGAGCATTAGCTATAAGGAGAGGTTGGGCAAACTTGGATTGTTTTTGCTGGATAGTTGGATGCTGAGTTGAATGCAATACTCCAGATGCGACCTAACCAGTGTT
Source organism: Pristis pectinata (assembly GCF_009764475.1). NCBI lineage: Eukaryota > Metazoa > Chordata > Chondrichthyes > Rhinopristiformes > Pristidae > Pristis > Pristis pectinata. The sequence continues at coordinate 23,859,922 of NC_067408.1, read as the reverse complement.
TTATAAAGCTGCAACATAACTTCCTAACTTCCTAATAAAAGCAAGCGTGTCATACGCTTTCTTTATCACCCTATCAACCTGTGCAGTCATTTTCAGGGAACTATGGATTTGGGCCCCAAGATCCCTTTGCCTTTAAATGTGTAGTTCCTTTACATTGATATGACGGACAGTCAGAGTAAAAAAAAACAAACTGCTGCAGGAACTCAGTAGGTCAAGCAGCATCTGTGGGGGGGAAGGAATTGTCAATCTTTCGAGTCAAGATGCTATATCAGGACTGAGAGTGGAGAGGGAAGATAGCCAGTATAAAGAGAAAAGGGGGAGGGTGAGACAGGAGCTGGTAGGTGATAGGTGGATTGAGGAAGGGTGAAGGATGATGGTTGGATAGAGCAAGCTGGGGGAGAGGGAGCTGTGGAGTTGGGAGACAGAGGCAGGTGGGTCAGAGGTGGAAGCAGACAAATAAACGGGTAGATGGAACCAGGCGGGGAGAGGGGAGGGTGAAAGTGGACACAACTGCCGGTGGGTGATAAGTAGGTACACGAAGGCCACGAGTTCTGGAATCTGATAAGTAAGAAAGGCGACAATGGGAACCATTAGAGGAGACATGAAAGGTAGATGGGAGACAGGGTCCAAGAGTGAAATGTGTAGGTAGTGGGTGGATGGAACCAGGAAGGGGGGAGAGTGACGAAAATGGGTGATTGGTGCTGGAGGGGGCCAATTGGGAAGGGGACAAAAATGGGAGCACCAGAGGTGGATCGGAAGAAGAGAGACAGGGGAACTCAGGAGGTAAGGGTTACCTGAAATTGAAAAATTCAATGTTCATACCTCCTCCAACCTCATCTACTGTATTCAGTACTCTTGACGTGGCCTCCTCTACATTGGCGACTAGGCGGCCGATTTGCAGAGGTCCTGCTATCTGTCTGCAATGGCTATCCCGAGCTTCCAGTTGCATGCCATTTCAATTCCCCTTTCTATTCCCACACCGACCTGTCCATCCTCAACTTTCTACACTTCAGAGGCATCGCCCAACACAAACTAGAGGAAAAACACCTCATATTCTGCCTGGGTATTCTTCAACCCAATGGTATGTCACCTTCTGAGATTGTCCACTCCACTCCTCCAGTTTTGGCCTGTTGTGCAATCCTCGTTTTACTCATTTCATTGAAGCCAGTATCTTCAGTCACCGAGGGCCTAAGTTCTGAAATTTCCCCTCTAAATTTTTCCACTTATCTCATGCTCTCTCATCCTTTCAGTGATTCCTTAAAACTTATCTCTTCACCTTGTTCAGCTGTCCTGTTTATGTATATGTGGTTCACTGCCAAACTCTATTTGGTATTAGCCCTGTGAAACAATGTTTTATAAAGTTAGATGTGCCATATATAAATTCAGAATGTGGGGTTAGGTTGTCTGCCTTCGCCTGACCCCACGGTCTGGATCACTTGGTAAAACTTTGGGATTCCTGTGCATTTGTAGTTTTACGTAGAACTCTGAAAGTTCCTGTCAACAATTCAGCACTCTTCTGGCGTTGCACTGCGATATAGTCTTCCCTGCCCAAATCAGAAGAAATCATTGAATTGACATGAACTGCAGGCATTTATAAATAAATCTTGCTGTGAGTTACTCTGTTAGTGTTAATGAAAACAAAAAAAAATACAGATGCTGGAAATAGAACATAGAACAGTACAGCACCGGACAGGCCATTCGGGCCACGATATTGAGCCGATCTTGATGCCAATTTATACTAAGCGTCCTAACCCTAACATCTTAATGTTAATGTTATGTTAATGTTACTGTTATCTTGATGTTAATGCAATCTTCATGTTAAACTTAAATAATGACAGAAAATGCTGGAAATTCTCAGAAGCTCAGGCTGTATCTGTGAAAGATACAGAGTTAATGCTTCAGGTCAGTGATCCTTCATCAAAACAGGACAGGTGAGAAGTCACGAGTGCTTTAGGCTGCAGGGAGGGGAAGTGTTGGAGAGAACAAAGATATTGTCTGTGATAGGGAAAGGCCAAGGTTGTCGAGATGACACAATGCTTTTGGTGCCACCTTGTTAATAGATAAATGAAGGCAGTTCTCTCCATCCCTTGCCCTCTCTGCAACTTAAAGGGCACCTGTTCTCTCAGTTTTCCAGTTCTGATGAAGTGTCATTGGCCTGAAATATTGGCCTTGTTTATCTACCTACAGATATTCCTGAACTGCTCAATATTCCCTGCACTTTCTGTTTTTATTCCTTAGACTTCGTTGCATAAAGTCTGAGCGTTTTTAGTGGTGTACTAAACGTTAAATTACAGCTTCACAAACTTTCTGCCCTGAATACATTTAATTTTATGTATGCAAATTGAAAATCACTTGAGTAGATTTTTTTAGTGTAATGGATTTTCATTTTAAATCTTTATTTAAGATATAATCTTAATCATTTATCTATGTTCCAATCTTTATGCTTCCTAAAATGTTTGAAATGTTAATTAAAAATTTTGCTTTTGCCTTCCTAAGAAAAGTTGGACAAGCTAGGCTTGTATCCTTTGTAGTTTAGAAATGTGACAGATAACTTGAATGAAACACACAAAATCCTGAGAGGTCTTTAAAGTGGCCTCCTGTTTTTCCCTCAGTGTGATGGAGCATTCTAGTCTAGCTCAGAATTATTAGGAATAGTCAACAAAAAATTTCAGTAAGAATATAAATAAAAGCATCACACATTAGAGCAAATTGGGTGACATGCATTCCATGAATGTTATTGAAATAGCTAGACCAGGTGGTGTTAGTGGAGTCTACATTTAATGTATGCTGCGACAATTAGCATCTTTGATTAGTAAACACATGGTTGATCCTTGACCTCGTGGGAGTAACTAATGAGAAAAGAAATTGTGAAAGCAGGCAGCATTTATTTATTATTCATGAGGTGTTCGTATCACTGGCAAATCTAGTGTGCATTACCCATCTCCCATTACCCTCCAAATTATGTTTTCTTGAACTGTGAAGGTGCTCCCATTGAGCATAAAGGTGTTGAACAACTGAGTAACTTGTCAGGCTCCTTCAGAGGCAGTTAAGAGTAAATCATGTGAGAGCCACAGAACAGGACAAGGATAGCAGTTGTCCTTAAAGGATATCAGTGAAACCAAATGATCCAGATATTTCATGGTCACCATCACACATACTAGCTTTTTATTCCATGTTTATTTAATTAACTGAACTAAAATTCTCTCCTTTGTTTATGTGATTTAAATTCTGTTCTCTAATTCTTTAGTTTAGGTTTCTAAATAACTAGTCCAGTAATTTTACTATTCTTCTACTTCATTTCCATAACTATGAGGGAGCAATTCAAGTTGAGTTCAAACTCATAAGAAACAAGTTTAAGGCTGATGTCAAGTTTTCTGAATGGAAAATGATGAACGTGGCTTCCAGCTGGATCTTTATGAGAAACAGCTGGATGATATGATGGATGACTATAGGATATTTCTGGATGAATGAACCAGGATGAGATAGATACACCTCAGTACTGAAAAAGAGCCGAGCTCACCTGAGCCAACAAAAAGCATAAGGTTGCCTTTGTGTAAATTGCCAATGGAAACTACTAATAAACACAGGCAGTTCATAATTACTGAACTAATAAGTTTCTGGTTCAGTATTTTAAATATCTTAGCTGAAAAAATCGTAGTAACTTTAATCACTTATAATACCAGTAAACAGCAGCAGCACTTTGCAGTTAGTGAAGTTGATTTTTTCCGACAGGGAGGTCTAATTTAAACAGTATGAGAATCATCAAATGATTTCCTAGGTGCTGCATTTTGACAGCTTGTCAGTTCTGTTTAAGTAGGCAATTTATTTAGTATATCCCCTGTTGCAGAAACATGATATGTGTTTTTATCCTTTGCAAGAAAAACAGCCCAGAAGCATTTAAATACAATGAACTGCTGCATTTTTATTTTGCATGAAACACTGAACTTTCAGTGTATGATTTATCTGGTTAAGCATCACTGTTACACACCTGTAAGGATGGACAGAAGTAACGCAAATTTAGTGGGTTTATTCAACTGAACTTTAGTGACTAAGATGGAACTTTACCTCATCTCAAATAACTGGAGAGAGACTCTGTTCAGATTGAGGACAGAGGGAGTGTGAGAAGTGATTGGCTTGATAGAAATAAGCCAAGGTTACCGAGAAAGATCCTGGAGTAAGGAATGGTTTTTACCAGAAGTGGGTGAGATCCAGCTGAGATCAACTGAATCTGGGATGGATGGCTAGATGAGATATGAGAGACAAATTATTAAGGTGTTTGGATTGGTGTCCAGATGTACTTGTGTGAATTCTTCTTACATCATCCCTTGGTGTAGCTTAAACATCTCTACGAATGGCATATTGGGTACTCATTGTTAGTTCCACTTTTGAATGATAATATTGTCAAAGTTTGAACAGATATTTGACATCAAACCAAAATATTAATAACTAAGAAAAGTTCATCCCTGAATCCAGTCTGCATTCCTAAAAATGTAACAATCCCTTGGAGCCACGTATGTCCACATTCTTTCCCTACAGGTAATTTGGCACATTTCAAAGATCGGCTGTTTCTCTAACAAATGCAAAGGTTGGTGGTCAGGGAATCTGGAGTAGGTGAATTGAACTACAATAGCCTTTGAAGTTATTAAGTATAGGCTTTCAAACCTGCAGATTTTTTGAGGGAAAATAACTTAAGGTGAAGAAGATTCCACAATATAGCAAATATAGAAATAATAGCTAATAATTTAAGAAAATCACTATAGGAATCATTGTAGAATATTTTATTTCTTTTCACTATTGTGTGGTTTCATTTTATATATAATCTACTGAAAGATGACCTAAACAATTCCTTTTCACTATGTAAAAATTGTCCTGAGTTTTACTATACTTGCCAAGTTGCTCAAAAAGAAGTTAATTTTGATAAAATTAATTAAATTTTTGTTGTATTTCAGTAGGATCTGTCAATCCCTTGTCTGTTTTTATTTCTTGCTGGAAAATAACGAAACTAACCTCAATCCAATGCCAGACATAAACTCCATTTTATTTTGCATTTATCATTTGGCTAAAGTTTAAAACAAATCAGGAATTTGCAAAACAATTGTCATATTGTATTAATTATTAGTAGATGTGGCACACAGGACATGTAACCTAGACTCAGATTAGTTTAAGAGTTGGCCTAAGCAGACACTGCATTAAAACTGCTTGTTTTAGTGGATATGCTTCAGTTACAGATGGTACTTTGAGTGCAAAAGTTCAAGTGTTCTAAGCAATCTGTGAATAGAACAAGCATGCAGGTCACAGCACAGCTGCTCTTGTCAGTTTATTGGGGAGAATGTCTCTGATGCTAACTCAATGTACCTGTTACTGTTGACAGTGATTTTGTGGATAAGCTTTTGATAACAAACCAACAAAATTATTGACTGCAAGCAAGTGCCAGGACACTAATGGAATAATAAGAAACTGTTCAGTAAACACTATAGGCATTTTCTGGCCAAGAAACTGAACTGACATTACAGCTTTGGATGTTGAGATTCAGGGTTCTTAATATTCAAAGACTGTTAATGGAGTACAAATTTAGCATAGCCTGTTTTTTTCCATCTTAAATTTAATGCTATGTAGGCAGTGCCACATATTCACATATGATAAAATAATGATTATGTTACTGGACTATTTACATAATGGTCTAGATGCGTTTGGCGTAGGAACATGAGTTTATATTCCACCATGACAGCTGGTGAAATCTAACTCAATTAATTAAATCATGTGGAATGAAATTGTCAGTAATAGTGATCACAAAACCACCCCATTGTCATAAAATCACATCTAATACACTTTTGTCCCTTAGGGAGGGAAATCTGCTGTTCTTAGTCAGATTGGTATGTGTAACTTTTTATTCATTTATGGGTTTTGATGATACTGGCAAGGTCAGCATTTGCTGGTTATACAGCACCTGCAGAAAGAGGAACAGAGTTAACCTTTCCAGTTTCTTCCTTTTGGAGGAGATCATTGCCTGGAATGTACTTGCTACTTATTTGCCAATGTCAAAATATTTCTGGGGCTTGCTGAGTACAGGCAAGACCTACTTCATTACCGGAGAAGTTGTGAATTGAATTCAATGTTGTGCAATCATCAGTGAACATCCCCAATTCTGACCTCATGATGGAGAGAAAATCACTGATGAAGCAGTTGAGGATCATTGGGCCTGAGATTGCCCAGAAGAACTCCTGCTGCTGTGTCCTGTTTTGCTGAATTAATTGAGGTTTCTTTAGTATTTTTAATTACTTATAAGTATTTTAAGTGTCTTCGACTGATTTGATGTATTTTTTAACTTTAGCAGTTGTAACTTTTATTTATTGCCTAACTGATTTTTAGATTTTTGAATGTTTCAGATTGTCAGGGATATTCAGAACCTTGAGAGCTTTGACAACTGGCAAGGCCTGAGGTCATGGTTTGCCAGCTGCCAAAGTGTCTTTCCAGCCATTTTGTGGCCCATCCATGTGACAATACCACCATGCAGGGCTTTGCTTTATAAGATAGGGACATTATTTGCCAATAAGCCGACAGACAATAAGCCACAAAATTAAGCCTGTGGTCAGTGCATCAGTGAGTGGTAAGCACAGATGGCTCAGCCTCACCATATTCTGCCGCAACAAGAATCAAGCCACATTTGGCATAGATATAGGCTCTGGATTAAGCCATGAGAAACGTTTACCCAGCCCAATTATTCCTGAAAAATCATTCATCTGAAAACTGGGGACTTTGCCTTAAAATTGCAAGAACTGTCCTACAGATGAGCCAAACATCTGACTCTATCTGCAGAATATTTATTTTGGCTAATGACTCAGACTCTTCCATTACTGGCAGGATTGACCCACGAAAAGTGATGGTACAGTAGTTCAGAAGTAGGGGCTTCTTCAACACAACAGCAGAATTTTAATTCACCTCAAAGCCCAGCATACCCCTTACTCTACCAGACTAACCAAGCTGGAAGCCAATGAGGAGTAAAGTGCATCCCCAGAGAAGCATTAGGTATTCCTTAAAAAGAAGGGGGCAGTTAAAATCCAAGCATGTATATCTACGAGAAGTGGCAACAGGAAGGGCTAAGCAGTTCCTCCTAACAGGTCAAGTCAGAGCACTTCTTTCCTGGTACATGTAATTGGAATCGGTTTACTATTGTCACTTGTACTGAGGTACAGTGAAAAACTTGTCTTGCATAGCATTTGTACAGATCAATTCATTACACAGTGCATTGAGGCAGTACATGGTAAAACAATACAGAATGCAGAATAAAGTGTCACAACTACAGAGAAAGTGAAGTGCAGGTAGACAATAAGGTGCAAGATCATAATGAGGTAGATTTTGAGGTCAAGAGTCCATCTTATTATACTAGGGAACTGTTCAATAGTCTTATGACAGCGGGATAGAAGCTGTCCTTGAGCTTGGTGGTACGTGCTTTCAGGTTTTTGTATCTTCTGCCTGATGGAAGAGGGGAGAATGTCTGGGTTGGGTGGGGTCTTTGATTATGCTGGCTGCTTTTTGGAGGCAGTGAGAAGTATAAACCATGGAGGGGAGGCCATTCAGGCAGATGCTTTCCATGGGTTCACTCTCCGGAAGACTGATATTACATCCTCAACGATGACTATGGGTTCAGATGCATTGGAGGCTGTCGGGGTGGGTGGTGACCTACCAATCCCCTTCTGCTCAGAATGTGCATAGAATGCATTACGCTCATCGGAAAGGGATGCACTGTTTTCGGCGACACTGCCCAACTTAGTTTTGTAGCCCATTATAACTTGTAAGCCCTGCCACAACTGATGGTTGGTCTGGGACTTGATCTTGGATTGCTATTGTCTCTTGGCATCCCTGATAGCTGTATGGAGGTCATATCTCGATTTCTTGTAAGGGTCAGGGTCACCTGATTCGAATGCTGCAGGCGTAGACTTCAGTAGGGAGTGGACCTCCCGGTTCGTCCATGGTTTCCAGTTTGGGAACATCCGGATTGTCCCCTTTGGTACACAGTTCTCAACACACTTGCTGATTAAAGTCTGTGATGGTGGTGACATACTCATCTAAACCGGCAGCGGAGTCTTTGAACATGGACCATTCTACTGACTCAAAGCAGTGGTGTAGAAGCTCATCTATTTCCTCAAGCCAGCACTGTATGACTTTCTGTACTGGATCCTTCCATTTCAGCTTCTGTTTGTATGCAGGGAGAATGTAGTCATGAATACTGTTGGAAGTTAAACAACCAATGGAAAGAGATGGAGGGGATTTTGTGAGCAGCCCTTGTCTCATGTATGGTGTGCATGTTAGAGAGGTAATGACCATCTCCAATAAAGGTGACTCTAATCACCTACCTCTGACATTTACAGCATTGCCATCACTAAATCTCTCTTCCCCACCTTTCCCCGCCCCCTCCCCTCCCATGTGCCCCCCTCCTCAACAAGAACATACTGGGAATAACCATTGGCCAGGAATTTAACTGGAACAGTGATGTTAATGCTGTGGTTACAAGAACAGGTTGTATATCCTTCAGTGAATGACTCACCACCATAACGCTATTACAGCACCAGCGACCCATGTTCAATTCTGGCCACTGTCTGTAAGGAGTTTGTACGTTCTTCCTGTGTCTGCGTGGGTTTCTTCCAGGTGCTCCGGTTTCGTCCCACATTCCAAAGATGTACAGGTTAGGAAGTTGTGGGCGTGCTATGTTGGGGCCGGAAGCGTGGTGACACTTGTGGGCTGCCCCCAGAACATTCAACACAAAAGATGCACTTCACTGTGTGTTTCAATGTACATGTGACTAATAAAGATAGCTTTATTCCAGCGACCAGAGAGTGGAGAGTGCCAGAAATTAACGAGGAGCGATTTTTTTTTTCTTTCTAGCGTTCGGGATAGCGGCGAGTGACTGCGCAGGCGAGTGATGTCACTCGGAAGCGCGCGGGCGATTTAAATAGCAAACCAACATCTCTAGCGGGCAGCGTCGGAGCGGGCAGCGGAATGAGAGGGTGCAGAGTGGGTTAGGCTTTGGCTCAACGGGCTTCGGCGAGAGCGGGAAAGAGGTGAGACTAATAGAGAGGGGGTAAGTTATTAGTTTATTTGTTGAACTCAGTGGTATTCAGCAAGATGCATCTAGGGTTGGTCTTATGTTTGGAGTGTCAGATGGGGACCCCGGGAGACTACCAGACTCCCCAATAACTACATCTGCGCAAAGTGCACCGAGATGCGGCTCCTCAAGGAACGGATTGAGAGTCTGGAGCTGCAGCTAGATGACCTTCGGTTGGTTAGGGAGAGCGAGCAGGAAATAGATAGGCGTTATAAAGAGTTTGTAGACAGCACCCCTGTGGCGGTCCCCCTCAAAAACCGATATCTCATTTTAGATTCGGTTGGAGAGGATGACCTGATAGAGGAAGACCTCAGCAACCGGGACCTTGGCACCGTGTCTGGTACTGTGGTCCAGCGGAGGAAGCGAAATGCAGTGGTTATTGGGGATTCTATAGTAAGGGGTACGGATAGCAGATTCTGTGATAGCCACAATGAGTCTCGGATGGTGTGTTGCCTCCCTGGTGCCAGGGTACGGGATATCACGGACTGGGTCCAGAATATTCTGAGAGGGGAGGGTGAGCAGCCAGAAGTCTTGGTACATGTAGGTACCAATGACATAGGTAGAAAAAGAGAAGAGGTCCTGAAGGAGGAATACAAGGCATTGGGGAGAAGGTTGAGAAGTAGAACCTCAAGGGTAGTAATCTCAGGATTACTACCTGTGCCACGTGTCAATGATAGGAAGAATAGAAAGCTCTGGCAGATGAATGCGTGGCTGAGTGACTGGTGCAGGGGGCAGGGCTTCAGATTTTTGGATAATTGGGACCTTTTTTGGGGGAGGCATGATCTATTCGCTAAGGATGGGTTGCACCTAAACTCCAGAGGTTCCAATATCTTGGCGGGAATGTTTGATTTAGTTGTAGGGGAGGGTTTAAACTGATCTGGCAGGGGGATGGAAACCAGGATGTTAGATTACAAGATGCTAAGGTAAAGGAGGGAGTTTATAGAAACAAGTCCAATGAGGATGGCAAGAAGGACAGGCAGATGAGAAGTCAGGATAATTTGCTGAATAATAGAAGTACAACAAGTCAGGATGTTAGGATGCAGAATGTTAGGATACGGGATGAGGTATATAGGAACATGTCTAAGGTAGTATGTAGTGAAGATGGTAAGAAGGATAGACAGGTGGAAAGCCAGGATAATCTGCTGAACAATAGAAGTACAACAAAATTAATAGCAGATACCGGACTAAACGTACTATATTTAAATGCACGTAGCATTAGGAATAAAGTAGATGACCTAGTGGCACAACCACAGGTTAATAAATATGACATTGTGGCAATCACCGAGTCATGGCTTTATGATGGATGTGATTGGGAACTGAATGTCCAGGGGTACACAGTGTATAGGAAGGATAGGCGGGTAGGCAGAGGGGGTGTTGTGGCCATGATGGTTAGTAATGATATAAAATCAATAGAAAGGAAGGATATTGGGTCAGAGGAGGTGGAATCCTTGTGGGTGGAGCTAAGAAATAGCAAGGGTAAAAGGACAATATTAGCAGTCATATATAGGCCCCCTAACAGCAGTCAGCAAGTGGATGATAAGTTGCAGTTTGAGATAGAAAAAGCATGCCAGAGTGACAATGTGAAGATAATTATGGGGGATTTTAACATGAAGGTGGACTGGGAAATCCAGAATGGCAGTAGTCCTCAGGAGAGGGAGTTTGTGGAATGTCTAAGGGACGTTTTTCTAGAGCAACTTGTTGAAGAGCCCACCAGGGGATCGGCTGTTTTGGATTGGGTGCTGTGTAATGAACCGGAGGTGATTAGGGAACTAAAGGTAAAGGAACCACTGGGAACCAGTGATCACAATATGACTGAGTTCAGTTTCAAGTTTGAGAAGGAGAAACTGATAACTGGTGTATCGATATTTCAGTGGAACAAAGGAAATTACAATGGTATGAGAGAGGAGTTGGCCCTAATTGATTGGAAGAGTAAGCTGGCTGGAGGGACGGCAGAGGAGAAATGGAAGAAATTTCTACAGGAAATAAGGAAATTGCAGGATAGATATATTCCAAGAAAAAAGAAGGTTTTTAATGGAAAAAAGGCACAAATGTGGATAACGAGAGAGGTGAAGGCTAAAATAAAAGCAAAAGGGGCAGCGTACAAAGAAGCAAAAATTAGTGGGAAAACAGAAGACTGGGAAGCTTTTAAAAACCTGCAGAGAGAAACTAAGAAGGTCATTAGGAAAGAAAAGATGAATTATGAAAGGAAGTTGGCGGATAACATTCGAAAGGATACTAAGAGTTTTTTTAAATACATAAGGTGTAAAAGAGAGACACGGGTTGATATAGGACCAATTGATAACGGTGCAGGAGCTATTATAATGGATGATATAGAGATGGCAGAGGAATTGAATGAATATTTTGCATCGGTCTTCACCGTGGAGGACATCAGCAATGTGCCGGTTAGTCAGGAGTCTCATGAAATGGAATTGAGTTCAGTTAAGATTACTAGGGAGAAGGTGCTAGGAAAACTAAATGGGCTAAAGACTGATAAGTCTCCCAGACCGGATGAGGTGCATCCCCGGGTTCTGAAGGAGGTGGCTTTAGAGATAGCAGAGGCATTGGCGATAATTTTCCAGAAATCGATAGATTCTGGCGTGGTTCCGGAGGACTGGAGGGTCACAAATGTAGTTCCGTTGTATAAGAAAGGTGGGAGGCAGCATAAAGGAAATTACAGACCTATTAGTCTGACGTCAGTGGTGGGAAAGTTATTGGAATCTATCCTCAAAGACGGGGTTACGGAATACCTAGAGGCGCAAGGCAAGATAGGTCCTAGCCAACATGGTTTTGTGAAGGGAAGATCCTGCCTGACCAACTTATTGGAGTTTTTTGAAGAAATCACAGGTAAGGTGGATAAGGGAGAGGCGGTAGATGTTGTGTATTTAGACTTTCAAAAGGCCTTTGATAAGGTGCCTCACAAGAGACTGATTAATAAGATGAGTGGTCATGGAATTACGGGTAGGATAACAGAATGGGTGGAGCATTGGCTGGTTGACAGGAAGCAAAGAGTGGAAATAAAAGGATCTCGTTCTGGTTGGTTACCGGTTACTAGTGGTGTGCCACAGGGGTCAGTGTTGGGACCGCTCCTTTTTACCTTGTACATTAACGATTTGGATGATGGAATAAATGGTTTCGTGGCTAAGTTTGTGGATGACACCAAGATAGGGGGAGGAGTACGGAGTATTGAAGAGATAGGAAGGTTGCAGAGGGACCTAGGCAGTTTAGGAGAATGGGCAACGAAATGGCAGATGAGATTCAATGTAGGGAAATGTGCAGTTGTACACTTTGGAAGCAGAAATAAGCGGGCAGATTATTATCTAGGAGGAGAGAAAATCCAAAGCACGGAAGTACAAAGGGACTTGGGGGTACTCGTGCAGGATACCTTAAAGGTTAACCACCAGGTCGGATCGGTGGTAAAGAAAGCGAATGCTATGTTGGCATTCATTTCGAGAGGTATAGTGTATAAAAGTAAGGAAGTGTTGATGAGGCTCTACGGGGCACTAGTGAGGCCTCATTTGGAATATTGTGCGCAGTTTTGGGCCCCACATCTTAGGAAGGATGTGTTGACGTTGGAGAGGGTTCAGAGGAGATTTACGAGGATGATTCCAGGAATGAAAGGGCTCACGTATGAGGAGCGTTTGTCGGCTCTTGGACTGTACTCACTGGAGTACAGAAGAATGAGAGGGAACCTCATAGCGACATTTAAAATATTGATAGGAAAGGACAGAGTAAATGTGGCTAGGCTGTTTTTCTTGGTGGGTGAGTCCAGGACCAGAGGGCACAATCTTAGAATTAGAGGGTACAGTTTCAAAACAGAGATGAGGAAAAATTTCTTTAGCCAGAGGGTGGTGAATTTGTGGAACTCCTTGCCACGTACAGCAGTGGAGGCCAGATCAGTGGGGGCGTTCAAGGAGGAGACAGATAGATATCTAAATAGTCAGGATATCAAGGGATATGGGGATAAGGCCGGAAATTGGGATTAGAATAGTTTTTTTTCTTCTTCCCCCATTCCCCATTTCTCATTTCTATTTCCCTTTCCTTGGAGCAGACTCGATGGGCCGAATGGCCTGCTTCTGCTCCCTTATCTTGTGATCTTATCTTCTGACTCTCAAAGCCTTTCCACAATGTACGTGGGGCTAGTCAGGTTTCTAATAGAATCCCATCCTCTTGCCCACATGAATGTAGCTCCAACACTCACATTGCTTGACCCCATCCGTCAGCCTGTATAGTCATTCCTTCCACCAGTGGCATACCATGGCCGAAGAGTGTTCCACCTACAAGATGCTTTACAGCAACTCTTCAAGGCTTTCTCAACAGAACCTTCCAAACCCACCCTCACTTATGAGCTCCCTTTCCAGGCACACACCATCCTGACTTTGTAATATATTGTCATTTCTTTACCAAACTGGTTCAATGCCCCACTGTCTAATAGCACTGTGAATGTACCTCAACAAAAGAATAGTGGTCCAGGAAGATGGTTTACCTTCTGCTATTTATGTGCAATTTGGGATGGGCGAGAAATCATGTCTTTGCCAAGAGCCCCCAAATGGATAATTTTAAAATAAGAATCATTCTCCATGTAAGCCATCAGCCTGAAATTTCTGTGGCCTCTTTCTACTTGTAAAAGCAATGATTCGTGATGTAATATAATGCTGTCATTGTCTATCTTTTCATTTGTGTCTAGATACTGGTGTTGCTAGTCTGTTTAATTGTGACACCAGAACAGAACCAGTTCAAAACACACTCATTCGCTCACTCACTCACAGGTGTAATAGAGCAAAAACCTGCATAATTTGTTTTGCATCATCCAAAGATACTGGTGATGTGCCAGTGATGCTCTCCTGCCTGCATTGCCATGATCAGCTAACTCAGTGAAAGCTAGCAATTGAACTCGGGTCTTTTCAGATCCACGTTGAACAGTGGTATATTTATCCAAAGCTATTGACGGCAGTCATAAGATTGACTTTTAGTAAGTTAGCAATTTCATTTGGATAACCTAATAAACAAATGGAAAGAATGGATTCCAAAATCAGCATGGTATTTCGTATATTACCTGAACCACAGAGCAGAATCAGGTTTATTATCACTGACACGTCATGAAATTTGTTTAACTTTCACTAACTCAATAACATTAATTTTCACTAACATTGAGTAATTCTTCTTGAACATTAGATTCATGTACAGAAATTGGATTGCACCTATTTTGTTATGCTAAATGCTTCGCACCAACATTCAGTCTGATTCTCCACAAAAATAAATTACAAAATTGGCCAAAACGTTATTTAGAACTTGGAATGTAGAACAGTACAGCACAGGAACAGGCCCTGCGCTGACCATGTTGTCAATCTAACTAGCCCATCTGCCTGCACATGGTCTATACCCCTCCAATCCCTGCCTGTTCACATGTCTGTTTAAATTGCTCTTAAACACTGCTATCATATCTGCTTCTACCACCACCCTCCCCCTTGGTTTTCAGACCGCTACCACTCTCTGTGTAAAAGGAAAAAAATACTTCCCTAGGAAATCTCCCTCTCTCACTTTAAACTTCCCCCCCCTCACCTTAAATCTATACCTTCTAGTAATTGACATTTCCACCGTGGGATTAAAACTCTGCTATCTATGCCTCTCATAATTTGTATACTGCTATCAGGTTGCCTTTCAACCTCTGACACTCTAGAGAAAACAATCCAAATTTATCCAACCTCTCTTTATAGCTAATATTGTCCAATCCAGGAAACATCATGGTGAACATCTTCTATACCCTCTCCAAAACCTCCACATCCTTCCTGTGCTACGATGACCAGAACTGCACACCATACTCTAAATGCGGCAGAACTGGCATCAGAATGATTCACAAACACAACAGCAGGACCTGCACACAACTGGGACCTCACCTGATTTTGTGCATCTCCCAACAATGTACACCACAGCATTCAGAGAAGAGCTTTAACCCCTAAAGACACACTCCCCATGGGGTCAACACAGCAGCAACACACACTTTGGCTGTCATAGGAAAGATAGAAAAACAGCTGCCCCCAAAACATATGTAAGTCTTGGTCAACAGGACACAAACCAGGAGGGAGATCCTGTGCACCACGGGGCCTGGAGACTAGCTCCCCACACCATTGGAAGAGCCAGGCACCAACAGTCTCCTCCAGGAGAGGGTGTCCACAAACAATGAACCAATGGTGAAAGAGGTTTTCATGATTTCACCAGATATGTCAAAGTGATGTGAAGAGCACTGTTTATCCTGCAGAATAAAGGTCCTCACTGAAACATTGTTTTACATAGTTCTTTAAGTTCTTTAAGCAAGATGCCACTCATCACTACATGTATGGATGTTGTAGTAAGCCATTTACATAATCAGAGGAAGGATTCAGTCACTCATGTATTACTTACAGCACAGGTAGACCTGCAAAGCAGGATGTGAGAGTAGTTTATGCATCATCTGGGTTCTCCTGTCTGATTATTGGTGCATTATGTTGTTACTTGGGATTGTAGTCTGGAGACAGGCACTTGGTTTCCTTTGACGGCTAGAATTTTACAGACTCCATGAGCATCATTTTCTATTAGGGAGGCCAGTGCCGCCTCCTTCCACTCAGCTGGAAGATGAGGCCTGGATGCTGATCAGGGACAGCTCTATTGGCAACTTTCCTTTTCCTTCTGCTGAAGTTGCTCCTCCTCCTCTTCAGGCTCCCCCTCGTAGTTACCAGGTGTGGGTCTCCTTGCTCTTCTTCCTCGGCCAGTAGCTGCTGTCTTTGATTGGCAAGTTTGTGCAGCATACATTAGATGATGATTCAGTCTCCACGTCAGCTTGGTGTGTACTGCAAAGCCCCCTTGGACTGACTGACACAGGCATCAAAATGTAATCCTGAGGATACCAAAAGCACTTTCCACTGATAAATTGGCCAGGTCTCTTTGTATCTGCATTCAGCTGTTGCAGTTGGAAAACAAACTGGTACGAGTGGCCAGTGATGCAGAGTGTAGCACTTGAGCCCCAGGATATATCCCTCTAGACAATGCTGGCCTCTGAAAGCATCTGGCTGTGTGGAGTCAATCAGGATGAAGGAATCGTGTGCTTCCCAAAAATATGACCTTCACCATGAGGAAGTGTGTCTTGTGATCCACAGCCACCTGTTCATTGAGGGAGTTCACACAAAGGTCTGGATTCTTCATGCAGCCCTTATGGACACATGAGTGCCGTCAATAGCTGCCTGTGCTTGTGAGAAGCCTGAAATGCTGGCAAATCCCAGTATCCACAATGCCTTCTGTTCATCACTATAATCATTGTACATAAAATCATCTGTTCCCAAATATGCTGCCTTGGTGCCATTTCTGGTGCAGCGGTGAATAGCAGACATGGCAGGGATCTACTGCAGCTGCTTGGATAAGATAAGATAAGATATCTTTATTAGTCACACGTACATCGAAACACATAGTGAAATGCATCTTTTGCTTAGAGTGTTCTGGGGGCAGCCCGCAAATGTCGCCACGCTTCTGGCGCCAACATAACATGTCCATAACTTCCTAACCCGTACATCCTTGGAATGTAGGAGGAAGCCAGAGCACCAGGAGGAAACCCACACAGTCACGGGGAGAATGTACAAACTGCTTACAGATAGCGAAGGGAATTGAACCTGGGTCGCTGGCACTGTAATAGCGTTACGCAAACTGCTACACTACTATGCTTGCTTCTCTACTCTACCGTGCCTTGTCAATAGATCATGTGGTAAAGAAGTTTAGAGTCAATTTGATGCAATGTCCTGTGTCTCGATGATATTGACCTTGATGGAGAAACCAGTAAAAATGGCCAAAGTTCTTCCCATAGAATGTCACACATGTCTGTGATTACAGCCTTGAAAAACCTTAGCAGGTATTTTTTACCAGAGAAATCTGGGTAAGATGCAGTGTCTCTGAAGACTCATTGGGATTATTCTCTTCACTCATGGGCATGCCTTTGCCTCCTCACCCAAGATCCCTGACCCATCCAGGGTGCCCATCCATTGCCATAACACCGCTAGTAATGGAATGCTGACGGCAGTGACATCCAATGCATGTGTATCTAGGACAAATACACTGCAGATTGTCTCTTTAAATAGTGAAAAATTAGCACTTGGTTCCACCGAGATTGCTTCTCAATGATTGTATTGTAGACCTTTCTATTCCAATTTATCTCACGACAAGCAGAAATGTACGTTTGTGAGTCATTTATATGAGCCTGACATCAGGAATAGTGTATGGAACTGCTGATCCAATTTCATCTCTGGTCTAATTTCACCCAGAAAAGATCTCTAGCATAAAATCAAAAATAGATCATTCAGTAAAAGTAGATAAACAAACTGGTTTATTTGCCTCTTTAGCAGATTTAACAGAAAGAATGCAATCAGATTTCTGAATGGTCCATGAACACTACCTCGTTATTCCTCTTGTGCACTTCCTATTTTTTTTTGGTAACATAATGATTTTTGTGCCTTGCACTGTACTGCTGATGCAAAATAACAAATTTCACGACATATGTCAGAATGAACCTGATTCTGACTCTCAATTTCATTCTGAGTACTACTTCTCTACTTCAAGAATGCTTTGAGCCATAAAGTTTTACTGAGGATGTTTTCACCCAAAGAAAACAAAAATAACAAGGTGTTTAAAGTTCATCTAATTGTATAAAAAATACATAATGAACTAAGGGGATTTAAGGATTTATTAAAGGTAAATCAAAGGAATATTTGTCCCTGTAATGTCCACAGTGTCTTAAGCAGAAAAGTTCAAAATATTAACCCCGCAGTGATGGTGAAAGTCAATATATGTCCAAATCAGGATGTAACAGAGAACATTGGTTTCTTTCTTAGTGTTGAGGTTGAAGGAAATGGGTGCACTGTGAAGGTCGCCTTGGTGATTTTGTGCAGCATATTCTACGGAATATAAATCCTCCAGCAACCAAGTTCTGGTGTTGAGTAGGGTGAATATTTGCTTGTACTAATCTAACAAATCACACTGTTCTAAATAATTATTCATTGTCTAAGGATAGCTTTGTTTTGTGAGCTTCAGTAGCTCTGTCCTAACTTTGTCATCACTCAGTACATAGAAAATTGAACTTCATTGACAGTTTGTGAGCAACACCATAAGCAGTTTGCCAGATTTTTAGGCAACTCACTCTGCAATGGAACATTTAAGCACCTCGAGGATGCAACAGACCATGACACTGATGAATTGGCCACTTATATTTTTCGGCCACTCTTTGCTTTAATGCAGAGTCATACAGACATTTGTGTGGTTTATACTATGTATCTGGGACCAAACTAATTCCACGTTTCAGTGAATCTGATTGAGGCTGTTTTCTGAGGACAGCATTTAAGGAAGCTGTCATTATTGTTGATGTCCTTTGCTTTGTGCTACTGATCAGTGAATTAACAAAGAAGATCTTCTTCAGCAATGCACATTGTTTATTGCAGGTGTGAGATTTAAAATTCATTGACCTTTCATACCATAAACTGACTCAGAATGAATTTTATACCTGTAAGTCACAATTACAGGATCACAGACCTTAAATCATTGAAACTGCCCAATTCATTGTATTTTGGAAAATTCTGGTGGCTCTTTCTGGATAATGATCTGTGTGTTCCTTAAAACGATATATGATTGCAAGGTGTAAAATGTTTCACTGGCATTCTAATTTTTTGCACCATCTACATTGTAATATTTACCGTGTAATTGCAAATTCGGCAAAACTGAGATGAATTTATAGATGTTCACGTGCACACAAACGTACGTCGGGAGCTTTTATAACCAGCAAAATAGGGAAAAGCAGGACTGGAAGTCTCATCAGTAAACATCCAAAAAAACATTTAACCTGAATTTATGGAATCATGCACACATACATACCCCATGACATTCGGGGCAATTTCTCATATCATTTAATCCTTTTTAAATAGATTAACAGCAAAGATAGTTACGTCAGTATCATTTTATGTATTTCTCTTAATGATTTAAAGAGGTATTTATGTTACTATCAGCATGAAATCAGACTAGCTTGTGTCAACAGTGTCAAACCATGCTTCTGGCTCGCAGGTCAAACCTGCAGAATAATGAAAGCAAAAAAGGGTCTTGACAATTATACATTCTGTAGCCACATTGCCCTTTTGAAAAGATCAATATCCTGAGGGTCTGGATAATTGGATCATTCCATCTATTATATTTCAGTTGCTGACCTTTTTCAGTTTTGGCTGAGTAAACATCAGCTCTTCACCTTCGTTGTTGAGCCACAATCTGTTTCAGCAATGGTTAGCATGACAAAGCAAAATGTGATGATGACACATTAGAAAAAAGTAATATGCACCTATGCACAATGATTTGAACATTTAAATGATTTTTCATTTCATCTAAAAATACCTTGCATTCTTCATCTACGTTTCTAAATTACTATATAGAATTTTTTGTTGTAATATTACTATGCATAACTTTCCTAAAGTTCTTGTCACCTCCTCGAATCAATCACCTATTACTGTGACCCACATATAACAACAATTTTGTAGACATACATAAGCATTTATTAAGTGTACTTTAAGTAGTTTCTCTATTCCAGCTGCTAAGTTCATTTGCTTTCTCTTGCATTTCAATTTAGGATTATGCTACAGTTCTCTTTAAGACTCTGGACTCCAATATTTTAATTGGAGGGTGCAGGGCGGAGCTGTGAGGGAGATCAAAAATGGTCTGAGACACAATGAGACCAAAGATGTTGAGTTTCTGCTGAACTCAATTTTGAGCAGAAGCTTCAGTTGGGATTCCTTGGAAAAGTTCCCTGGCAATTGGGAAGGGAGAGATAAGGCCTTGTAGTGTGGGGAGAGATAAGGCCTTGTAGTGTGGGGAGAGATTAGAGGAGCTCATGGGAGGAGAAAAGACCAAAAAGAGTTCAATGAGGAGCAAAGTTGGCAATCAGGTTAGGAAGCTAGGCTGCAGTTTATGGTTTACTTCTAGATATTTCTTCGGGATTGAAGGTGACCTGCTTTGACTTTGCTCCTGTGGGTTTTGAAAAGACTGATGAGGCCAATGTGGGATCCACAATCTCTGGCACAGATGCGACAAAAGTCGCTTAATGGGGTGAGCAGGTGCATTACTTGAGAAATGGTGCTTTCCTTCTGTCATTCACACTGAGTTTCTCTGTGGTTTCAGTGAGCAGACTGAAAATTCTTGATGCCATCCCAAATCTTATTTCTCCATTTTGAATAATTAGGGTTTTTCACAAGGCAGTGGGAATGCTATACCTTTTCAAGGGAATTTTGAGATTATCCTTAAATAGTTTCTCTCTCTGTCTGGTAATCTCTTCCCTTGACAGAATTTGGAGTGTAGTATCTGGTGTCAGGCATGTGAATGGTGTGGTTTGCCCAACAGAGCCAACTAAGTGTAATTAGGGCTTTGATGTGGGGGATCATAGTATAGGAAGACGTTGCTGAAATTACTTATCCTTTTAGTGGATTTGGAGGACTTTGCAGAGACAACACTCTGGAAGTGACTTGAGGTGCCTGTTATTGTAGGTAATCCGAGTCTCAGAAGGCAGGGATTACTGTTAATTGAGAGATCATAAACTTGTTGTCAGATTTGAGGTCTCAATCACTAAACACCCTTTTCCTCAGTTGGCTAAAGCCTGTGTTAGTGCTTTGAAGGCAACAGTAAAGTTCATCACTGATGTTTGCCTTTGCTAAGATATGACTCCTGAGATATGAAAAGTGGTCCACATTTTCCAGGGTCTCTGTGAATTTGCTGGAGGGCAGTGTTGTACAATCTGTTGTGCATTTTCTAGTATGGAGTTAGTGAGTGACGTTGATCAGGAAAGGGGAGGTGAAAGGCTTGCTCAAGTGACTTGGATGAGCATTGCTCTCTCTTGAGTCAGCAGGTCCCTCCCTTTTTACACATAGGATTGCAAAGACATGGAAGTAGGCCCAACCAGTCCGTGTTCGGCTTGAACTACTGTCTGTCTTCTAAATTTATCAGCATTATGTCTGTTCCCTTTCCCTTGTCCAGACTTCATTTAAAGGTATTATGTTAGCTCTCCATCATTGCGCTAGCACTGCACCTTTCCCCAATGGACTATTAAGTACGTGTAGTAATGCCTTTGCTTTCTCTTACCTTGATTCATTTAAAATGCATGAATATCATCCATCTGTACCAGGAGGTCTATCCCTTAATGACCCTATTCCCATTTCACCCTTCCATTTTTATTGATGTCTCAATAAAATATTTTACTATTTTGCTATATGACTCTTGAAAATGTAATTTAATAGTTGCTCTTTACCTTCCTATTTGTTTTTTTTTTGACTTCTTTATTTGATTAAACTGCTGTCTGTGTACACTGACAGTTTCCCAAGGCCTGAGAAACAGTTAAATTTAAAACACGCTTTACAGATCATCTTGGGAATTGGTTAATGAAGTGTATCCATCTCCTCTCCACACTAACCCCCACCATAAAAATGCTGATCAAGATATAATTAGTGGGTTTTACTCATGTTCCTTTTTGTCACTTCTAATATCCTCCAACGTTCTCCCACACAATCCATGTGAAAGTTAATGTTGAGACGTTTTTGAGCTTAAGTCTAGAGCAAACTGTTTTTGTAATGCCATCACATGAAGCTAGTTACTATGATCATGATCAAGAGACTGCCACTCACGAAAAATGTTGTTCTTTATTATTGGAATAACCACTCATATTAGAAATATACTTAATAGTTATTCTCCTTACCATGGGGTGAAGATTTCTATTGCGTTTGTATCTCATGAATGGATGAATATGCCAATGTGCATGCATGTTTATTCTGATTGGATTATCTATTGGAACTTATTTCTTGTTTAGATCAATTGAAATTGTTTTAGATCTGTAGAAGACATATATTTTCATCAGGGTCCTCAGAGTTTAAATGCTCAGTTGGCAAATACATTATTTAGTTCAGTCATGTAGATTTCATTTCTGATTTATGTAGAGTTATTTGATGTGGGCTAAATTGGTCGTAAAATAATCTGCTGGAGAAAGTCAATGGGTCCAGCCTCATCTGTGGGGCGGGGAAGGGATTGTCGATATTTTGGGTCAAAACTCTGCATCAGGTTGACTGTAGTTTGTTAAAGTTGACCTTTAGCTAAGGAAGAGGAAAACTGTCAGAGTTCTCACTTCTAATTGGTTTTTGCTGATCCTGACAGGGAGAACAAGTGTTTGATTGCACGGTAGAAACTGAACGGTTTCAGCTGGTAACTCTTATGGCTATCTAGCTGGTGTCTCTGGACCTTTGTATAAATAACGGTTAACAAAGCAAGGTTCTCTGGAAGTTCACTGAACTCCTTTAGCTTCTGTCTGACATAAATCGGGAAATTGTAGCAGCAGAGGTAAAATGTGGGAGAAGATTGCCAAAGTATTTTTGATAAATAAATATTTAGTTACAGCAAAAAACAAGGGTCAAAATAATAAAGGGATTGGAGAGGTTAAGTAGATCTGCAAGATTATTCATAATGAGCAGGTATATTTTAAGTAATCACAAAAAAGTGGATAATTGAAAATATTTATTGACGCACATAATATTGGCCACGACTTCTCACAATAGAGTATCTGCTAGACATTTCCTGGTAGGTGTTCTTTGATGGGCTCTTGCACCATTGGAAATAAACTGATATTGATGCTCCTAAATCTTCATAAATGAAAATTATAGATAATGTTGGGAAGAGAAGGAAAGACTGGTATCAGACAAGGTTTTTTGAGCAAATCAAATATCTGCATACTCATTCCTGTGCACAGCACCTGCATCATGCCAGTCTATCACACTTTCTCAACATGCCAGGCACTGTATGGTGTCATTTTGTTAATGATTCTGCAGAACTGTAGTTTTGCAGGTGTGCAAATTTGACATTCTCCCTTTAACAAACATTCTGAAACTTTAAATGCAGCACTGCCATGTTCTTCATCTGTGAGGCACTTTCCCTGACATGCTGCATTATGGGGAGCTGCAGCAGTCATGGCCAGCTCCTGAAAGAAATCCTTTACTCCACTTCCACTAAGTCACCGTGCTTTAACCCGTTACCCTCCGAACACCACCTACACCACCTTTTTCCCATGAACTCCGATCCTCGAATCCCATCCCTTTCCCTGATACCCCCGCTTCCTTAGCCCTTACCTAATCCACGAGCCATGCGTATTAGAGAAAATGCCCCGCGGAAGAAGACCACGACAGCACTGCACTCTGAGACATCTGCTCACATGTCCTCGGACTGGAGAGGGCATGGCAAAGGAGGGACTCAGCTGTGACTGCTACCCAATCAATGCAGTGACATCATATCCAAATCTTGTTGCCCCACTCTATAGAGTGACTAAAAAAAAATTGACAAAATTTATTGTTTTATTTTCACAATAGCCTTGCCCATCCCCTGAGTCTAATGTTGGCCTCAGCTGGTAAATGACAGTGGTGGGCCACTTTGTCGTTGCCAATAAAATGGTTTAAAATGAGAGAGAAATATCCCCTGGGAACACATCTCTGCTTATAACATGGGATTCAATGGGAAAAGGGGTTTCGTGTCACAGAAAATCACTGCGGATGGTTTTCTAGGAATGCAACCCCTCTGTAACACAGGAGTCACCTGTACTTCTCTGTATTTACCATGGAGAAGGACATGGAAGTGAGTGAGTTCAGGGAAGAGAACAGTGAAATCCTGAAATATAATGATATTATGAAAGGGAAGCACATAAGGGTGGATAAATCCCCAGGGCTTGACCAGGTGTATCCTAGAATGTTGTGGGAAGTATCTTCATTAGCCACCCGCCAGTCTTTCACTGAGGTACCTGAAGACTGGAGGATGGCTAATGTTGGACCATTACTTAAGAAGGACAAGCCAGGGAACTACAGGCCAGTGAACCTTGAAGCAGTGGTGGGAAAGTTATTGGAACGGATTCTGAGAGATAAGACTTATTTGCATTAAGAAAGGCAAGGGCTGATTAGGGATTGTTAGCGTGGCTTTGTGCATGGGAATTCAAGTCTCACAAATTTGACTTCAGTTTTTTTTTGAAGAGTTGACCAGGAGGACTGATGAGAGCAGGGCAGTAGAAATTGTTTATATGGACTCTAGCAAGGCTTTTGACAAGATCCTGCATGGTAGGCTGATCCGGAAGGTCAGGGCACATGGAATCCAGGGTCAGCTAACCAATTGGATACAAAATTGGCTTGGTGGCGGGAGGCAGAGGGTGGTGGTGAAGGGTTGTTTTTCAGATTGGAAGCCTGCGGCCAGTGGTTTGCCATTGGGATTGGAGCTGGGTCTCCTGTTGTTTGTCATAGAGTAATACAGCATGGATACAGGCTCTTCGGCCCAACCAGTCAATGTTGACCATGGTGCCCACCCAACTAGTCCCAATTTCCTGCATTTGGCCCATCTCCCTCCAAGCCCTGCCCCTCCATGTACCTATCCACGTGCTTCTTAAATGATAATATTGTACCTGCCTCAAACAATTCTTCCAGCAGCTCATTCCATACACTCACCACCCTCTGCATATGAAAAAGTTACCCCTTGGGTCCATTTTAAATCTTTCCCCTCTCACCCTAAACCTATGCCCCCTAGGTTTGGTCTTCCCTACCTTGGGGAAAAGACTGTTACTGTCCACCTTATCTATGGCTCTCATGATTTTAAACACTTCTGTAAGGTTGCCCCTCATTCCATCTCTCCAAGGAATAAAGACCTAGCCTGGCCAACCTCTCCCTATAACTCAGGCCTTCTAGTCCCATCACTGTCCTCATAAATCTTCTCTGCACCATTGCTGGTTTAAGCACATCTTTTCTATAATAGGGTGACCAAAACTGTACACAGTATTCCAAGTGCAACCTCACCAATGACTTATACAACTGCAACATAATCTCCCCACTCCTATACTCCATGCCCTGACTGATGGCCAGCATGCTAAATGCCTCTTTCGCCACCCTGTCTATCTGTGATGCTGCTTTCAACAAACTATGCACTTGTACTCCTAGGTTCCTCTGTTCCATTACACTCCCTAGTGCCCTACCATTCATAGTTTTAGTCCTGCACAGATTTGACTTTCCAAAATGCATCACCTCACACTTACCTGTGCTGAAATCCATTAGCCACGCCTCAGCCCACTTCTCGAACTGATCAAGATCCCCCCCCCCCCGTAATCTACGATAACCTTCTTCACTATCAACAACACCTACTAATTTCATGTCATCCACAAACTTACTGATCCTCTGTGCATTCACATTCAAATTGTTTATATAAATAATGAATAACAAGGCTTCCAACACCGACCCCTGCGGCACACCACTGGGCACTGGCCTCCATTCTGAGAACCAACCTTCAACCACCACACTCTGCTTCCTACCTCTGAGCCAATTTTGAATCCACTTTACTTGCTGTCCCTGGATTCCATGGGACCTAACCTTCCAGATCAGCTTACCATGAGGGACCTTGTTGAAGGCCTTGCTAAAGTCCAAATAGACAACATCCACTATCCTACCCTCATCTACCCTTTTGGTTACTTCTTCAAAAAACTCTAAATGATTCGTCAGGCACCACTTTCCATGCACAAAGCCATGCTGACTCCTCCTAATCAGACTCTGCCTATCCAAATGCTGGTAGAGCCTGTCCCTCAGAATTCCCTCCAGTATCTTCCCCACTACTGACGTCAGGCTGAGTGGCCTGTAGTTCCCTGGTTTGTCCTTGCTACTCTTCTTAAACAAGAATGACATTAGCCACCTTGCAGTCTTCAGGAACTTCACCTGTGACTAACAGTGAAGCAAATATCTCCATAAGGCCCTTCGCAATTTTTTCTCTAGCCTATATATATTAATGTTCTGGATTCAAATGTAGGTGGCATGATCAAGTTTGCAGGTGACACCAAAGTTGGTGGTGTGGTGGACAGTAAAGAACGTTGTCTAAGGTTACAACATGGTATTGATCAACTTGGAAAGTGGGCAAAGGAATGGAAGATGGAATTCATCTCAGACAAGTGTGAAGTGATGCATTTTGGGAAGTTAAACCATGCCAGGACATACACAGTGGATGGCAGGGCCCTGGTGAGGGTTGTTGAACAGAGAGACCTGCGGGGTACATATACGTAGTTCCCTGAAAGTGATAACACAGGTAGGTAGGGTGGTGAAGAAGATGTATGGCACGCTTTCCTTCACCAGCCATGACACTGAATACAAGAGTTGGGGCATCATGTTACAGTTGTACAAAATGTTGGTTAGACCACACTTGGAGTATTGTGTGCAGTTTTGGTCACTACACTATATATGATTAAGCTGGAGAGGGTGCAGAAAAGATTCACAACAATGTTGCTGGGACTGGCGGGCTTAAATTATAAAGGGACATAGGATAGGCTGGGACTTTTTTCCCTGGAATGAAGGAGGCTGCGGGATGACCTTATAGAGGCTTATAAAATTAGGAGGGGCATAGACAGGGTAGATAGTCACAGTCTTATTCCCAGAGTAGGGGAGTCTAAAATGAGGTCATCGGTTTAAGGTGAAAGGGGAAAGATTTAAAGGGGACCCGAGGGACAGGATTTTCACACAGAAGGTGATAGATATATGGAATGAGCTGCCAGAGAAGGTGGTAGAGGCAGGTGCAAATACAATACTTAAAATACATTTGGACACGTACCTGGATAGGAGAGCTTCAGAGGGATACGGCCAATTGCAGGTAAATGGGATTAACTTAGATAAACATCTTGGTTGGCATGAATGAGTTGGGCCGAAGGGCCTGTTTCCATGTTGTATAACTCTCTGAATCCATGAATCCTGCTCTGGTGTTTCCCTGCCATTATAATTAAATATTTGCTTTAATTGCTTCCCTGTAGCAAGAATGACACAGTGGCACTGCTGGTAGAGTCGCTGCCTCACAGCACCAGAGACTTGGGTTCAATCCTGGCCTCGGGTGCTGTCTGTGTGAAGTTTGCACATTCCCCCTGTTACAATGTGGGTTTCTTCCCACATCCCAAAAATGTGCAGGCCAGTAGGTTAATTGGATGCTGCAAATTGTCCCCAGTGTGTAAGTGAATGGTAGAGTCTGGGGAAGTTGATAGAATGTAGGATTAATGTAGAAGTAGTATAAATTGGTGTTTGTAGTCACCATGGACTCAGTGGGCTGAGGGGTCGGTTTTCATTGCTGCATCTCTCTTTGACGAACCCTTACTGGCATTCACCCAAATGGGCAGCACTGGAGTTCCCTGGCTTTTGAAGAATGCTCTTTATGTCACATGGCATATTCTTTGTTGATATTGCTAACTCGCATTGCCAACCCACTTCTGGGATATCACATCCCCATTTTATTAACCATAGCCCTTCACTTTTTTTTAAATGGCTTAATCTTTTCTCAATCTTATAAGCAGGCATTGACCCAACATCCGATATTCCTCCTCTCAGGAAAGCTTCACATTTATCTGCTCAGCTTACCCTTAACCCAAGTTTCACATTCCTCTTTAGATGACCTTTTGACCATTACCATCAGGTTCTGGCCCATCACCATCCCCATCTTGATTGCCACACCAATCTTCATGAAGTAGGTTCTATTCTCGTCCTGAACTATCCTGTTTCTTATCATCTTTTGGTAATAGAATGGTAATGGTTGTCTCATTTGCACGATTAATATGTTGGAGTTACAACTTGTAACCCTAGGCTGACACCATCTTTGAGCACTGGTCTTCCTAGTGCTTTGAGCCCACCTGAGCAGCGGTCTGTTTTTGAAGGACCTGTGTACTCTGAAGCATGAGTGGCACCTAGATCTCTTCATTGCCAGTCCTTTGATCATTTCAAACAAGCAGTCCCTCAATCTAAGTGACTCAGTCCAGTTAACACCTATGATCATTGGTGCATGCTTCTGGTCCATAACTACAAAAGGCAACTGGGCACATCTTTTCCCACTGGCCAAGTAACAGTTCACTTACATAGAACATAAAGCATAGAACATAAAACATGGAACATAGAACAGTACAGCACAAGAACAGGCCATTCAGCCTACTTCTCCTCTGACTTTCCTGAATATGTACCTAACTCCATTTCGTTCTGCTTCGAGGAAATGTGGTCCACTTGCCTCAAATATACATTCTAGCTTAGACAGGCTGATTTGACACAGAATCAATACAATGCTTATAATTTCTTTCTCAATCAACAAGCTGGCCTAAATTGTGCTATCCACATTAACTCCTTTGGTCGTGCAATAAATGTCATCCAACATCCTTGTTTCCACCTCCTCTTGTTGGCTTCTTTCCTGCTTGACCTAGAAATCATGCCCTGAGCAGAACCAATAACGATTTTAACTCCATCTCTGTTACCACCAGCTTGCTTTTTTTCTCTCCATGTCCATCCCCTAAATGCAGCAGACAATCTAAAAATATCTGGAAAATATCCCTTTCTGTGAGGCACCTTGGGCTGACTGTATATTCACTGTCATTTCCTCTGGTTCTTCTTTACATGTACTAAACTTGAGGCTCTCAAAAATATCTGAAGGCTCAAGATTAAAGAAAACCCTTCAAGGTTGTCAACAATGCTATTTAAGGGACCTTGGCCATGATTCATGTTGTTAATAGACACATTACTATCTTACCTGCATTCACCTCAGTTGTCAGCAGCTTCATCAGCTTTGCCTTTTCATGAATGGCTGCATTGCTTTGTCCTTTCCAGAGTAATTGTTTGTCCTCAGGAACATTGCCATTTGTTCCACATACAGGGCGAATGGCTGAGACCAATTGTATTTCTCGAGCTTGCTGACACTTCCACTGCCTATCATCATCGCTGCTCTATTAACTATTATCAGTGCTCTGACACTTGCTCAAGCAGCAATATCCCATGCTCGTCATCAGTGTTGCATCTGTAGATTCTTTGGTGCTGCTGTTTACCAAAGCAAATTAAAGAGTTGGAGTTACCAACAAAACATTCATTATTGAAAGCAACCTGTTCCTGACTCTCAGCAGTGGCAGATACAATAATGTAACAAAAATCATGCCACATGGTGTGCTGAGTTCTTAAAGCCACTTAAATTAGCATACGTACTAAAGCTCCCCATTATACAGATATAGACCGAGATTCAGTAAAAAAGATGTTTACCAGAGCAGGCTGCATTTCATGCTAATTCCAGAAGTCAGCCATGAATAAAGTCTCTGGTTCTTACAATTTTTACTTAAATGAGGAAAAGCTTAATTCCCTAAAAGAAGAGGGATATGTTTAGCCCATTCAGAAAGGAATAAAATAGCACTTTACTTTCTATTATTGATTGTTTCTATTATATGTTCAGCTGATAGGCCTATTATGCATCACTATACCAACATAAAATGCAGTTAATAGTCTTATCTAACCAATACAAAGCTGTGAGATGAGTACAGAACTAGTGAGGAGATGACTCCAAGTCTCACTGAGCATCATATAGATCTTGCTCTGCAATTACTTCAAACACAATAAAAAAAGGAAATATAATTTTGCCTTAGGGATACCATTTATTACAATATGCGAGTCTTGTACTGAGGCAGGAATTTATGTTTGAACTTTCATGCATAATTTTTAAATGACAATATATCAGGCAGAATTAATTGATTTCAACTTTGTCCTTTAATGTTGAGGAAAACAAGATGAAGATGCTACAAGAGCTAGGCAACATTGTTTTTTTTGTACACTTAGCGCTCAATGGGGATGGTTTGTCCTTCAGCAATTGCTATTATTAGCTACAAAATTGAAAAATGCTGGAATTGCTTGTTACAAATCTGAGATGTGTATATCAGGATGTGTGGAGTGTGCAGCTGCTTGATCCTGATGCTGTAATATTCTATATTATATCTGATTAAACTTCAAACAGTGCAACAAAAAAAGTCTCACCTTATTTCAAAGAGGCATTGAAGCAACACGATTTGGAAACACTGAAACATTTTCAAAATGTGGTGGTGCCTTTTGATCTAGATTATAAAATTGCATTTACAATAAAATTTTGATGTGTGGCATACCCTAATCAAAAGTCGAAAGAAATTTCCACAAAGGACAATCTGTTTCTAGTACAGATTCATACCATTGCAGATGTATCATTAACCCATAGCTAGGAATTATTTAAAGGTAACCATGGTCTCTTCAAACTAAAAACTTTCAAACACTTCCACAGGATTCTTTTAAGCCAATTATGCCTTCTGCAATCTTTTAAACCTAATCTGTGTTATATTTAATGCAGCACAGCAAAGGGTTTTCATCAAAGTCGAGAGACGCAGCAAATTGCTTCTTCAATGTTAACTGTAGAACGAGTAGAGTTTAATGTATGTGATGTTGGTGAAGGTTGGTCATTATTTTTCATTTTGATGTTGACTGTCCCCAAAACCATGAGAACAATAGCTTAGGAACTCTGGCTTCCAAACTTTGGTAAAGAACATTTAGCTTAATTAGTCCCCTACCAGAGGTGTTTTATACAACAGAGAAAATATCTTTAATTTGTTGCAGTGAACAGTTGAGAAGATTTACAATGTTGTATTACAATTCCTAGGGCACGCCATTACAGTGCATCATTTCAGTAAAGAGTTTGCTCATGGTAGCTGTTGTTAAAAATATTTTCACAAAGTGAAAGTAAAAAAAAATTTTAAAAATTGCATTCATATTTTCTTTTTCCCAGTCATAGACCAGAAACAGCTAGCCTGAGAACAGAAAACTAAAGTTAGATCTTTCCCACATGTTTATACTTTTCCTTGGTTGAAAGGCATGTTTTATATTCCAGGGATAATTGCAGAGTTTGATGTAAAGCAGGTTGCATGCTCTTTTTTCAGTAAATGACTTGGAGTAGATGCAGCATGCATCTTCATTGAAGACTTTACAAATTAAATAAATTAAATGATAGGTCTGAAGAAGAGTAATGTTATTAGAGAGATTGATGGATGGTTCACTGATTACAGTGATTCTGCACCTGCAGCATGCATTGAGATTGTTCTATGCAGATTATGCCACTGTGGTTTGTTTGAAAAAGTACAAAACTTACACCAACAATTTTTCAGAACAGATGTGCTAGTGACCTGTAACAGACTGCTTTAAAAATCTTCAGCTGAGATTTGTTTAGTTGGCTTGTAAGCCAGCACAATAATACTTGCTTTATTGTCACAGTTATACATGTTGCAGTGACTTTAGCTTTTAAGTTACAATTATTCACATTTTAGAAAATACCCAGGACAGTCTTTAGTGATCTGTTGACTTCAGCATGTTATTATTCATACTAAGTTGTACTTCTCTGTCCACTAAACCAAATAAATTTTTCAAGTACTTTTGCCAAGGAATAGATTGATGCCTGTAGAGCAAGATTGACCAGTCATTTCCCATAAAGACACAAACATTTTGTTCAAGGACATGCCACTCAGAAATTCAGTATCATTTGTAGCCCATGGCACCGTGTGACACTAAACTGGCCTTGCATGTTCAAGAACATTCCTTCATGCTCTCCAGTATTGCAGAAATTAAGAGGCAGGGACAGGTCCAGGGTCAAAGCTCTGAGACAGGAATGGATGAGGGTCAGGGCTCAGAAGTGGACTTTGAGAGGTCATGGTGAGAAAGCTGTAGGTGTAACATTGGTAATTGGGAGGAAAATTGACAATTGAGGATGAGGTAGGTGGTTGATGGGCGTGATCATTTGTCAAGATGCAGTCAATGGTAGGAGGGTTATTGCTGGCTGCAGGGAGTAAAGAAGAAGTACTGTTTGATAGAGGAAGTGTTGGACCAGATCACCAGATTAATATTTGGGAGGGAGGTTGCTGATCAGGTCAGCGGATCATTGAGTGGCAAGAGGCTGCAGGATCGTAAGGGCGACATGAACTTTGGGGATGTGATGAAGGTTGGAGGAGAGTCAGGTAAGTACCTAACTTTAAAGGAAACCATCCTAAGTCAGTGAACCTATCAAACTTCCTCCCCAATTCATAAGACATGTTTCAGTCCCATCACTCACTTCCCTGGTTCATTCTGACATTATTTCTTCCTCCTATCTGACTCAGTGCACCTCCTACTTTCATCATCATCTATTCCAGGGAAGAAACACCACAGTGTAAGGATTATTGTACACAGTTTGAGAGATCAGGAAAACCAATCACGTAGCACACACATTAGAATTCCCATCCACAAAACAGTTTCCATGGCTGGAGTGATGGGAGAACAGGAATGTCACCTAAATTGAGGCTGGTTTTTAAGTCAAATCATTTGACGACTGTTCAAGTATTATGCAGAACTAAAGACCATAGAATCTGGTTATAGGCCCAATTAGTTTGATGTTTACACGTGACCTCTGTATTCAATCTATCTCATTTCATGCTTTCAGGACACCTTTCTGTACTTTATCTTGTACCTGTCCATTTTTCTTGTGTAAGCATCTAAGCTATTTGCCTCAAGCAATTCCTATAACATGAGCTCCATTTTTTAACCATTTTCTGAGTAACAAAACTTCTCCTTATTTTTCCCATTGGATATATTGATATTTCTATGTCCTTTTTATAGTGTGGATTACTCTGTAGGCTGATGAATGTCCTGCATAAGTTTTGCATAAATTTGTTATTTTAGAATTCCCTGCTCCTAGAAAAAAATCCCACTACTTTCTTAGCATTTTAATTGCTTTCCTATTTAGTAATGTATTGTCCTTTATTTCCAGTCCTTTTTCTCCAGTCCTTTTTCTCTTCTAGTCTGTTGTATCTTATTTTGCATGAGGTAAGTAATATTTCTACTTTTCTTACTAACATGTGGAGAATAACATTTATTTATGAAATAACTTCCATTTATATAGCACCTTTAATGAGATAAAACTATATTAAAGTTCACTTGCTATAACTTGCACAAGAAAGCGAGCCTTGTATAGATAAGCATGGGTTTTTCTTATTCATTTTTCAGAATGTAGGCTTCACTCAAAGGCTTGCATTTATTGCCCATCTTTAATTGCTTGAGAGAATTTGGTGGTGTGCACTACCTAAAGTAACTGTATAACTTCTGGTGAAGATACTCCCACAGTACTGTTGGATAAGGATTTAGACCCAATGACAATGAAGTAAAGGCAAAATATTTGAAGAAGAACCTGCAGGAAATGGTGTCAAAGTCGCAGAAGTGCTATCAGAGTAGCTTGGGTGAGTGATTGAAGTGCACTTTGTAGTTAGGACACATTGGTGGTGGAGCACTGTGGAGACTACTATGTCAATCTATTGCTTGACTCATCTGCAGGATAACTCTCACAATTTAGACACTAGTCCCCAGGTGTTTGTGAGGGGAACCTTGTAAGGTTGACTGCACTGGGAGTGGCATTATTACATCCAAATTCAATACCCAGAAAATTGGTAGGTGGTCCAGCTGGTCTTATTCTTTGTTTTAATTGAGTAGTTCGATCAAGCAAATAGGTTTTAGACCATTCCGCTAGCATTTAAGAATAAACTACGTTGATGCAGGTTTGAAGTCATATAGACACCCAGGAAGGTAACATGGCAAATATCCTCCCCCAAAGAACATTGGTGAACCTGATTCAATTTTACAACAATCCAGCAATTGCGACTGAACTTATATTCCACAGCTGCCACATTTAGATTTGAACTTCAATTAGCACAGACCTCTAGGTTACTAGTCTGCTCCCTTAAACATTGCCCAACAATAGAATCTTCCTGCTCTCCAATTCAACCAGAGACACAAGCTTCTGATTATTTTCTCCCCCTCTGACTAACCTCATCAACTTCGTACCCCACCCAGCCCTCTGCCCCAACAACCTCTCCTTCCATGAGAATATATTCTTTTCCTGTGCATTTTGTAAAGGCAAAAATTGGCTGTGGCTTATGATGCCTTTGGCTTTGAGTTCATTGGAATTATGAGCAGTGAGCTCTTAAACAAAACACATGTCGTCACTCCCACCCACCCCACAACCACTGCACACTGACAACTTAATACAACTTTCTTGGTGTTGTAACCCCTTTAATTATCATAACTACCAAAGTTCTGTCTTGGATGCATCCTACATCACCCTTCCACCATTATGGATTCAGTATGCTGGAATTCCCTCTGTTATTACTTTCACCACCATGTCTACACAGTTTACAATGTCTACATGTCTACACATTCTTTTCAGAATGGGCAATAAATGAGAACTTATCAGCAATGCCCACATCTTTAAAACAAGTAAGAAAGTTTTTTTTAATCTTTGATCAAATCTTGATGCACACTTTTTAATTGAGGCGTATTTGAATGCAATATTTCTGTCATTGCATAACAACATACAGTCTTTATCTTTAATTTGTATGTTCTATTTCTGGAGTTTAGAAATTGAAGTATTTAGCCCTGTTTTTGCCCATTGACAAGCCAGACCAATTCACGACATTGACCGGAAACAGTGTTAGAAATTACATATATATATATATGTGGCGACTCACCGTTTAGTCGGGCGAACCGGCTCGGCAGTCGGGTCGCGTGACATTGGAGCGACGAGGCCCAAGATGGCGGCGGGCCTAGTCTTTCCCGAGCGACGGGGAGAACCCGCGCGCGGGAAAATCTTGATGACGTAGTACTTACGTCATTGCCGGTTGCTTTGGGCGGGAACAATCTCCCTTAAAGAGCCCGCGCAAGGCGGGAAAATAAACCACTTCTTGTTCGACAATCCTCCGACTAGCGTCTTGTTTTATTTCGCGGTAGCAACCGCTACATTGGTGACCCCGACGGTCCAAACGGACTTTGGACCCACGCAATGGCCGACAGCACAGCAGCCAACGCAGTGGCCCTCAAGCTGCCCACCTTTTGGTCACTTCGGCCCAGCGTCTGGTTTGACCAGGCCGAAGCACAATTCCACCTTCGGCAGATCACCTCCGACTCCACGAAGTACTACCATGTGGTTAGCTCTCTGGACCAAGAGACAGCTGCCCAGGTTGGGGAC
This sequence comes from Pristis pectinata, assembly GCF_009764475.1. Lineage (NCBI taxonomy): Eukaryota > Metazoa > Chordata > Chondrichthyes > Rhinopristiformes > Pristidae > Pristis > Pristis pectinata. The sequence continues at coordinate 23,824,950 of NC_067408.1, read as the reverse complement.
TTCATCCAGTCGCCTCCAGAGGAAGATAAGTACCCGGCTTTCAAAGACCTTTTGATTCAGACCTTCAGCCTCTCCCGCCGTGAGCGCGCTGCCCGCCTGCTTCATCTGGACGGCCTGGGGGACAGATCCCCATCCGCCCTAATGAATGAGATGCTGGCATTGGCCGAGGGACACAAGCCATGCCTGATGTTCGAACAGCTCCCCGATGACATCCACCTGTTGTTAGCTGACGCCGACTTCAGCAACCCCCGTGAGGTGGCTGCCTGGGCAGATGTCCTGTGGAGGGCCAAGCGCGAGAGCGGCTCGTCCGTCAGTCAAATCACCAGGCCGCGAGCCCAATGCCCGCCTCGCCCGGCCCCAGCAACCGAGCAACCACACCCCAGGAACGCAGACGACGACATGGGTGACCAGCTGTGCTTCTAGCATCAGAGGTGGGGTGCAGAGGCCCGTCGATGCCACCCACCCTGCAAGTTTCAGGGAAACGCCAGGGCCAGCCGCCGCTGATGGCTACGGTGGCTGGCCGCCGACAGAGCCTCCTATTCGTTCAGGACAAGAAATCTGGACAGCGTTTCCTCGTTGATACTGGAGCGGAGGTCAGTATTTTGCCCCCAACCGGCCGCGACACTCGTAACAGGCCACCCGGTCCTATACTCAATGCCGCCAACGGTACAACGATACAGTCTTTCGGCACCCGTACACTTCAATTACAATTCGGCAGCAGCCGTTTTACCTGGACCTTCACCCTTGCCACGGTCACCCGACCACTCCTAGGAGCCGATTTCCTTCGGGCCCACAACCTGTTAGTCGACCTGCGAGGGAAGCAGCTAGTCCACTCTAGCACCTTCCAGACCTATCCCCTGGGAGAAATCAGCACACCAGCCCCGCGCCTGGACTCCATTTCCCTTTCTGGCGACGATTTCGGCAAGCTCCTAGCTGAATTCCCATCAATTTTGGCACCTTCGTTTACGAATTCTAGGCCCAAACACGGGGTACGACACCACATCATTACTACAGGGCCACCCCTTCATGCCCGAGCACGACGATTACCTCCAGACAAGCTCCGCCTGGCAAAGGAAGAGTTCCGTCAAATGGAGGAGCTGGGGATTGTTCGCAGGTCAGACAGCCCCTGGGCCTTCCCCCTGCACATGGTCCCCAAAGCCACCGGAGGGTGGAGGCCCTGCGGCGACTATCGCAGGCTGAATGACGCTACCACCCCGGACCGCTATCCCATCCCTCACATCCAGGACTTCGCAGTGAACTTACACGGGGCCCGCATCTTTTCCAAAGTGGACCTCGTTCGGGGATACCACCAAATCCCGGTCCATCCGGATGACGTCCCCAAAACTGCGATTATCACCCCATTCGGCCTGTTCGAATTCCTTTGGATGCCGTTCGGCCTTAAGAACACCGCGCAGACCTTCCAGCGGCTGATGGACGCGGTAGGCCGAGACCTGGACTTCGTGTTCATTTACTTAGACGACATACTGATCGCCAGCTGTAACCGCCAGGAACACCTTTCCCACCTCCGCCAGCTGTATTCCCGCTTCCGCGATTTCGGCCTCACGATCAACCCGTCCAAGTGCCAATTTGGACTTGACTCTATCGATTTCCTCAGCCACAAAATCACCAGCGACGGGGCAACACCCCTACCCGCCAAGGTGGACGCTATCCGCCATTTTGCCCGCCCCGACACAGTCAAAGGCCTACAGGAATTCCTTGGGATGGTCAACTTTTACCATCGGTTCATCCCTGCAGCAGCCCGTATCATGCGTCTTCTGTTCTCGCTGCTGGCCGGTAAGGGCAAGGACATCACCTGGACTGACGAGGCTGCGGCTGCTTTCGTTAAGGCCAAAGACGCCCTGGCAGACGCCACGATGCTTGTACACCCTAGGACTGACGTCCCGACTGTCCTCACGGTAGACGCGTCCAACACCGCGGTGGGTGGGGTACTGGAACAGCTACTCGAAGGCCGCTGGCAACCCTTGGCATTTTTCAGCAAGCACCTTAGACCGCCCGAACTGAAGTACAGTGCTTTTGATCGGGAACTTCTAGGACTGTATCTGGCCGTCCGGCATTTCCGATACTTTCTAGAAGGCAGGCCTTTCACCGATCATAAGCCTCTGTCCTTTACCTTCTCCAAAGTCTCCGAACCCTGGTCAGCTCATCAGCAGAGACATTTATCCTACATTTCTGAATTCACAACTGACATCCAACATGTCTCCGGAAAGGATAATGTCGTTGCTGATGCACTTTCCAGACCAACCATCCACAACCTATCCTTGGGTGTCGACTACACGGCCCTAGCTGACGCACAGCAAGCCGACGACGAACTGCCCAGCTACAGAACCGCAGTCTCGGGTCTGCAGCTCCGAGATTTCGTGGTTGGTCCAGGTCAGCGGACCCTACTTTGCGACGTTGCAACTGGTCAGCCCCGCCCTATAGTCCCTGCAGCCTGGCGGAGACGCGTTTTTGACTCGGTACATGGGTTGGCGCACCCGTCCATCAGATCTACCGTCCGACTGGTCGCTAGCAAGTTTGTCTGGCATGGCCTGCGCAAACAGGTCAGTGAGTGGGCCAGGACTCGTCCGCACTGCCAGACGTCAAAAGTCCAGCGACACACCAAGGTCCCACGACAGCAGTTCGAGCCTACCCGTCGGAGGTTCGACCACATACACGTCGACCTCGTGGGCCCTCTGCCGGTTTCAAGAGGAGCCCGGTACCTCCTTACCATCGTGGACCAGTTCACGAGGTGGCCTGAGGCAACCCCCCTGACTGACATCACAACTGATTCCTGCGCCCGGGCGCTGCTCACAACTTGGGTCTCACGTTTTGGTGTTCCGGCCCACATCACTTCAGACAGAGGCACCCAATTCACTTCCAGTCTCTGGGCTGCATTAGCGAACCTGCTAGGGACGCAGCTGCACACCACCACGGCCTACCATCCTCAATCAAACGGGTTGGTGGAACGTTTTCACCGCCATCTGAAATCAGCCTTGATGGCCCGCCTGAAGGGTCCTAACTGGGTTGACGAGCTGCCTTGGGTCCTGCTCGGCATACGCACTGCCCCCAAAGAAGACCTCCGCACTTCGTCAGCTGAGCTTGTGTACGGGGCGCCCCTAGTTGTCCCTGGGGATTTCATACCTGCCCTTCGGGACCAAGGGGAACAACCCCCAGCAGTCCTACAAAGACTGCGCGAGAAGCTTGGCAACTTGGCCCCGATTCCCACCTCACGGCACGGTCAAGCCCCATCCTGCCAGCCCAAGGAACTACGGGACTGTAAGTTTGTTTTCGTTCGCAGGGGCACACCTCGGGCGCCATTGCAACGACCATATGAGGGACCGTTCCGAGTCATACGGAATAATGGATCCACCTTTATTTTGGACATTGGAGGCAGGGAACAGGTTTTCACGGCGGACCGCCTCAAACCGGCCCATTTGGATCTGCAACAACCTGTCGAGGTTGCAACGCCGCAACGCAGAGGCCGGCCCCCTAAGCGGCAGCTGGCACAGCCCACGGACCTTGGGGACTGTATCGCCGGTTCTGGGGGGGGTTGTGTGGCGACTCACCATTTAGTCGGGCGAACCGGCTCGGCAGTCAGGTCGCGCGGCGTCAGAGCGACGAGGCCCAAGATGGCGGCGGGCCTCGTCTTTCCCGAGCGACGGGGAGAACCCGCGCGTGGGAAAGTCTTGATGACGTAGTACTTACGTCATTGCCGGTTGCTTTGGGCGGGAACAGTCTCCCTTAAAGGGCCCGCGCAAGGCAGGAAAATAAACCACTTCTTGTTCGACAATCCTCCGACTAGCGTCTTGTTTTATTTCGCGGTAGCAACCGCTACATATAATCTTTTACATATAGCTGAGACATAGCTGACAAATGTTCTAAGAATATGTGAATTGCTGTTGTAATTCACAGCGGCAAAATATTCCTCCTTTCCTTATTCCATTGAATTGCTGAGCAGTCATGTTACTATCAGCTGGAGAATAGGTTGTGTCCACAGAGAATGAGGAGAAAGTGAAGCCACTGAGAGTGTGATTGCACAGTGAGATTAAAAATTAAAATCAAAGATGTTATGTACCAGTAACAATAGAAACACACCGAGTCATGTATACGTGTTAGAAACTATTTTATTAATAACTACTTGTGATAATAAGAAAAGCAAAAATGTTAGATGTTAAACATTAACCCCAAATCTAATAAACTCAAAGTGTGTGTGTGGCAAATTCCCAAACTCCAAGTCTAGGAATAGTTCTCAAAGTTCAGTTCGGCAAGTCATAAGGTGAAACGTGAGCAAAGGTGAAACGTGAGCAAAGGCTTTTGCAAAACCACCAACTGAAGAGAGAATGTAGAGAGAAATTACGAAATCCACATGTTCCACGATAGAACCCATACAACACCTCAATCTCCGATGATCTCCACTGCTTTGTTCCGAAGTATCTGCCACCCCAAAGGCATTCGATACGTGGCCATCCACAGAAATACCTGTTTTCGAGTACAGGTTAATGACAAAGTGGACTCCACTTGATTGCTCCAAAAATCCATACATGGATTGTAGTGACAGACACAGCTATTGTTCGTCATCCATTGATATGGAGACCAGCAGTCAGTCCGTCAGTCTCTCCCCCTCCCCCTCTCCCTCTCTCTCTCTCCCCGACTCACTGAGCAAAACAGCCAGCATATTGCTATAGTCTTGCTGTCTTGATAACACCACACACACAACTACTCTATTGTCCAGGTGCCTTGAAGGGACATTCACCAAATAGCAACCTGGTTCGTAACAAAGAGCAAGGATGTATTCTAGAAATAGAATAAATATTCTGAAATTGAATGTTGTAAAAGGACCAGACATTGATCCCATTGAAGCTGGATTAGAATTTGACCTGGACTCACATGACAAAGTCCCCTTTGTTTACTGCATGTGTTGAATTATCCAGGTAAAAAGAAATGGGAAAGCAGTACATAAGAACATGTGAAACTGTAGGAGGGAGAAGCCAATCAGCCCCTCAAGCCTGCTCACCATTCAATAAGATCATGACCAATACCATCTTGGCCTCAGCACCACTTTCTCCCAGGTCCCTTGATTCTCCTGTAATTCAAGTGTCTATCAATCCCCATCTTGAATATATTCAATTTCCATACTTCCTTAAGACATAGGAGGCTGTCAAATCTATGCCAGCTCTGAGTATTCCCATCAGCCTCATCCCCTCAGAATGACTCCACCTCCATAGCAGTCTGGGGTAGAGAATTCCAAAGACTCACCGCCCTCTGGGAGATGAAACTTTTCATTTCTACCTTAAAATAGGCAACACATCATTCCAAAACCATGACCATGGATACCTCCACTAAGGGAAACATCCTCTCAGCATCCACCCTTTCAATCCCCCATGAATCTTTTATGTCTCAATAAGAGTACCTCTCATTCCACTAAATTCCAGTGAGTATATGCCCAACCTGCTCAACCTTTCTTCACACAGCAACCCCTTCATCCAAAAATCCAACTAGTTAAACCTTCTCTGGTCTGCTTCCAGTGCAGATTTATCATTCCTTAAATTTGGAGACCAAAACTACAGACAGTACTACAGGTGTGGACTCACCAGTGCCCTGTAAAATTGCATCCAAGGTTCCTTACTTTTAACCCTTGCAATAAAAGCCAATGTTCTATTAGTCCTCCTAATTACTTGCTGAGTGCTGGAGAAACACCAGATGAAAGCAAATGGCTTTTAACTAATAATAACACAAAGGGAGGCCATTTGGCCAATCAGGTCCATGTCAACCCCCAGAGGAGAAATTCCATTAGCCCCAATCCCTTTTTCCTTATTTTCCCCATACCCCTTAAACTTATTCTGTTACATGCATGTCTATCAACTCCCCTTTGATTCTTTTTGGCATCAATCTACATCAAAGAGTAATTTATGTTAGTCAGTTAACCTCCCAACACATATTTGAGACAGTAGAGGAAACTAGAGCACCTAGGGGAACATGATAGTGTGACGGGGAGAATGTATAAACTCCACACGGGCAGAAGTGAACCCCGTTCCCTGGAGCTGTGAAGCATTACCATACTGTTAACATCATTTTGGTTGGATTTGGCACCAAAAAAAATACACCAGTGAACATGAAAATCTCACACAAAAATGAGCATATAATGTTAGCAATTGAGATAACCAGAAATGTGTGCAAAATTACACCTCTCAGCATTACTTGAATTTTCAACATAGTGTCTTTTTTTTGTCTTTTGTTGACATTGTGTAGACAAATTTCTGACCTGGTAACACTTGGATAAATTCATTTTTTTAAAAAAAATCATCAACATCAGGTATTGAATACTACCTAATTTCATATACCCAACATCAGAAAATACACATATGAGTCAGAAAAACCATGGTTTAATGCAGTGAAGCATTCTTACACAACCTAACAAATATCTCCACTTTTCAGACGAGTCAAACCTAGCTCTCAAAGATATCATCAGTTGTACCTGGGTTTATGTCTCGTATGTTGGATCAGAGTTAAGCTCACTTCACGAGATACTTGAAGTCGTAGAAGCTGCTCATTGCATCAGCTTGGAGTTGGAGCTTGGCATGATTCATTTTGCCACCTAGTCCTCCAGTGAAACAAGCTTTCATGTCATATGGTATTTCCTCCTTGTCTATCTTCAGACATGCATCGTGTAGTGCCCTATGCAGTTTATGGATAAAAAAAAGTCATTATCGAGATTGCAATGACATTCAAATTTTCTCTTTATTTTATTTCTCCGCCGAGCATTAAAGCTGACTTTTGAAATAAAATCCTATTTCTTTCACCGGCACTTCTAAAGCTTGCAAAGGTCATTGCTTGCACTCACTGCATGAATAGTTATAAAGGAAGGACCTTGCGGTAATTGTCAGCTACAATTTATAGAAGAAAATGGATTTCTCTACATGAATTTGAGACCTCTCAGAAGATAATTGAAGAGTTCAGATTAATGATCTGTCATAACAACTTAGTTTAAATCATTACTGACCTTTGTGGTAGAATTCGGGTGTGATAGATGTGGTTCATTACAGAGTTTTGACTTGAAAATAAGATGGTCTTACATACTATGTCAGAAAACCAATCACACTTTATATTCCTTTAAAATTATCAATAATTTATCTGCCTAAGGAAGCAAAAATACTAAGTAGAATATATTGTGATGATAGAGATAACCATATACAATGACCCTCTGTATGAAATCCATTCAAGCACAATTATATATCAGCAGTCTTTGTCTTGGTGCAATTAATTGTTACGTTTGTGCTAACAGAGATCATTGTACAATATGGCAGTGGTATCTGCACAATTGGTGTGAGACCTGTAGCAAATGATGAAACAGCAGTGCTGTCACTTCAATTTGTTTTTATGCAAATGATAATACGGCATGTTTTTTTTTGAATGATTTTATCAAATTACGGTACCAGAGCTTTGATCCATTACAGAAAGAGTATTACTAACTCTTATCTGTTAACATTTAGAAAGGTGATTTGAATTTCCATAGCTCATTACTAATTTGCAATATTGTTGAACTGCAGATTTACAGAATTAGAAGCAAATATGACTTGTACCCTTTTAAAATACCTTTTTAAACACTCTTCTAAAAAGCTTTTAAAATCTTGCACCTATAAAAATAAATACTGTTTTCTTCATAATTCATAAAATGTGGTTGGTTTCTGTCAGTCTCAGCAATTATTTTGTGAAATTGTCTCTCGCCAATATGTAATTTAAAGGTCAGACTGCCTATCTGTGTTTTTCATCATTTGCTGAAAACAGGCTAAATGACCTTGTTTATTTTGTTTGTTCTGTTTATTTTTCGTTATTTTTCAGGATGTGGATATTGCTGGCAAGGCCAGTCTTTATTGCCTGCCCCTTATTTAACTTCATTTAGGTTTGATATATTAGATTCACAGGGCTGGTTCTCCTTCTGTAGTGGAGTTATTACTGGGGCTGTATTTTGCTCACCAGTGTGAAGCAACCTTTGCTGTATGTTTATTTGTGGTGCTTCACTGAATGTTCAGGGTTGGCTCCCAGGATAATTAGAGTCTCAATATGGGAAAAGGAAGGAGGAACAACCAGAAAATTTCAGGTGAAATGTGTAATTCAGTTACTTCCCGCCCACAACAATTTCAGCCATTCCAATGTCTCAAGATCATGGATCTTCAGTGCATCAACCCTACCAAATTTATACGGACTCTTCAGTGTTTGTGTTTTTGTTAGTAAAACAGTAAAGGAGCATGCAGCTTTTGCAGGCCCAACACAAGGAGTGGGTTTAGCATGGTCCTAACTAAAGCATTACTTAATACTGCAAGAAGTTCAGTGACCTTACCAGGAAACAATCAGAATCAGAACAAAAACTATTTTCACTTTCATCTACTTTGCTCTCCATGTTTGAACTTTATGCGCTATAAACCTGAAACACTCACAGAGGATCTTTCTGCTTTAGAGAAAGAAAAAATGGCAACAAACTGAGCAAAGATTATTCTGCAGCCAAATTTCAACAAGCTCAAAATGCCAAGAAATGGTACTTAGCAGGTCACACATCATACTGACTAAAACCAAAAGGGCATTTTTTCTGCAAGCCTTATCTAAGACAGCATTGGGCTTTAGGAGAGTAGGGCTCAGCACATTTCATGTTTGTGTGGCTAATGTATAGCAGGTGGTTCATTTGTACTTTCTGTCATGGATTCAGCAACAGGCTTCGCTACCCATTTTCTTTACTATCCATTACAAATGGTAATGCCAAAACAACTACTTACTCTTGCCTTTTCCACAGGGATAATCTAAGGTAGTTGTGATAAAGCCATGAGATTAAGGTAAGGGAGCAATGGCCAACTCAATGGGATGGGAAAGACAGAAGGAGAGGACAGTAAGGAAATCTTGCTGCTTACGCTCAGCACATTTGGCAGCACCTGTGGAAAGTGAAACAGAGGTACAGTTTCAGGTCCAAGACCTTTGTCATTCTGATAAAGGGTCTTCCACTTGAAACATTAGCTCTGTTTCTCTTACCACAAATGCTGCCTAACTTGCTGAGTGTTTCTAGCATTTTCTGATTTTAGAACACAGAGCAGTACAGCACAGTATGGGCCCTTTGGCCCACGATGTTGTGCTGGCCTGTATAAACACCTATTCCATGATCAATCTAATCCTTCCCTCCTACACAGCCCATAACCCTCCATTTTTCTTACATTCATTTTCCTGTCTAAGAATCTTTTGAATTTCCCTATTGTATCAGTTTCCTAGCAGTGTGTTCCAGGCACCCTCCACTCTGTGTAAAAAAAAAAACCTACCTTTGGCATCTCCTGTGAGCTTTCCTCCACTCACCTTAGATGGATGTCCTCTGGTATTGGCCATTGCCACCTTGGAGAAAAGGTATTGGCTGTCCACTCTGTCTATGCCCCTCATAACCTTATCAACTCTATCAAGTTGCCTCTCATCCTGTGTCGCTCCAAAGAGAAAAGCCTGAGCTCACTCAACCTTTCCTCATAAGACATGTTCTCTAATCTAGGCAACATCCTGGTAGATCTCCTCTGCACCCTCTCTAAAGCTTCCACATCCTTCCTGTAATGAGGTGACCAGAACTAAACACAATACTTTTCTGGTCTAACCAGAGTTTTACAGAGCTGCAACATTTTATTTCAGATTTCCAGCATCTAAAGTTGTTTTTGATTTTCAAAACTTGCTTCTTATCAACCAGCGTGGTGTAAGTGTTGAAATCAAATGCAAGAGAGTATCCATGAGTTCCTGCTCTCCAAACTAAAGGAGGTTCTTGAATGGGGAAGCAAGAAAATAAAATCTGAATGTGGGACCAGGCATCATTTAAATACTGGCCCAATGCCGTTTTGTGAAATCACCACCCATAGTCCGCTTGCGACTACACTCACTGAGTCAGGTGTGGAGCATCTATCTCACAAGTGCTCCATAACCCAGAGTCCAGCAACTTGGTCTGGATGGCTTCTAAGCCTCAGGTGGTCAGCTGTGAAATTTGTCTCTAAGCTATCCCTGGCAGCCTTTGGCAAAACTGAGCAGGGCCTTTGCCAGTTATAGAAGTCATCAGTGATTTTAATGATATCAGGGACAGTTAAATTGAAGTAAATAATTAAAAACAAGCAAAATATTTTTAAAAGGTACATTAAATGCTTACAAACAATTTAAATAATTAAAAGTGCATTAAGCACATACAACTAATTCACATAATTAAGATCCAAAAGACACACTGATAGATTAATTGGTTCCTATAAATTACCCCATAGTTGAATATAAATGGCAAAAGAATCACAGGGGGGAGTCAAAGGGCAGGTGAGAGAGAGAGTAAATTGCAGGGCTACAGGGAAGTGAAGGAGGAAGTAAGAGCCAGCATGGATCTGATGGCCAATATGACCTGCTACTGTGTCGTAAGATAATAAGATAAACATAATAAACTGAAACAAATTTACTTTTTTAGAAAGTAACTTTTCTTTGTCTCCTTAATCATTACCTCCTTAATCTTTGTCCTATTATCCCAGTTGAAAGATATGAGGTCTCAGATCCTATGCCAAATTTGTCCTGGTGCAGAATCTCAGAAGTAATTTCACTGTTTAATGACTCAGCACAGGGCAAGCTGACAGACTCAGATCAGCAGGGGCTAAATTTGCTAGAACCATTGGTTAAAGTTAGTGCAAATGGTCCCTTGTATCCCGCCGTTCATATCTATTTCTCTGATTTGAAATTGACCATGTTACATCCCAACTTTCATCCTGTATCATCAAATGTTGACAGGAGTGACTAAGCATGACGAATTCAATATATTTTTTGAAGTAAAGTTTTAGTCTCTTCACAGGCAAAAAAAAACTGGAAGGCAAAACGAGATTATGGTATAATCAAATTGTTACAAGCAGGCAAAAACTTGACCTTGTCACTGACATGCATCAGTCAAGTTAATTCTCTGTTGCTTCAACATGTAACTTGATTGGAAACAGTTCAATTGACACGGTTACATTGAGTGTACTGCTTACAGTGTAAAACTCAGCCTCAGCAAATCTGACAGTTTTAAAAATTTGGAATTTTAAGCAAAAAGCTAGAATATCAGATGTTTTTGACATATAACAGACTTATGTCAGAAGTAATTATTGTTGTATTGATTAATTCAATGAGTATCTGATAAATTATGGGCAAGATTTTGAAGGTAAGTATAGATACAGTTACTTAATCACAGCCTATTATTTCTGTTAGGACAAGAGCAATGTTGTGTGTGGTCAGGGCTGACCAAAAAGGAAAACACGTTTCACGACTTCAGGATGTTCTAAAGTGCTTCACAACAAACTACCAATTGTTGTATGAATTGGACTATTCAGTTTACATAGAGAAGGAAACAGCAGGACATTTACATGGTGTCTTTGTGTTTTAATGTCAGAAATACTGCAATCAATTTTGTACAGCAATTCATCAGAAATGGGATAACAATCAGACGAGCTATGATGTTGGTTGACATACTGTATGTTGGCCTCCAAACCAGGAGAAATTCTCTGCTCTTCCCTGCCCTTGGGATCTTCTACAACCACCTGAGAGAGCAGATACTGTAAATAACAATGTTAGATTAATGTTCCAGAGTCCTTTGTTAATGTCTTTCATTAACCAAACACAAATTTCTTAGAATTTTATTCTGTGCATATCTGCTTACTTCATGACACAAAGGCAAAGCAATTTGTGTCTGGTTTGCAGTATGCTGTGGCTGATAGACTTTTTTTCTTATTTTGTGTTCCCTTAAATTATTATGTGCTTGCCTCAGTTTAAAACGTTTTAAGTTTTCTTCATAAGAGGCAACAAGACGAGGGAATACACAATAAATTGGAGGATACTGGAGGTTTGGAGGAACAGAGGAGTTTATGCCCACATATCCTAAAAGTTAGCAGAGCTGGTCAGTAATATGGTTCAAAAAGTTAATTTGGGATGTTTTATTATCAACGATGTAGAACATAAGAGTAAGGAGTTATACTAGCATTATATGGAACACAAATTAGGCCACATTTTGAGTGTCACATGCAGTTCTGTCACCTCATTAAATGGAAGTTATTGCACTGGAGAGGGCAGAGGAGACTAGGAAAGATTGGAGAGGCTGCAGTTGTTTTCCATAGGACAGTGGAGGTGTATAAAATTATGAGAAGCCTAGAGAGAATAACTGGAAAGGAAATATTTCTCTTAGTAGAGGGGTCATAAACAGGGGCGCATAAAGTTAAAATAATTGGTGGAGGGATAAGAGGGAAGATGAGAATTACTTTTTCAAGCAAAGGATGGTGAGGGTCTGGAACTTACTGCCTGAAAGGGTGGTTGAGGCAGAAACTTTCATCACATTTGAAAAATACTCTGGTGTTTACTTGATGAGCTAAGACTTGCGGGGAGTTAATAGCCAAGTGCTATGTAGTAGTTTGGGCTGTGCAGCTCTTTCTCGACCAGCACAGACATGATGGGCTGAATGGTCCTTCCAGTTTGTAAATATTCTATAACACTACCATTAACCATTATTCTTCACTAATCTGAAACAAAAACAAATGCTGAAAACATTCAGCAGGTCAGGCAGCATCTATGGAAATAAACAAAATTGAAGATGCTTTTTTTCAGATATGTTCCAGCAGTTGTTTTATTTTCTTCACTGATCCATTGCACAACACAAAATCAGATAAGATATCTTTATTAGTCACATGTACATCGAAACACACAGTGAATTACATCTTTTTTGCGTAAAGTGTTCTGGGGGGCAGCCCGCACATGTTGCCACGCTTCCGGCGCCAACATAGCATGCCCACAACTTCCTAACCCATACGTCTTTGGAATGTGGAAGTAAACAGACACGGGGAGAATGCACAAACTCCTTACAAACAGCAGCAGGAATTGAACCCGGGTTGCTGGCACTGTAATAGCATTACACTAACTGCTACGCTACTGTGCCTCTTAATCATGAGAATTTTATCGCAAAGCTACCCCTTTACCTTTAAGGTAGGGCTAGAAGTTCCTTTTATGCAACTTTGTATGCCACATAAATGCTTTTACTCTGTTGCCTAATGCATGCATATGACATGCAATGTAAACCTTGACAACGTTTGCATAAAATCTTTTTGCACTCAAGCCCCAGGAGCAACACAAACCAGTCACACCAAAGTAGGCTTTATCTGGAGAGTTGAGCCCTGCTTCAGTGTTAGGTGAAGTAAATCAGCCTCGTGTGGTCTGCAGCACTGAACATCTTGCAGGTCATTCCTCTGAGTATTTGGCTGGATGTTCTCTCCTACTCCTTTGCTGACTTCCCTTTCCAGTCCCGATCCATAGGTCCATTCTCCCGAGCTCACAACCCAGCCTAATACCATGTCTAATTATTTTCATACACCTCTTCCCTCAGTGCTTTTCCAATTAAACATCTGATCCTTTTCAGGATGTGTCCCCTACATTGTCCCCAGTCCAATCACCTGGTGTGGCGCAGGTCCAACCCTCTCTCCAAGCACTGCAAGACCACATCCTAACCCAACCCCTCCAAACATTCCAGTCACATTTCAAACAGCTGACCACTGCCCTGTCTTTCTATACTCCATTACCTGATGTTGCTTACCCTTTTGTCCCCAGCTATACCCAAGAGAGGTGATCTCATTAAAATTCTTAAAGGACTTAGATGTAGTGATGGTTTTTCATCTGGTTAGGGTGTCTGCAACCAGTCACAATGTAAAGGATTGCCATTCAGATCTGGAATATGAAGACATTTCTTCACCCAGAGTGTAGTGAATTTTTGGAATACTCTACCCTAAAGGGCTGAAGAGGCTCAGTCACCAAGTATATTCAAGATGCAGATTGCTGAATTTTCAGACATTAATGGAATCAAGTGATATAGATTAGTACAGCAGAGTGATGTTGAAGTTAAAAAGTCAGCTGTGATCTTATTGAATGGTGGAGCAGGAACAATGGGCCAAATATCCTGATGTGGCTCCCATTTCTCATGAACTTAAGAGTAGTTTAAAGTTTAAAAAGAACTGTTTTCAATGGGAATGAGTCTTTTTCATTAGGAATCAGTTTCGATGAGGTTACTTTGGTGGTAGCATAACATGTTTAAAATGTTAATGAATGCAGCTTTGATTGATAATTAGGTGCAGTGTAAGGAAAATGCAAAGCAGGCACAAGTGTCACAAGCCGTTATCCCATTATCCACTGAGGTGTGAAGATTGCTAACATTTTCACTGGATGTCCCAATTCTTGCTCCTGGGTTTTTAGTTCTGATTAGATCACTCAATGGGTAAAAACTGCACATGGGTGATCCACTCCACTCTACCAGGTGACTGCCCATCCAACAACATTACTAATTGTTCCTCATGTAATAAATGTGGAATTTTGATGCAAAAGCCTCCAATTATTTTACTTGATTATTACCCATTATGTTGGCATGTACAAACTATTCAGATTACTACCAGCTGTCAGGCATCCATAGATACATAGTCAGTACGTTCCCTCACGTAATTTGCTTTTTAAATAAAAAGCTAATGAGTTAAACATTGAAAGCTGTAATTACCACCTGCATTTTGTTGATGGTAATTACATTTTCTAAAAGTTATGACAGAGAAAGAGACAGACAAAATTTATATTGTGTATTTTTAAACAAAAGACTTCTGATTTTTGTAAGTGGAAGGGCTGACTTGATTTCCAAAAAAATTAATACAGTTGCATTAGGACAGGGAGGCAAATGGGTCAATAAGGACTAAAACATGAAGCTGGATTTAAAGCATTTTTCATGACCTCATGTATCCCATTATTTACATACACACACACACACACACACACACACGTATATACTGCTTTATTGTCGGTGAAGTACCTTTGATGTATGGTCACTATTATAATGCAGTTGCCCATTTGTGCACAGCAGGCTGCCACAAACAGCTATGTGTTAATTTGTTTCAGTTAGGGATGGTCAATAATTGCTGACCTTGCCAGTGATGTCTAGATTCCTTAATGAATAAGAAGTAAAGTTACAGTCATTGAGGGATAAAGGTAGGGTCTTGATTTAAAATTTCATTTGGAATCCCTGAGAAGGTGGCGCAACGTCATTATTGTACTGGAGGATCGGTATGGATTAGATGCTCTAATCTCTGGAGTGGCACTTGAACTTCAAAATCTTCTGATTTCAAGGTCTTAATGGTACCAATTGAGCCAGGTTGAAATGACCATATTCCTCTGAAAATCACAATCTGCTGCTCTTGCATGCAAGTCTCACCCAAACAAATCTCTCACTGATGGCAGATATTAAGATTCAATCAACAAGCTAATTTTCCCCACTTTAGTCAAAACTTAGGCTCATCTTCTTCAGCCAAAGCCCAATTTCCAATCCATTGGGATATTAGATCTGAGATAAACAGTCTCCCTATATTCACAAATGTTATCATGCATTGCAGTACAGTTGAACTCTAGCTCTTACAGAAGTGACTACAATTGTAGCTAACCCCCTGTTCTCCGTCCCTATCAATACTAATAATGTGGTATCCACTTCCAACCATATAGGTATATGTCCATATACTTCAATGGAACCAAATTTCAGAAGTATACTTGGGTTGCGTTCAACTACTATAAGAAACAATAAGCTATTTTAACCTAGGCCAAATTTCTTCAGTTATGTCCTTAGTTAAAGAAATGTAATGGTCGCTTGGGAAAGACAATGCAAGTGTCCTGGAACCTATTGGATTACAATTGCCTTCAGGAGGTGAATGGGAAGTGAATTGTAACAGGTATATCAGGTGTTTTCAAGCAATGTTGTGACTAGATGATTGCAATCTGCTTATATTTCCCTTTGATTCTATTAGCAGGTGATGGCTTTTAGTAACTGAAGCCTTGTTAATCTTTAGTATAAATGATTTAAGTTGAATAATTAAGCTTCTACCAAATGAAAGCTTCATATTACATTGTTTCTCCAAATGGATGATCTAATGGACTAGATATTGGCTCTACACTTTAAATCCTGCCCCCAAATTAAGCCCTTGAGGGATAAAAGTCTCTTCTATCAGCTGGCCTTAAAGATCCAATGTGAAATGAATTTGGGCAATCATAATCCATTTTGTATTGCCCACGTGATGGCACTAGGGCTGAAAGAGTTAAATTATGAATGAGTGCATATGTTCTGTTTGAAGTTGAAGATTGTGGAGTGATCTAACTGGTAACTGAAGGATTTGGTAGGGAATGTAGAGAAACTGTTTCCTCTGCTGTGAGGGGAGGTTGGAACTGTCTACCATGCTCCGCCTGCCCCCCCCCCCCCCCACCCCACAACCCCTACCAAATAAAAAGTGCTCAACTTAGGTCAACTCAGAATATTGAAACGGAGCCAACTCAGACGGAGTTACGGTGGATAAACCATGTTGTAATTAGACTTCCTGAGACCAAAGGCAGAGCATTCAATTAAAGGCCTCATTGGCATTTCAGGAAAAATTATTTTCATCTTATGTAAGCTACAAAAATTACGTTGTGGCATAAGTTGCATTTGTCAAAAGTGGTGTTGGAGAAGCCATGCTGATTGGTTTCCTATAGCAACAGTCATTTGTTGCCGTCTCACTGCCAGTGCCAAGAGATTGTTGAAAAAGGTGATTCTTGAAAGATACTCCTGAGAGCTGCAACATTGCATTATGACAACAAAGAATAATAAATCATTATAGGGATCCTGAAACCTGTATGGCATAATAATATAGCCCCTCCATGAACTGTGAGATTAAACCAATAAATTGAAAATCCATTTCTATGTGATACTTGTTTAATGACATAGCTGCTACCATTGAATAATCATAAATTTTATGCTATAACAAATTTGTATGCTGTTATGCTAATATATGTATACTAATGTTTTGAATTATTCTTCAGGTTGTGTTCTTTTTATTCATTATTATGAAACCAAACCCTTTCTCTATTCTCCTGTTAAACCCATTGTCCCAGCCTACTCTTACCCCGGAGAATTATTTATTCCCTCTTTGACCCATCCTTTCTCTCTTTATTGGATCCCTTCGCAATTCCATACATGAATTTCTGATGCCCTCTGCACCCCCATCCCACAGCAGGATGGTCTGAGGTCCCTTCACTTCTTCCTTGAACAGAAGCTTAATGGGAACATGTGTGGATCCAAGCTGTGCCTATCCTTCTGCTGGATACGTGGAACAGTCCTTGTTTCAGGTCTCCTCCCTCAACACAATTTTCATTATCTTGATGACTAGATTGGTGTCGCTTGCTACACTTGTATAGAACTTGAAAATAGCACTACCTTTGCTGCCAATTTCCACCCTTCTCTCATTGTCATATGGTCTATATCTGATTCTTCCCTTCTCCTTCTTGATATCTCTATCTCCATCTCAAGGATTAACAGTATCCATTATAAGTTCACTGACATCCATACCTCCTTCAATCTTGCTTCCTGCAAGGACTCTAGATAAGATAAAATATCTTTATTAGTCACGTGTACATCGAAACAATAGTGAAATACACCTTTTGCGTGGAATGTTCTGGAGGCAGCCCGCAAGTGTCGCCACGCTTCCAGCGCCAACGTAGCATGCCCGCAACTTCCTAACCCATATGTCTTTGGAACGTAGGAGGAAACTGGAGCACCCAGATGAAACCCACGCAGACACGGGGAGAACGTACAAACTCCTTACAGACAGTGGCCAGAATTGAACCCAGGTCGCTGGCACTGTAATAGCATTACGCTAACCGCTACACTACCGTGCCTGCCCTATTCCATTCTTCCAGTGTCTCCACCTCTTCTGTATCTATTCTGATGATAAGACTTTCTACATCAGTATCTTCCTACTTCCTTAACCATGTTTTTTTGTTCATCCATAGTTGACAGGACTCCACCACACTGTGTCCTCTAGTTACCCGACCTCTGTTCTTGGCCTCCCACCCCACCAGCCTCTACATTCAATGGATCATTCTTCATCATTTCCACCATCACCAATGAGCTACCACCAGACCCCTCTTCCCCTCCCTCCTCTTCCAGCATTCTGAGGTGATCATTTTCCCCATATCTCTGGTCCACTCCACCAACCGTTCACCTTGTCACAGTACTCTGCCATGCACCCACAGGAGGTGCAACACCTCCCCTTTCCCACCATCCAAGCACCCACAGAGTCCTCCTAGATGAAGCAGCAACGTATTTGAACCTCTTCCACTTAGTGCACCGCATTCGGTGCTCGTGATGTGGTCTCCCCTACGCTGCAGTTTGGGCGGCTTGCATTACAGAATACCTCCATTTAGTCTGCAAAGATGATCCTGAGTTTCCAGTCACCGTCACTTTAATCCTCCTCCTACTCCTGCTCTCGCCTCTGTCTTCAGCCTCCTACATTGCTCTAAATATGCCCAACATAAGTTTGATGAACAGTATCTCTTCTTCAGTCTGGGTATGTTGAACCTCACAGACCTTAAAAGCATAAATAACAATTTCAGGTAACCACTTATTTTTTCGTTTTTTGACACATGGACTGTCATTAGCCACTGTCCTGGCCAGGCCTCTTGAGCTCAGTCTAACCTTATGCAAAATCTGCTTCTATAGGTAGATGCAGAAATTTCCTGCACCCAACACATTGATACCCCTCTGCTATAATTTGTTTCTAGCATCTGCAATGCTAGTTTGTAACATAATTGCACCCTTGACAAACTTTGGTCTACACCCTATCAAAGATGTCTCCTTTGCTCTTTCCAGCCTCTGCTTCTTGACAATTTAACATGCTACTTTCTCACCTTTCCAGTTCTGATGAAGGGTTCCTTAACTGAAGTGTCGACTCTGCTTCTCTCCCCCATTAAAGATGCCGCTTGATCTGCTGACTGTTTCCAGTTTTTTTTCTGTCTGTTTCTCTCCCTTCAAATTGGATTTCCAAGGGATTTCCTCATTATTTTTGACTCTAAAGAGCATTAAAAATAAAAGAAGAATAATGTTATTTAAATAGAAAGGTTCTTGCATTCAGTGAAAATTATTTAGTAGCTAGTTATACTTACCATTTAAAACACCTTTGAGGAGTCAAACTCAAAATAATATGAAAATTAGATTGACTGGATTTTTTTAGTTGAAATTTTCATGGTTGCACATTGTGGGCTTGCTCAGCATTGCACTGCTACTGAAACTTTAAGAGGAAATTGTTTTTACTTTGTTTTGTAATCAAGAACGAAAATGCAGTTCTAATCTTAATTGTGACTCAATCCTAAACAAAAATAAGCAATTTTGAATCCTTATCTTTTGTCTAGGAGAACGGTGTAAACTGGCAGAGTACAGCAGACTGAAGAGCATGTTGTTGGATCTACAGAGTCAGAGGTATTTCCAGCAAGAAAATATAACAATGGATGCAGTAACTTTCAAGAGGCATTTGGTGGAAAGCATGTTCAAAGACTTTGACATCAATAATAATGGCTTTATAGACAACAGTGAACTGGCACAGGTAAATATCAGATCTGAATCACTCTTGCAAAGACTTATTTTACTTGCTTTTTCTTCCTCTTAATAGTGACTTGGAAGAATGCAATTTGACAATGTATCTTTGCCAGTTTATTGAAGGTTTGACTATCTAGCATTGGCTTTCTTATGTTAGTTTTTCTTCAGATATGAGTGATACTATGAAGTAATACAGCATGGAAGCAGGGCTTTCAGCATGAGTACAAACAATCATCAGCACCCATTTGTATTTATCCTACATGAATCCATTTTATTCTCACATTTCTATCAATTCCTCCAGATTCTACCACTCATCAACACAAAAAGGGAAATTTACAGTGGCCAATTAATCTACCAACCCATACACCTTTAGGATGTAGGAAGAAACCAGAGCACCTAGAGGAAACCCTCAACACCAGAATTCAAGATTGAATCTGGATCGCTAGACTGAGAGGCAGCAGCTCTAATAGATGTGTCATTGTGCCTACAAGTGTCCGGACAGCGGTGTCTATTGTCCATTCCTGGATGCAGTGAGCATCAAGAGCCATCCAGGTTTGGAATATATAAGGGTGTCTGGATTTCATCCCCAATAGATATTAGTGGATCAGTTTGGTATTTGTAATACAGAAAGCTATTTTGCAGTTTAGCATGTGTGATTTGAACCATAAACCTGGGAGTTATTAATTCAATACTACAGACAATAGATTATCATAGTAATCCTGGAACTTAATAAAAATCTCTATTTAAAATAATAAAAAAGATGTGTGAAAAATTGACAACACAGTGAACAAAATTACCTTCATATTTTGCTTGTTTTGTTAAAGTTGACGACAGTCCAGATGACACCATTTAAGGTTTTAATTGTGATATCTTCAAATTATTTCCAGTATGCTCACTTACCTGTCCATTTTAATTGAGTCTTACTCTGAACCACCCTTATGGAGCTGCTGGTGTAAATGTTTGTCTTTGTTGTTTAACTGATTGCTGTAGAGTGAAAATTGTTGATAGCTGTGGGATTGAGCTGACCTCCATGGCAGCAGTCTGCTCTACTAGGATGTTGGATGGCTGCTGCTTGTACTACAATGGCAATAGCAATGGTCATCAGACACAGAATTGAGGGAAGGCCTAAAAGTGGATAACTGGAATTAACCACTAATTCCCTGCTGGAAAGAAAGGATTCCATGCTTGATGTAAAGTCCTGTGATGGCAGAATTTCCCTTGCTGCTTGACATGCTGGGCCAGATGATATAGGATAAACCACCTTATATTCAAGCTCCACCTCTCCCCACCACACCAGCCTTGGAGTGGTTTTCACCTCTTGCATTACACAGCCTCTATTATCCTCCCAGCATCACTGCCTTCCACAAGGTGTAGGGGTGAGTAGGCTTCAGGTAGCAGATATTAAGGCCTGGCCCCTGGATCAGCCTGATGGCCATCTGACAGCTCCTGGTTTCAAAGGTTTATTTCCAAATATCTCTGATGATCCAAAGCACTTAGCAACAGTGAAGAAAAGTTTAAATAACTGTTAAAAATTGAAATAAAAAATTTAAACATTATAAATTCACCTAAAACCACACTAAATTTATGTACATTAGAAAAATAATATTTGTTAAAATAATGTGACAAAAACTTTCTTTGCCTCTATTTACCAGTTTAGTGAAGGTCAGTGATCTTGTTCAAATGATTGGAGCAGTGATAGATATGCTAGTTCTATCTGATGTAAAGATGAGGGGCCAGGTATGAAGTGTTGCCCATCAGAATTTTCACCTGAGATGTCTGCTATGAAATTTGTGTACAGTCTCACACCCCAGTGCATTGGCACATGGACTGTCGTTAGCCACTGGCCTTGCCAGGCCTCTTGTGCTCAGTCTAACCTTATGCAAAATCTGCTTCTATAGGTAGATACAGATCTATCCTGCGCCCAACATATTGATGCAATCACGAAGGAGGCACACCGGTGGCTCTACTTCATTTGGAGTTTGAGGAGATTTGGTATGTCACCAAAGACTCTTACAAATTTATATAGATGTATGGTGGAGTGCATTCTGACTGGTTGCATCACAGCCTGGTATGGAGCCTCCAATGCACAAGGTCACAAGAGGCTGCAGAGGGTTGTAGACTCAGCCAGCTCCATCACGGGCACAACCCTTCCACCATCAAGGACATCTTCAAGAGACGTTGCCTCAAGAAGGTAGCATCCATCATTAAGGACCCTCACCATCTGGGACATGCTCTCTTCTCGTTACTACCATCAAGGAGGAGGTACAGGAGCCTGAAGACTCAAACTCAATGATTCAGGAACAGCTGCTTCCCCTCTGCCATCAGATTTTTGAACGATACATGAATACTACCTCATTATTCTTTTTTTTTGCACTATTTAATTATTTTTGTAATTTATAGATTTATGTCTTTGCACTGTATTGCTGCCACAAAACAACAAATTTCACTCCATATGTCAGTAATAATAAACCAGATTCTGAGGTTTTGGGAAGCTGAAATGAAAAAGACTCAAGAGTAGTGTTGTAGTGAGGGGGACAGGAGAAAGTAGGAGATGCATGCTGACATCAACTGTAAGGTAGAGAATTGTGGGTTAAGGGGGGTGGTGTGCGCCAAGAACGAGCAGGTCTGAGGATCCAAACATCTTCAATGATTTGAGACCTGCTGCAGACCATAACCAATTCTTATAGGAAGTAACAAGCAGGTTAGACAAAGGAGAGTGAGTGGACATTATTTACTTGGATTTTCAGAAGGCCTTTGACAAGGTGCCACACATGAGGCTGCTAAACAAGATAAGGGCCCATAGTGTTAGAGGCAAGGTACTAGCATGGATAGAAGATTGGCCGAATGGCAGAAGGCAGAGAGTGGGGTTAATGGGGTTATTTTCTGGATGGCTGCTGGTGACTTGTGGAGTTCTGCAGGGGCCGGTGTTGGGACCACAACTTTTCACTTCATATGTTAATGATCTGGATGAAGGAACTGATGGCATTGTGGCCAAGTCTGCAGATGATACCAAGATAGGTTGAGGGACAGGTAATGTTGTGGAGGCAGGGAGTCTGCAGAAGGACTTGGACAGGTTAGGACAGTGAGCAAAGAAGTGGCAGATGGAATACAGCGTAGGGAAGTGTGGGGTTATGCACTCTGTTAGAAAGAATAAATGTGTAGACTATTTTCTAAATGTGGAGAGAATTCAGAAATTAGAGGTGCAAAGGGGGTTGGGAGTCATGGTTCAAGATTCAAAGACATGATGATATGCATCAATGTCTATCACTTTCTGGTTGTTTCCCGCTACTTCCAATTTTGCACCACCTAATTTTGTAAAGAAAAGTGAGGTGTATTTGTTAATCTCATGCAATGTATTTGACAGATGTGGCTATCACAATTGAATGGCTATTGGTCAATGCTGTCGGTGAGCTGTATGAATTGTGTGTGTGTGTGTCTTACAGCAATGCTAAGTGTATGAGATATGATGCAGCATATTGTCATGTATGAATCCTGTTTTAAAGACTGTTGATCTGAGGTGTGTGAAGTGAGACAAACAATGCATGTGGTAAGATATTGAATTTATTGTGCACTTATTGATCTTGACCATTCATGAGAATGTTGAACACCTTATAGCATCCTGGACCTTCAAGTATGGCCCTAATGGCTATCTGCTCCCACTCCCCTCTGAGCATACATCTGGATGACGACCTGAACATAAGGCAATTCTTCTGCTTTGCACCACTTCCGTCACAGTTGGGAGAACAGTGTTTAAGAACATTGCAGTCCATTCTTTCTCATGAAGTGGGACTCTTCATGTTCCCCAGCTCAGGTTCTTTTTGGACTGATGGCCAGCATCCTTTCCAGCCTACCCTTTAAAGGTGCAGGCCAGCTTTGAGTGGAGCTGGCCATTTGTGACAGTAGCTCCTGCTGATGTATTCAGCCAATCAGTAGTAGTTAACGCTGGCTTTGCATTGAAATCATGGTGTTCAGGCAACACAGTGATATACTGCTGGCCGCACAGGCCTCAATGGGTATGAGTCAATCAGTAACAGTGACTTTCTTGCCATTTTTAAAGGCTATCATTTGTGGCCCTCAATGAATTTTTTGAAAATAACACACTTCACAGCCTTGCATGGCGGTTCTTAATTCATTCATTAGAAACCAAAGATACTACCTATCACACTAAATTATTGACAGCATAGACTTTGTAAAATCTTTAGTTGAGATGCGTTCATGTAAAGCTGCTCAGGTTCTTCCAGATTTTCCTTTATTGCAACATGTCTTCTCATTGAATTCTACCAGCCAGAATTGCTGTGATTTGGGATGTCCATCTTGAAAGGATGGTGGAGGCAGGTTTAACAGTAACTTAAGATATCTTTATTAGTCACATGTACATTGAAACACACAGTGAAATGAATCTTTTGTGTCAAGTGTTCTGGGGGCAGCCTGCAAGTGTCGCCACGATTCCGGTGCCAATATAGCGTGTCCACAACTTCCTAACCCATACATCTTTTGGAATGTGGGAAGAAACCGGAGCACCCAGAGGAAACCCACGCAACAGGGGAAGAACGTACAAACTCCTTACAGACAGCGGCGGGAATTGAACCCGGGTCATTGGCACTGTAATAACGTTACGCTAACCACTGCACTACCATGCCTGCCTTGCAAAATTAAATTGGATATATGCATGAAAAAGAATTCCAAGGACAATTTGGTAACAGCTAGGGAAAGAGACTATTTGGATACACCTCTCAAAGAGCCAGCACTGGTGTGGTGAGCCAAATGACCACCTCCTATGTTGTATGATTCAGAAAAAATAACCAGGGTGCTTACTCATTGATATAGAGGTGTGAATAATCAAGCACAGGCGTACCAAAAACAAGCCTCAGTGTGCCAGGAATAAAATTATTTTGCGCTGTATTGTCCTGGAGTTCTCTACTTCTTCTTAACTGTGTGTACTTGAATGTGTGAGAAAAGTGTGTGAAAAATAGCAGAAAGTGCTTTTGTGAAGGTGAGAAATATGGTCTGTGTGGGAGGAAAAGAGTGATGTGATGGAAGGTACTGCAATCTGGAGCAATTAGTGCCAGTTATTTATTTCATTTATCTTTGCTATTGCAATTGAAACTAACCAGAAATTTCAGCTCATTGAAATCCAAATTGTCTTAAAATTCTCACACTATTCTAATTATAGATAATTTTGAAGTTTATATAAAACCTTGTTTATAGGGCTATCCAATGCACAATGAATTGCTGCATCAGAAGATATGCTGCTTCATGCATTACTTGCTTTTTGTACCAGGATTCATTGTAACATAAATCTTCATCCGCAGCTGAGGAGGAGAGCAAAACATTTTGCTCCAAAAACTAAAAAAAACTCTTTAGAGCCACTATCATGTAGTTCCTAACAGGCAGCTCCAGGAGAGCAGCAACAGTAGCCTGAAAACATTTATTTCTTTTAAGCCTGAAATACTAAAAACAGAATTTGAAAAATGATGACGGGAAATTTATGGTCTTAATCAAATAAAATGTTGCTAGTTTCTCAGCAAACCACACTTGGCCATAAAAGTTAAATGTTTGTATTTTCTTAAGCTTATTGAAGCCGTATTTAATTTTGCCAGGCAATGACACAAGATGCCCTTGATAACGACCCATTTGACTGCAACTTATTTGATCTTCTTCAATATGATGACTACAATAATGACAAGATGTTGACACTAGAAGAACTCTGCACAGCATTCCGTAAGTCCTGTCCAAGAAGTGTGTTTTGTGGTCCATTTAACACTGCAAGAAAGTGGCTATTGTGCATCTAGTATAGAACAAGCTTAATCATTTCAAACACACACTTAACTGTCCATGGTTGAAATTGACAGTATTTTTTGTTGGGACTAGTATTTCATTGGTTAGCTTAAGTTGGCTTCAATTAAAGAATTTAACACAATTTAAGAATTGTTAGAAGTTGGTGTTTTGATTTGTGTACTATAATGTTATTATATAAGTTGAATATTTTAGAATGCAAAGCAGTGCTCTAGTGGGAGGATGCAAATTGGACCTTTTCCACTCTGTTACTGTTGAGCCTTTTCCTTGAAGACTCTGTGGGTAGAAGCCACAATGATAGCAGAAGTAAGTTACTTGTTTACATCTTATTGTGTTTTCAGTCAGCCATTTTCAGAAATAGATCTCTTGCCAACTACTTAGCTATGAGTGATTTATTTGAACACAAAAAGGGGGGGGGATTTATAGGATATTTAATATTTTAATATCACTCATGGCATCAACCATAGATTGACAATTTGCTGAAGTGCTTTAATAAAAACTGAAAACGGAGGAAATACTCAGCAGGTCAGGCAGCATCTGTGGAGAGGGAAAGGAAGTTAATACTTCAGGTTGATGGTCTTTTATTAGAGCAGTTTTAATGAACAGTTCAGATTTCCAGCATCTTCATTATTTTGCTGTTATATTACTGCAAAAATACTGTGTTTCACTGAGGCTTCCTCTGCACACAACTATACTCAATGCAAAATTCAGTAGAATATTGTTTAGTTGGCACATTATAAACTACTGCCCTCTGGTAAGCCTCACTTGAGAGAGAGCAGTAGGACAAATGGAGGGATAGCACTGAGGGAATGGCTTACTGGTACTGATGCAGCGTTGAGGGAGTGCCCAATCCGACAGAGGAGCAGTGTTGAGTGAGCACCTGGGCCAACTCTTAATTAATCAGTTCCTGTCAAGTCCAGCAAGTGCCAGATTACCAAGTTTTTACTGTACTCCTAATTGTAATTCATTGCTTGCGTGGGTGCTGATCCACAGGATCTCCTGTAGACCCCATATGCTGACATTCTGACTTATTTTGTTCATTAATAGTATGTTGCTGATATCAACAGTATATTTCCTGCAAGGAGGGTTATCTGAAATCTCCAAAGGAAGTGCAATGAATTATAAGGCAAGGAATGTGTGTGTGTGGTTGAGGGGCAAGTAGTGCAGTGGGCAGGGACTTCATAGAGACAATATTCTATTCCTATATCTATTACTTCTGGCCCTTAAACCCAGGTTTTGCCCTGGAGAGCAGGAATGAGACTTGCTGGCAGTTTCTAAATTAGACAGGTTTTTTTTTTACAAATTACTTGCTGCACCAGTGAAGAAATGAGTCATTTTCACCTGATGGCCTGGGAGTTTGGAAACAATGTTCCTTTGGAGATTCCCTTGTGTGTCCCCAGTTCTTAGTCCGAGTAGCAGAATGACAATCACCAAAATTGCAAAGACACTACAGCTACAGGGAAGGTTTGGTTATATTAAAGAAGGACACTCTTCATTTTTTTTGCCTCATTTTCTCTGAGTGATTTATAAGATCTTATAAATTCAATTGATGAGGTAGCAGAAGGCAGAGTTTGTTCCCACCAAATATTTGAGCCTACTTATGCCCAGGGTTCAGGAACACACCAACAATCTAATGTGTTAGAATTTTATGACTAGTCATTGAAAACTGCAGTTAGTTTCAAGAAAATACATTTTATTTAACCGTAAATATAAATTTTCTACAATATGATCACTCTAGAAAGGAAAGGCCTGTTTAAAAGTAATCTAACAATCAGCAGGGCAGTTGTAGGAGCACCCTCCAGTGTTGTACACAAGAAATGACAAATACCAACATCGTACATAAGTATGGGGTAATATTGTGTCATATGTTATAACAAATGCAACAATGGTATCTGCTATTTTAATGAAGTATTATGCTAATGATTTTAAACAAGTTAAGGTGATATGGTTATGTTATACAGCATAATTTTAATCCATTAAAAAAATTTCTGATAGTGAGGAGTAATGAGATAAAACGTTCTCTGTGAAATAATGGCCATTGATGTATTTTTCTTCAGGCTGTGTGGTTTTATTAACTACATGATGCTTGATAGTTTAGTGTCAGTTGTTTGGGTGATGTTCAGTTAATCAACCCTTTGTTCTTGCATTATGTTTATCCAATGCCATCTAAGTCTTTGCCTGTCAATATAAGAATCTTGAGCACTATGCTCATTAAGCCCCTTTGTTGGGTGTATCTATGATGGTTAGGCAGTAATCCCCATGTGTAAGCTTTAAGAGTATTGATGTTCATTATTCTGATATTACCAGAAGGTTTACAAAGATTTGATGCCTTTAAACCTTGTCAATGTGTAGTAGAGCTGTGGAGAGTGCGCCGTGAATTGTGTGCAGTTTTCCCACTGATTCTCTCACTACTGTTTTCGTCTCTCTCCTTGTATCTAAAGCCTATTGTTTGTAACACTCATCTTCCCATTTTCTGTCACACATTTCCTTTGAAAAGTATGATAGAAAGTCTTAATCCCCAAATTCTACAGATTTTTTTTAAATAAAGACATTCAGTATTATAGATGAAGGAGGCAGCAACAATAGCAAATTGGAAAGATAAGTCACTGTGTCAACATCCAGTACTAGGACTGTTTATTTGGAATAGCTAATGAACAACATCATCTGGAACAACCTCTGTTATTCTGTCTGTACATTCCTTTATCTCTTTAGCATTTTTAAAAAAATTTCTCCACCTCTATTTTCCATATTAACTCTTTCTCAGCGCTAGTTTCTCTGCTCTTTCCTTTGCCTCCTCTTTCTTCTCCAGGCATTTTTGAGTTCTATGAAGTTGAGACTCTGGTGGTAACTTGGTTGATTTGAGAGAATAGTAATCTCCTGGAACTGAATGACAAAACAAGAGTTTTTCAGTAGCTTCAAATAGCATCATGAATCATCTGTATAAATTTCAAGTATTTTATGGCATTTAAACCCCGAGTTTTACGGACTACTTTTAATTCATTCATAGAACTACCTTGTGATTTAATTTTATGAAAAAAATCTAATTTCTTCTTTGGCATACCAATCATTTCACTTTCATTCTGAATTCAAGAGGAGCATTCTGTAATAAAGGGCATAAATTATTTTCTGCCATAGAATCTGAAATATGCAGCAGATTACGTAATCATAATGTGAGTTAACAATTAATTTTTCCTCTATCCCCTCACCCTACATTGGAATACGGGCAGATCTTCCGTGGTTGTAGGTACTGACATCAAACATGGATTAGGGATAGATTTCTGGAGTATCTGCTGTGCCTGAAAATAGTTGAATATGGGGTTTGGTTCATAACTGCAAAATTCCATTTATGCTGAAGTTTCATTTGCAACCATCAATTCAGCCATACAAGGAAATGGACATCTAACAGGTTACAGGGAAGATTGGATAGTAGTTAGATTCCTTTCACAATTCCCAGCACTGATTTCAGAGTACCAACAATGACAATTTGGAAGCAATTCATGATCTGTCCTCTCACTCTTGATGATGCAAAGAAACCAAGAGTAAAAGAGGGAAGAGTAATTTCTCTTTTGGTGCTGGCATGGGCAATATTTAATTATTTTCTTGGTAAATGGATTTAATATTTACATATTGTCTTTTCAGTTATTTGTTAATTGGTCAAGTCAGCTATAAAATTAAAATGTCACCTGTGGAAAATGTGCAAAAATAAATTGAAATATGTTCTAAGTTCCAAATTATTTTACAAATAACACTTCCTAATAGGGACTGAAAGGAACTTTCACACAGCTTAGTCCTTGATAAAATGAGATGTTAATAGAATGTGTTGTCTTCCTCATTGCATATTATTATGTTTTTAATATTGCAACATTGTATTCTTTAATAATTTGGAGTACAACAGGTGAAGATTTGAAAGACTCTTCCGTATTATGGATATTTAACACAATAGCTTTGGTAAAAATAATGATGGACTGAGTATTCGCTTTTCATCTGTTTGACATGAGACAAGACCAAGCACAATTATTGCAACTGTCATGGGTGTGAATTCTGCTTTTTAGGTCAATTGTTAATGGCTGGGAGTTCCCAGCACAAAATTCAGTATAAGCTGGAGCGAAATGACATTTTTATTTACTGATCAGCAGGATTCCATTAATATCCAAGGCTTTATCGATCTGTTTCTTAACTGTACTTAGTGACTGAACTGCCACAGCATTCTTGGGCAGAGAATTTCAAAGTTACATTCCCATTGGGTGAAGATTTTTTGTGCATCACTGTCTTGAATGGCTGACCCCTTTATCTGGAGACTGTGCCCAAGCTCTAGACACACCAACAAAGGAAAGCATCAAGTCTGCATCTACCCTGTTAAGTCCTGTAAGAATTTTGTACATTTCAATGAGATCGCCACTCATTCTCCTAATCTCAAGAAAATATAGATGGACTCTTGATCTCACAATCTGTCTTGTTTGACCTTGCACCTTATTGTCTACCTGCAATTCACTTCCCTGTAACTGTGACATTTTACTCTGTTTTCTGTTATTGTTTTTACCCTGTACTACCTCAATGCACTGTGTAATGAATTGATCTGTATGAACAGTATGCAATACAAGTTTTTCACTGTACTGCAGTACAAGTGACAATAATAAACCAATACAATATAGGCCCTATCTGCTTAACCTCCCCATGTAAAACAAACTCGCCACCCCAGGAAGCACTTAGAGTTCTGAAAGTGGGATTAAGGAGGTACATTGGGGCCAGCTGTTGCTGTTGAATGTACTTTCGCCAAAGTCCATGCTAAAAAAATATTGTTACAAAAATAATTTCTTATTTATATTATATTTTTAGGCACCCTTTGTTAGGGAAGGTGAAATCTAGTGGGAATTATCTGTCATTGATTCCTTTGTATCTATTTTCAAAATTAGATAAATGGTTGATGTTTTTCTTCTGCTTCCTCCTTGTCCTTCTTGCCATGCTGGGATATGATTCCATGGTCATTACCAATCCTTTTGTCCAACTGTCCATTCCTTATTTGAAGGATGAGTTTTTGTTTTCACTGTGCTGGTACCTAGGTACAGGAGTGGGGTTGGGGGGATAAACTACAAAAGTGCACCAGGATTTCCACAGCAGCTTTCTCAGTGCTATTTTAACCCCAGCTACACCATTAACGTGTTATTTTTGGATCTCGCTAGCAATTAGAGTGAGTGGTATTGATCATAATAGACAAAACTTGATTTCAGCTCCACTAAATAAAACATAAGTTTAATGGATTCTGAAGTTTGCTTTCACAATAGGGTGAAGTCAGAAATAGGATACAATGGCCCCAACTGTATCTCTGGATAACAACAAAAAATGCTGGAAATATTCAGTGGGTCAGGCACGTTTGATGGAGAGAAAAACAGAGTTAGCATTTCAGGTCCATGGCCTTCTGACATTTTCTGTTTTTATCTCAGATTTTCAGCATCAGCACCATTGTCCTTTTGAACAAGTGTTCCCTTGCTGGTCTCCTATGCTAATGGCTATAGGGGTCACCATTCTCCATAATGATGGAAGGAAACAGCCTGCAGCCAGCTCCAAAGAATAGAACTGGAGGTTGGCATCAGAGTATGGTTCCCTGCTCTAGGTTCAGAGCTCCTAGTGGTTTTGTCACCTTGTTAGTTCAGGGAAGTTAAAGACAAAGGAATATCCACTTCTATCTTTACATGTATGTTTCTCCCACCTCAGAATCAGGTTTATTATCACGGACATATGTTGTGAAATTTGTTGTTTTGTGGAAGCAGTACTGTGCAAGACATAAAAATCACTATAAATTACAAAATTAAATAAATATTGCAAAAGAGGAATAATGAGGTAGTGTTTATGGGTTCATGGACCATTTAGAAATCTGAAGGCAGAGGGGAGGAAGCTGTTCCTAAAATGTTGAGTGTGGGTCTTCAGACTCCTGTACCTCCTTCCCAATGGTAGTAACGAGGAGAAGTCCCAGATGGTCTGGGTCCTTAATGATGGATGCCAACTTCTTGAGGCACCATCTCTTGAAGATGCCCTCCCCTCTTCCATCCCAATCCACCCTCCTAAATCTTCTCCGGTGCTTCACTTCTCACACCAATTCATTATGAGGGTACACCAATCCCATGTGTACATAGGTTTTGTCAAATCCCAATCATCCAGCCACCACTAGCATCCAGCTTCATATCTGTATAAATACTAACTCTCCTTCATTGTAAAAATTAACGAATGTTCTGTTTCCATCCATTCAGCATATTTTTCCATTCAATTGGAATTGGTTTATTATTGTCACTTGTACCGAGGTACAGTGAAAAACTTGTCTTGCCTACCATTCATACAAATCAATTCATTACACAGTGCATTGAGGTAGTACAAGGTAAAACAATACAGAATGCAGAGTAATGTGTCACAGCTACAGAGAAAGTGCAGTGCAGGTAGACAATAAGGTGCAAGATCATAACGAGGTAGATTTTGAGGTCAAGAGTCCAGTTTATCGTACCAGAGAACCATTCAATAGTCTTATAACAGTGGGATAGAAACTATCCTTGAGCCTGGTGGTATGTGCTTTCAGGCTTTTGTATCTTCTGTCTGATGGGAGAGGGGAGAAGAGAGAATGTGGGTGTCATTGGTAAATTCACCACTTATTTCCTATCCCTAACTTCCCTTGATCCACCTTCTTAAATCTCTGCAGTCCTTCTAGCTTAGGTATTGCAATGTTATTGGGTAGGAAGTTTGAGGACTTGGAGCCAGTGACAAATAAGGAACAGCAGGTGGTTGCTTTTCTATGTATTTGCTGCATTTGTCCTCCTTGGTGATTAATATCACTGGTTTGGGAAATGCTGCAGGAGTTGTTTGGGTAACTGCAGTGAACTTTGTAGATGGTGCACACTGTGGCCACGGTGCACCAATAATGGAGGGAATGAATGTTTAGGATGTTGGATATGGTGCCAATTAAGCAGGCTGCTTTGTCTGGATGCTGTTCAAGCTGGAGCCATCAGGTATGTGAACAGCATACCATTATGGAGTCCAGAGTCATACAACACGGAAACAGACCCTTTGGCCCAACTGGTCCATACCGACAAAGATACCCATCCAAGCTAGTCCCATTATGTATCTTGCTTGTCTCTTATAGATGGTGGAAAGGCTTTAGGGTGTGATGACATAAATTGTTCATCACAGAATGCCCAGCCTCTGAATGCCTGTTGTAGCTATAGTATTTATATAGCTATCTAGTTGAGTTTCCAGTCCATGGTGACCTCCAGGATGTTGATAGTAAGGAATTCACCAATGACAATGCCATTGAATTAACTCTCTCATTGGAGATGTCCTTGACAATCACTTCTGTGGAGGGAATGTTACTTGTCATTTAGCACCACACGCCTAAATATTGTACAGATGTCACTGCAAGTAGGGGTAGACTGCTTCATTTCCTGAGGAGCTGGAAAGGAACTGATGGAAGGAAGATCACTGATGAAGGAAATGGAGAAGGATAGATCAGAACTGTCCTGAGGAACTTCTTCAGTGATCTCATGGTAATGGGATAATTAACATGCAACTATTATCCATTGTGCAAAGTATGACTCCAGCCATTGAAGTATTTTCCTCTTGATGCTCATTGACTTCAGATCTACCTGGACTCTGTGATGCCGTACTTGTTCAAATATTGCCTTGATGCCAAGGACATTACCTTTCATATTTCCCCTGGAATTCAGCTCTTTGGTCCACGTTTGAGTCAGGGCTGTGATGACGTTTGGAACTTAGCAGTCATGCAGAGCACAAAGTGATCATCAGTGAGCAGGTTATTGATGATTAAGCACTGCTTGACAGCACACCCAATGACATCTTCTTTCACCTAACTGATGATTGAGAATAGTCTATAGTGTATTAATTAACCAGATTGCATGTGTCCTGCCTTTTGTGACAGAATATACTTGGGCAATTTTCCACATTGTCAGGTAGATGCCAGTTTTGTAACTGTACCAGAGCAGAAGTCTTCAGCACTAGCTCTAGGATGTTGGCTAGTACCATACCCATTGCTGTTTCCATTGCCATTACCTATTTCTTGACATCACATGGGGTGAATTGAATTGACTTCTGTGGTGGTGGGGATACCAGGTGGAAGTTAAAATGGACCATTTATTCAGTGCCTAGGGCTGAGCACAGTTGCAAATATGTATGCCTTATTATCAGCACACACATGCTGGGCCTGCCATCATTGAGGATGGCGATATTCTGTGAGACTCCTCCTCCTGTTGGGTATTTAGTTGTCGTCCACCATTTGGGATGAAATGTGACAGGGCTGCAGAGCTTCAATCTTATCCATTTGCGATGGGATCGCAGACCTCCACCTATTGCATGGCATTTTGCGGTTCAGCACACGTGGTTCTGTGTTGCACTTTCACCAAGTTGACATCTTATTTTTAGGTACACCTGGTGCTGCACTCAGCATACCATCCTGCACTCCTCACTGAATTGCCCTAGCCTGATTGTAACAGTAAGGTGAGAGGTATGCTAAGGCATGTGATTACTGCTTGTGGTGGTATATGTTTCTGCTGCTGATGGTCCAATGCCTCGCGTGGAATTTCTCTTTTTAGTTTCCAGATCTGTTCTGATTCTGTTCCAATTAGCATAATGTGCCACACAACACATTAAAGTCATCTTCATTGTAATGACAGGAATTTGTCAGACTGTGTGCTGATCACAACAGCCAGTGCTGTTTGTGGACTGTTGGAGAGAATAAGGTTAAGTGAGTTTATCCATTGTGTTGGTTCACTCACTACCTACTGGAGTTTGGCAGCTATGTCCTTCAGGACTTTACCAGCTTGGCTCGTGATGATGCTACCAAGCCCCTCTCAGTATAAACGTTGCATTCCCACCCCCCTTCCCCCCACCAGAGTACGTTCTGTGTACTTGCTATCTTCAGTGCTTCTTCCAAGTGCTGTGCAACAAGAAGCACTGATTCATCAGTCAATGGTGGACAATATGTGGTAATCAGAAGGATGTTTCTCTGGCCAGGTTTGACCTGATACTATGAGACTTCAAAGGGCCTGGAGTCAAGCTCGAGGGCTCCAGTACATTGTATTGTACTGCACCATCTAGTGGTTCTGTCCTGCTGGTGGGATACAGGATATACCCAGGATATCTAATGAAGAACAATTCCCGTATAACATGAGTCTGTGAGTACAACTATGTCAGGCTATTGCCTGACCACTGTGTGGGGTAGCTGTCTTATTTTTCTTATTAATCATGAGCACACAAAAGCAGATAATAGAGATAAAAACAGCAATGGAATGTCTATGTAGGAGGGCTCCGGATTTCCAAATTCTGCCCAACTAATTGATGTATGGGACGTTGCTGGAGCACAGCAAAGAATGTGATTGGTACTGAGAGCCAGACAGACTGGATGTCAGGATGTTTCCCCCGCCTGGGTTTCTAGAATGAGGGGTTGCAGTCTCGGGTTTCAGGGAAGAGATTTAAGATAAGATATCTTTATTAGTCACATGTACATCAAAATACACAGTGAAATGCATCTTTTGCGTAGTGTTTTGAGGGCAGCCTGCAAGTGTTGGCATGTTTCCGGCGCCAACATAGCGTGCCCACAACTTCCTAACCTGTACATTTTTGGAATGTGGGAGGAAACCGGAGCACCCAGAGGAAACCCACGCAGACACGGGGAGAACGTACAAACTCGTTACAGACAGCGGCCAGAATTGAACCCGGGTCGCTGGCGCTGTAAAGCGTTACACTAACCGCTAGACTGTAATGAGGAGAAATTTCCTCAATGACGGTGGTATATGTTGGAATTCACTACCGTTGCTGTAGCAGCAAAATAGCTGAATATTTTTTAGGCAAAGGTAGTTAAAGGGCATCAACGGGTATTGGCAGAGAGTATTGAAATGGTACAGTATTGAGATAAGCAATCAGCCATAATTGCATTAACTGCTGAATTAGGCTCAAAGGGGCAGAATGGCCCACTTTTACTCCTTCTTCTGTTTCCACTTCATTTTGATCCTCCCTGAGTTCCACAATTTCTCAGCATGAGAAAAACCTGTGGCAATGTAGCCACCAGGAGGTGCAAAATGCAACTCAGAAGTACCCTTTGTAAAAGTTGCAAACTGAACTACAAATTCCCCAAACTTAGTTCATGTAATAAAAAAATGTTCTCCAAAATTTTCTGAACTATTTCCCAATACAACTTCCATGAAAATGGCTTTTCATAAAGTCACTTACTGTGAAGTCTGTATTTTTGCTTGATGCAAATAGAGAGGTATAGATATATCAATAGAACATCCTTTATTGAAGGCAGTAACTCTCAACTGGAGGGCAGTGTCTGACACAACAATGTATCAAAGTCATACTACATGGTGGCCTCAGTTGTTAAAAGTACCCTTGCCCTTGTATGCACTCTACTCAATAAAATAACTGCAAGGTGAGAATATTTATCTGTATGCACTTCAACCTTGTCCAATGATGCATTGCTCACTTTAACTGCCATATTCCTGGATGCTCAGGAGATATCTGTGCACTGAGTTAAATCCTTAAACACCTGGTAATATCATGCTGAAAGAGCAATTACTGCACTGAGATTGCCACACAACCTTTCCCTAAAGGACGTCCTGCATGCACCTTGACATGTTTGGGTTAAATGTGGAAGCTGGTGGGTTGGCTTTGCCACATTCAGCCTGATATCCCTCCCACACCCTCTGCCTGCTTCCAAATGTCCTCATTCACGTTGAAGCACTCTGAGTATCAGTTGAATGTTATGGCAACAGATTTTAGCCTTAGTCACTGAGTAGGTACATTCAGTCACTTATTCTGATGGGTGCTGTACAAAGAAATTAGGACTGGAAATCCTGCCAAGTTTTTCCCCTACTTTTAGCTTAAAGGTGCTTAGCCTGGTTAAAGTTCCTCTAATTGCCACCTTGACGGAGATGGATTAAATTGGCTTAGACCCAAGACTATGTCTGGTATTTCCTTGGATCTGCATGGTTATAGATAATTATGAAATAAAACAAATTATGGAGTTCGTTGAGAATAAATATTTATATGAACATGAGTAGAAAGTTAAGTTACATAGATTAAATTGAATTATGCACTATCATGCAAATTAAATAAGATTTAAAAGGGTGGCATAGCAGAAATAAAATCAGTAAAAGTGGAATGTTCCTCTTTCTCCCTATCTGGGCCTTTCTCAAATCAGTTCTATATGACTTTAGGCCCAAACAACTTAAAATTAGCCAATTTGTCTCCAATTTGTGAATTTCACTCAGAGAGGTCATTGGAATCCTCTAATAGTAGAGCAGGCTGCAGTTACACATTTGTTTCCAATTCTGGACGTATAGCTGTGAGGAATAGTGGAGGGTGCTTTACTGTACATCCCTGACCCAGAGTAGTTGATGGTTAATAACATGACACAACATTCTGAGCATAATATATTTCACCTTGTGCAAGCAAAATTCATCTAAATACACTTTGATGTTTGTTGGTGCCACAGATCTGCTGGCCTTTTATATCCTCAAAAAAGCGCAATCGTTGCCAACCTTCAATTATTTTATTTCATTTCAAAGATAAAACTGTCTGAGTGGGAGATGGTCGGTGTACTAGCACTGAAAACTGTATGCAGTGGAACTGGCTCATTAGAAAAGAAAAAATGCATCAATCAGCATCCTGAGAGTCCCATTATGAAATGTAGTGACAGGCTGGGAATAATATATAAAAAAAATAGAGATTAATAGTTTAGATTTGTCTGAAGGTCCCCTGAATTTAGCAGAGCAGAGTTCTTCTAATGTTTCTAAATGTCCTGATGACCATGAAAGAAAGATTAAAGCAGTATCTGTAGGTGTCTGTTGTCACGTGGAGATTACTGGCTTCCTGCAGAGGCAAATAATTTGGCAAGAGACGGCCAATTAAAACTGAGAAAATAAGTGATCATTTTAACTCAAGTCTAGATTCTAAACAGCCTAACACATCAGTCCCCTTTCACCGTGGACTTTCTACCATGCTATTTATTCTTCATTATAAACCTTACTAGGTTTTTGTCTACTTGAAAATGCAAACCTGCTGCCACTGCTATCTATGGTGATGCAGATTGTGCATAACAGTTTCCTCAAAACAGCACCACAGACCAGTCGTTCTCTTTTCCTGTGAAAACATTTTCTTCCAGAACAGTTTGGAAATAAATGTACTACTCAACATTTTTTAAAACTATAGTCAGTGATCTAATTAACATGTAATGTGTCAGTGTTTTAATAGGCTAATTTTATTTGTAAAGATGGATTAAAAAAAATCTTGCATATGCTTTCAGTAAAACTGTGATTCTTTAAACCTGTGCATTTGTTTGTTATTTTGTCTTCAGGCATCATATTTATGGTTTCTGTGGAGGAACAAGAGTGTAAATGTAATAGTGTATTTCCAAGATGTTAAGATGTTTCAATTAAACCAGACTACTACTACTAAAAAAAATGCTTTTCATTGCATTTAGGCTGCATTATCTTACAGCCATATCACTGCAGATTAGTTTAAAGGGTACTCTAAATCTTTGGTGGTATTCTTCACACTTTTATGTAATTACTTTATGACATTTTGTTTAGCTCATTCACTGTACAACTCATAACCAAACAATGTGGTCAGAGGTTCTATGGGTATAAATTTGAAAGATGCCTGTTCAAAATCTGAATAAGTTTTACAAATAAGTTTCAAAATCCAATGCTTGTATTACAAATAGTTTATATGCACACATATGAAGAGTCAATACAGGATTAAAATTTAATCATTTGTAAAGTTCATTATGTTCTGTACACATGAATGATTCCAGTATCAATATAATCTGATAAACCTCATTCTACAATGTGCTAATTCATAATTCCTTAGAACTCTGTTGTTTGATGCCTTTGTTCTTGTGCATTTAATCTTAAAGGAACAAGAAAAAGATGTTAATGGAATCTGATGGTGAATTAGTTAATTACATTATTGCATTATTTGAATTATTGGAAATTAAAAGGCTAGTACTTGCAGAAGGAGACTATTAAAACAGGTAATGCTTCATTTGGTTAAAATATATCTGATAATACTAATACAGGCTCATAATTGATTTTTTTATTCCATTTAATGGGAGGCCTGATAATTTTTTAAAAATGCAGAAGTAATGAAAATAGAAATTGCTGGAAATACTCAGCATGTCAAGCAGCATATGGAGAGAGAGAGAAAAGTGGAGTTAATATATTTCAGGTTGATGACCACACATCAAAAATAGGAAAAGTTAGAAATCAGTGTGTTAACTTACAGAGTAGAGGGGAAGGATGGAAAGAACTATAGAAACGTCTGTGATCTGTGAGAGGTAAATGGATAGGAGAGGGAGGGCTATGGGCCAAATGCGAGCAGAAGTGACTAGCTCGCTGGGCAATGCAGTTGGCATGGACATGTTGGGCCAAAGGGCCTGTTTCCATGCTGTATGGCTCCATCCTCCATCCAAGGTTGGAGATGAAGAGAGAATGAATGACACAACTGTCATTTGTATGTCCTGAGAGAGGGTGGATTAGGCTTGTTAATTACAGCTAAACTGTTGATCTACTGTTGATCAACTGCAATTAATAAACCTTATCCACCCTCTCTCTGATGTAAGTAGAAAGAGATGGAGGATGGGAGAGAGAAAAATCATTGCTGGAGCTGCAAGTACAAAGCATAGCAGTTGGTGGAAATCTGAAATAACTGAGTATGTTGGAAATATCCAGCAGGTTAGGTAACATCTGTGGAGAGAAAATCCCAAGTTGACATTGGAAGTGAATAACAATGTGTAAGAACGAGCCAATTCTAACACAAACTGGAAGGGCTTGGTAAGCGATGTTGAATTCAATGTTGAGGGCTGAAGGTTGTAAGGTGCCTAGTCAGAAAATGAAATGGGACGCCAAAGATGCTGAAGTCAGAATGGATGGAGAATTAAAGTGAAAGGAAGTTAGAGGATCAGAGTCATTCTTATGGAATGAACAGAAGTCCTCAGCAAAGTGGCCACCCAATCTACATTTGGTTTCTTAATGTAGTCAATACTACATCATGAGCACTGAATACAATACATTGAAGTCGGATGAAGTACAAGTGAATCACTGCTTCACCTGGAAAGGAAGAGGTAAAAGGGCAGGTGTTGTATCGCCTGTGTTTGCACAGCTAAATGAACCTTGTGAGAGTGAGAGCATAGTGAAAATTGGCAATGTCTGGTTAGATTTTTGAGTTCTTGAGAGCAGGAAGCATCACAGATATGGTCTAGGTGAGTGAGACAAGGACATATTGTTGAGTCTTGAGGGTCTTAACATGCCTGATCAGAAGAGATGGTGCCATTCCTTGTGTTTATATGGTGTTTCCTTGGAACATTGATTGCAAAAGTGGTTTCCTCAAAAGAATACTAACACTTACAGCCGCATCTTTCCTCTGAATCCAGCTGTACTTGCCATTTTCTAAATAATCTTTCCCTTGAAAGCTGCTGATTTAACTGCCGAAAGCTTGAAGAAACTCTCAGAAACATGCATGGCCCTTGTTATGGCCATTTGCAGTCCTGTTTGGCAAAACGGCCTAAATACGCATTAAAACCCATCATGAGTCCACCTGCCAACACAGTGAACTAACTTACTTCCACTATTATACCAGCTACCCATTTTACACCTTTAAGGGAAAAAAAGGAAAAAGAGAATGAATTGGATTTTTTGGTGCTTTTCATGACTTCAGGATATCCCAAAGTACTTTCCAGCACTTTCTGAAATGTGCTCACCCTCACATCGCAACAGCCAATTTCAGGCACAGCAAGCTGCCATAATATTATTGTGATAATGACCAGATAATCTGTTTAAATGTTGATGATTGAGGATTGAAGAATAAATATTGGTACTCTTTATCAAAATAGTGCCATTCAATTTCATATGTCTACCTGAGTTTAATGTCTCATCAGGGTAATGGCATTTCTGATAGAACAGAACTCCCTTTGTGTGCTGGTCTGGAATTTTGGGCTCAATTCACCGCTGCAATGCTGCTGAATTTCAGAGCTGATGAACCTAATAATATTTTGTACACACTCTTTGGAGGAAATGTTTGATGGGGAATCCTATCAAACTTATTCCCTCTGAATGTCATCCACATGTGCTTAAAGTAATTCCAGTGCCTTATACTGAAATTACCTGGAGGTTCTTTGGGAAGAGAATAGAGTCCTTAAAAGGGCAAGTTATTATAAAATGAAACAATCAAACATTCAGCTTGGATGATATGCACAAGGCCCAGAGATTAATACTTTTAAGGAACATTTGTACATTATTGTTTCTTTTAAAAAGGACATCTTTGTATTTAAAGAGGGAGCTATTTTAACCATGTGTTAAAATATTACAATGAATAAGTGATATATTAGGAGCAAAAAAAAACAAACTGCTGGAAGAACTCAGCGAGTCAGGCAGCATCTGTGGAAACTGAGGGATAACCATTAATTATTTTGCAACTGAATGTATTGTGATAAATTAAGTTGCAAGTCAAAGATTTCCAAAATAAAAATCAATGGGAGAAAATGCCCCTCTGATAATGATCAAGGTAAATGTAGGCCTTATTAGAATCTAAGGTGGCCGGACATTGCTAAAATCTTCCAAAAAATAAAGTATTGCCAATAGAATATGCATTTAATAGGATTAGATTTCCTGGAGTCAGTAGAGGAGGGAGCCAATGTTAGGCCAAAAACAAAGTGGGGGGAGACGACTAGATAAGCATATGGAGGAAGTTACAATGGAGCGATATGTGGGGGGAAGGGTTTAGATAGTTCTTAGGTGAGGTTTAAAGGTCAGCACAACATTGTGGGCCAAAGGTCCTGTATTGCACTGTACTTTCTATGATTCTATGATAGACATCAGATAATACCAAGTGAAGAGAACTTAAGATCAAATGAAAATAAAAAAAAAGCTGCAGATGCTGGAAATTTGAAACTGCTGGAAACATTCAGCACATCAGGCAGTATCTGTGGACCTGCAATGTTAACTCTGTTTCTCTTTCCGCAGATGTTGCCTGACTTACTGATTGTTTGCAACATTTTCTGGTTTTGCTTCAGAACTTAAGACCAACATTGGAAGCAGATTACCTGGGTGCAAAAAGCATGCAAAATGAAATGGTTAACATTAGTGGTGCATAGACACATTTAAATTGCATTGGGATCATGTTTAGTTAAAAAAAATGTACATCTAATTTGGAGTTTGTGCAATAGCCTGGTGAAGTAATTAACAAGCAAAGTTACAGAAAGTTTAATATGATTGTGTTGGTTGCAAATTGCTTTCTGTTTCAATGATAATTGTCAAATATAAAAACACACTGTATAAAAAGAATAAATCTCAAAGGAGAGGTTTAGAGAAATGTAAAACAAGCAAAATTGATGTCAGGTTTGGGAAGCCTCATATTTTCCTGCAACATAGAGGAAAGCCATTCAGCCCATCAAATTTTTGTAAGCTTTCAGAGTATTCCCATCAGGCCCACTCCTGCATTAATTCCCTGCAACCAATTCACTTTAATGTACATCAGCTTCCTGCAATCCTCCAGCCAATCACCTGTACTAGGCTTAATTTACTGTAGCCAATTAACTTACTGGCTGGCACGTCTTTGGGAATCCCACATGGTCACAGGGCAAATGTGCAAACTTGCACACAGATAGCAACTGAGATCAGGATTTAAACCTGGTTGCTAAAACTGTGCGGCAGCAGCACAAACTGCTGTACCACTGTGGAGACATTGGAGGTCATATCTTAACAGCTGGGGGGTAGGGGGGTAATAGGTGTAGAACTACAATCAGTCAAGGAAATGAATTTCCTGAGGGGCTTCATGGGAGAATTCAAAGCAGCAGTAAGCAAGGATGCATATCATCACTTTACCTGGATTGAGCATGCATTAAACATCCTTGTTTCCATCAAGTGTGACTGTAGGTGGTCAGTCTGAAGAGATAATTGTCTGTCAGCTGTCAGAAAAAATTGTATATGACTGGTTGTTTGGAAAGGATGCACCCCTGCTCTAGAATGACTTTGAGGCAATCCTAATGTTTTAGGAGGAGGAGGGAAGGGATATTAAAGTAAGATCATGAAGAAGTTTAGGTAAAGTTAGGTAAAAGACAAAAATTGTGCATTAAATAAAGTACATGTTAAAATGTGACTTGCCTTACCCTTTGCCTTCCTAATCTTTGCCCTACAATTACCACTGAAGGCACAGATATCTCACATCCTGGCCTAGGATCTAAACTGCATCCTGCTGATTGTTTTGGTAAGTTATCATTGGAAGAAAACAATTACTGAATAGTCGTAACCCTTCTGTTCTCTTCCTGTTGGTTATGCTACCTGGTATAATAATTGTATGCATCCATTTCATGTTTTACAATCAATCAGCTTCATATTAACCGGAAATTGTTCAGTATGGTTGTGCAAAGAAGTGTCACTTGATAGAGGAAAACTATGCACTTGGCATACATATAAGCTCATTTTTAATAGCATATTTGTCCTGCATTCTCTATATATTGCACCGCATGGATCTTGCATTGAAGCAATTAGCTTGAAAAATGTAAAAATATTCAATGTATATGAGCAAATTTGAAGTCAGTCAAGGAGTCTATTATTACAACTATAAATTCAACACTTCGAGCTCGTCATCTCAATCCCAGGATAGGATTACTCTCTTAAATCTTCTTATCAGTGGATTTTTGTTCCAAAATCATTTATCTTACTGTGCCAATGATCCAATTCTTTACTGTGGTCCCTGAAGAGTAAAGCATTTCCATATATTACAGGTACATCAAGAGAAAATAGCGCTGCAAGTTTTAAAGCACAAAAAAAATTGAAAAGGTGCTGGATCATTTGACAGGAGTTTGGAAGATACCAGTTTTCTTTCCACAGTTGACACCAGTTTTTTTTTGCTATTGTGTCGCTTAAACTTAGATCATTCTATGTCATAGAAACCTTGCTGTTTTCTACATTTTCCTCTTTTGTTCTTTAAATATGGTGTTTCCTACTTTAGTTAGGCAGTTAGGTCTTGTTTCAGATTCATGGTCTTCAGCAGTATTGATCTTTGCTATTCCATTTTTTGTGCCATTAAAAAGTTGGATAATAAAATTATATGGCATATTATCTTTTTGGATTCTTGCACAGGCTTGGGGCACACGTCAGTGGAAATGTTCTGATTTGTTACTGTACCTTCTTCCCTGGCAGCATGATTGTTATGGTAGGCAGCCTTATACAGGAGAATTCTGTAGTGAAATAATGTGATTTCAGCTCTGGTGGTTTTGTACCATCTCATTGTCAATGTCATTGGAAGTAAATTTACTTACTTACACAGGCAAACATCATCAAATACAATACTTATATATTTCATATTTAAAAATCTTGAATATGAAACAGCATCCTGTCACACAAACTATTGGTGCAATTTTTGAGTAGCACCATATGTCAATGATTTTTCTTGTATTTCATAATCAATATTTATTTTGGGAAAGTTGCTATTTATTCCTCCATTTACATATAGAATGCACTGCCTGAAAGTGTAGTGGAAGCAGATTCAGTAGTTGCTTTAAGGGAATTAGATATTTACTTCTGCAAATGCAGTGAGAAAGGATGGATGTTGGGATGATATGTACACTCACTCAAAGAGCCAGAGCAGGCACGGTAGGATGAAGTATTAACAGTATCTCTGCACTCTCATGATCTGAAAGGTATTTAATTGCTTTCTCCAACAGCTTCAGTTTAAGCACTATTGTGGACAACTCCCGCTGTTCTATTACAGCCATTCTAATTAAAATTCCTGAATTTTCAACAACTATTGATTCTTTTAAGACTGATCATTGTGTTCATTTCTATATTAGTACATTTCATTTTTTTCTTTTTTCATATGAAGTCACACACCTGAAGTATAGAAAATGTTTCTCTGGAAGAAGATCAGTAGGGCACTGGAGAAGTGTCATTAATAGCTAAAAGTTGTAATTCCCAGTTAATGTTGCTACATCAAGGAACATGTATTGAACTGGTAAATGATCTGTCATTCTTCATGGCCAGCATTTTTTTCCACTGAATATCCTGACTTTACTGCCCAGTGTTACTGAATTGCTTATCAAAGTACAATACTGGCTGTGGTGAAGCCCATCTGGGAGTGAGTGTAATACTGTTTTTGTTAAAATGGTTTGTCATCTGAAATCCTTTGAAGTGGGTTTTGTGGCAAGGTTTTCAACGTGTGTGGAAAATTAGGAGAAACAAGAAAATGTCACAAAATGTGTGAAGAATTGGCATGAGTGCAATTGTGAACTGACATGGACATTTGTGACATACAGTCTTGCTCCCTTTTGTATATTGTACATCTTTGTAATTCCGTCCAAGTATGGGCACTACTGACAAGGTTTTCTTATGTAGTTTTTAGATACAAATAAATGGCTTCAAGGCCACATCAGAAAGCTATTAGGAGTCAGCTATGTTGGAGTAGGAGTAATATATCAGGCAAACACCATTATGCACACATTTACACTATTTTAGAATAGCAGCCACACTTTCAATATATTGTTATGTTTTCTAAGGGCTCAAGGAATATTGGCCTCGTTGCCTACATCTTGTCTTGTCCCATCCTCCCAACCCTATCACCACCCGAAGCCCTTTGGAAGGGCTAGTCCTACTATGTCTCTTAGTGGCTCTTAAGTTACTCTGGATTT
Organism: Pristis pectinata; assembly: GCF_009764475.1. Classification (NCBI taxonomy): domain Eukaryota; kingdom Metazoa; phylum Chordata; class Chondrichthyes; order Rhinopristiformes; family Pristidae; genus Pristis; species Pristis pectinata. The sequence continues at coordinate 23,780,062 of NC_067408.1, read as the reverse complement.
CCGTATTGCAGGGCTGTTGTTTGCAGAAAATTCATTATAATTATTTCATTAGTGGATGCAAATGCAGGAAACAACAGTTTTGCTGCATTTGCAGAATCAAACCCATATAATCGGATTGCGATAAATTTTAGGTCATTGAAGCATCATGTCCTTAAGGAAAAGTAAAAAATTCTTCAGGTTGAATGGAGTAATGCTTCTGTGTGCCTGAAGCTGGTCAAATCTTATTAATTTTAGGTTGCCCAGAATGTTTGACAAAGAGTCAAGCTCATAACCACAGGTTTTATAAGGTTTGTGTTATATTCTTGTTTTTGTGATCTATGGGACCCTGATCTTCTGAATTATTCTGTAAGAAGAATGATGAATGTAATGGTCAGACTATTACGGGGTTTACACAAAGCAGCATCTCTCAATATTTATGTAATATGAGGCCATGATCCTGTTGTCGTATTGTGAGGGTAATTCTAGAAGACAAAAGAGAGTGAAATTGATTTGTGCCAATAGAACAAAGTGTACTGAAATTAAGCAGGAACCTCTTACCAAACTGCATCCAATGTCTTTTCCATTTACCCTATTGTAACTTTAGGTGCTAACCTATTATATTTAATTACTTGCGTGACTTCACATTCAGATGACTATCGAAATCTTGAGAGCACTCACCATTTTTAATACAAAATAAATATATATTGATTGTTATTTCATGACAAACTCATAACCTTGGAATGATATTTATTTAGTCCTTCAGTAATGATGCAAATTCAAATAATACTTCCAGCTGTCAAACAACACATAAAACTACCACAGCTTATCTATTAACGGCATCATTACAAAATGATGCCATATTAAATATATTTATCAAATTCAAATAAAAACTTAGTAAAATAGTCCTCAAATAACATTTTAAGTAGCCATACCATTTCAAAAATAATATATCCTATATTGGAAGATTTCCTGAAAGCCTTATTATGAGCTTCATTTTCAGAAAAGACTTCACTTTAAGTTGATGCCACAGCTAGCTTCTGGACAAAGCAAACAAAAGAGAAGAATGCACCTTTTTGCTTAGAACATAGAACAGTACAGCACAATACAGGCCCTTTGGCCCACAACGTTGTGCCGACCTTTAAACCTCGCTCACCTAAGACTATCTAACCCCTTCCTCCCACGTATCCCTCTGTTTTAAATTCCTCCATATGCTTATCTAGTAATCTCTTGAATTTGACCAATGTACCTGCCTCCACCACCGCCCCAGGCAGTGCATTCCATGCCCAACCACTCTCTGGGTAAAAAACCTTCCCCTGATATCTCCCTTGAACTTCCCACCCATTACTTTAAAGCCATGCCCTCTTGTATTGAGCACTGGTGCCTGGGAAAGAGGTGCTGGCTGTCCACTCTATCTATTCCTCTTAATATTTTGTACACCTCTATCATGTCTCCTCTCATCCTCCTTCTCTCCAAAGAGAAAAGCCCTAGCTCCCTTAGTCTCTCCTCATAATGCATACTCTCTAAACCAGCCAGCATCCTGGTACATCTCCTATGCACTTATTATTCAAAAAGTTCCTATTTTATGCTGAATTTGAAATATTACTGAAATTAAATTAAATCCTACTTACAGTGTTTTGTATATTCATTCGCCATTCATGGAAAGCACACTAAATTGTACTGAACTTGCTGTTATCAATGTCAGTGGGGGAATCTTAAAATATTTATAGGGCAGTGCTTTCTCTGTTATTTGAAATAGTGGTGGATGGGATGTCATTTAAAGATGTTAGAAATGTCAGCTAAAAGCATCAACATTGTCTGCAAATAGCAATTCCTCAGAAAATGAAACTGTCCATGACCGAAAGCATCAAGACTTACACCCACAATGTTCAGACACAGGCTGATAAGGGGCAAATAACATGCATGCCACACAAGTTCAGACAATGACCACATCCAATGAGAAAGAGAGTCTTAACCACTGTATATAACATTCAACATATTTACCAACCCCACCTTGAACTTTCCGAGGTTACCATCGACCAGAAACTTAACTGGCTCAGCCATATAAATCCAGTTGCTACAAGAGCAAGTCAAAGACTGGGTATCCTGTGGCAGGTATCAACTCCTGACTCCTTCAAGTCGTTTTAATCATCTGTGAGGCATAAGGAAGAGTGTGATGGAATTCTGTCCGATTCCTCAGACAAATGCATCGCTAGCAACTCTCAAGAAGATTAATACCATCTAGGCCAAAGTCGTCTACTTGATTGCCTCCTGATCCATTACTTGAACGTTCGCTCTCTCACCATTGATGCATCATAGGTGCAGTGCAATCAACAAAATACATTGTAGTTGCTCATGAAGGCTAATATAAAAGCTATTTCTAAATCTGCCACCACTATAATCAAGAAGGAAGAGGGCAGCAGGTGCACAGGAACATCATACCCGAACATTCTATTTCATCCTGACTCGGAAATATATCACCATTCCTTCGACTTCACCTTGGACTTAAACTTTGAATATGAGAATCACCCCAAACAACAAAGGAGAGTCACTTAAGACTGTGCAGAATCTAAATATCCTCATTGACTCAGCACATGAGTTCCTTTCTCTTTAATAATGATATATTCAGCTTATTAGATTACAGCACTGTTGGATGCAATGGATAAAGGAGCAGGCTTCCTCATACACTGCAGTCTAGAATAAAGAAAGATTATCATTTATATAATGTTTTCTTACAGCCTCAGCCTGCAAGGTGCCTCATACCCAATGAAATACTTCTGTAGTGTGGTCTGTTATACAATGGAAAGTACCACAGATAATTTGCAGACGGCAAGCTTCCACAAACCACAATATGACTGTGACCAAATAATCTGTTTCAGTGATGGTGACTGAGGGACAGGTATTGATCAAAGTACCAGTTATGATTGAAATAGTTCCATGAGATTTTCTATTCCAGCTGAGATAACAGACAACGCCTTAGTGTAACATCCCATCTGAAAGAAGGCACCTCTGACAATGCAGCAATCCCCCAGTGGTTCTCTGGGGTATCAATTTTGTAACTTTATAATCAAGTCTCAGGAGTAACCTGTGAGCTCACAACTTCCTTGTAGGGTGAGAGTATTATCTACAGAGCTGTAGGAAACACCCAGGAATATGGTGAGATTAAAGCCTCCGGCTCTATCTTCATTTAATGGAGAAAAAAGTGATTTAGAAATTTACTCATGGAGCACTTCTTTTTCTCTCTCTACACCAGCTGATTGAAAGGAGGTGTGAAATTGATCACAAAACGGGCTTAGTACTTCCCTAAAGCCATAACACAAATGGTGATGTTGAATTGTGCACTTCTGTCTGAATATTTCTTTTTTCCTCTCAACTTGCACTATGTTTAGTTTATTTTGCTGTGCAAGTTATGTATAATTTATGTTAATCTAAGTCTATGTTAACTTAGAGAAACAAAGGACTGCAGATGCTGGAATCTAGAAGGATAGCACTCTGATGCTGGAGGAACTCAGCAGGCCAGGCAGCATCTGTGGAGAAAAGCAAGCAGTCAACGTTTCGGGTCAGGGCCCTTCTTGAACCACTCGAAGGGTCCTGACCCGAAACGTTGACCACCTGCTTTTCCCCACGGATGTTGCCTGGCCTGCTGAGTTCCTCCAGCATCATCATGTTTTTCATCTATGTTAACTTATCTTTGTCATGTTTGTAATGTACTGTACTGCTGCTGCCCAAAGCTAACTTTCATGTCACTTGTACCATGGGTATATATATGCATGTGACAATAAACTTGAATTGAACTTGAATGATGGCCTAGGCATGAATGACATTGAGTGGTGACACCAATCAACTTGCAGCACATAGTTGACATTTGGCTGCACTTTCCACCTCAGAAACCCGACTTAGAAATAATATGATGCTTATTTGGAAAGGCAGGCCCTAATGGTACAAAGCAAACCTGCTCAAGCACTCCTTAAAAGGTAGCCCCTACCTTTACCATTGATAGGAGTCAGCTATAGAAGGCGATAATGTAATGATGAATCAGATTCCTCACCCTTCTTCCTCCTTTTGGAGGGCTATGCTGACTATTCTAATCCTCCCTCCAAGTATTCATGTGTGCCCAGCCCCACCCTTCTCATGTCCAATCCAGTGTCAGAGTCGGGAGGTACCTGTTCCTGTGTCTACCCCAGCATACTTGGCATTGGATTCCACCACAATTCCAGCAGTGGTTCCAGATGAGGATCATAGCTGCAAGGATGCCAGATGTAGTGGGTCATTGTGCAGGTATGTTCAGGGTTCCCCAGCTTCTCCAAAAATTAGATGCTTTTAATGCACGAAAAGTCCTCTGCTTACACCCACAACACCCTGCACTTTATATGTACACGAGAATCACTTCCTCGCAGACCCAGATATAGCTGGCATGCATTTCCAGGGTAGCACCATTTTAGATTGCATATTAAAAGCAGGTACAGCATGCTCCAAAAAAATTACGTTGCGTGGCTGTGTTTCAAGTCACAGAAACATCAGAACCTACGCAACAAAAATGCTAGACAGTCGCAGCAGATAAATGTAGCTTTTAAAAAAAATAACCACAAGCTAAATACAACGCATCACTGAAATGATAGCTCTTAGCTCTGACAGTAAGCACTAAAACGAGTGGAATAAGTGTAATGGCCTGGAAATTGCTTCTAAATTTAATATTATAGAAATGTGAAAATCTCAATGGTTGGAGGCAGTAAGTGAGAACTGGATATCAAATGCTCCAATTTACTCCAACAGCCTCTATTATTACCTTGAAATGGTAGTATACCATTCTGCACATGGAGCCTGCTATACTATTTTGTTATCCAAGACAGCTCTTTAAAGACACGTTTTAAGAATCTTCTAAGTCACAGTGTGAGGGTGCACCTAATTAATATCTAAGCCTCACGAAAGCTTCAAATTTTATGCTAATGAAATGCTGACTGGATCTTGCAGCTATGTACCAGTGCTGACTCATGATTTGGATTGGCAATGCCATAACCTGGATTATAAATTTATTATGATTAAGCAGCATTCCTTCATGTCTGTTTGGTCAATCTTTCTTTTCTGCATTTATAGCCTGTAACTCTCATGTTGTATCTCTCACAGAAGGATGGAGGAATTGAACTATCTTCCAAAAATAAACAGGAACAGAAGTATCCATTTGGACTTTTGAGCTGTCAAAGCCATTCAATAAAATCATGGCTGATCTGAAAAAAGCATCAATTCGACTTTCCTGCCTGATTCCCATAACCCTTGACTACCATATAGTGCTAAAATCTCTGTCTCAGCCTTGAATATATTCAGTGATGTGGCCTGTATAGCTCTGTAGGCTAGAGAATTACAACTTCCTTTTCCTACTACTGCAAATATTGCTGCAATGCATTCAGTTACTTTATCTAAGTTATTAATGTAGATTTTAAGAAGTTACGGGTCCAGCACTAATCTCCATGGCACCCACTGGTTACATTTGACAACCTGAAAATGAACCATTTGACAACTCTCTGTTTTCTGTTAATTATTCAATTCTCTATCCACACTAATGTCTAACACCCAGCTTCATGAACTCTTGTCTTGTTCAGTAATCTTATCAAATGCCTTTTGGAAATTCAAATATATAGCATCCATGGATTTCCCTTCATCCACTCTGCTGGTAGCATCTGCTCGAGAACTCTAAAAGAAATTTGTTAAATGTGATTTACCTTTCATAAAACCTGTTGACTCTGCTGAAGTGTCTTATGATTTTCTAAATGTCCTGCCACTATGTCCTTAATAGGGGATCCCTGCATTATTTCAATGATTATGCCTTGGTTGAAAATTATGAATTATTTCCATAATTGCTTGCCACTACTTTTCAACAAAGTTCTCTTTTGATCTATTTTCCAATTCCACTTTAGCCAACTCTGTTTTCATATTCTTACAATTGCATTTATTAAAGTTTAAAACATTAGTTTCTTCAGCAGATCCTTTACTGTGAGATTATTCTGTCTATTAATCCTGTCTCATTACATGTAGCCAGATCCAAAATAGTGTGATCCTTTATTGGTTTCACCTTTATTCTTTATTCCAAGAAACTGTTTCAAATTCACGATGTGAATTTGACCGTAAGACTATCTTTGCTAATTTGATTTGTCCAATCCCAATGCACATTAAAATTAACCACAATTATCACAGTATCCTTCAAACAAGTCCTTATTTTTTATTGATGTGTATTTCATCCCACACTGTTGTTGCTGTTGGAGAGCCTGTAGCCTGCTCCCACCAGTGACTTATTTCCTTGCTATTTCCTATCTTCACCCAAACTAATTCCACATCTGGATCTGCCAAGGCACTTCTCATTACTACTCATCCTTCATTCAAAGAGCTATCCCACCTCCTTTTCCTTTCTGCCTATTCTTTAAGGTGTATTGCAGAAGGATGCATATTTCATGTAAATGGTCCAAAATATTATAAATCTATTTTTCTATTAAACAAAATATATAAATTTCCTTTGCAATTTTATGTTGTATAATGTGAACCTTAACAGGTGGAAAAATCAATCCATTGGCTTTCATTAAATCTAATATAATGAAAACAGTAAACACTGGAAACACTCAGCTAAGCAGTCAGCGTCTGTAGAAGAAGAAACAGTTTCTCGTTCCATAGATGTAGACTGACATGCCGAGTGTTTCCAGCCCTTTAAATTTTTATTTCAGATTTCTAGTATCTGCGTTTTTGTTTGATTTTCATAAATCTACTGACTGTTATAATTAAGAGCTTGTGTTTTCACTTTAATTAACTTCATGAAGACTCAAAATAGCTCAAGAACCAGAATTGGTTCAGTAGTTTCAAACAGAAATTCTATTCATTCACTTTTAAATTTGAAATATTATGAACTGAGCTCTTGGCTGTAATATCAGTAGAAATTACTACAGCAAGTGAAGTAGCAGAGAGTGTTGGCCCAGACTACAGTTGATTTAGCCATTTAAAGACAAGTAAGCAAAGCAAATAAGATGAGTGTGGAATGAGGTGCAAACATGCAAGCACAGATAACACCAGGCAGGAAAGAACCAGCTGTTCTAGAGAGCTTGTCTCATACCAACATAGTGGATGATTTGTTTAGCAACATTGTGACTGAGATGATTATGAAATTCAATCTGCTGAGTAGATCATTTGTTTTCCTTGGCAGTGATCCTACTGCACCCAGTATTCCCAGGTATTCTCCTCTTCAAGTACTGACCAGGCCCAAGTCATTTTAGCTGGGTATTCACAGAGACAACTATAAAATCACTGATCCTTTGCTTCCCATGATTCTCATAACACTCAGTTATTGGCAATCATACAAATCAATGAAAAACCATGCTTTGCAAATTCGAAGGCAAAGAATAAGTGCAATTCCTAATACCAAAAAGACTACAATGATAATGGGGTATATGCCTAATATCAAACTTAACTTAATTTTTGTGATATCAGTGACAGTCAGTGGATTGACTGGTCAGTGACCTCTGTTAACAGGAAGCTTCCACTAGTTTTACGCAAGTATCAGTCTGGCTTCGTACATCCTGGAGTCTGCGTCTGGGAGGGGCGCTGGTCAGAGAAGAGAACAAAGGCACTGCCTCATGGTCCATGATAATTGTCTCCCAAGGAATCAGCCCTCCTCCTTCACAAAGCGGAGAATACAGGAAAGATGGAGTGAGTAGCAGTGGAGAAGGGCAGACCGAGGTGACTGGAGTAGGAGGCGACATTGCAACTTTATTTAGGTATGTCTTTAAGTTTCGGTTTGATCATTTCAAGTTTTTATTTACCACAATAGCATGTTATTTGACCACTTATTGTACATGCCATCATGTGCTCCTTGCAACAATTCACTGAACTCTGAACTACGTAGAACAGCACAGTACAGGACCTCCGGCCCACGCTGTTGTACTGACCTATGTAAACCTTATCCCCATTCAATCTGTCCCCCTCTCTACTTCACCTCCCATAACCCTCTAATTTTCTTTCGTCCATGTGCCTATCTAATAGTCTCTTAAATGAACCTATTGTATCGACCCCTACCACCACCCCCAACAGTGCATTCCAGGCACCCACCACTCTCTGTGTAAAAAAAACCTACTTCTGACATTTCCTCTGAACTTTCCTCCACTCACCTTAAATGGGTGACCTCTGGTATTGGCCATTGCCACCCTGGGTAAAAGATGCTGGCTGTCCACTCTACCTATGCCTCTCATAATCTTATATACCTCTATCAAGTCTCCTCTCATCCTCTGTTGCTCCAAAGAGAAAATCCCTAATTCGCTCAACCTCTCCTCATAAGACATGCTCTCTAACCCAGGTAGCATCCTTGTAAATCTCCTCTGCACCCTCTCCAAAGCTTCCACATACTTCCTACAATGTGGTGACCAGAACTGAATCATTGAATCTGAATACTTGAATCCTTTAGAGTCAATGTTGGGTCATTGACGCTGATACCTATTGTCAGATCTTCTTGTTTTGTGTGTTTATTGTATTCTGCATCAGTACAAACTGAAAAGCATGAGCACACAGCAAACCGACTCTATGACCTTTGCAAACCACGAAGGGATCAGTTTCATGGTTGATGTGGAAAGCACAATAAAACTGAGTGTGTATGCCTCTGCTTCAGTTGTAGCTTTCAGCTCAAGGTTAATATCCCACAGTCAAAATTAATTTTTGTCATGAAGTCCTTTGGTAGATTTACGTTTTTACCTGTTATTGAATAGCCTCAAAGAACTGAATGAATCTTGTGGAACAGCTGCATGATAAGAGGTTCTTTTTTTCCTGAGGCAGTCAATATATTGCAAAAAAAAAGCACTTGAAATCAGAACTAATTCATTGTGAACTAAAAATGGCCTTTGGGTCGGAATATCAGAACTTTTGACCCCTCAATCTTATCCAGCATCCTCCACTGGCTTTATTTCCGATTCCCTGTATCTGTAGTTTCTGTGACTTTTGAGTTTTACGTGGTGTCTTGTCACTGTTGAGCCACCACAAAAATTCTTTTCATGATTGCATTGCTGTTTGTGGGAGCTTTATGAAGCATAAATTGACTGCTGAGTTTTCAGTGAATACATTTCAGAAGTACTTTATTGAATATCACATTCTTTGGGACATTTTGAAACCATGAGAGGCACAACACAATGCAAATCTTTTTCTTCATTTGACATGCCAGAATCATTGGCTGCTTTCAAATGAGTCATGAAAATGGTCTGTTGACTTCATACTAGGTGTGAGCAAATTCAAAACATCCGCCCTGACGTCTCTGAACTTACTAACACAAACTTATAATATAGCGCTATGCACATAAACCATTTATCATGTGCACTGCCCTCTGAATACAGCAATGGTTTTTCTGTATGAGTCAGATTTGATGAACAGTTAACCAGAGGGTGTGAGTTGATTGGAGAAAAGGATACATGTAGCAGGCTTAGAGAGAGGAGCAGGGGAATGGAATTTACTCTCACAGCTATTTCAAGAGATGAACTGAGACCTGCTTGCCACAATCAGATGCCAATTGTATTCCATTATTAGATGGATGCTCTCATGTAGTTTGTGAGAGTTATTATGTGGTCAGTGTGGAGCACATTCTGAGCCCTCAGCCAGCCTGGTGATAGAATAGACCTACAGCAGGCAGCAAAATCACAGAGTAAAATATGTCATCTCATTTGAAGAACTGAAAACAACACATTTCCTGTGTTGGGCAAAACATAGTGGATTTAAGTCAAGGAAATGGTAAGTTTACAAATCCTTTATCCACCTTCTAGAAAAGATGATAATTTTGTTTCAAACTGTCTTTTTAGAAACCTCCACTAATCAAGTTAACAAACTTATTTTGTGAGTGTTGTGTGTTGTGCCTTATTACCATTAGTACAATTGTATTTGAACTTATTAGCAAATTAAGGCATTTGTTACCTGGTAACTTGCATCAATGGCTCACTTCTGTTTTAGCATCTTATCATCACAATTTTTTTGTGCTTTTTTATTAGCTAATCTCTCTTTACCTTACTAATCCCCTGACCATTTCTAACCCTATCCTTTATGTTCCTTCAGCCAGCCCTTTCCCTGCCTTTGCAAACTGATCAAATGACCAGCTTCCATGTCTCCATTAATAGTCATTGCTGTAACTAAACCCTTTAATTTTTCAATTTCCTGTTTCTTGTAGTCTTAATGTTTTTTCATTCATCGACACTTAGTAGAACAACAGAACCCATGTATCATAAAGTGTCATTGCTCCAGTTGGTGCACCGTACCACCTCATTTGTCTGGATTTGTTAACCTCCTTAGTAAAATGTGGAAGTAAAAATTGCTAGTTTTCTTTCTTTCAGACTTTTGCATTAGTACGGGTGGCTGACTCATGTATTGTTATTGCCAGCTTACCTTCTGTTAAGTCATTGATTCTTCAAAAAGTGCAGTTAAATCATTCAAGCTGACTGAATTTGTGCCAAATTGTTCAAACCTGCCAATATAGTGTGAAGTAATACATAAGATCATCATTTATCCTTCACATTTGTTGTGGCATGTGTCTTTAGTGCCCAACAAATAATGATCGGTTTGGATGAGAATTCCAATATCGTAATTCACATCTTGTCATCGTAGATAGAAAAGATATTATATTATTTTCTGTTGGATGACATTCTGTCTTGATAGCTTGGTTAGTAGCTACATCCCCATCCCATCAATCTCTATCACCTTAAAGGACGAAGATAGCAGGCACATGAGACAACACCTTCTAGTTCCCTGATAGGACGAACACCATTATGACTTTGAAATAAATCACTAATCTTTCATTGTGATTTATTTCAAAGTCATAAGTTATCACTGTTTCAAAATCCTGAAACTGTGAACTTAATAGCACCCTGGGGTCACCTGCAAAAAAGGAAGCCCAACATCATCTTGCCAAGGGCAGTTTTAGTAATGAGAAATAAAAATATTGACTTCTCTAGGAATGTGCACAACTTAAAAAGTTAGTCTGATATCAGTAGCAAGGAAAATCATGTAATCAGTTATTGCGGAAGTGGCAGAATGGCATTCAAATAGCTATAATAAAACTCTGATGATCCACTGTTCAGTCTTTTGGAGATTCCAGTGATTCGGCATCTGGCTCACCTGGTTCCATTTCCTGCTCTCCTTTTAAACTCACCAGGGGGCTAGTTCCTGTGATCCTTTTAAACTCATCAGCACTTGTTCCCTTGCTCTTTATAAAGCACTGGGGCCCCATCCCAGGCTCCTTTCAAACTCACTGGGGCGCTGTTCCCGCACTTCTTTTAAACTCACAGGCACTGTTTTCTCATGCTCCCTTTAAACACCAGAATCCTGTTTCCTGCACTTGTTTTAAACTCACCTGCATCACTGGAAAATATACTGCTGTGTAACATCCAAACAATAGTGAATTAAATGCAGTTTGGTTTATTAATGGGTGTAATATCCAATATTTCAGAAAATCTGACATTACAGCAATACCAAAGTTCTAAAGGTGCTGTATTATTGGAGTTTTACATCTAAAATGATTAGACAAAGTTAACACAGTTTCATGAAGGGGTAATTATATTTAATAAATCTGTTGTACTTATTTTGAGTCGGTATTTAACAGGATAGATAAGGGGGTACCAGTCAATGTACCATATCTGAATTTTTAGAACGTATTCAATAATGTCCCCAAACAAGGGATTTATTCAAGATTAAGGCTCATGGGGAGTGGTCAGAGTCTTAATTAATGGAGAGTAAAAATAAAGGAATCATTTTGAGCTGGCAGGTTGTAACTACTGGATGGATGCAAAGATCAGTGCTTAACCCTCACCCAATTGCAATCTATGTTATTGACTTAGATGGGGGAATCATGTGTAATATACCCAAATTCACTGCCAATGCAAAGGTGGAAAGTAACCTATGAGGAGAATGATTGGGCAGGATGGTGATAGGTGGATTGTAAATGAAGAAATATGAAACTATCTACTTTGGAATTTTTTAAAAAAATGTACATTATGTTATTTTAAAAGGTGAAAGATTAGTATTTTTTGATTTATTTGTTCTCAAGAATCTGAATGTCACTGGCAAGGCAAGCATTTAAAAGCCCTTCTCTTGTTTTCCCCTGAGAAGATGGAAATGAACCATCTTCTTGAATTGCAGTAGTCCTTCTGGCAAAATACTCTCACTGTTGTGCAGGAAGTTCCCAGATTTAGTTGATATTCAAATAAATTTGGATGTTCTGATATACAAAACACAAGTTAATATGCAGGGTCATCAAGCATTGAGGAAGAAAAATGTTATATGGGTTCTTAAACTATTCTGTAGTAGTGTGCAGAGTAATCCACAGGAAACAGAGAGAGTTTTGAAAGATGTGTCAGATTTATTTAAGATTCCTATCAGATTGCACACAATGATCAAAAAAGTAATGTAGTGATATTACACTCCTTCCCTCCATTTAAATGAAAAATATGAAACTAGTTCAGTAACATTCACATATTTACAAGTCTAACCAATTGGATTTTGGAGTCCCGAAGAAGGGTCCTGACCCGAAACGTTGACTGCCTGCTTTTCTCCACGGATGCTGCCTGGCCTGCTGAGTTCCTCCAGCATCATCGTGTTTTTCATCTAGATTCCAGCAGCTTCAGTTCTTTGTTTCTCTGGATTTTGAATTCTCTTCAATCCTCATAACTGATGTTGCTTGTGTTGTTCTTGGAGCCTTGGCAGATGTTGTGGATGCAGCTTATTATACTGGGGAGAGTGCAGGGGAGATTTACAAGGATGTTGCCAGAACTAAAACATTTTAACAATGTGGAATGATTGACTAAGATGGGGTTGTTTTCTTTGAAACAATGGAGGCTGAAGGGAGGCTTAACTGAGGTGTATAGAATTCTGAGAAGCCTGGATAGACGAAATAGGAAGAACTATTTCCCTTAATAGAGGGATCAAAAACCAGAGGGCATAGCTTTACAGTAATTGATAGAATGATTGGAGGGGAGATGAGGAAAAGATCTTCCATGCAAAGGGTGACATCGGGTTGGAATTCACTGCCTGATAGAGGCAGAAATCATCATCATATGTATATGCAAAGTGATGCAATCTGCAGAGCTATGAACCTGGTGCTTGGTAGCTCTTTCTTTCAACAACACAGACAAAAGATCCAGATAGTCTCCTCTGTATCATAACTTTTCAATGATCCATCCATCTCCGCACTCATTAAAGGTATCACTTCTTGACTTTTCATTTCTGTGTCAACTCTTCAACAATTCTGGTGTTTATTTAAACTCACAATTTTCTTCTCTCGGGTATCGTGCTCTGCGATCAAATGGTCCACCTGAGCCTTATGGAATTTCTCACCTACTCTTACATGGAAATTCTTGGAACCGTATTTCTCCATATTCTCTCTGATATTCCATTTTCTCTTTTCTGACTGCCTATTTGTGTCAGCACAACTTTATAATGTAATCTGAACCTCTTTCATAGAACATAGAGCAGCACAGCACTGGACAGGCCACTTGGCCCAACATGCGCCAATCTTGATGGCAATTTACACTAAATGTCGTCCTCCTGTGTATCATCCATATCCCTCCATTCCCTTCATATTCCTGTGTCTATCTAAAAGCCTCTTAAACTCCACCAAACTGCCTGCTTCCACTACTGCCCCTGGTAACTTATTCCAGGCACCTTCCACCCTCTGTGTAAAAAAAAACTTGCCCCCTCATGTTGCCTTTAAACTTCCCCCCTCTAACCTTAAAAGCATGTCCTCTGGTATTTGACATTTCTACCCTGGGAAAAAGATTCTGACTGTCTACCCTATCTATACCTCTCATTATTTTAAAAACTTTTATCAGGTCTCCCCTCAGCCTCTGATGCTCTAGAGAGAACAACCCGAGTTTGTCCAACTTTTCCTGATAGCTCATACCCTCTAATCCAGGCAGCATCCTGGTAAACCTCTTCTGCACCCTCTCCACAGTCTCCACATCCTTCCTATAATGGAGTGACTAGAACTGCAGACAATACTCCAGGTGTGGTCTGATTAAAGTTTTATACAGCTGCAGCATGACTTCCTTACACTCAACACCTCTACCAATGAAGGTAACCGTTCCATACACCTTCTTTACCACCTTATCCACTTGCGTAGCCACTTTCAGTGAACTATGGACCTGGACCCCAAGATCCCTCTGTACCTCAGTGCTATTAAGGGGTCCACCATTAACTGTATACTTTCTCCTTTTATTTGACCTCCCAAAGTGCAACACCTCACACTTGCCTGGATTAAACTCCATCTGCCACTTCTCTGCCCATATCTGTAAATGATCTATATCCCACTGTATTCTCTTGATAGTCCTTTACACTGTCCACAACTCCACCAATCTTGGTGTCATCCGCAAATTTGCTAATCCACCCATCTACATTTTCATCTAAATCATTGCTATATATCACAAACAACAGAGGTCCCAGCACCAATCATTGCGGAACACCACTGGTCAGGGACCTCCAGCCAGAATAACAGCCTTCCATCCCTAATTTCTGTCTTCTACAGGCGAGCCTGTTCCGAATCCAAACTTGCAATTCACCGTGGATTCGATGCATCTTTATCTTCTGAATCAACCTACCATGACATCCTTTATAGTATGTGTTGTGATCTTTGTTTTGTTTCATGTGCCTTTCTTCAACCTTTTCTTCCAGATTCACCTGGACAGACTCAGACATATTTTCTGAGCTACAGATCAGTGCTACACTCCAGCAGAGATGCTGATGCACAGAAGGCTCAGGATCATCGTGGACCTTGAGGGATAGCCACGACGATCCTGAGCCTTCTGTGCATCAGCAGCTCTGTTGGAGTGTAGCACTGATCTGTAGCTCAGAAAAAAAAAATCTACAAATTGAAGCTTCATGTAAAATCTCATTTTCTTTGCATGGCTTGCTTCTTTAGTGTTTCTTTCTTGAATGTATTGATCTCTTAACTTCTCCACTTGAGGCTGAGTGATAGGAGATATAAAACTATCCTTGATCCCATTTCATTTCACAAAATATTCAAATTGAAATCTCCAAAGCTGCGGACCTATATCAATCAGATGCCTCTCAGAATGACCATCCATGGTAAAAATGAATGTGCCTTGCAGAGTGCAGTCAGTGATAGTTTATGACCCCACATGCTTTACTTCAATCTGTTGTGAATGGCCGTCTACCAACTCTGTCCACACCTGGAATGGCCTCATGAGTCACTAATGGCAGTGATCAGCAGTTTTTCCACTGCAGCCTTGTGGCTGGTGCTTCCTGATCATTGTCTATGCCAGGCCAATAGGTAAAGCTGGAAGTTTAAACTTTTTAAACTTTTAAACTTTATTTGTACAGCACTGTAACAGGCCCCTCCGGCCCAACGAGCCCGTGCTGCCCAATTAGACCCATGTTAACCAACTAACCCGTATGCCTTTGGAATGTGGGAGGAAACCCGAGCACCTGGAGGAAACCCACGCAGACATGCGGAAACCAACAAAACTCCTTACAGACAGCGGCGGGAAATGAACCCTGATCACTGGTGCTGTAATAGCGGTACTGTAACCGCTACGCTACCATGCCGCCCCCATGTTCATAATACATAAATGTGTATTGTTACATGTTAACAATATACAAATGTCTGAATGAAGTTCGTCTGTTATTAGGCTTTGTTGTTCTTCGAGAGCAGTTGCTCTGTGGCTCCATTTAATGCTGTAGCTCATAACATTTGTGATGGCAAGGCTTGATATCATCATATAAATGCATCTAAATCAGTCCAGCCACTCAAAGACTGCTCATTATAACTGTACCCTTGATCAGCTAGGTGCCAAAATTACAGCATTGAGACAGATTTTTTAAGCAAAGCTACGTAATACTAATGGTCTAGCTCACCTTTGGTTCTAGATTTGTAGCTTTCTACATCTCCAAAGAAGCCTTTCTACAATTATAGGGGGCATTGGTGAGACCTTGCCTGGAGTAGTGTCCATGATTTTGGTCAGCTTATCTAAACAAGGATATGCTTGCGATAGAGGAGGTGCAGTGAAGATCCAGCAGGCTGGTTCCTGGATGGCAGGTCTTGTCACATGAGCAGACATTGAACAGGTTAAGCCTCTTCTCTAGAATTTAAAACAATGAGTGGCAATATCATTAGGGCATATCAAATGCTTAGAGAGTTTGACAGGATAAATGGATTCAGGAAGGGCGGGTCCTGTTTGACAAACTTAGTGGAGCTCCTTGAAGATATAATGAGCGCAGTGGATAGAGGGGAACAGGTAGACATTGTATACTTGGATTTCCAGAAGGTGTTCGATAAGGTGCTGCATAAAAGACTCATCCATAAGATAAGGATGCATGGAATTGGGGGTAATGTATTAGCATGGATAGAGAATTGGTTAACCAAGAGAGCGTAGGGAGTTGGGATATTTCCCCTGACTAAGTAGTCTAGAACTAGAGGTTCCAATCTCAAAATAAATGGTCGGCCATTTATTTCTGAAATGAGGAGGTTGGTGAATCTTTGGAGTTCTCCATCCTGGATGACTGTGAAGACTTGATTGTGGATAATGTTCAAAGTAGTGATCAGTGGGCTTTTGGATATTAGAGGAATCAAGAGTTATAGCGGGAAAAGGCATAAAATGGTGTTGAGGTAAGAGATGATCGTATTGAATGACAGAACAGGCTTGAAGAGCCAATTAGCCTACTTCTGTTCCTAATTTTTTATGTTTTATGCTGGATTGAAGTGATGCTTCAACCTTTTCAAAAATGGCATCAAATGAAACATCTTTTGTCTTATTCAGTGCCAGGAAGCCTGCCAAAGTGGCATATGTATTTCTGTTGGTAACATTGTTTTTGTTATGCCCTTAGATGGCTGTTCACCTCCTCCTTCAATTTTAATATTTTTTTAGCCTGAAGAAACATCTCCATCCATTCAAATAAGTGCACTTTACTAAAATTGCCAAGGTTTCTGATATGCCAGCTAAGACATAGTCTATCTTTCCTCAAGTCCATTGCTTCATGCTGAAATTTCTGTGAATAATTCTGAGTATTCAGACTCACTCTACCACCATTAATATGTAGTTCACAGATTTATTCAATGAGCTTGTTGTTTTGTGCAAATCCAGTTCTTTTCCATCCCATTTTCGTCACCAGTGTACATTCTATTGTGGGTTTCTAGTCTTTGGTGAAATAACATGTGGAGTAATTTATGAAAAACATAGCGAGCTCTGTAGAGAATTTATCTGAGGTTTTTTGACTGCACGTGAGTACTATGATACACACATATTTTGACATTACTCTTACTTATATAGGTATGTTGCGTTAGCCTTTATTGCAAGAGTTTTGGAGTATAAGGATAAGGATTTCTTGCCACAACAGATGGGGCAGAAATGAGTTGAAACTGAGATGCATCATTTTATTCTCCCAACCCATAGAAGGATATATTTGTTGCAGATGAGGTATATCGGAGTGATTCCCTAGGATGAGAGGGCAGTACTGTGAGGAGATAAAACAGAATGGGTTTATTCTCTAGTTTGGAAAAAATGAAAGAGGGTCTCTTTGAAAAGTACACAATCTGTTGATTGCTTGACCAAGTACATGCTGACAGGTGTTCCTCTAGCGAAGAGTGTAAAACAGTGGTATTCTTCGGATGATGGTTCGGCTTTTTAGGACTGAAATGGGGAGAAATTTCTTTACTTAGAAGGTTGAATATCTTTGGAACCTTGAGTTATGGCAGGTTATTTGTGAATGTGTTCACAGGAAGATTTTTTGTCACTCATTGGAAATAAAGGATCTAGGGGTAGAGAAGAAAGTGGATTTGATGTAGAATATCAACCAAACCTAATAAAGAAGTAGGCTCAATGGGTTTGTATGGTCTATTGTTATTATCTTATAAAACCAGTATAAAGCACGGCACTTAATGAGGATTACTGGGTTATTAAACAGTAACATAATGTCATTAGAATAGCCCTGCATTAACAATACTTGTTCAGCAACACAGATGGTCTTTCTTGTTTATTGTCTTGGCAAAATGTTTCCATCTCTAAGGATTCTAGGAATGACATCATTTAATACTTTTGATGTGCCAGTTAACTCTCAGTTTGATCTGGCCATGACAGATGCAGTTGCAGGAGATATCATCATAAGTAAGAATGTAAATCAAACAATAATTGTTATCACTAGGAATTGTGTACCTACTTCCGTGTCAAGAAGTACATACATGTCATTGATTAGAAAGAAATATGCAGGGCTCAAAGGGCAGATTTTTTTTAACATTTCAGGCCTTCATTATCTGTTTCTGAATTGTGTTATCTGCACTGTAGCAACTCATTGTTACTGCTTTCTTCTATAAATTGCTAGCTGTGTTTCTTTGATTGTTTAGCCTGTAAAAGTGGCAGGTTGGTCTGCAAAACATGAGCACCATTGAATGAGATACAGAAACAATAAATAGAACTTATTGTTCACCCTGAAAATGATTTTTTGCATTGTTTTGTTCACAGAATCTTGTTTCACTTGAAAGGAAACAGGAGCTTACTTGCAGAAATTGTTCTTTGTAGAGGGCTAGAAAATGTACAAATACAAGTGAGGTTATAATTAAAATGTACATTTCAAAATTCAATGTGATTTAAATTCTGTTGAAGTAATCTGTTCCGTGATCTAATTTGCAAATGCTAAACATTTACTCGTCGAAGTCTAGCCTGACTGAGATGGAAAACAATAAAGTGGGCAAATCCACTGTTTGTGGAGGTAGTGAGCTCCAGGAAATACTGACATATTAAATAGCACTTAACAGATGATAGCTGCCATGAATATGGTGAGCCAGCCAGTGTCAGCTCAGGCAGCAATACATTGGTCCTCAGTGTTAATGATCTGGGGAGGAAGAAAATCAGCCAGACCTGTACTCCTGATCACTATCTGAAAATTGCAGCCAGGGAAAAGCATATATGAAACTAACTAAGAACTGGATTGGATTTAGTTTGAAAATAGCATAGTGGTCAATGGTAGCTTTTTGGGAATATTGATTTTTAGTTTAGCAGTTTTTCTTTACTTCAACTGTAAAATGATTCTTGATATGGAGTCAAGTATAGGGTGTTAAGGATAGACAGAGAGTTGAAGCTTCATGTTACCCACACAATGAGAACTGGTGTACTAAGAAACTCACCAAGGAATTTGTCATCCATTAATCAAAATAGTTATCTATAACAATCTAGATAATAAGTAATTTATTATCAGGTTCCATTCACTTTCAGTAGGAGGTGGTGAAAACAACTGCATTCTCAAATATACAGCATTGAATTGTCTGCAAGGAATCCACTCATAAGAGGGCAGTGGTTTATTTACTTGATGCCAAGCCCCAGAGCAGGGAAGGGGTCTGGTGTCAAAGTTCCAACTGTCTTGCCACTGCTGACATCAATCTGTACTATCCATTTTCACTTGGTCTCTCCCCATCAGGTACATTCCCTTTATTTTCTTCACCTATCTCCCTTCTAAGCAATTTGAAAGTTTTCCAAGTTCTGCTGGCAGGTCTTTGACCTGCAATGTTAGTTTCCTTAGCTGCTCTCTAACCTGCTAATTATTGCTGGCATTTTCTATTAGTTTTCTAGGTAGTTTTATTGTCTCTTTAACTACTATCCCTGATACCAATATCTGACATATGCAATAATGTGTTTTAGTCCAAGGAATAATCAAATATCTGATTTCACTTGACTCCAAGGATTTCTTTTTGCTGGAGAGCTGAAGCCAATGAGGGTAAAGTTTGTTGCTATGTGCAAACAAAATCAATTTGTAAGAAGTCAGAGAATAAGGAGGCAGTGAGAACTATGGAAAACATTAAATCAGGAAATGGTCTGCTCCTGGGTAAGGGTATAATTGCTAAGGCACAAATATTGTTCAGAAGCTGATTGTATTTAAAGACTGCTGTGGCAGCATGTAGATAAAGGCTGGCCTGAGTACAATAAACAGTGATAGAGATGGAGGTCCAAGTGACATGGTCACTGTGTATAATAGTTCATTCTTTCTTTGATGACATAGAATCAGATTGTCAGTGTAATTAGTGACCAAGAGATAAGGCTAAAGATTGTACGTGAAAAATAAAACAGCCAAACAGGTAAAAACAGAGCTTCCTGCATATAAAAGGTAGAATTCTCAGAGCAGCTGGAAGACCATAGCCAAGAAGGCAGTCTATGGAACTCAATTCTGTCATCTGGAGTATGCAGGAGCCAAATGGAATTACTTGCTTATCATTTACTGGTTTGTCTTCGGGTGTCAGAGCACTATTGAGTCTGTAGATATTAAAGCTTGTTTAAAACCTCTTGGGCCTGAATCATGCTGAAGTTATTATTTAAAGTCTAACAATAACTACAGGCATAAACCTAGCTAAAATTAGCACCCTATCTGTGTTTAAGCTAATGTTATTAAACATAACAAGTGTTATGACAATTGAATAATTCTGCCCCAAGAGGGAGAAGAAATTGATTAGAGCTGCGGAAAGAGTCAATCAACACCTTATGACCAAGATCCTAACCATGGCAATTGCATACATGGTTCTTGATCTATAACACAGACATGGAGAAAAGACATTAAAGTTAATTGAACTCTTGGTAGCATGAGCAAAAAATCTAACAAGCCTGTATGAAAGTGTATGTAACCATTTTGAAGTCTGCTAACTTATGGATGTAGAAGTTCCAGTTGCAGAATGGTATCTGATGGTAAATCAATTTGAACTTCTTCAAGACATTTTCAGCTTTAATTGGATTACAGCAAAAATTCTTATTATTTTATGCAGATAAATTAAAGATGTGTGGTCTTATTTTAAATCAATTCAAACTCTTGCAAAAATGTATTGTATCCTTAATTTGTTTATTATGAGATCTGCTTTCGTGATAGACTTCTTTCACACTCCTAAGGTTTGACAAGAAACAAATAATTTGGAATAAAAGATTGCTTCTGGCTGGTTAGCCAGAGGGACAAGAGGTTCAGACCTGATCAATAACCAAGCCAATTCTAAAATCAGCAAGGCTGAACAGCCAGCCAAATAAAAATGTCTTGTCCTGGAATTGTAGAAACCACAAGTTTTGATAGCCAAATGAATACTCAAAAATGAAACCACTTCTTTAGATCTGTCATGTGCAGGCTGAGGACCCTTGTATTAAATTAACAAAGGCAGCCATCAAAGTGAAGGGTGTAACTGTGATTATGATTGGCCTTTATGGGGCAAATACAACTCATACTGGGAAATTCCCAGTCAAATTTTGGAGTGATGCATGCTAACCTGGAAATGGGTATCATCGCATTTCCCTCCATGCATAAATAAACAGTCCTATAGATTGAATTTCTAGGACCAAGTGAAATTTCAGAAGTTGCAATAAAAGGCACTATACATGACATAGAAAAATAATAGAAGCACTTCACTGATATTCTTATTCATTCTCATGATTCTCAACGTCACAAGATCGAAGTTTGAGATCTGTATAAAAAGCATACATCATCAATAGCTAGTCTTCAAAACTGCCATGGTAAACATAATTTGATGAACTAACTAACAAACAAAACATTTCAGATGGTAATGAAAGATTGTGAACCTGAAATGTTAACTCTGCATTGTTCTACACAGATGTTGCCTGACCTGCTATGCCTTTCCATTAATTATTCCATATAATTTTTAAATACAGAATTAGATTTAAGATTTAAGCTTACATGCTTTCCATTAATAATTACCTCTCAAAGAGTTACAGATGTTTCTGCAATTGGTTTTGGAAGTACTGTATATTAAAATGTCCACTTATCTCCTTTGACGCTGAAATTCCACACAGTGAATTGAACCAGATCCATGCCACTACTTTTGGAATTGCACCCAATGTTTTATCAACAAGAACCTGCAAAAATTTGACTCTTGCATGCCTTCTAACCACACCAAAATCATTTAAAAAAAGGAACTCATTGGTTTTGTGAATAGTTTCAAACAATTCATTTAAAGGTTGCTTTTAAAGCCAGTCTACCCCTATTACATGCTTTCTCCATCAGTACCTGAAAATTATGCCCTATGATTGAGTAAATAGCACAACTCCAACTCTAGAGAATACTCCCAATGAAACATCATCCATGTTTGAACCCATAAACTTGCCTTTCAGTGCTAATTTGTGATGACATTTTTCTACAGTCCTCATCAACTGAAAACTGAGATGAAACTGAGCAGAAAATCCTTTCACCCTTCATCCCACAAATCCATCTGCAGAATGTTGAAGTGAGGGCATGATGTTCTGCTCACAGGATGATTGATAAATTGTCAAATGTGACATGTAGTTAATATCATTTGCAAGGTTATGGCATCTTGGTTTAGATTACAGACAGTGGTTGACATTGCTGACATTTGGATCCTCTAAATGGAGAATTGTGAATGATAATCTATTTCATTTCATCCTAAACTATTTAATAGGGTCAGACTAATCATGGCTGCAATGAGAATGATCAGTGGCACACCTAACTTCAAATCACCACCATGACTACCAATTCCATCTAATATTCTGTCATTAGCAATTATTATGATCTAAGATTATCATGATCGGTTCACATCAGAATGTTTATTGTGTGATGTCGAGCTGGCTGAAGTCCCGCAAACCTTTATGGAGCCATGCAGAGTTGCTTGTTAATGCCCTAGAGGATGTTGGCGATTGGCAGCATGTAAGCTGGATGACCCATGCAGCATTTACCTGGCTTCAGACAATGCAGAATGCCATGGCTGCAGCTTAATTGTTTTCAAACAGCCCATGGCAGGTGCAGATACCTTTTTGAAAAATACACATGTGGTAAAGTGCAATTTGTTCAGTTCTCAATCAAGCACTGTGCACCATACACTTCATTGGATATCCCAATGCCAAACATCAGGCACCACCTGATGCCTCAGAATGGACTGCCAGGCTCAATATTTCAGTTATGTCATTTTGCCAGTTGCCTTTAAAATACCATACAAATAAAACTAAATAGATTAGCTCACTGTTAATAGCAATTCTAAAATTTTACTTTGCTTACAAGTATTTGACATGATTTTAAAAAAAATCAATTTCTTTTAAATGCAGCTTTATATCATTTGCATGTTACATCTTTAACTTTCCCAAACAATGAAAGGTTTGGCATGCACTTCACAATACCACAACATATAAAATAAAATTTTGCATTTCCACTGTGTTTCACAGCTTCAAGACCTCCAGCAGCGCTTTTCTTCAAAGCACTCTGAACCATGGTTACTGCTGTGATGCAGCAAATATAGCAGCCAGTTTGTGTATGGCAAACTCCCCCGAGCAGTAATGTGATAATTAGCAGACGATCTATTTTGGTGATGTGAATTGATGGATAAAAATTAGCCAGGACCCCAGGAATACCTTTCCTGCTCTTTTTCATGTAGTCTGATAGAACTTTTCCATCCAATTGCGGATTCAGAGCTACGGGTTAAACCCTCATCTGAAAGACACACTTCCCACAGTGCAGCACTCCCACTCAACTGCGGGGAAGAGTCAGCATAGAATATTTCTGCTTATATCTGTGGATTATTATTCAAATTTGATTTGAAACCTTCTTATTTAGAAGCAAGTATGCTACTAATTGAGCTACAACTGACAATTATAAATGAAGGCCTTTCAACAAATATTAACTTTTATCTAGAGAAATATTGTCTCCTTATTGAGGCATTGCGTTGTCTCTTAGATATTTATAAGATCACAAAGTTGAGTAAAGGGTAACAAAAAAAATCAAAACCCAAATGAATAAAGTGGTTCTGTAATAGAGTCAAATCACATTGAAAACAACATCTTTTTTTGTTTCCAACATTTCCAACTGACTGCAATGTCAACTATAATCCACTTGTACGTAATCAATTATTAATATAAATGAGTCAAGGTGAAATGTCCTTTTTATAGGGAAGCACTTTGTATTAACTCACCATGCTTTGCTGAACAATAACCGAGAGGTACGCAAATCCATGATCTAACATTCGATAAAGCTATTATACAGTTACAGCATATCGCTCAGTTGACACCAATTTACAGAGCTGGGATCAAGGATATACTTGAGATACACAATGTCTGTGAGGTCATAAAGCACTGAGCTGCAACAATTTAGCATACAATCTTATCCAGTATGATGTTATTATGTTCCGTGACACAAATATTTGTAAACTCTTGTAATTTTGTAAAGTCTGAATATTTGCTTGATCATGTTCAGTGTTTTCAGATAAGCTAGGGTTGTGGATCTGCTAGGAATAGAGAATGAACTTATCAATAAGCAAAATTATAGACATGATAAATAATAAAATTTATCTCCCATGAAGGTCTCCTAACAGATTAAAAAAGGGAATTGACACTAAATTCCTAATTAATTCATGTTTTGTCTGCTTAAGATTAATGGCCTACTGTAAAAATGGTCATAAGCATGACCTTGTGTGAAATTGCTAAATCCTCAAGTTATTCACTGAAGTGAATTGTTAATAATTTATCTCAACTAAACAGAATTGTTGGGAAGTCTGGGTAATGGCACAGTATGGATTTGATACACAGATCTATTCTGCTCTTTATTATTTCCATATGAGAAACATAATCATTTCTTCCATAAAATATCGGTCCCAATTTCGTGGTTATAATGATGGTTAAACTGTTGGTGTTTAATAGTTACATTGTGAAATTGACAACATTTCTGGAGTTGAATGTGAAGACTCGTAAGGTTACCCTAATAGTTTGATGCCAACACTGTTATTGGGGGCCAGTAATGCGTGACAGCAATTTACAATGGAAAAGGGGACACAGATATCAAGGCATCTTTGTGGACAGTTTTCTTCAAAGGCAAAGGTGAATAGTGTTATTTCATCTCTGTCTGCAACATACTATGGCAATTTGGAATTTTGAATTGCTTTTAAATTTGCATTAAATTTGCTTTATTGATTTTTCTGCTTTTCTTTCCTATGATGTGCACCAAATTGCCATAGAGAGTAACTTAGACAACTACTCAGTGGCCATCCACTGAACCAAGTTGTGAGTGGATGTGCAAAACTGACTGGAGAACATCAACCTTCTATATTTGTTCTTTCTTCCATGGCAAAAAAATCCCACGGTTGATCATTTCCCTTTGCAACATACCGAAGATGAGGAATTTAGCGGTGAATGTATCTTTATATTTAAAAATTAGCCTTACGTACCCTTCCTTACCACTGAATAAATTGGTAAGTCAGCCAACTCTGAAGAACAGTTGTGAAGGAGAGACTCTGTATCACTTCAAAGTGATGAAAATGTTTCATTTTCTCAGCACTTTTAAGGCATTGGCCTAGAAATTCCACCACATACAGTATATACTTTTTATGCTCTGCATGGCCAAAATTTAGTATGAAATTCATTGCTAAACATGATCAGGTTCTTATAGGGTGTATACCTTCTATCTCCAGACTCCTGTCTCCACCTGCCTGAGGAGCAACACATCCAAAGCCTAGAATTTTCTAGGTTAGTAGTAATAGAGATCTGTCACTTCTTATAGGCAGAGCTTCAATCAGCACTCACGTCTGAACTGCTCTGCCAGTGGATTTGAGAGTCAGTCGTCCTGAACTTCCCACATATTCTACTGAATTGCTTCTGGTTGGTTTCAGCCGAAAATACTGAAGCTTAATGTTTGCAAATTTGTAAACCTTTGCTATTGACACTTCCTAGACACATTATACATGTACAGCACTGGATTCCTTGCATTGTGACTCTTTGATGCACATTTCCATGCATAAATTAATTTCTAGCCCATTGTGCTTCATGAACTGATATTTGCGGCTACTCTTGCCAACCTTTATGTGGAGTTAAACCTTGCAGAGATCACTGAGCCCTAATTTTCTGTGCCCTGGTTCTGCTACAGAGGGAACACATCTTCCATCTGCCTAGTTTTAGAAGTGACACATAACTACTATTATAGTTAACGGAAATTGGGAATAACAGATGTATGCTGGATAAAACTCCCAGCATAATATAGAAATGACTCTGGAAAAAGCCTCTGTAGCAGGCATCGAATAGGGGGAGAAAACGGGTAAATCTTTCACTGAGAAATTTTAACCCTAGCGCTCCACAGCGAAAAGTACATTTTTCTGTTTCATACCTTGATTTTTAAAATAAGATTTTTCAAAACTAAAACCCTCTTTCTATGAACACTCTTAAAATCTTGACCTCCTAACCTCTGGTTTTATCCTCTTAGAATTATTATTGGATTGCTTTCATATCACTGTGCTTCTCTGCAAATAGACGTGTTGTTGAGTGCTAGCTTACTGTCTATCTCTGGGATATGGAGACTGTGCCTTCTGAATCACAACAATTCAGTCCAGAAACCCAAGTAAATCAGATTTTTTTCTTGTTTATTCGTCCAGCATAACCATGGAGTTTTGATGTAGCTACTCTTAATACTGTTGCCTCATTAGAGGATGAATCTAGATCTACTAGTACCATCAAGCATAGATATAGGTAAATTAATGTTGTCTAAATATTAAGTGCCACACCTGAGGCTGTATGGTATGCTTCAATGTGACTTGATTTATTATCTATTCACTTCCGAGACTCTATTTTATCCAGCATCAGGCTAATGATGAGAGATGATGACAACTTCCTTCCCTTGGTTTCTTGTTAAAAAAAATCTGGATGTAATGAATTTAAGGTAGTCTCATGCAGTCTTACATGGACCATGGTTCAATTCATAAACTGTACGAATATTCGGGAACTTGCACATCCAATGATAAACCAGTATTCTGTTATTCCATATACAAGAGATTTTCATGCAATTCTAGATAATCTAATTTTGGACAATAACATTCAAGTATCTGAAGTACTCACCTCATACTGTGCAACTCATGTCTTATGTTAAACTATGATTGTTATAAATATTTTACTGGTAGGCTGGAAAAAGTTAACAAGTGACATGCTCATCAAATTGTGCAAGTCATTATATTCCTACAGTGCTGATTATCTTTTATTATTGTAAAAACAGTCAAATATATTTATGGCATGCTTTTATTATCTTTTTACTGATCTGCTTTGAGTAAGCCTACACAAGTGGTAACAGTGTGTGAAATTAATAACTTGCACATAATTGGCAAAGGCATTATCATTAAGGTTTTATATTGACTATTAAGTCCCAGTGAGATTCATGTGCTGATAAAGTATGAGTGTCTGCTAAATGGATGCAGCAATGTAACTGCACAATAAAGAGAAGATGAGATTGAAGTTAACAGGGATAAAGGTCAGGGACTCCATAAGTAAAGTAAATTGAATTTATTTTCCTCCTCATGAAGATATTTTTGTTCAGAAATAATACATTGTTTTCTTAGTCTGTCATCCTGAAGGTAATGACGTACAATAAAGTGGTTAAAGCTGTATTTATAAAGTGTCTTTCACATCCACAGGATGGCCTAAAATATTTAACAGTGTACATTATATTGGGAACTGAGACCACAGAGTGTGGCTTGAACCCACAATCTTCCAACACGAGGTGAGAATGGCCACACAGAACCAAACTAATGCATGGAGGCATTCATTTTGCTGTCATTCTCCTGGTAATTTATCCAAGTTGCAATTTTCAGATGTTAATATTTTTTGATGGAGTATTCTCCTACCTGAACCATGACCAATGAGTCCAGTCATTTCCTTAATTATCACAAACACACACGCACAGAATTGGCAGAGGTTTTAATTAACTATCAGGTGCACAACCCGATCTTGCCTGAGTATAAGGGTCACACAGGCCAATTGCAGCACTGCCACAACCCCATTAAAGAGCTATTCCAATGTTCAATGTATCAAGATGAGTTTTGTTATTTCCTGGTGTCATACAAATCCTTGCATTACAACGTCACTAGAGAGTGTCTTTTAAACAACTTTTAAACAAATGTTATGGTCTAGCACGTAATTTTATATGGCTTACTGCTGGAGACCAAGGGCCAAATGATTCGGAGGTGAAAATGAGGTGGTGACTGAATAAGTATAAAAATGCATTGTTTTAAATCTGTGTCAGCAAATTTATGAATTGTATTTTGCAAGTTGGTCTGAGGTTTTTGGCATGGGTGAAGTCAACAGACTTTGAGCAGGATGCAAGTTTTGTGAAGCTCAGCCTTCTGAGCAGCAGGCCCATTCAATATATCCAACAATTACAGTAAAAGAAAAGAAGAGCAAAAGTAGTTTTGTAAAAAGCTGAACAAGGTTCTAATCAATGAGGATTTGAGATTTGCTTCTTCTTGGCTCTGGGGAACAGGCTGTCATAGGGGATTTTGATCTTCCTTTACCTTTTAAGAATTGATTTTAATTTTGTCTTTGAAGAAAGAAATAATTTGATCTGGTAACATTATAAGTGTGAAAAAACTTCATCTTACAACACATTACAGTTAACAATCTTTACCATCAGGAGGTGATCTGGGATTCAAGTATTAAACTAAGAAAGTTTTGCTGAAATTGTACAGGGCATTGGTGATGTCTCATTTGGTGTAATGGAGACTCCTTTGGCCTTTGTATCTTAAAAAAAAGGATGTACCTGCCTTGGAGTCAGCACAATTTGGTTTCCAGAGATAAAGATCTGAAGGCACAGCTTCCAATAGTGTGAAAAAGAAGGGAATCTAGAGTTCAAATAAAGGAGCTCTAGTGTATAAGGTTAGATATAAATCACAGAGACAGAGCAAAATCAAAGATTGAGCCATGTACTTTCACAGATTCCAGTTTTGGAACTGTGGTGTGAAACACATGACTGAAAAGACTTTGTTAAATAATTTTCCCTGAGCCTCCTGATTTTCTGTTATCTCATGAAACAATAAATCTGCTCCACAAAATCAGTATGAGACTGAACTGTAGCCTGCTCTAAAACATCAAATATATGTGCTGCCAAGGTCTGAATAATGATTGATATCAGTAGGGTTTATTAACAATTTTCAGGTTCACAAGGATTCCCTTTGTTTTGGGTGGAAAACATAACAGTGTTTCGACAAATGAAAGAGTGTGTGCCTCAAATGAAAATTTTATTTGTCAGATATGGAAGGCAACTTCAAGGCAAGTTGCTGGCTCCAGGAATCGTGCTCCATGACTGTTGCCATTCCACCTTCAACTAGAATGACAGACTGACAGTTACTTGCTGCACCGTGTACATTTCATCATTCTTTTTCAAATATCTTATCTGTCTGTAACCATTATCCCTCCACATCACTCAGAATCTCTGTTACTTAAACAATCTCTGCAGAATATCCATAGGTAAATTGAATGCACCTACACAACACCGTGACCCAGAATAGAATTCATGTCATTTTACAGTGAAGTGAGATGTGTATACTTAAGGAAGGTAATTGTGGAATATCCAGGGGTGACCTCAGAAAGCTGGCCAGGATGCATGTGAACAGTAAATATTCAATGCTGTACAATAAATGCCGACCTTGAATGTGTTGCACTTTGTGCTGGAATGTATATTGGAAGGAAGTAATTTTAGAAAATAGCGAAAGAAAATAGAAACCATGGTAACTACTTTTGATAGTATAGCTTCTGTATTTTATCTGAATTTATCATGAAATCTAAAGTAGTGCATTTGATTTGCAATGATATATAGGTTCAATTTTTTTCTGGCTAGTTACTGATCCTTTAAACTTGTATTAAATAAAAGATAAGTGATTGTGCGACCTTCTTCCATCCAAAGAAAATGAGCCAAGCATAACAATTTATGTCTTAAACACAATTTGATTGGTTAACTAAGAACAAAGGTATGAAGATACAGGGGCTCCCCAGGTTACGAATGACTTGATAAATGGAAATCTGACTTCACACAAATTCTCCCATACATTTTTAAAGCATTTTTCAAGCTAGTAATAATAACAAAATGTTTCACGGTATTCATTAATGACTGGATACAGTATATATTCCATTAGTTTAGTTTAATTATAGGTTGTGTTAGGGTGATTATTTAATGAAGTGAAAGAACTATAGCAAGTATATGTAGAGCGATACAATATGGGTTACAATAGAAAACAGACGTTTCTGACATATGGAGGAATTGATTTATAGACAGTTCTCAGGAACGGAACCCTTACATAATCCAGGGACTGCCTGTGTTATGAAATAAATATAAAATATAAAGGTCACAGTTTTGTACCAACCAAAGTGTCTGCTCCAAAATACTATTCACTATCCTCACTATTTTTTTTTTGCTTTTCTAGGGCACTGTATCATTTTTTTTAAAACTTACAAAGATAGACATTTGTTGACTGTTGAATGCATTAAAGTTGATATAATCATGTAAACATGTTGAACTTTGCTTCAGAAATTCAGTTGTTCCATTGGCTTCAAGTGGAACAGAGTTCAACATGCTGACATTCCTATATCATATGGTTAGCATTTTCAAATGAGGATATATTTCTACCACTCGGTCTATTCTACTGTAGTATATGAAAGAAAGTTTTCCTGAACAACTGCTAAACTGTGGATAGATAATCATACGTGCAAGATGCATACTGGGTTGGCACTTATAGTTGTGTAAACTAAGAACGAATAGGGATTTATACTGGTACAGAACACAGAGTAATATTACTTTTAACTGATTGTGTAGGGCTTTTCATTGGTCTATCCAATTAATATTTTGGAACCAGAAGAATAATCTGTAAATACTCAAGAATTTCATACGTGATGCAAAATCTCACAGAGAAATGCCCATGGTTGCGGTTCAGTGATCAGTGTTTGGGTCCTTGGAATCTGGGGATTATGGGGCCAAATGAGGTGCTGACAGCAACATCAGTGCAGTGCAAGGGGTGGGGAGATGGGCCCAAGCAATGAGAATAAATTATTATTTATCCAACGTTGTGCTGCATTTGGAAGACCAAGCTGCCTTGGGAATGCTCACAGTGATTGCTCCTTGGACAATGTGGTCCTAGTTTCCTGAAATGCAGCAGAAGAGCATTGCATAGGAAATGACATCATCCTGTGCATCCTGATATGGAAACTGTTTCAAGGCTGCTAGATGACTCCCACCCAGAAACACATTCTATTTTCCAAAGTGATGCAAAATGGCTTGCAAGTGGTTGTTACTGTGTTTTACCAAGAAAAATAATATTTCACGGATAATGCATTAAAAAAATCACAGTGAAATTGAATTTCTGAGCACTTATTCTATTGTAATAGCCCTTAAAATGTAAAAGAAATATAGACATGAAAATAGACAGAGCTTTAATGTGCGTGTACTCCAAATCCCTGTTCACTGGGGGTACATATATATCGTGTTTCCATTCACTAAACTGGTACTCACTGAGTACCTCAAAAGGCTTCCTTCAGCACAGAATAGATTATTCACTGAATAGTAAATATAAAGTGTTTCTCATAGAAAAGGCAATGAATTCTTCCCTGACAATATCCATCCATCAAATCACTTGACATCATCAAAGCGGCATACACTAAAATGGTAGGTGTCCAGGCCATAGTCATTTAGGAATGGATCTTCTTCATAATTTCAGCTGAGGTATTTGGAGCTTCAAGCTTCCGCTGACTGATAAAGAAATAACCTTGCACAACATGAAATACTCAGCAGGACTTTTTAAAACTGAACTTCAAGGTTTATGTCAAACTTGAAAATCTTGTGGAACTTTTTCAAACTCTGCCCACAGTAGTCGCAAAATTAGCTGATTGATCCAGCACCTGGCCAAAGCCAGCTTCAGGAAGACTGACACAAAATGCTGGAGGAACTCAGCAGGCCAGGCAGCATCTTTGGAGGAAAACAAACTGTCGACGTTTTGGGTCGAGACCCTTCATCAAGACTGGAAAGGAAAATGGCAGAAGTCAGAATAAGAAGGTTGGGGGAGGGGGGAGGTGATAGGTGAGTCCCCCGGCAGGTGATAGGTGAGTCCCCCGGCAGGTGATAGGTGAGTCCCCCTTCCCCGACCTTCTTATTCTGGCTTCTGCCCTCTTCCTTTCCAGTCCTGATGAAGGGCCTCGACCTGAAACATGGACTGTTTAGTTCCCTCCATAGATGCTGCCTGACCTGCTGAGTTCCTCCAGCATTTTGTATGTGTTTCTCCAGATTCCAGCATCTGCAGAATCTCTTGTGTCTTCAGGAAGTCTGAACTGTTTTCAGTATCAGATCTCATTAAAAAGTTATATGGTCCACTACAGACTTCATTTTGATGGTCTGCTATGTGTAAAGAGGTCATGCCACAGGGCTCTGAACCTTGAGGGGCATGAGCTTGGGTTGGCAGCACACTTTCTGGCCCAATGAAACTTCTCACCAAAACAGTTCTGACAATGACTCAGACCTTAAAGGTCACCACTTAAGCTGCTCACTACCTGGTGCAAACAAACAGTCAGAGTATTCATCATCCATGCCCTGCAATTTGTATCTGATAAATGCAAGAGTCCTAAAGAGACATAGGATCTCTTTATGTGTAGTGAGAAAAAGAGTTGCCCTGTTCACCCATTTTCCAGAAGTTGGTTCTCTTAAATAAATGCCCCAGTCAGTCAGTTGATTCTGCCACAAACAGAAAATTTGGAAACATTTAGCTAACCAAGTAGCATCTGTGGAAAGGGAAACAGAGTTAACGCTTCATGTTGAAGATCCTTTGTCAGCATGGGGACAGAGAGAAAATAAGTTCAGACTCCTGTGGCATGACCTCGCTATGCAAAGCAGACAATCAGAATAAGTATTAAGTTGTCCTGGGGATAAGCCAAACTTTATCAGAGATATTCCCTTTGTCTCAGCCACCCCTCCACTCCAATCATCTTTGCAACTTATTTTCTCTGATTAAGGATCTTTGACTGAAAGTGTAACTCTGTTTCTCTTTCTACAGATGCTGCCTGAACTGCTGAGTGTTGTCAGCATTTTCTGTTTTTATTTCAGATTTCCAGCAGCAGCAAATTTTTGATTTTCATTTATAGCAGCATCTTTGTTCAACTTGAATTGATTGCAGTCTGATTTTTGGAGTCAATTACAGTACTTAAACTTTTATTTAATTGCACTTTAATTGTTATCAATATACAATATACTAATATCACATTTACAAAACATATCAGTACGAATGGGCCAAATCATGCTCACCTGCAGCCTTTTGCTATCCA
The DNA here is from genome assembly GCF_009764475.1 of Pristis pectinata. NCBI lineage: Eukaryota > Metazoa > Chordata > Chondrichthyes > Rhinopristiformes > Pristidae > Pristis > Pristis pectinata. Next base: position 23,747,048 of record NC_067408.1, on the reverse strand, counting down.
TTACATTTCAGTTGTCTGCATTTGCATTTTAAACTGCATAAATCTGAAACATCCTAAATATCAGATGCTGCACATCTGACTTACTCTGCTGCAGGACTCATCATTTAGTCCAGCAGCACACACAGATATGCTGGAGGGGGTTTAGATGCACTCTAGAGCCTCACAGCTTTAGGCAAGCAATGGTTGATGTTAAAAGAAAACACCATTCATAGCAATGGAGCCATGGACTTTGAGCAAAAATTAAGTGCTTATTTTATGTTAATTATTTTAATTTTTGTTTCTATTTTAATTGAAAATAAATGTGAAAAATAAATTTAAATATGTTTGAATAGTTTTTAAATGTCTCTAACTATCAGCTGCATTAAAAACTCTTCAGAAGCCTTAAACACTGCTAATTATCAAATTCCATTTGGGCAGTCCTGGAGGAGAGCCTTCAGACACACTGCTTGAGGCCCGATTGCTCAGAGTCTTATCTGCCTCACCAGAAGCTCTTGAGTGCAGAGGGTCCTCCACATCCATAAGTAAATTCAGTAAAGGTGGACAGGGTTTGCTGGCATGAGTATAGCAGTGGGCCAGATCTGTGACAACTCAGGCCAGCACCTCGACAGAGTAAAACCTGCTGATTATTCAAACAATGTTCCAGGATTTCTTGTGCCATTGGCACTCATGACATGGATTCCTTAAGGTACATTCAGTGGTTCCATTTCCCAAATGGAACTAAACTATAAATTTATATCGATTGGGGCATCAGTACTACAAGCCTCCAAAACACATGCTCATGTTGGAGACCTTTCTCCAATGTGCAATCCCTTCAAGTATGATATCCTTCTGGAGCTGTGTATTCAGTGACTTAGCCCACAGATAATATTCTTATGTTTGTGCCATGTACTTGTGCCTCAGTACACTGACATCTGTGCCCCTACCCTTGCAACACCATAGTTCTATCTCTCCTTACACAAGCCTGTTATGCTGAAGGTAATATCTACATTACCATCATCTCAATGTTTCTGGCTAAGCAATAAGTTTTTTTACATCTGCCTGCAGACTTTAAGGCTGTATGCCCTGCAGATGCGTTAATGACTAATGGAATGCAAATTTTGATTTTTGCTTTGCTTTGAATAACTGCCGTTGTGTCTTCACGGAGCTATACGTCTACATTGATTCATTAGAAATGGCAAAACCATCTGTAAGATAAGCATCTACTTAAGAGTTCAAATGTTTATCCTAGAGTTAATAGTTCATCTGGAATAATAAATTTATCTAGATAAATGGATACTGTAGATGATTTTTATCTTAGAAAATACCTGTATCATATATTGATGTATAACAAATAATTGTTCACTTGCATTTTTAAGTGGTGTAATTATTCAGTGGTACTTTTATAAAAATCAGAATGCCTCCATAGCAAGACATTGCAGTCGTTACTAAGTAACTAATTTGAAGCAGCTTAAGGAATTGAATACCTGGGTATCGAGACATCTGCACAATTATAAAAGAGTAATTTTGCAAGTTCTCAATCTGAGCATAGAGATCGGCTTTCGACGCTTATCAGTTCTCAACTGTCCATTTGCAGTTTTCCAACTGAGTATATAAAATTGGCACTTAAAAGAATCTCAAGCTAATCTTGGGGAATAATTCATTCCTGTTTGGTTTACCCTGAACCTGGTTGTAACTCATCTTCCCAAACTTTCCAAATCATACTCCACTGAGCTTTGACCTGATGACATCATCTTAGATATCCACAAGCTGATAAATTAATTTGTAATGTAAAAAGTAGCAATTTTCCATGCTGTAACTTCAATTACTCATTTCTCTCATGTGCAAGGGCATTATATGAGGCATAACCTACCAAAATTTGTTTTTGAAGGTCAAAAAACTTATTGGGAAGAAATTACTCCAATCCTGATTTACAGAGCAGAAATCATGTAATAGTGATGAATGATAAAAGCACAAGCTCACAGCTTTATTTAACTAAGATACCACCCAAGATTCCTTGCATAAAAACAACATATTGCTGTATTTGAATAACTATTCATGCTTTACTGCTTTGAATATTATATTGCACATTAAAGTTACAAATATCATTAATAGAAACCTGACTAGGATGTCATAAACAGTAGGACAATAGCATCAAAGACAGACAAGTGTGAAGAAAGATAATCAGCAAATTTATCCTTTTTCGCTGTAAAGCTTTGATTACCTTTCACAGGCAGATTCAACACTCATTACATTTTCTTGTGAATTGAAGTCCTGCTGTTCATCTGGAGCTGTTCTCTGAGTGATTGTTGATAATGAATTTGAGACTTTGCTTGTGATACAGAACACTCTTTCATCTTTTGATTCAAACAGAGCACATGATAAATGAAGCTTCTCAGTTGCATGGGGGAACGGGATGAAATGAGAGATATAGGCTGTGGTGTGATTTTGGCTGTTTTATGAGAAAAAAAACTGGCCATTCCTGTATTCTAACTCTCTAAGCAGCGGAACATGGTTGATGCTAAGTGCCAGGGCCAGTGGTTAACCTAAGACATTTGTAAAACAATTGAATGATCTATATTTGAGACAAGAGCCTTTTTTTTAATCACTTTTTTCTCCTCTTCAGTTGTGTCTCTTTGTACACATCATCGTCATTATCCCAGTTTCCCCCGCCCTGAGATTAGCTGGTTAGTTCTTAGATTATCATGGGTGTGAATGTGTACCCAAACCTCTTTTCCAATAATCCATCCAGAAAGCAATAGACATAACTTTCAACTTTGGTGGATAAATTAATATAAACAGTTTTTCTTGAAAGGAAAATTGGGTGGTGGTGAATGACAGGTGACTGATCCTATACCATCAGGTTTCCACTCTTGCTCAATTTGAAAACTATCTTCACTGGCATGAATGAAAGGGAAAGTCATGTTGGGTGTACAATAGGGAGCCAAACTGATATTAATAGTTAGAAACTGAAAATTATTTCCAGCCAATTTTGCTCCAATATATAAGGCTCTTTTCTCAATGCATTTATATGGAAGTATTGTGAAAACTATATTAAGGAATCAACAGAAATACTTGCTGAATGTAACTGCTTTGCTAAGCAAAGTAGCACTTTCTCAAATTACTCCATAAAACTCCAAGTAGTGATGACCAAGGTTGAACTTCAAGAAAATACCAATACTTGCCAGTATATTAGCCAATCAACATCAATTACATTAGAGAGACAGGAGCTCGTAATCCCGGTGTGTTGTTCTTTAGATGTAGAGGTCTTGTTCCCTTATGGTCTCTATCCTACACCCATAACTAGATTACATTACACTCACCCCTAACAAACAAATCCTGGATCTATGTTACCATCTGGTTCAAAGTTAAAGTGCTACACTTGTCTTTAAATCCCTCATGGTCTCACCTCCATCAGTATCCTGTGAAGCCTTTCAGTATCCTGAACATTCTTTTCCACTTTTGCTTGTGATCACAAGCCCTTTGCCCCGTCATTAATGACTGTTCATTCAGTGATCTAAGCCTCCTCCCTGCTAATGGTACAATATTTTCCAAATGGTTGCATTTATCATAGTTAAAACCATGAAATTTCAATCTAAATCTAAATTGATTACAAAGCTTATCTCTACTGATCAACTGGTAAAAACAGTTCTTCCTGAGCTCTGACCTCAGTCACATCACATACCTTACTGAGGAATGTAGAAAGCTGAAGTTCATTCTATGACAGGAATGGCCATGTAATGTTCACCTTTTGGGTTCCAAGAAGTCAGATAGGTGCATAGCAATTTTACGTATGTGTTTCTAATAGTATTAGCCTGTCAAATTGTCCTTTTATCTTACTTTGATTCACTCCAAGGAAAATGTGCACATCCGAAAATGTAACCTTTTTATTCTATATTCAGTCTATCAGGTACACTACTTGTGAGGAAAAAGAAATTCAGCATAAAAACTGGTTGCTAATTGATGCAGTAATGTTGCACATTACATTTCCTTCTCATCTCCCTGATATTTCTGTCCCATTAGACAAGGTGAATTTGTCAAACTCTGCATCTCCATTTGTCAGTGAGCACTAACTTGTCACCTGTGCTTTGCTTCCAGTCAGCAACACTGACTCAGGTGTAATGCAGTTATGCAGCCCAGTGTGGATCGATTACCTTCTGCTAAGGTGTTTAGTAAGATTACCATGTTCCCAAATGGCTTTCATGCAATTTGTGTGAATTTAAGGAAACGTTTTGTGCCTAAATTATAAAGCAAAATGTATTACTTCAATAAAATAAATGCTTGTGTAAAAACTTGAGGGAACTGAAGGAAATAATTGTGAGATAAATTTAGATTAGGAGCAATGTTAAGTTTAAGAGCTAATTTCTGATAGATTACTCAGTACTGTAAAACTCTGATAATCCAGTACCCTCTGACTTCGGTGCAGGACTGACAGATTTTCCAGACTATTGGATGCTATTCCTATTAATACTCCAACACATTTTAAATTCACACTTTTTAGATCTTACAGAGTAGCACAATAAATTTTCTAGTGAACCCGATAAGTTTAAAGAGTGCATACAAGATATAGCTTTGGTGAGTTTAAAGGGAAAGTGATAAATGGGACAGGTGTCCTACATGGCGAACCATCAGGACTTCAAATCAGTCAGATTGGATTATTTGAGTTTTACTGTAATACTGATGAATTGAAAAGGTAATTGGATATTTCTTGAATCATTGTACAGGTCAAGAAAGTGAGGCTATAGTAGGAGAAAAAATTAGGAATCAGCAACAGGATGGCACAGGCTGAATGAATCTTTGTCGTTACTTAAGTGCTGGTGTGACCTGTATTGAGGGAAAGTATAAATGAAGCTCAAATGCGTAACAATTCTGTACTGTATATAGCCTAACTCTACACGGATTTACTCAACTCATGAAGAAACTCTTCATTTCAGCCTTTTTAGAGTAGAACGTGAAAACTCTTAAATTATTGTTGCAAAATACTTACATCTGGTTGCCTCATTATAGGAAGGATGTGGAAGCTTTAGAGGAGATTTGCCAGGATGCTGCCTGGATTGGAGAGTATGTCTTATGATGATAGATCGAGCAAGCTGGGTCTTTTCTCTTTGGAACGAAGGAGGATGAGAGGTGACTTGATAGAGGTGTACAAGATGATAAGGGGCATAGATTGAGTGGACAGAGACTATTTCCCAGGGTGAAAATGGCGCACAGGAGGCGGCATAATTTTAAGGTGATTGGAGGAAGGTTTGGGGGGGACGTCAGAGGCAAGTTTTTTTTTACACAGAGAGTAGTGGGTGCATGGAACGCACTGCCGTCAGAGGTGGTGGAGGCAGATACATTAGGGACATTTAAGAGACTCTTAGATAGCCACATCAATGACAGAAAAATGGAGGGCTATGTGGGAGGGAAGGGTTAGATAGATCTCAGAGCAGGATAAAATGTCGGCACAGCATCATGGGCTGAAGGGCCTGTACTGTGCTGTAATGTTCTATAGCAAATTGGAACTTAAAGGGATGCAACCATATTACACAGTGGTTACCTTATTAGTTTAACAGACAGCATGATACAGTGGATTAGCATGGTGATGTGTTTGCTCAAGCTATGTACAACCTCTGCTCAGACTGCAGAAGTGATAGACTTTGCTCATTGTTGATAACAAGCAAGCATGCTATATTAATTTAGTTTGGGCAGTTTTACAGAATTATGAGTAAGATCATTTACCGATCTTGAAAGGTTATATATTTGCCCCCATTCAACATTTTTTTGAGTGGCTTCAGACTTGTTGGCCTGAAATTCTGCTTTATGAGATGTCGCAGAAAGATTTTACACAAGTAGCTTAAAATTGATGGCCCCAATGTTACTCTGTACGTTTCTTTATTAAAGACAATTCTAACTAACATGATAGACTCTTTGATGAGTTCTCACTCAAAAATATCTCTCAAAATAATTCCACCATCTTGATCTTTCTCTAGCCTTCTGTTTTTGACATTCAGAAAATCACAGAGGACAAGGGCAATAACAATTAATTGCACAATCATTAGTGATCTGTTTGTCATCCATTTTATTATAAATTAATTCCGCACACATCAGCAAGTATGGCATGTCCTGCATTTAATTTTCATGTCACTCATTTTATCTGTTTAATGTCTTTTTCATCTTGTAATAATTGATGCATTAAAATGATCCTCCCATATTTCTTGCCTTTAAGCTGCTGCTAAGGAGTTGAGTGTTATAAATAACAAAGTAATGTTGCAAAAGCCAATGATTATATAAACCCATTATCTTGTGACAAAATCAAATCAAAGTTTGGACCTAACTGTCCCTTGGAATTCACAATTAATTTATCTGTTCATTTAATTTTAAGTCTGTTGCTCTTATATTTTTTTCTCCTATCTTTGTTTCAGAAGGTGCCCCTACATTCTTCATGCAGTCACTTATAATACAGCGTAGGCAAAACTTGGGTGACTATTCACTTTTTTTCTCTGACCTTCATTTGGCTTCTTTCTGCCTATTATATTCCAAAATTACATTAAAATTTTGAGGAATCTCAAACTCCAATACTCTGACCACTGCACACATTAAAAATACAGGAATAGTTGACACAATCTGCTATTGTTATGAAATGGTTTGTGAGGTAGAATGTATTTTAAAACCACATACAAAAATAATTAATTATATGATGATCACTGTAGCACAATTGCTGCATTTAATTGTTAATTGAGATTGTTTATAGATCCTCAGGAACCTGCTGATGCACTAAGTGCAATGAACAGCATATAACTGAATCTTTTGCCGTTATTAATGGGGAAAAAAGTGGGTCAATGGGATAATGGAGTAGGTTTAAATCTATAATCCATCCAATAACCTGAGTAACTGCTGGCCTTGGGAGATTAAATGAGTCACTAGTGTAGAAGCAGCAACATTGATTTAAGGAGAATGACATTTCTGCAGTGAAAATTAATTTCAGACTCGCATAGTTGGAGTATGTTCACTTTTGAGGTGAACAGTATTTGGTAACATGAAAACACATGGCCATTGTATGGTTTGTGATTTGAATACATTGGCATCTTGTCCTAAAATTTTATTGCCGATAAAGGAAATAGATCTTTACTGAGGACTGTACCTGGGTCAAGAAAGAATTCTCTTGACTTCCCTATAGAAAGGGCTTTGCATATAGGAAGGTGTATATACAACTTCGGCAACTCTTTGACAACTTGACTTTATCTGGTTCTATCATGTGACATTAAATGACTGGAGAAGCTTGACGATATGAAGAAAGATCACGCAATATTTTTTTGAACTTTGTGGCTTTTGTAATATGTTTCATGCAACAATGGTAATGAAGCATATGTTAGAAATGTTATACTGTGTGCAAGGTAGTTAATTTAAAGAGAGAGAGAAAGGAGAGAAAAGATTTTCCTGGAGCAACAAACAATAGGAGGAACTCAGCAGGTCATGCAGCATCTGTGGGAGGAAGGAAATTGTCGACGTTTCGGGTTGAAACCCGACATCAGAATTGAGTTCAAATGCTCCAGATTCCATTATCTGCAGTCTCTTCTGTCTCCAAAGATTTTCCTGGCCTTTGAATCCAGGATAATGAGTGAGACCTAGGGTCAGGAAATGGGAGCAGATAATTGGGCCTGCACCTCTTCAACGGTGCCTTAGACTTCCTGGGGTTTTCTAATGCAACAAACCACGTTAGTAAAATGGGATATCGTAAGGATTCTTGATGATTTTATGTGCCAGCATTTCTTCAGCCGAGACTACTGTTAAATTACAAGATTAATACATATCGATTTGAACTGGGTGTTTTATAACACATAGTCTGTTAAGTCTTGTTTTATTCCTGTCCTCACCCCAGCCATTTTAAGAGGTGCCTATTCCGATCAGGACCTCTTGATTATTGATTTCCTTTCTCAGCCTTAAGATCCTCATCTCTGCGCTCAGAGGCTGACAGTATCATTTCAGTTGCCCAACATTTGACATCCAGGGGTTTCTAATACTAGATGACATATTATTTTTTGTATGTATTTCTCACAGATAGCATCCAAGCAGAGGATGCAAAAGAAAAATCGGTCCTCTAAGCTCTAGTCTAAGTAAGAAGCAAAGACTGTCTAAAGTATTTAGATTATTAGACTTTTGTCATAAATGTAATATATCGGAGAAATTGCTGACAGTCGAAAGCGTGAAGACCATTGTTTATATATCATGTCTCATTAAAATAAAATAGTTATGGAGAAATGGAGAAGAATAATGGCGAGGAAATCTTGAGTGTCAGTTGTAATACTGTCAGCCCATTACCTTCCATACTGAGGGTCAAAGATGATCATTAACCTCCAGTACTACATCATTTGGAAAACCTTTGAATTCTCTGCTATCCTTCTCTTGTAATAACGATCTGTGAATGTACTTAATGCACTTTTCCAAAAGTACATTTGCCTTTCATATTTTCAGATAATTTAGTATGTAAAGTATAACCCACAATTTGCAATGGTCACAGCTAGAACTGTAGTTTTGGAAAGTACACTTATATTCTTGTCATTTGTCTCATTAGAAATGTGCCTTTGTAAATGGGCCCATTTCATAGTGTAGCATCATATGTAAATGCAGTCATTGTTGCTAAATCAGAAAAAAAAAACCTATTTCCACTCAGAAAGGACTAGATATAACTTATTAACCACTTTGGTAACCCGAGGGCAGATTGCGCTACCAGAGATTTTTGATAGTATCTTCATAAAAAGATGCTTTCCACTATAGTATTTTGTAAAATATGTGTGTTCAATGGCGTTTTAACCTCTAACAATGTCCTGTGCGGAATATTCAGATTGATATGTGCGAGTCACAAGTGCTCAAGCAAAGTTTCTGTAGCTTATTCAAGGGCTTTTCACATACCATCTCTAAGACTTTCTATGAACATTGTTGCAGCCAGAGAGCAGTTAGTCATATATCACTATCCTTACTATGGTGACATGTAAAATAATAATTATTGTTCATAATCACTATTTTGTATGTAACACATTCTGAACTTCATATATTTTGATTTTTAAAAATAAGTAGAAATTACTGAAAATACACGGTATACCACTAAACAAAATCTTAAAAGTTAAATTACTTCTTATAGATGTATAAAACTTTTGAAGCAAATTCACTGGACTCTGGTTTAACTTAAACAAAAACATAAATGCCCAGAAATTTGAATTCACATTTTTTTGGAGGTCTAAAACATCACTGTGTGGTGCCAGCACCACCAGGTTCCACCCAAAATGTGCAACAGTGTTAAGATGGTTCCCACTGAAAAATGCATTAACTGGTGACCTGTGTGGGTCCAAATGGAAGAACAAGTTAACTGCAGCTCCTGCCACTTTGCAGCAGAGAAGGGTGTCACATCCTTAAAGCCACACACCCCATGGCAATCATATCCTGCAGCAACACTTAATATGGCTGCCGTGTAGGAAAGAGATGTTGGAATGGCAAGAAGAGAGCATCAAAGTTCTCTGACAGAAACATTGACTTGCTAAGGAATGAGATAAAGGACAGGAGGGAGAACCCATGTGTAAAGAAATATCATGACCAGTAGATAAGTCAAGGTGACCTTGAAGGCCCTTTAAATGCTTCTGTTTAATGCTGACATTTAATTAGCCACACACACACATGCTAACATACATTCCTCCAACCCCCAACCCATCTCCATTGACAGTTGTTCCTCTCACCACCACCCCCCCCCCCCACTTTCACAAACTTCACATATGAATCAAATCTATAAATAAAAGGTTATTTGCTTCACTGGGAAAATGCAAGACACTTATAGTGTGGTTCATCGGAAACTATTTACTCCAAATTGCATTAACTGTGTATTGCACATCATTGAAATAAACAGCACTATGCAATCCAATTTAGGCAAAGTATTTATTAATGGTGTCACGTGAGAGGTCAGTGACCAAACCGAACTAGTTTCCAATCCTGCTGGCTAGATATCTGAAGACATGGCCCTCTGCAGTGAAATGATTAATTTGACAGCTGAACAAGGAGGAGGAGCAGCATCACAAAGATTATGGAAGGTTGTAGAGGAGGAGGGTTTCAGAGATGGAGATGATTGAAACAAAAGTTAAGAATTTTCAAATGGAATTGGGATATGAGGGGTCAATGAGCATAGGGGCGAGTGAGAATATAAACAAGATTTTGAAATAACACAGGTTTATGGAGAATGGAAGATGGGAATTTGTCCGGGAGAAAGTTGGAATAGTTCAGTCAACAAGTAACCAAAGTTTGAATGAAAATTTCAACAGCAGATAAGCTAAGATGAGGTCCATATCCCTGTATGTAGATATTTATATTTCATTGTACATTCTCTAAATAATCCATTTTACTAGTAAATTAAATATTTCTCCTCATTATGTTTGCTCTTAATGTGATAATTCAGGAAGCCCAGATCAGTTTTTTACTTGTAGAAGTGATTTGCATAACTACTGAGCTCTTTCCAGTTGAGTAAACCAAGTTAGTTAAATTTTCTAACCTTTAACCATGTTATGTTGTTGTGATAGCTGCTTCAGTTTTGTTATACTTTGTTAGTATTACAATAGCATATAAAACAGCTCTTTTATGAACTCAAACATCTGATATGTAACTTTTCACTAAGGATTTGTTACCATTTGAACTGAGCAGATTGCTGCAATGAAGCTTGATGATGTAAGTATTTCCAGGTGCTGCCCAGCCTGTGGTGTACATCAATCAAGTTGAAAGTCAGCCCTTTCAGCTGGAACTGCCAGCTTTCAGTGGTGGAAAGTAAGCCAGAGACTTCTGTGCACATGCTGCTGTGTACAGAAGACCTAGTCTTACCCAGTGACAGGTGGTGCTGCATCTGTCCAGGCTCTCTGTTGGAATCCACTGGCAAAGAACTGTCTTGCTGGGATTTCCCAGCACTTGCAATCATTGGAGCAAGTATCTTTGCTGGCTATATTTATGATTCAGCAATGTATAAAATCCCTCCTAAGCATAAAAGGAGTCCTCCTCCAAATCAGCATTCAATTGAATAGTACATCTTCTGGGACACAAAGGCTCTGGTCTGTATCTGGCCAGGGTGCAACTCTTTCATGTTCCTCTGCCCATAGACCGATGCACTAGTGCCTGCTCCCCCCATCTCAGAATGATCCCACCCTCACCCAACAAAGAAACATTGTCTTCAGCCTCAGAGCAGACAAGTTATTTCAAGACCAACCTCCCGTGTCCCCAGAGCTGCCTCTGCTCCCTAGTGATTGTTGCTCTCGTGTCTCGGAAAAAAAATTCATGAGAATCATTACGTTTTCCATTTTCTCCTCACACATTTATCCTTACATTACATCTGCCATGGCACAACTGCAAAAATGCAGAGCTCTTAATTTTCTTCCCTCACATTAACATCTACATGCATGTTTGAAGTGTGCAATAATATGACACTTATTTCTTCTCATGTCAGCATCTGCTTGCCCACCAGCCTGTGGATGCTTGGCTGCTGAGAAGCCCTAAAGTCTGTCAGCTCATTAAGGACAACAACATTATCGCTGGTCCCTGTGCATCCATGACGATTTTGGACCAGTTTCATCTGAAACAAATATTAATTTCTAATAGTTCTGGAGAAATTGCCAAAACTTTAAAATGTACAAATACTAGCAACACAACCATATTTGTTGTTGCTCTGAACTTCTCTGAATGTTGGAATTTTGCACTAATTACTGCTGTAACCAACTTCTACACTTTCTTTGGTAAGCCAAAAAAAACTGCAGATGGTGCAAGTCTGAAATAAAAATAGGAAATGTCAGGACACTCAGAAGATCAGATAGCATCTGTGGAGAGAGAAAAACAGAGATAAGACTTCAGATTGATAATCTTCTCCAGAAATGGAGAAATGAGGAAAACAAGTGTGTTTTAAGTTGCAAAGACAAGGGGGATGGAGAGAACAAAGGGAATGTCTGAGATGAGGTGTGCACTAAGATTGTCCCAGTAACACAATGCTGTTGTAGCTGTGTGAGAGGATGGAAATAAAAGATGAATTAAGGCTGGCGGACAGAAGAATAATGTTGAAAAGTGAGATGTGGAACGTAGCAGTTTCTGGAAATCAGAAACAAATATAAATGGCAGAAATGCTCAACAAATCAAACAGCATGTGTGGGGAGAGAGAGAGAGAGAGAGACACACACACACACACACAAGAGAGAGACATGCGTCAGTATCACAGATGGATTAACCTTACATCAGAACTGGCCAGATACAAATGGGGAAAGGCTGTTATCTGAGATTGCTGAGTTCTGTATTGAGTCCTGAAGAGTGCAATGTGCCTGGAGGATGAATATGTTTCTTGAACTTGAGTTCTAAGCTGTTTTGCTAATTTCCAAGGAAATCCTGTATGTATCATTCTGAAAAAGTTGCTATTTTCTTGGTGGCACTTCATTGAAGAATATGCATGTTCTTCTCAACAGAACTATAGCCTAGGCTACTTCATGAGTCCAGGTCCCAACCCATCCTATTTTAGGATGGACTCCTTATGAGAAACATTCATATATTTTTCACTGTTCAATTGATACAAAGGCCTTAGGGAATTCGTAAAGATCCATTCAAGCTCATGAGCACATGTTTAAACCAGTTTTATTATAAGCATTAGAAGATTTATGAAGACACTAAGATGTAAGTAATTTAAAAAATATACAAAACATTCAAAAACAACAAGAAGGAGAAGAAGTTAAACCTTTACTTACTGAGCATGAGACAGCAGAAAACAATGTCCTCTTAGGGGCCATAATCAGTGGCATCACACCACATCATAAGGGTTCCAGTTGCATTGCTGAGACTTGCATTTGAACAGGTTTCAGCACAGTTGGTTCAGCTGTTCCAGAAGTGGAAAGTTACCAGATCCATCTCAACAGAAGGCAGGCCATATTTCTGGGATTGGTTCACTCTACCAATGGCTGGCGATACACGGGACAGAGGATCTGACCCGGTGAACCTAATAGAGACCTTTTGAGGAATTGAAATGCTCAATAGCTGATATACTCATATTTCACTTAGAATGGGTTAAATATCCCATCCACCATTGGTGAAATATTCAGCAATCTACTGGTTGTAAGGCTTTAATGCAAATTAATTTAGCAGATGTCAGATTAGTATCGAGTAGATATTGGTCTTGCAGAAATAAAATGTGCTAATGCTAGTATTAGACTGATGACAACAGTGAGCTAATGAAGTAGAAGTTGATGTGCCATTGACAGGTTGCTGAGAGGCAAAACTCTAATGCAGAGGAGAGCAAATAGTTTTTAAAAACTTGGGAAGAGGAAGACATAATGGTTCACAAAGTAAATACAATTGTTCCAGCTTTCCTTGGACTGAAGAAATATTTGTGGAAAATAACTTGGAAAGTAATATAAAAGTTATGTGATTGTATTCTGTATTTTCTGTGAATTTCTTGCTCAGTCTAGAAGAACGTTTGCAGTATGTCGTCGACGACAAAGGGTGGGACAGAATCCATGATGAGATGTACAAATTCTGTGTAAAATGGAAGCATGATGTGCAAATAAATGGCCATTTTGATTTTCATGCTTTCTTTTGACTTTCATTTGAGCTGCCAGAAAACATTTAAACGCTTCTCTGTTAAATTTGTCAATAATTCTACCTTGAATGAGTGCCTTTGGTAGTAACCAAAGAAAGAATTTGCATCTATATAGCACTTAGTATGACAGAAGAATGTCTAAAAATAATTTAAGCTACTAAAATCTTTTTGAAGTGTAATTACTGTAGTAATACAGGGAAACTAGGCAGGGTTTTTATTCTAGAAATATGGGTATTATTGGCAAGGCCCAACTTTTAGCCATCCCTAACAGATGAGCTGATAATTGAACTGTTGTAGTCCTTGTAGTGAAGGTTCCCATAAGCACTGTGGGGTAAGGACTTCCGGTATTTTGACACCACAAATGTGATGGAATAGTGGTATATTCCAAGTCGAACTGATCATTGGAGAGGAACCTTTAATGTCAGGGTCGGGTGGGACAGGACTCAGTCCAGCGAGGTGTTTTTAACTCCAGCAGAGTGTAGTCCCTGTCAAATGTTTGGAGCATAGTCTTGCCATAATTACCAGCCTCTTTTGTCAGAGTGACAAGCAGAAAACCTCATTGCAACACCCCTGGTCCAAGCACTGACATCTGCTAGATTGTGCCATCATCTGAACAAGGAACTACAAAGTTGTCTATGCCACCTGCTCCATGACAGGTATGATGACCACTGGAGCGATGATCACCTGATCTGCTCTATTTTCTCCATCAACCAGGCCCTGAAACATCAGCATCAACAGAAGATTAATGTCAAAGTTCTCAAGTACCCCAAAAGGGTAGCTCTTCACACACACAGCCTTACAAATAACAAGTTGTTTCCCAGTCTACAGGAGCCACAGGAGTTTACTTTACTGCTGTGAAATCCTCCATAACTGGCACCTGTGAAGATTCTCTTGCCTATACCAAGGAGAACTAGACTAGTTTGATGAGAATGACCAGGAGATTGAGGAGCTAATTAACTGCAAATATAACGCATTTCTGTTCAAGTCCTAATACTCTGCAGTGAAGAAATTTGGTCATAAATCCACAATCTCATTGTCCACCTCTGGAAAGAGGAGGATATACTAACGGGACCAGGGGTGATATAATTGTGACCATCTTCAAGAAAGGAGGACAAGTACCCACTGTGGTAACTACAGAGGACTCCCTGCTTTCTGTCGTAAGGTTCTCCTCAATTTCCTCTTCCCATTAGAAGCATAATGGACATGATCTCATTGCCACAACTTCAGGATAATGCAGGGAGCAGCACCAAGCCATGACACATGTTTTTTTTAAACTTACTATAACCTTGCCATTTTCAAACGGGAGAGGCTGTGGAACGTCTTACGTTTGCTTCATGATGGCATGCAAGCCATGATCCTAACTGATGAGTGTACAACAGAGTCAATCTTTGGGCAGATCAGTGCAAAACAAGACTGTGTCATTGTCCCAACACATTTATTAATCTTTCTTGCCGCAATGTTGTATCTCACCTCCAACAACTTCCTGCAGAAGTGCTGTTAATCTTCAGAGCGAATGGGAATCCATCCAACTATGCTCTGGAACCAAGGTCACATGAAGCTCAGCAGTCAAGCTGTACTTTTCTTGCATTTACATGCGCTCAGAAACTGAGCTCAAGTCATCGTCGACATGTTCACTGAAACATAGAGGAGGATGGGTTTTACTTTCAACAGCTGCAAGTCAAAGGTCCTCTACCAACCTGCCTGCAGTGTATTAGAGATAGACATTTCCTTAGGTTTGTATGCTGCATTAACATCCTGTCCTAATTATGAATTACTTTAAGTTAAACTCCCATGCTTTCTGATGAATCACAAATCTCCTTAGTTCTCTCTAAGATCAAGTTCATTTCTCGAAGCAACCTTCATTGTACCGTCTAGTCAACATTTCCAAACAGAAGTATGTCTTTGAATATTTCTTCCATGGTAATTGCATGAAACTAGCAATCTTTCAGTGGGTTTTGTAATGCTTCTGCTCTTGATCATACAATTCACCAGCGTTTTGCTTTCTCCTGTTACATTTATACCACTTGAAGGGAATGCTTTATTGCAGTTGATGATCATGATGAGAATTTTTACAACACAGCTAGATCTTGTAGTTATCCCCCACTTTGGCCCAGTGTGTCCAGTGGATTAAACTTCAAGCAGTGACAGTGAGAAGTGTTGTGTGCTGGACTCATTCTATCTTCTGCTCCAGCTTAATTACTGCAGGATAATTCTTCCAAGTTGACTTGAATATCGTTCCCTGTCTGTAACATTTTCCCTGAAATATTTCAAGAACTTGTGTTGGTGACAGAACACTTCTTAAAGCCATCAGTTAATTTTCCAAGTAACTTTGCAAAGACACCAATTCAAGATACTCAAAGCAAAACGCGAGTGGCCTTTATACAAAGACTTCCTCCTGTTACTGCATCTATCAATTTCCTAAATCTAATCATAATTTGTAGTATAGATTTGTTACAGAAGTGAAATTGACTTTTATTTAAAGGACAAATAAAGTAAATGATTTAAGCAAAGGGCACGAGCTTTTACAGACTGCTTTATTTGATGCTTTCATAGGGGCACACGCAAGAACCCCTGGAATGTTATAATTACTCCTGTGACATCACTGACACTGCAACTGTATTTACTTAGTGAGGTCAGAGATCTCTGTGCACAGGCTTGTTTGGAGGTTTCATTGCAAGGATAGAAATCTCCAACAAGGCAGCACAGCAATGAACTGGGCCTGGAACATGCACTCAAGTCTCTGCTATTATCAACAAGCTCAAGTATAAATGTATTATCTACAGTTCCTGCAACATCAGCAGCCTAGGGTTTCATGGATCCTGGAACCTATCTAAAGTTTGCAAAATCTTCATTGCTGACCTATATTAAATGAACATTATGCAAACATGATATGTTCCTAACTTGAGTAAAGCTGTTTTTATGGTAGCCATTGTGTAGACCTCTGAGCACCAATTAATGTTGGTACAGGTGGAAATGGCATGCATGTATTGCAATGTCATTAGGTATGTCCCTGATGTCAGGAAATGATGGATTACATGGCATTGTTGTAAAATACAGATATGAGATTACTGTGATTTGCTTGGAAATAAATTGGATGAGTGTGTCCCATCGAGAACATACCGAGTTTTCCCAAACAGAAGCCCTGGATGAACCAGGGAGATTCACAGTCTACTGAGGGCTAGATCTGTGGCGTTTCAAGACCGGCAATCCAGAACCCTTACAAGAAATCCAGGTATGACCTGCGGAAGGCCATCGTGAGAGCGAAAAGGCAATTCCGTGTGAAGTTTAGAGATACAATTGGATGCACGACAGCTGTGGCAGGGTTTGCATGCCATTACTTCCTATAAGGCCAAACCTAACAGCATAAATGGTAGTGATGCGTCACTCCCTGATGAGCTCAATGCCTTTTTATGCCGCTTTGAAAAGGAAAATAACAATATAGCTGTGCGAATCCCCATGGCATCTGGCAACCCTGTGATCTCTGTCATGGAGGTTGATGTGAGAACATCCTTAAAGAGGGTGAACCTTGCAAGGCGTCAGGCCCCAACTGTGTACCTGGCACCTTTATATGCAAAATATATGTACCGGCTACTGAAGATCTGTGCCGACCAAATGGCTGGAGTGTTCAAGGACTTCTTCAGCCTCTCACTGCTTCAGTCAGAGGTTCCCATCTGCTTCAAAAGGTGCATCAATCATACCAGTGCCTAAAAAAGCAGGGTGAGCTGCCTCAATGACTATCTCCCAGTAACACTCACATTTACTGTGATGAAGTGCTTTGAGAGGTTGGTCATGGCTAGAATTAACTCCCACCTGAGCAAGGACCTGGACCTGCTGCAGTTTGCCAACCACCACAACAAGTCTACAGCGGAAGCAATCTCACTGGCTCTCCACTGGGCTTTGGAGCAGCTAGACAACAACAAAACATATGTCAGGCTGCTGTTTATCAACCTCAGCTCAGCATTCAACACCATCACCCCTCAGTACTGATCAACAAGCTTCAAAACCTGGGCCCCTGCACCTCCCTCTGCAACTGGATCCTCGACTTCCTTATCGGGAGACCACAATCAGTGCGGATTGGTAGTAGCATCTCCTCCTTGCTGACAATCAACACAGGTGCACCTCAAGGATGCGTGCTTTGCCACTGCTCTACTCTCTCTACACTCATGACTGTGTGGCTAAGCACAGCTCAAACACGATCTATAAATCACCGATGACACCACTGTTGTTGGCAGAATCTCAGATGGCGACAAGGAAGCATACAGGAGTAAGATGGTCAGCTGGTTGAGTGGTGTCACAATGACAACCTCGCACTCAACGTCAGCAAGACCAAGGAATTAATTGTGGACTTCAGGAAGGGGTTAGTCGGGAGTTCATTGAGGGGTCAGCGGTGGAAAGGGTGAGCAGCTTCAAGTTCCTGGGCGTCAACATCTCAGAGGATCTATCTTGGCCCAAAACATTGATGCAATCACGAAGAAGGCATGTCAGCAGCTCTACTTCATTAGGAGTTTGAGGAGATTTGGTATGTCACCAAGGACCCTTGCAAGTTTCTACAGATGTATGGTAGAGAGCATTCTGACTGGTTGCATCACTGCCTGGTAATGAAGGGTCCAATGTGCAGGATCGAAATAGGCTGCAGAAGGTTGTAGACTCAGCCAGCTCCATCACAGGCACAGCCCTCCCCGCCATCAAGGACATTTTCAAAAGGCGGTGTTTCAAGAAGGTGGAATCCATCATTAAGGACCCTCACCATGCGGGAGATGCCCTCTTCACATTACTACCATCGGGGAGGAGGTACAGGAGCCTGAAGACCCACACTCAATGCTTCAGGAACAGCTTCTTCCCCTCTGCCATCAGATTTCTGAACGGTCCATGAACACGACCTCATTATTCCTCTTTTGCACTATTTATTTTTGTAACTTCTAGTAATTTTTATGTCTTGCACTGTACTGCAACTGCAAAACAACAAATTTCACGACATATGTCAGTGATAATAAACCTGATTCTGATTCTGCTAGTGTGATCTACTCCAAGTAAATTAATTTTTGTACACTTGGTGTCTAAAAAACAGAGCAATGCAACCTAATTTCTAGGACTTTGTATATAGAACTGTTAAATAGCAGCTTGCAAGATCTCCTTTTACCAGGACAATTGAACAGATGTTTGTAATTGCTTCAAAGTTAATATTTTGGACACAGTTTATGGATATTTCAAAACCTATGACTTAATCAATTCCTGGTTTGATAACATTGGTTGCATTATCTATGCTATTCAATGCCACGTATGTATGTCTGCTCTCAACCTTCTCTTTACAGAATGCAAGAGGCTCTACTTTTCTCTTGTTTGCTTTTTTCCTTTACACCATTCTTGTTGTACCATCAGTAAAGTTTGGCTACTTTTGGTATAACTGGCTGTGCAGATGTTGTTCTAGCTGTGTGTCTCAAATTCTGTTTTATTTTTTAGTTGTTTCCTCAGTTAGTTTTGACAATAGAAAATGAAAAGTTAACTATTCCCAGAAGCTGAAATAGGCAAATATTCCACAGATATTTCTTAGTTATGTTTTGGTAATCAGTGATTATGTAGAGTCCTCTCTCATCAAATTAAATAGATGGAATTGAAGGCACACGAGTATGATTTGTAGCTGTCCTGTGGTGGATTTTATAGGGTTAAAATTCCCACTTTCATTTTTGTTCTGTTGAAGGACACTTCAGTATAATGCTTAATTCTTTTAAACAGAAATTGAAGTTTTTCCACAAATATTACATGTACTTTATACATTAAACTTTGCAAGATTATCATTGGTTATGAAATGGTTAAGGTCGTTTTATCAAGAAAAATAAGCCCCAGCTCATGGGCACTGTGGTGTATGTTAACTTACATTACACTCACTTTGTGATTTTTATTCCTGAGCATGGCAAATTAATGTGCTTTTCTTCACCACAGGCCTGTTGCTGGATGATCTAAGTACTGACCTCAATTATGTAAAGTCCTCATCCCAACATTAAACATTGCCTCTAGCAGCCTGCACATCACGGCAACCAAATGATTTCCATGTTAAAGCAGCATGACAAGCAATAACTGCTCAGCTTAACTTTGAATTCAGATATGGTTGCTGTGTAGGATGCACAAAAATAAATATCCAATAATCTCTCAAAATAGAAATCTACGTGTAGTGAATGTGGGAGAGAAAAGTCTGCAGTAAGTCAACTTTGGTTTACAAGAACTCCTGTTCAATCAACATCTCCTCAATTAAAGTTTTCACTGCTTCAATATCTTAGAAACTTAAGGCACTATGAAGTATACTTCCTCATTGTCTGCTGCAAATTATTTGGAATGGCAATATATTTTGTTAATAGAAAGAATATTGCACATAATAATGCCAAACAATAACTTAAACAAAATAACAGAGCCTGGTGCAAAGAGATAGAATAAATGCATTGTGCTTAACTGGAAAGCACTGAAAAGATATTTCATCCTTTACTGGAATTTCAATGTTTGGCTATTCCTTGTAAACAAAAAATATCTGGCAAATTCCTTCACACCTTGCTATATAATTCAGACCTGTAATTCAAATAAACATTTTTAGAGTATTGTATGCATGCCTACATCTAGGAGGACTGCAGTCAGTTGTTCCACCTCTTCCTTATCACTTTCCTCAAGGTGGCCATTGAAAGACACAGCAGTTAATTGAAATTGCTTCTCTTCCTTTTCCCGTTGGAAGTAATCTGACTATAACAGCGAGCAGAAAATTGGACATATTTACGTCAATTTCATTTCAATTGAGGCCTGAGGTGTGGTTGCTGCCAAAGATTTCTCTCTATACTGATGCATGTTTCTAAATTGTCCCAAAGGAAGTGAAATACTACCTTTTGTGTGGCGAGGAGTAGGAGAGTTTATCTGGACTCTGCAAGGCAAACAATCACTGACCTGCAAGTCCCTCCCAAAAGATGTTACCTGCAACTCAGGTGAAGAGTGGAGAGTTTATCTAGTCCCTGCATGAAAGCTATCCTTGACCTGTGAGATGCTTCCAAAAGACATTCTCCACAACTTAGCCACTTGCGTCTATATCTTTCCTTCATGCCAATCAACCTGATGCTGCTGCCTGGACTTCCTGTCTCATACAATGTTACATATACAACTCATCTCTTAACTTTCTCTCTAAAGAGATACCCTGTGAGTTCAAAAGTTGCAGAGTCATTTGCACATCCAAACTTGGTGGCAGAGGATGAGCATTAGAGGAGAAATATGTCAGTCAGCATATACTTAAAGCTTAATACATTTCCTCCTTTAAAAGCAGGATCCCCAGGCTCCTAATTACAAGGCTTACATCCACAGAAGATATGGTTAATAGTCCACTTTTGCAAGCACTTCATAATCCTTGTTGACTTCAATGAATTAAATTTCAAAATCAATGTAAAAATAAACATGCAGTGCATGAAACCTCGGGCAAATTCTGCCCCATGTCTCCTATTACCAAAGTTTTTTTCTTTTGAAAGAATCCGTATTATATCATGGTTACCGTGATAATGAATTAAAATACAGACATCGCATGTAGCATATATGATAGCATCGTTGTCATTTTACTGGACTCATAGCCAGACCCTGTACTATTGTTTTGTTCAATTTGCACAACAGTTGATGAGGAAGTTAAACCAAAGCAATTAAATAAATCTGGAATTTGAAACTACTTGATTGTTTAGTTCACTAGTGTCCTTCAGGCAAGAAAATCTACTATCCTTATCTGATATAGACTCTATGTGATGCCAGATCCACCTATGTGGATTGACTCTTAACTGCCTCTGAATAGCCCAGCAAAGCATTCAGTTCAAGGGACAATTGGAATTGAGAATAACTGCTGGCCTTGCCTGTGATGTCCCTATCCCATGAGCAAATAGAAACAAAATTCATATTAAGTTGTCTTAGAATCTGTTTTTCTCATTGGTATTACAATATTATCTCCTCTGTGAACCATTTTTACTTCACTGATTGCCCATCATGGATTATTTTCTGTCTTTACACTCCCCATAGTGTACATATCTGTTCACACACTGTGCACGATTTTCTGCCCATTAATTTATCTCAGCAAATAACTTGTGCACAGCAGACATCTGCATTGCCCATATGCATTCTAAACTCCAATCTGTGCTCCTTTTGTCTTTGTACCTTCAACTGCCTACCAATGGGGCAAAGATAAAAATTTCCCCCTGCTAAGATTAAAAACCTCACAATTTACATTTTGAAAGGATAATGCATATTTAAACTTGGACTTGAGCATTCATGTGAAGGGTAGCTTGTTAAACAATCCTACCTTATTGCCATTGAAAGGATTAATATCAGTGTGTCCTGTGGAAATAGGCAGACAGGCTAGCCAACTGTGGATTGGTAGGATGCAGGTTCCCCCCGCGGGTTCCTACGTGATGAGTTTTAATTTCAGCTGGATCATCTGTGAATCTACTGACCTTGGAATAACTTGTTGTTTCTTGGTTACAAAAGTTGTGGCTATACTGTATGAACAGCAAAAATCATAAAACTTTATAAAACAAAATCCACAATATTGAACAAAACCAATATTTAGCTTTCTGTATTTTAAATGATAAAAATACTGGATTTAATTACCCTATTCTTGTGAATTTCAGATCAGACCACTTTATGCATTCAGAATTGCCAGCTTTGCTCAGTCTTGTTTCATATCTTTCCTGCTGTGTTTCATGAGTTGAAACACATTGTCACACTAACAATTATCATTCTCTACATTTGGTCAAGATGTTGTATAATTCAGCTTCATTAAATAATCCCAATTTAACATCTCTGTCATAGCATTGGGCACAAATCTCTGGAGATATTGACCTGAATACCAATCCTGCTATTTAAGTTTCCCTTTTTCTCTTTTGTAATAATAAGCATCATTTCTTATTAGTATCATGGAGATAAAAGTTCTTTGAATAAAGAATATTTGAAATGATAACTAAATGAGCCCATTTTAGCCTCTGGCTGATTGCATTCGTTTTATACAGGTTACTACATGTTCATTTCAATGGAAAAGCATGCCATCTTCATCTAGCTGCTGTAATCTGATGGTGGGCTATAGATCTAAATAAATGCTGCCAACTTCCATGCAATTAAACCATATTAAGACAATCCTTCATTTTAATGAGTAGCAATGTTTAGCTTTGAAACACTTGTGCTCAGCGACAGCATGCAGAGCAGCCTTGAAGTACAACCTTTCTCAAGTTCAGCATTGGTCCAACAAATGAAGCATTCAAGGGAATAGATGATTTAATAAGGCAGCAAATTGTCCTTTCACCTCTGAAGTCTGATATCCTATTCACACAAATTGATGGGATGCAGATCTCGGCTTTCTGACTGAACTGCATGAGTTGAGCTTGGTAACGCTTTAATTTAACTATAGGCCCAGGCACGAATTTATCCAGCATTTGATATTACCATGCATTATTAAACTAGTTAGTTTCAATCAGAAAGGTCAGAAGCATGACTGTTGTAATAAGGGTGCATTTCAAAGCACACCACAGGGCAAAATACTGTCCCTTTACAGCAGCTGCATTTAACCAAATTTATGTTTGATTCTCATGCCAGCAGAAATAAAGATGGAAGACTGTTCCATGTCAGGGCATTTGTTATCTCTCACTGTGAGCAGAGAGATTCACCAAACATTGCACTTCAAAACCTCGAATAAATATTGGGGTCTCTATTTCTATTAGACCATACATTTAAACTCATACTGTACCTGCATAAAAAGATAGGTAATCTGCACACCATATAGATGTGATTGTTAATTTACAGTTATAATTGATTCACAACAAAGAAATGTCAGTGTCACGCCACCAATGTAAGGACTGACAGAGGGTCCTGGACCTGAAAGTTAATTGCTTCTCTTTCCACAAATGCTGCTTGACTTGCTGAGTGTTTCCAGTATTTTCTAGTTTTATATCAGATTTCCAGCATCTGCAGTTGTTTGATTTTCCTTGATCAAAATTTGCCTGATGAATGACACAACAAGATCGTCATTATTCATTCTTATCCTAATTATTTTTATCCAGATAATTATATTGCTTCTGTATCAATTTTAGGATACGTGGACTAAGCTGCATCTAATTACACTATCAATGCCATATCAAGAAATCAATTTGAATCAGTGCAGTGACAAAAATAGAGAGTTAGAAAACTTATTCCACACACCTCCCTGTACCTGTTAGCAGTGATGTAAACTGCCAGTAGTGATTTTTCAGCACAAAGCCTTGCCCAAAGTCAAGCTCCCTTCAAGCACAGTTTCCAACATATAAATGAAAGAGCAATTTATACAAATACTAGTAGCATATTGATGTAACCTGATTTAATTTTCATATAAATATTTTCATATTCATTGATCTATGACTCAGTGTTATTGAACTACACCTTAAATGTCTGCAGGTATTGTTTCTGGTGGACTCACCAACAAGCTAATTACCTTGGTATTTTCATTGCTCCTTCAAATGTATTTTGAGACACTTTTGAAAGATGGCATGTTCATGTGTTTCTGCAGTCTACTCAAGAGGAACAAATTGCAGGAAAGAGTGCCACTGCATTGTGAATGCAGTTACACTCTGTGTTGTCTGCAGTGAAATTGATAAAACAAAGAGTTCAGGCTGCTGAAAAATATCAAAGCTGTGACTGGTTCAGATGAAGATGAAATTGATGGCAACCCAGAAACAATGCTGAACGAACTGTAAGTGATGGAATGGATAGCAACCCTTTTGATGAAGAAGCACATTGGATCAAATTGTCCCTGACCCAATGCAACTTCTTGAACTTACTTTTTGTTGATGTGGAGGGCCTAGGCAGTTGATGTTCCACACCAAACAAACATCCAATGATTCTGTATTGCAAATGTCTACTAGCCTTTTACTAATCACTGATTTTCAAAAGCTGTAAAAAGCTTTGTAATAGTGCTAAAGTGTTAGAATTAGCCACAAATACAAGATGTTCTTGGATCGGAAGCTCCACCATGCCTCAAGGACAAATAAACAGCTCTACAGGCACCCAAAGAAACAATTCAAGGATGGTTTCAAAGCCTGCTTGTAAAAATGTCATATTCCTGCTGGCTAAAGCTAATCCCTGGACCATGGGTCAACATGGATTTATGAAGGGAAAAGTCATATTTGACTAATCTACTGAAGTTCTTTCAAATGTGACAAGTAGGATAGGTAGGGGGAAGCCTTACCTATTCTACTTGTCAGAGTGGATGTGCTGTATTTGGGGTTTTGATAAAATCCAGAAACAGGAGGTTGGTCAAAGTTAGAGCAGGTAGAATTGAGAGTAATATACTGATATAGATATAGAATTGGTTATCAGCTAAAAACCAAGGACTGGGAATAAATGGTTCTTCTTAAGTTGGCAGACTGTGACCGGTGGGGTCATATAGGGATTGGAGCTTGCACCCCAGCTATTCACAACTTACATCAATAATGTGACTAAAGGGACCAAATGTTATATTTCTAAGCTTGCTGACAACATTAACCTAGAAGGATAAAGAGTATGGAAGAGGATGTAAGAGGCTTTGGGGGCTTATGGACAAGCTGAATGAGGACATGAAAGCATGGCAGATAGAATATAATAAGGAAAATGTGAGGTCATCCACTTTGGTGAACATAACAGAAGAGCAAAGTTCTTGTTAAATGGTACGAGATCGGGTACTGCTGATGTTCAGAGGGATCTTGTGTGCTTGTACACAGATCAATGAATGACAATGTGCAGGTGCAGCAAGTGTTTAGGAGAGCAATTGATAAGTTAGCCTTTATAATGATGGTGTTTGATCACAGGAGCAAGGAATTGTATTACAATTACATCGGGCTTGAATAAGACTGCACCTAGAATATTGTGCACAGTGTTGGTCTCCTTATCTAGGATGAATTTGCCTTGAAAGGATTGCAGCAAAGATTCACTAAACTGGTTCCAGGCATGTTGGGTTTACCATATGAGGAAATACTGAATAGACTGGAAGTGTATTCTCTGGAGTGTAGAAGAATGAGAGGTGACCTCATAGAGACTTACAAAGTTCTTAAAGGGCTAGATGCAGTGAAGGTGTTTCATTTTACTGTGGGGTCTAGGACTAGGGGCCACAGTTTAAGATTAAGGGGTAGACCATTTAGGACTAAGGCGAGGAAAAATTTCTACACTCAAAATATGAATGAACACTTTGAATTCTCTGCACTAGTTGGAGGTTTAGTCATTGTGTTCATTCAAAACAGAGATTGATAGATCTCTTACCATTAAGGGAATCAAGGGATTTAGTGATGCTGCAAGAAAATGACCCTGAGGCAAAAGATCGACTGTGATCTTAATGAATGGGGGAAGCAGGCTAGAAGAGACAAATGACCTACTCCTGCTCCTATTCCATGTTCTTAATGCAAAAGAAGCATTCAGGATAGCACTGAGAACCTCAGATCTATTCTTCGGGAGCACACAGAAGCCAAGAGTAAACTGTAGATGGAGTGCTTCTCCTCCTCACCCTATTAAACACCTCCTGCCCCATTTGTTGCTGTGTCTGTGGATCCCACATTGGCCTCATCAATTATCTCACAACCCATAGAACCAGAGTGATCTTCAGTTCCATGACCAACAAAGTCAGAGACATTTAAAATCCATTAAAGTAGATTTAAATAATTCTAAAACATTAACAATTAAATATAAATGCAATTAAAACACATTAAAACATTGACTAGTATTTCAAAGCATTTAAAAATTAAAATTTATATACCACTTAACTTTTTATATGAGGTCAATGTTCCTACATCAGTCCTCCCCAGTGTAAAGCTAACAAAGTGTTTAAGTGCCTGCCTGCCAAAGTGTATCTAGAATCCTCTCTTCAGGGTGTCACTGCACTGCCACTGGATTCAACGGTGACTCCAGTGACAGAGCAGGTAGGCACTCACCCTTGAATAAACTTTGAAGGTGTCTTGAATTTCTGCTTGTTACTGCACAAGCTTGGAAGTCCTAGCCGTCCTGAGTTCTGATAGCCGATGGTTCCCAGCAGTGAAATCTGGCCCATTAATCAATGTGGCAAAGTAATATTTCATATTAAAAGTACCAATACTGAACCATGTTCTTCAATTTTTTAAAAACACATACCTAACATTCACAGGTCAAATAAATCAAGTCTAATTATTTTCTACTAGGTCACTTTAGATAATAGGTAATGCTTTCAACCCCAGCGTTGGGTCAGTTCTAGTGCAGTGCTGACCCACATTGGCTCCCAGTCCAGCAATGCCCAACTTCTGAAATTCTAATAGGACCAGAGGACATAGTCTCATAATAATAGGGCACTCATTTAAGCCTGAGACAAGGAAGAATTTCTTCTCTTGAAGAGTTATGAGTCTTTTGAGCTCTTTGCCCTAGAAAGCTGTGGAGGCTGAAACCTTGAATATATTCAAAGCTGAGATAGATTTTCAATCAATAAAAGAATCAAGAGTTAGGAGGAGGGAGTGAGAAAGTTATATCAGCTATGACCTTATTGAATGGCAGAGCAGGCTGAAGGGGATGAGTGCTCACTACGATTCCTGCTTCTTACAGTCTCATGCTCAGTTTGCTCTGTGGCCTGGTCCCTACTGACCTCTGTAAACTTCTTTAGTCCTAAAACCCTTCAAGATCTGTGCACTTCTATAGGCCTGTCATGGAAGACAATTTCCTTTGCTTTGTCCTTGACAGTTACACCTTCAACTGGCAAAGCTCCAAACTCCGTAATTCCCTCCTATCCTCACTAGCTCTCTTTCTCCTCTCTTCTTACAACCCATCTCTTGCACCAAGCTTTTCGACGTTTGCCCTAGTAACTCTTGTGTGTCATATTGTGTCTGTTAAAGGGATAAATCCAGAATGTACAGACCAGTCAGTTTAACCTCAGCGATGAGGAACATTCTGGAAACAGTAATCAGACACAGAATTGGATGTTACTTAGACAAGTGTGGATTGATTATTGAAGGTACAGAAGCGATATACAAAAGTAATTCCAGGCATTTGCGATTTCAGCTATATGGATAAGATAGAGAAATGCAAATCATGTCTAACTAACTTCATAGAATTTCTTTTAATGAAAAAAAGGATCAATGAGGGAATTGTGGTGTTTATGAACTTCCAGTAGGCATATGATAAGGTACCACATAATAGGCTTAGTTATCAAGGTTGAATTCCATGGAAAAAGGGCTATAACAACATGGATAGAAAATTGGCTACATATCAGGAAACAGAGATTAGTAGTGAAAGTTTTTTATAGACTGGAGAGATGTGTACAGTGGAGTTCCCTGGGTCAGTATCAGGACCACTGCTTTCCTTAATATATATTAATAACTTGGACGTTGATGTACAGGGCACAATTTCCAAATTTGCAGATGAGGCTGAGGAGAATAGTGATGGACTTCAAGGAGATAGAGGCAGGAGGATGGAAGGGGCAGAGTTGTTGAGTAATAGATTTTGGTAGGAAGGATAAGAGGCAATATAAACTACAAAGAATAATCCTGAAAGGGGTACAATAACAAAGGGATCTAGGTAGATTTGTGTATAGTTTATTGAAGCTGGCAGGGCAGGTGAGGAAAGTGATTAAAAAAGCATAGGGCACCACAGGTGTAAAATTAGAGGAACTGAATAGAGGCACAAAAACTTACAGTTGTGATGAATCCTTGTAAAACACTGGTTTAGCCACTACAGCAATAGTGTCCCTAATTCTGGACAGAAAACTTGACGAAGGATGTAACAGCTTTCAGAAGGATGCAGAAGAGCATTACCAAAGTGATTCCAGTTACGTGGATAGACTGGAGAGGATGAAGTTATTCTCCTCAGAAGCAGAGGTTCAAGGGGATGCAAGAGAGGTTTTTAAAATCACAAAAAGTATTGACAGAAAGGAACTTCTCCCATTAGCAGGAGGGTCAAGAACAGGGGTCACAGAGTGAAGTTGACTGGCAAAAGGACCAAAAGTGCCATGAGGAAAAATGTTTTTACATAGCGACTGATCAGGGTCTGAAAAGCACTGCCAGAGCTAGTAATGGGGGTAGGTTCAGTTGAAATGTTGAAAGGAGAGCTGGATATTTTCTGAAAGGAAGGAACTTGCAGGGCCACGGTGAATTGTGACCAGCTGGATTACTGTTATACAGAAGTAGAACCAACTTAATTGGGTAAACACTTTCCTTCCATGCTGTAACCATGCTGTGATAAATGCAAGCTAATGTTGTTGTGAGATCTTAATGCTAAACCAAGAGCATAAGTAATGGAAGTAATAGTAAAACACTGAGCCCATTATGTCTGCTCAGCCATTCGGCAAGATTATGGCTGATCATGTACCTCAATGCCATTTTCCTGCACTAACCCAATATCCCTTGATTTCCTTAATTTCTAAATATCCATCAAAAGGTTCAGATTCCCAATTAGTGCAGCAGCATACTTCTTAATCTTGTCCTCACCAGAACATCTGACATGGTACACTTTAAGTAGCTGCCTTTCAGGTTTAAAGGAGTGCAGACATTAAGGTAATCTTTACTATCTGGTTAGTAACCTACAGAGCAAATCACTCACACTGTATAGAAATTAGAAAAGTACAGATGTTGTAAACACTCAGCAGGTCAGGCAGCATCTGAGAAAAGAGAAACAGAGTTAACATTTCAAGTCAAAGACCTTCCTGTCAGAACAGTAGAGAAAAAAAGCTAGTTTTAAGTTGCAAAGTAGCTGGGGGTATGATGGATAAAACAAAGGGAATACACCTGCTAGGGCGAGGCCAGGGTTGCTGCGGCAAGTTGTAGAGGTCAATGGGACAGGTAGAAAAAGAGAAAATGAACAAAAACAATGAAATTAGGGCAATTAGAGAGTGAGAAAGCTTTGTCTGTATCAAAATTGGTTATTTCTGTGATATTGTCTCGGTTTTTCTCTCTCAATCAACACTGCCTGACCTGCTGGGCATGTCGTACAGCACTGTATTTTGCCACTTTTACCTTCCTTTGTTTGTATTCTCACCCTAAAATATATATTCTCTTTGTCCTATCCACCATTCCCTCACTTTCACTGCTACTTCAAACCAGCTTTATTTTCTCTCTTCTTCAGTTCTGACAAAGGGTCACTGACGTAAAACATTAACTCTGGATCTCTTTCCAGTCTAGTTGAGTATTTTGTGCTGTTCTCTCTCTCGCACTATATTTTGATTTTAGAGGAATAAAACCAAATGGATTCTACAACAGTCTCCTCTGCTACTTTACAAGCAGAGAAGTTGGAAAGGATTACCCCATTTTTCTTGAGAGAGGACAATGAGCTGAATCATGGAACATTTGCTCTCCCCACACTCTCCCCAGGCTGGTACTCACATGGTATAGATGCATAGTCCAGTGATCTTCAGCTGCCTGACCTTGGAGACAGGCAACAAGGTGTAGCAAGACCACAAAGGCAAGTAACCCTCAGCCAGCATTGCGCTGATACCGTGTTCCTAGAATACTGTTAGTCTTTAGCAAGAGGCATGACTGGGGACAGAGCCCAGCTCCTGTCAAAGTTTGTCAGTTTTTTAATGTGTCTGATTCACACACTTTGTTGCATGCTGTGTGGGGCTGATGGAGGACATCCATCTTCTTAGCAGTGGGTTAAGCATTGAAGAAAACAGAAAATCTTTATTTGGGTTGTTGTTTCAAACATTGAAGATTTACTTTGTCAAATTTTAGGACAAAAATAATTTGCGAAGGAGTTTGACCCTTTGCTGCTTTTTCAGAAATTGTCTGAATTAATTAGGTTATGTTTGTAAAACTTGTCAAGAACATCTTGTGGAGGGGATGAGAGGAGGAAGAAAATCTTTTTTTGTGTGTGTGGAAGAGTCAATTCTAATTGTAGCATTAGTCAGCATTCAAATGCTGCTAATTTAAATCCAATTCATTCCTCACAGCAAGCGTAGCAAATCTGAATCTACATTACTGCATCTTGGTAAAACGCATAATGGGAAAGTCCACCAGGGTATGATTATGTATCAGTCTTGAGAAACAAAGGACTGCAGATGTTGGAATCTAGAAAAAAACAAGAAGATGCTGGAGGAACTCAGCAGGTCAGGCAGCATGTGTGGAGAAAAGCAGACGGTCAACGTTTTGGGTCAGGACCCTTCTTCAGGACTGAAGATAGGAAAAGGGGAAGCCCAATATATTGGGGGGGGGGGGACAGAGCAGTGATAGATGGACAAAAGAGGGGTTTTATCCACTTCTGACTTTCTTGTCACCTCTCACTTGTTGATTCCTTTCACTTTCTACAGACTCACCCTAAACAACTTCTCTTTCGATTCCTCTCACTTTCTACAGACCAATGGCGTAGCCATGGACACTCACATGGGCCCCAGCTATGCCTGCCTCTTCGTTGGCTATGTTGAACAGTCTCTGTTCCAAGCCTACTCCAGCCCCACACCTCAACTCTTTCTCCGCTATTACCAATGACTGCATTGGTGCCACCTCTTGCACCCATGAGTTTCATAAATGTTGCCACTAATTTTCACCCGGCTCTCAAATTCAGTTGGACTTTCTCTAATACTTCTCTCTCCTTAATCAATCTCTCCATCTCAGGAGATTCCTTATCCACCGACATCTACAAACCCACTGACACCCACAGCTACCTCGATTACAGCTCCTCCCACCCTGTCTCTTGCAAGGACGCTATCCCTTTCTCTTAATTTCTCCGCCTCCGCCGCATCTGCTCCCACAATGAGGCTTTCCACTCCAGGACATCCGATATGTCCAGCTTCTTTTCTAACCGGGGCTTCCCCCTGACTGTGGTCAAGAGAGCTCGCACCCGTATCTCTGCCATTTCCCACACCTCTGCTCTCACCCCCACCCCTCCCAGACCCAACAGGGATAGGGTCCCCCTTGTCCTCACATTTCATCCCACCAGCCTACGTATCCAACACATCATTCTCTGCCACTTCTGTCATCTCCAACGGGACCCCACCATCTTCCCCTCCCCACCCCTTTTAGGCTTTCGCAGGGACTGCTCTCTCCGCAACTCCCTAGTTCACTCCGCTCTACGCACCCATCCCACTCCCACCCCAGGGACTTTCCACTGCCCCTGCCATAGGTGTAATACCTGCCCCTACACCACCTCCATTCAGGGACCCACACAGTTCTTTAAAGTGAGGTAGAGATTTACCTGTAACTCCCTTAATATCATCTACTGCATTCAGTGCCCC
This sequence comes from Pristis pectinata, assembly GCF_009764475.1. Classification (NCBI taxonomy): domain Eukaryota; kingdom Metazoa; phylum Chordata; class Chondrichthyes; order Rhinopristiformes; family Pristidae; genus Pristis; species Pristis pectinata. Next base: position 23,715,318 of record NC_067408.1, on the reverse strand, counting down.
AAGTGTGGCCTTCTCTACATTGGTGAGATCAAACGCAGACTAGGTGACCATTTCATAGAACACCTGTGCTCCTTCCGTAACGGTGATCTGCATCTCCCTGTTGTCAGTTACTTCAACTCCCCCTCCCACTCCATCACTAATATGTCAGTCCTCAACCCCCTCCACTGCTGGGAGAAGTCCAAATGCAAACTAGAGGAACAATGTCTCATTTTCTGTCCCGAGACAGAACCTTACAGCCTAATGGGATGAACATCGAATTCTCCCACTTTAAGTAAACCAACCTCCCACCACACCTTGCCTCTTCTTTTCTTCCCTTTCCTAGCCTCTCTCTTTTCTCCTCTCTCTCCTTTTCCTCTTCTGCCCTCCCCCCATACCACCTGCCTCCATACCTTTGACCCATCCCCCAGTGGATCTGCTCTCCCTTCCTCCCCCGCACCTGCCTATCACTATCCCTTACCTGCATCTACCTATCACCACCTTGTACCCACCCCACCTCCCCTCTTTTGTCCACCTATCACTGCTCTGTTTTCCCCCATATATATTGGGCTTCCCCTTTTCCAATCTTCAGTCCTGAAGAAGGGTCCTGACCCGAAACGTTGACTGTCTGCTTTTCTCCACGGATGCTGCCTGGCCTGCTGAGTTCCTCCAGCATCTTGTTTTTTTTAATGTATCAGTCTTGACTTGGTTTCACTCTCAAGATCATTAAAATGTTCACAATTATAAATTAAGAAAATATAGAATATATATAGAACAGTACAGCATGAAAACAGGCCCTTTGGTCCACAATGTTTGTGCCGACCATGATGCCGAATTAAACTAAACATATCTGCCTGCACATGATCCATATCCCCTCATTCCCTACATGTTCATGTCTGTCTAAATGCCTCTTAAGTGCCTCTATCATGTCTGCTTTCATCACCACACCTGGCAGCCTGTTTCAAGCACTTATCACTCTCTGTGTAAAAAAACTTAACCCGTACATCTCTTTTAAGCTTTCCTCCTCTCATCTTAATGCTATGGCCTCTAATATTTGACATTTCTACCCTGGGAAAAAGACTCTATCTATGCCTCTCATAATTTTCTAAACCTCTATCAGATCTCCCCTCAGCTTGCAATACTCCACAGAAAACAATCCAAGTTTGTTTAACCTCTCCTTATAGATAATACTGTATAATCCAAGCAGCATCCTGGTAAACCTCTTCTGCACTGTCTCCAAAGCCTCCACATCCTTCCTGTAATGGGATGACCAGAACTGCACTCAATATTCCAAATAACCTAAGTTTTATACAGCGGCAACATTAACCACATTCTTATAAATCTATTCTAAACCTCATCCAATATTTATATCTCCTTTTTATAATCTTAAGATGTAGTACATGGAACTCGAAGTATGTTCTAACTGAAACTATATAAAGTTTAAAATAATATTACCATTTTTAATTCAATTCCTCCAGAGATTTCTGGCACGTTTTTATATTCAAGTTTTGGGATATGGGCAGAACCAGCATTTATTGCCCTCCCTCATTAAGTTGAGAAGTGGGTGGTTACCATCTTCCTCAAGTGCAGCTGTTCTTCTGGTGAAGGTGCTTCCACAGTGTTGTAGGACAGGGAGTTCAAAGATTTAAATCCAGTGACATTTAAGGAATAGCAAAATATTTCCAAATCAACACTGTGTGCAGTTTGGTGGAATATCTGTTACTTGTCTGGGAGTTACTGCTGTCTGTAAGGAGTTTGTACGTTCTCCCGTGTCTGCGTGGGTTTCCTCCGGGTGCTCTGGCTTCCTCCCACATTGCAAAGACGTATGGGTAGGTTAATTGGGTTTAAAATGGGTGGCGTGGACTCATTGGGCCGGAAGGGCCTGTTACCACGCTGTAAATACAATTTTAAAAAAAATTTAGTAGCCTGGGTGGGTAACTGCTCTGCATTTTGTACGTGATATACCCTGCAACTATTATGTGCTCGTGCATGGTAGAGGGACTGAATGCTTAGGATAGTGAAAGGTTGTCAAACAAGTGGGCTGCTTTGTCCTAGACGATGTCAGGTTTCTTGAGTTTTAGTAAAGCTATACACGTCCTGGCCTATGACTTGGGCCCTGAAAATTCTGGAAGGAATTTAGGGTTTCAGGAAGTGAGCCACTTATGAGTAATATTATTCAGGATTCTGTGTTTGGAAATAGAGGTGGCAATCGTCTTGTGTTCTGGAACATATGGCATAATTTAATTACATGCTGCACTCATTATTCAGTACCATTGAAGTATTACTAGTAGCTGCTGCTGCACTGTTCACTCCAAACTATTATTTCCGTGTATGTAATTGTGTATTATATATGTAGGTCTAATTTCATAATTGGAGCAACCACTATGGCTAATGACATTGCTCATTCTACTATTTGATTGGAACAAATATTATCATCACTGACTAGAAATTGAGCAACAGCAAAAGCATTGAATGGCAGTGAAAGGGATAGTATTGAGGGATAGCTGGGAGTCATCAGCATTCCTATGGAATCTGGGATGTTTTCAGAAGATGTCATCATGGGCGAGAGTGTGGCGAGAGATACGTGACTTCTAGATTAGATCCTTGAGTGATTCCAAAGATAATAGTACAGGAGTGAGTACATGAACTACTGCACTTGGTTTTGTGGTTATGAAGCAAACCAGATGAGGGCACATGAGGAGAAGTGTTGGATGAGAATGGTGAAATCAATTATGCCAAAGGCTGCAGAAAGATCAATAAACTAGAGAATGTTAGTGCATCCTGCGTGATGTCATATGGGATTGATAAAGGCCATTTTAATCTTCTTATCAGATAGCGGCAGAACTCTGATTAAAATTGCTCAAAGTGAATGAAGGGAAAGATGGAAGCAGGTTTGGGGGTTGACCACATAACCAAGGAGTTTGAGGTAGCACTATAACTTGCTAGAAAAGGGTCAAGAATAGATGGGACAGAAGTAATACTGGTAGGTTTGAAAGGAAGGTGAATAGTACATAAGAAGAGGAAATTTAGAGCAATACAACGCGGATACAGGCCCTTCGGCCCATCAACTCCATGCCGAACAGGTGCCCACCCAGCTCGTCCCAATTTTCTGCATACGGCCCATGTTTCCCTAAGCCTCCCGCCCCTGCATGTACCTATCCAAGTGCTTCTTAAGTGATACGATTATACCTGCTTCAGCCACCTCCTCTGGCAGCTCGTTCCATATACTCATCACCCACTGCGTGAAAAAGTTGCCCCTCAGGTCCCTTTTAAATCTTTCTCCTCTCACCCTAAATCTATGTCCCCTAGTTTTGGACTTCCCTACCCGAGGGAAAAGACTGTTACCATCCACTTTATCTATGCTCCTCATAATTTTAAACATTTCTATAAGGTTGTCCCTCATTCTATGTTCCAAGGAATGAAGACCTAGCCTGACCAACCTCTCCCAAGAACTCAGGCCCTCGAGTCCTAGCAACATCCTCATAAATCTTTTCTGCACTCTTTCCAATTTAACCATGCCTTTCCTATAACAGGATAACCAAAACTGTACAGTACTCCAAGTGCAACCTCACCAACGACTTATACAACTGCAACATAATGTCCCAACTCCTATACTCAATGCCCTGACTGATGAAGGCCAGCATGCTAAATGCCTTTTTCACCACCCTGTCTACCAGTGATACCACTTTCAACGAACTATATACTTGGTCCCTCTGTTCCATTACACTCCCTAGTGCCATACCAGTCACAGTATCAGTCCTATGCTGGTTTGACTTTCCAAAATGCATCATCTCATACTTAGCTGTATTGAAATCCATTTGCCACTCTTCGGCTCACTTTCCTAACTGATCAAGATCCCCCTGTAATCTACGATAACCTTCTTCACAATCAACACATCTCCTAATTTCATGTCTTCCACATACTTACTGATCAAGCCTTGTGCATTCACATCCAGATCATTTATATAAATAATGAATAACAAGGATCCCAACACTGACCCCTGCAGGACACCACTAGTCACTAGCCTAGAGAAGCAAAGGACTGTAGATGCTGGAAACTAGATGAAAAACACGATGATGCTGGAGGAACTCAGCAGGCCAGGCAGCATCTGTGGGGAAAAAAAAGCAGGCAGTCAACGTTTCGGTCAGGACCCTTCTTCAGGCCTAGTCACCAACCTCCATTCCGAGGAGCACCCTCTGCTTCCTATCTCTGAGCCAATTTTGAATCCACCTAACTAGCTTTCCCCGGATTCCATGGGACCTAACCTTCCAGAGCAACCTACCATGTGGGACCTTGTTGAAGGCTTTGCTAAAGTCCAAATAGACAATATCCACCCTACCCTCATCTACATTTTTGGTTACCTCTTCAAAAAACTCTAAAAGGTTTGTCAAGCATGACTTTCCATGCACAAAGCCATACTGACTCCTCCTAATCAGACTATGACTATCTAAATGCTAGTAGATCCTAACCTTCAGAATTCCCTACTGGTGTCAGGCTGACTGGCCTGTAGTTCCCTGACTTGTCCTTGCTCCCCTTCTTAAACAACAGAACAACATTAGCCACCTTCCAGTCTTTGGGAACTTCACCAGTGCATAATGATGAAGTAAATATCTCCACAAGGACCTCCCCAATTTTTTTTCTAGCTTCCCACAAAGTCCAAGGATGCACTCAGTCAGGCCATGGGGATTTATCCACTTTAATGCACTGTAAGGCTGCAAATACTTCCTCCTTGGTAATATGAATGTTCTCCAAAACATCACCACTTGTTTCCATGAGCAACCACAATTTTCTCCTCAGTAAACACCAATGAGAAATATTCATTAGAAATCCCACCCATCTCCTGCAGCTCGAGACATTGGTAGCCCTGTTGATCTCTAAGGGAACCTACTCTCTCCCTTGCCACCCTTTTATTCTTGATAATTTTTCTGCTGCTATATCAAGAGTATCAGCTAACATGAGGATCATGGGGCATGGTCAGTGCTTAGTAATATTTTGGAAATAGGGTTAAGGGAGCAGCAGAATAAACCTTGAGAAAGGGACAACTGAGAGGGTGTGGAAAAAAAATGCAAGGACATGGCTCAGCTGGAAAGGAAGTTTGCTAGTGTGCCAGGTAAAGGATTGGAAGTGGCAGAGGCAACTTATCAGATCATGTGTCTCTTGGTAACAAAAGGTTTATGAGCTCTTTGTTGCTGGAGGTCAGGGTGGAGAAGACTGGGGAGAGAACTTTAAGGAAACTGTTTATAATAAAGGGAAGTTGAATGTTATCTTTGAGTTCCAGGATGATCCTGAAGCAGTGAGGAGAGCAAAAGCATTGCCAGATCTGTCAAATAAGAGACTAGTTCTTCACCATAAACAATCAAGACTTTGAATTGGTCAATGGAAAGTGGGGCCTCCACAAACCAATGTGGGTGAAAACAATGGTTTTAATGGGGAGAGTGACATCAGAGATAGTATTGAAGGTATAATTGTACAGACATGAAGCTGCAGAAGTGGTAATTTGAGGACCAGCAGTTAGTGCGTTGAAAATTGTGATATAAATGACTCGAGATAGATTTTTTTCCAAAAGGCAGATATAGAAGGAAGAGCAATGGGGATTAGAATGGAGCAGGTACAAGGAGTTGATCAGATTGCCTTACCTGTGATAACATGATGGAAGTAAAGATCTCGTGAGGTGGTAAAGCTGAGAAAATGGGAATCTAGGTAGGCAAACTTATGTGCATTGACAAATAAAGAAAAAAATATGAGTACAGTGATTTAAGAGGAATGAGGGCATGATGGGTTGAGGCAGAAGTTGAAAGCATCAAAAGTGAGAAGTTACTTATTGTAGACTGAAGGGGGAAAGCAGTACAGGTCTGTTGGTGTGTAATTGGCATGGTACTTTAGGATATGTTAAAGAGAGAATTTAAATGCTGGCACGGCCGTCAAGTTTAGTCTTGGGTTTCTCTCTTGCTGTTGATTCCCCAAAGGATGTATCATGCTCATATCTACTTAGAAGTCCTCCTCTGCCCCCTTCCCCACTATCTCAGTGATCTGTTCATCAACAATCCAAATGAGGTACAACTTCCAGTGACTGACAAAATTACTTTTGCTGACTCTATAACTTTGTGGCTGAGAGGTTACGCCCTTATTATTAAAACTTCACTGTGATAAACAATAGAAATGGCAGCGTTCTCTTTGCTCTTACACTACATTTAACATTTACCCCTCCCTTCCCCTCCTTTTGTGAGCAAACAGGTCTTTGGCTCTCTTCCCTTTCTTGTCAGGTACCTGTATTAGGTATTTGATTCAATGTTTAATGTTGCAAAGTCATAATTTTGAATTATTTTCCAGGTGATTAAAGATAATTATATAAATATCTTACTTCAATGATATTTCAGGTGTGAAGCTAATTCAGTAGAATTGCACATTAAATGAGGAAAATAAAAACCAAAGAAGTTCCCAGCATCAGCTTTCTGGTTTTGAGCCAAGCTAACTTGATACCATGTGCAAGTCAGTTTTACTGAAGAATACTTAGGATAAGATGCAAGACACGAAGCCTTCATTTTATGGCAATATTATAAATATTATAGCCCTGTGGTTAGGCTTGTGTCTCTCCTTCTCTCTTACTGTCAATGTCCTCACAGCTTGAATATCCACAAAGCCCAAGTTCTCTTCGGGTGGGATGGGATGCTAAACTTCTGGTCAATTTCTGGGACAGTGGCACACACTCTCTTATTGTACAGCTGCTCATTGTAGGTACAGTTAGACAATTTTCCTACAAATATTACAACAACTCAGGAATCTCCTATCTTTCTGGCCATATCCTTGTGCCTTTAGTCCAATGATGCTTTTAATTTTTTATCACCTGCATTATCGGTCTTTGTAAGGTTCAAGCCAGTTGCCCCTGTCTTCCTTCTAGACGTTTCTGTACTGCACCTCTCACTGTGACTCTGAGTAGCCATATTCCCATCTTTTGCTTCAGCACTTCAACACACCCTTAGGTTCCCACTTTCCAACCCTTTGCTTTATTTTCTACATACTTCCTCTATTCCCTACTCTGAGTACTTTTCAACAATTCATCCTTGCATCTTATTTTTAAATTTTTCTCTGTGATCCATGTTTTTGAGTACAGCAGTGCATAAAATTATGAGAGACTTGTATAGGGCAAACAGGAAGAATCTACTTTTCTTAGCTGAGAGGTGAGTATTATGGTGCATAGATTTGAGGTGATAGGTAGAAGGATATAGGGTATGGGGAGTGGAAAACAAAATCACTCACTGATTGGTGGGAGTATAGAATTCATGACATGAGAGGGTGATTGAGGCAGAAACATTTGTCACAGTTTGAAAGTACATGAATGAGCATCTGATAACCTTCTACTACTGGTAATAGTGTCAATATCTCTTTTTGTTTTTGGACGGTATGAACATGAAGATGAAATGTCTCTTTCTGTACCAGATATTTCTATGATTCAATCCTGAGCCTATGACTGCAAGTTGATTGGTTTATACACATGCCAGTTGACACACAGTATGCGAATGCAATGCTTGCCCAGTATGGTTCATTGTGGTACAATTACTTCTACTGCATAAGAATTGCTATACATGAATATCAACTACAAAAGTGTCAGCTTTTTAGGTTTGGGAAAGACAGTGTTAAAGGTTCAGTGAGGTTCTAATCTTTACTTCATACTAATCTTGTACCATTAATCTTAATGAAAATTGTATTTAGTGCTTGGATCTTGAGTATTTATGTTCTCTTGCTGTCCTTGGGTCTTCTGAGCAATATTGCCTTGTCAATATATGAATCATTATAGACACACACAATATTTTGAGGCAGAGGCAACTTTGTTGACTGATGTGAGAAGCATTGGATTAAGCAGGAACAGTGATAGAGGTTGTTCTAAACAGTAATGTGTACGTAAAGAAGGGAAGAGGTGCCTGTTTTGTTCTATTCATTTTCTGAATCTAAACTTCACTGGCATGGTCAGCATTTATTACCCTTCCCAAATTGCCTCGAGAAGGCGATGGTGATCTCTCTTCTTGAACTGCTGCAACTCTTCTTGTGAAGATACTCGCATAGAGTTTTTGGGGAGGGAGTTCCAGGATTTAGATCCAGCAATGATGAAGTACAGGTGATGTACTTCCAGGTTAGGATTTTGTACAACGTGGACAGGAACCTGCAGGTGATGGTGTTATGCACCTGCTGCCCTTGACCTTCTTGGTGATGGGGGTTATAGTTTTGTGAACGCTGTAGCCTGGAAGAATAGCTAGTAGATAGTATACCTTGCAGTCATGGTGGAACAACGTTGGATGGAATGAACTGTAGAGTAGTTGATGGGGTGCCAGTTAAGCAGATGAATTTGTCTTAGATGATGTTGAGCTTCTTGAGAACTGTTGGCATTGCATTTATCCAGGAATGTGCAATGTCCATCACACTTCTGACTTGTGCCTTGTAGAAGGACCTTGGGATGTTAGAAGGCGCGTCACCCACTGCAGGACATCCAGCTTGCGACTTCCTCTTGTAGCCATGATATTCGTGTGGTTGGTCCAAATGAGTTTCTGGGCAATGGTAACAACCAGGTTATTGATGGTGAGGGACGTCAATAGTAATGCCATCGCATGTGAAGAATATGTGGTTAGATTCTCTTTTATTGGAGATGTTACTTGCCACTCATCAGCCCATGCTTGAACATTGCCTCAGTCTTGCTACAGGTAAGCATGGATAACTTTATTTGCTAAGGAGTTCTGAACAGAATTGAATAATGTACAGACTTCCACAAACATCCCCACTTTTGACCTAATGAAGGAATGAAAACCCTATTGGTGAAGTAGTTCAAGTTGGTTGAGCCAAGAATACTGCTCTGAGAATCTCCTGCAGTGATGTCCTGGAGCTGGGATGATTGATTTCTGACAACCACAGCCATCTTCCTGTGTGTGATGTGTGACTCCAGCCACTGGAGTGATTTCCCTTTGATGCCTACCAGCTTCAGTTTTACAAGATTCCTTGTTGCCTCATTCTTACCTCACCTCACCTGTGGAGTTCAGCTCTTTAGTCCATGATAGGACCAAGTTTGTGATAAGATCCAGAGCTGATTGGTCCTGGCAAAATCCAAACTGGGCATTGGTAGTAGACTGCTGGTAAGCAAGTGCCACTCGAGAACATAGTTGACATCTGCTTTTATCATTTTGCTGATAATTGAGAGTAGATGGATTGACAGTAATTAGCCAGAGTGATTTCTCCTGCTTTTTGTGAGCAGGGCATACTGGGCAATTTATCAAATTATCAGGTAGATGCCTGTTGTAACTGTGCTAGAACAGCTTGATTAAAGATGCAGCTGGAGCTTAGGTCTTCAATACTACGGCTGAGACGTTGTCTGGTTCCATAATCGTTGGGTGTCCAGTGCTCTCGGCCACTTCTTCATATTGTGATGAGTGAATTGAATTGGAGGAAGATTGCTTCCTCCTGAGAGAGCTGCCATTAAAGAAGCTGAGATGAATTATCTATTGAGTACTTATGGCTGAACATGATTGCAAATGCTTCCATCCTTTGTCAGCATTCAATGCTGGGCCAGCCATTGGTGAGGTTGAGGATGTCATTGAGCCTCATCTTGCTGTTAACTGTTCAATTATCCATCCCATACAATGATTAGCGGTGTTAAGACTGGCAGAGCTTTGATCTGATTCATTGGGTGTGATGTTGCTTAGCTCTGATTTTTGCTGCTTATCGCATTGTTTGTCCTGTACTGCAGCTTCACCTGAAGGGCAATCAGGCCTATCATTTATAGTAGGGCCTGATTGCCCTTCAGCACTCCTCATTGAGCCAGGGTTTGATCAAGAACAGTACAATTAGATCACGGTTTGTTACATTTCTGCTGTTGATCCACGGCATCTCAAGGATGTCCAGTTTTGAGCTGCCAAATCTGTGCCTATCCCATTCAGTGCAATTATAATTCCACTCTATAAGATTGAGTGTTTCCTCAGCATGAAGACTGCACTTTATCTAATAGGTCTGATGAGGTCAAGTAGGTTTATTCCTTGTGTTGCAGGCTCAGTCTGAGAGGTTGTCCTTCAGCAGTTAGTCAGTTCAGGGAAGGAAGGGATGGGAGTATGGGCTATGCTGGTGGGTATAAGGAGAGAGGATGGGAGGAGATTATGGAAGAGGGGAACACTGAAGGAGAAGATACTCAGGGTCAGGGAGGATCTAAGGTGAGAGGAGTCAATGGAATGGTGAATGGGGAGAGGGGAAGCAAGGAAGAGCCAGTAGGTAAAGAAGTCTGTATCCACAAAAGTGGACATATGTAGGCATCATTCATGTATGTGACTGTTCACATCCATGCAGCAGAGAATGATTTCCAGTCCTCTTTGATCCACTGCCACTGGATCAAGCCCTCACTCTGTCAGGTCTACATGGTAGCTGATGTACAGCGTCATCTCCCACTCCTCATGGACATCTCCAAGCGTGACAGAACACCGCTTTGCTTTCATAGCCTGGGCACAGACTGGCTTTGACATTGACATCCTGAGTGAGACATGGAGGGCTGGAGACAGTCAGCTAACAAACAAGATGGTTGTCCAATCTCTCCTGGAGGTGGAAACCAGATGAATGCATTCCATACAGAAAGGTGTTTACCAGCAAGAATAAGTCATCTGCCGTGTCAGCGATTCCCAATGAGAAATAACTGCATGTTTCATCACCCTCTGGCTCACTCCAATGTGGAACCAGCATGCTTTGCTCACCAGTGCGTACACCTCAAGCCTAGACACTACAGATGCAGTCAAGGAGGACTTTAAATAAATCTAGGCTTGCATCCCAGAGGTAGACAAACTGACCTCTCCAAAGTGAACATATGATTAAACACTTTTTTTCTGGCAAGGTGTGATTGGGAAGGTTGGAGTCAGCAAGGCTAACTAAAATAGATTCCTGTTCCTGACAACATGTGAGGCCACAATCTTATCGTAAACAACATCCTATTTCACAGGAGAGACAACAGGCTGCCATCTAAATTACTCTGTTATTTCCATCAGCCTGACCTCAAAGTGATGGTTGCAACAGAAATATTGCCACAAGAAAATCAATGTTGAATGCCTCAAGGATCTTGCACAGATAGCATTTCTCATACAGCACCTGACAAACAAACTGCCAAGAAGATCACCACGATTAGCACCAATGAAGGGACTCCAGAAAAACCACCTCTGGTTGGATGAGATTGACCAGCAGATGTAAGAACTAATTAACCACTAAAAGAAATAGTCCTTGATTGGAAACTCCACTATACCTCAAGGGAGAAGAAACAACTCTGCAGACACTCAAAACCCAAGATCCAACAAAAAATCTCTAACCTGAAGAACTGATGGTGGGTGGAATGAGATCAGCAGTAGCATGACAAGTATGGATTCATCTGTGCTGTTGAAGTAATCTACAGCCCAACTCCCAAGAGACCATCCCTCTGACAACCAACAATAGAAGTGAAACTATTAAGGATGGAGAGGCAGTCAGTGCCCACAGGAAGAAATGCTTCATAACAATCCTCAAAAATAACTTTGTCCTTGACTTGAACACCCTTGACACCATTCCACACCTCAATACTATTCTGAAAATCTCAACATCATCTCCTGTGCCTGGGAAGATGAGGATGTGCCAGGGCACTCAGGAGATGAAGTAATTCATCGTTGACCATCTTCAACAAAGGAGACAAGTCCGATTGTGGTAACTACAAAAGGGAATCCCTGTAGTCTGCCACAGAGAACATCATTGCCAGAGTCCACCTCAATCACCTCTTTCTAGTGATTGAAGAACTATTCCCTGAATCATGGTGTGGATTCTGTCCACCTGGAGGCACAATAGACATAAACTCCAAATGGAGGGAGCAGCACCAACCACTTTATACGGCCTTTTTTTGACCTCATTAAGTCTTTCACTGTCAATTAAGGAGGGTGTGAAACATCCTTCTCAAATTTGGCTGCCTACAGAAGTATGTCTTCTTATGTCTGCAGCATGGTGGCATGCAATCTTAACTACTGGATCTACAACAGTCCCAATCTCAGTGCAGACTGATGTCAAGCAAGGCTGCATTATTACAACACTTTACTCAATCTATCTCACTGCAAAGCTGCATCTCACCTTCAAGAAGCCTTCCACAGAAGTCGAGCTGATCTGCAACCAAATTGGAAACTATACAATGCATGTCTCCTCTACTCCAGAACAAAGGTCACCCCAACTTTAGTCTTTGAGCTGCAGTAGCCAAACAACACATGCTCAGAGGCCGAGCTTCAAGTCGTCATTGATACTTGTTCACTGAAGCATGTGAAAGAGTGGGTCTTATATTTAACGGTTGCAAATTAAAAGGTCCTCTAGCAACCTGTCTGCTGTATAATACTGCACTCTTACAATAAAGATCTGCAACAAGAGCATTTCCCATATCTCAGGAACCATCTCTCAGTGAAGGCAGACATTGACAACTAAATTCATTATCACCTTTGATGCGCTAATACAGCCTTTGGCCATCTGAGGAAAAGTGTCTTTGAAGAGCAAGGCCTCAAATCCAGCACTAATCTCAAGGTCTGATGAGCAGCTGTGATCCTTGCCCTCCTGTATATTTCTGAGATGTAAACAAACTACAGCAGGTACCTCTGAGCACTTTGACTCTGTAGGTTCTAAGGTGGATGTTGAAGCTAATGTTGGACCAAAAGACGCTGCCACATGTACACAGAAGCCCAGTGTAAGTAGCAGAAAGAGTGCACCACCTCCCAAACTACCCACCCACCTGACTGATCAAGCACCACCTGTGGTAAAACCTACAGGGCCAACATTGGCTTCATCAGCTACCTCAGAAAACACAAAACCAAGGTAGAAGCAAATTGTACTCAACCTTGAATTTTGCCTTTTATTTACTGAAAGCACTAGTATAGACAGTATTGCTCTTTGATTAAGATAAGCCTTACATCGATCCATGCTAAATAAATTTTGAACACAGATGATGACAAAAACTAATTGTGTAATTTTGATCACAGCAGGAACTAAGGAAAGAGAAAGTGCAAAAGCACCAGAAATAGAGCTAAAATGCTACATCAGGAAAAATATATATACAAATGAGGTCAAATTTACATTTGGGAAAATTAGTTTCTAAAACATTAGAAAAGGCTCTTAGATTCTTCTTGCTCACCGATTACATTAACTCTGCTTCACTCTGCCCCTACTATTTAAATTCCTGAGTTAAAACCTATTTTTCATTCAAACTCGACACAGTGCTCTCTGCAATTGATGAATCAAATTGCCTCCAAGCTCCAAGTCCTGATGCGTGTTTAATCATCTCAAGTAAACTTCAGTTTCATTGCTTATGAAAGCCTCATGACTGTTCTGGAGGAATTAATCACAGCATGGATTATCTTCTAGGATAGTGCTATTTTAGGAATGTAAGGTTGAACTATATGCTGCCCCCCAGAGAAGAATAAGACCATTCCTTTAGCTTGCAGCTGTCTACAAGTGTCTCACAAAGTGAAATGAGGAGACATTTGTCCTTAACATACTTTGTTGTCGAAGTTAATACATCTCAGTCTTCATTACTGGAAATTCAAGCAGTGGAATTTTAACCTGGTTAATCAGCTGTTTAAATGATTTAATGTGTCTAATTTGTGCACTATATTTGGATATAGATCATTTTCAGACTACTGGAAGTGTTTAATTAGTTGAGATTTCAATATTATTCTTTCCAGAGGTTATTCAGCTAAATCTTCCAGAAGATAAGAAGGTCAGTACAACCACGGTAACTGTTGGACTGAGCGCCGTCTTGTCATGTGCTGTACAGGGCACCCTGAGACCACCAATCATCTGGAAGCACAATGGAATCACATTAAATTTCTTGGATCTAGAAGATATCAATGTAAGTTTATCTAACAACATAGTTTTAAACCTTTGCCAAGAAATTAAATATTGGGTAAACCACATGTTACATTACCTTCCCAAGATTAATTTCCAATGAAGTCCATTAAAAATAGAAATTATGTGTGGTATGCAGCCAAACCCAATCCATTGCATTTTGTATTTCGTCATATCAGGTGGAGTGCATTACAGATGCCCGAATCACTGCTGCCTGTTTTATGCCCAAAACAAAATTGAAACACTGCCTAAGATTCCATTCTCTAATGGTTTCATTCTTCACATTAATTAGCACATTTTTGTCTTGAATGTATTTCCTTCAGTTACATTGTATCAAAGCAACCAATTATTTTAAAATAACTGCAATACTTTCAGGAATATTAATCTATTTGGCCTGTAGCTATACAAGGGTTTTAGGACGAGATCTCATTTATTTCTTTCTGTTTCTACATGGATATATCAGGATCCAATAATGGGATCACAGACATGTAATTAAGTCCCAGTTGTTCTTCGCTTGCTTCCCCCAAGCAGGTATTGTGAAGCAGTACCGGAAAGCTATTTTTGCTGCCAGTATAAACTTGTAAGACATATTTACTTCAATCTGGACCAGTGGAATTATTCTTTCCCAAACTATCTCAGAACAGCAAAAGATTAAATGACCCTTGCACTATGATTATTATTAATACCTGAACTCAAAATCCGCCAAATTAAAGAATAAAACAGAGAGGTGGTGGATATCAAGGCAGATATTTTTTGGATGGGAGTGTATGCAAAATATGCATGTATTACTAATGCATAAAATGTGAAAGTCATGGCCAAAAACCATGTACGTACATCTCATACCCACCCACTCCAAAATATCCACCAAGAATTGAAAACTGCCTGGTGGCTGTCACATGGACTTTTGGACCAACTCAATGTTTATGAAGTATCACCTTTCCTCAACCCTTGTTATTCCCTCCTCTTCCCGCCTTTTGCTCTATACACTTCTCTTGCTTTTACTTTTTACAAAATCATTCTAGATGGGCATTTTCATTTGTTTTATTGTTGACTTCTCCAACTATAATTAATGCTGATAATTGCAACTATTAAAATAATTTGGTATATTTCTGAAAAGCAAGTTTTGCTTTTGTGCTTATTTCCTATTGCAATGCCATTTCTTTAATCTAAGACTGTAAGTGTCTCCAATCCTTTTGCAGGATTTTGGTGATGATGGCTCCCTTTATATTACAAAAGTTACAACAATCCACATGGGGAATTACACCTGCCATGCTTTTGGCTATGACAACTTCCTCCAGACCCACATCCTGCAGGTGAATGGTTAGTAAATGTCATACCTGACAGTCACAGATAGTCTCCAAATGCTGTATAACATGTAATCTGATTATTCCCATATATAAACTACAATCTCTGTGGATTAACTACTTTGGAACTTGATGTTTCTGGTGTTTATGCTTATTACAATGTTCAATACAGGTGATGTAAAGTACAAGAGAAATGATAAAAATAGGCCAGATTTTGATGGAGGAATAATGACATGTTAATAATACATGCCATTACTAAATCAGACAAATGACATGTGGTACAAATTTCACCAAGTTGCGAGTCAGCATATGAACTGGCAGCAGGAATAGGCAATTTGGTCCTTCAGGTCTGCTCTCCCATTTATTAAGATCATAGCTGATCTGACATGAACTTCAATTCCAGATCCTCAAGTACCTGGGTTAACCTTTTAACCCCTTGATTATCAAGAATCCATCATCTTCTGCCTTTAAAATATTCAAAGAATCTGCTTCTACTGCCCTTTGACAAGTGTTCCAAAGACAATCCCAAGGGAATAACATTTTCATCTCATCTTTGTCTTAAATTGGCAACCTCTTATTTTTAGACAGTAACCCTTGGTTCTAGTTTCTTTCACAAAGGGAAGCATGCACTATGTAAAAACCCCTCAGCATCTTGCATACATCAATCAAATTACCCCTCTAATTTCCAACAGATACACAACTAACCTGCCAAATGTTCTCTCATAAGACAACCTGCCATCCCAGGTGTTAGTTTAATACATCTTCTCTGACCTGCTCACAATGTTTTAATATCCTTCCTTAAATAAAGAGAACAGTACCATGCACTGTGTTTTCACACATGCTCTGTATAACTGAAGCATAACATCTCTACTTTTGTAGGAACTCAGTGGGTTGAGCAGCATCTGTGGAGGCAGAGAAACTGTTGATGTTTTGGTTTGAGCCCCTACATCAGGACTGGGAGTGTACAGGGAAGGTGGCCAGTATAACGAGGTCAGAGGAAGAGGTGAGGCAGGTGCTGATTCCACCCATCACCTGCCTCACCCCTTCCTCTCACCTCTTTATACGGCTTTCTCCCCTCTATGGCCTCAGCCCTGATGCAGGTGTTTGACCCAAAATATCAGCTGTCCTTTTGCCTCCACAGATGCTGCCTGACCTTGAGTTTCTCCAGCAGTTTGTTTTTTTGCACCAGATTCCAGCACCTGCAGTCTCTCTTGTATCTCTACTTTTGTATTCAATTCCCCTTGCAATAAACAATAATATTATATTGGCCTTCCAAATCATTTGCAGTATCTGCATACAAGTCTTCTGTGAATCTGCATCTCAGAGCCCTGTATTCTCTCACCATCTAAAATATAGTTTTTTAAAAAATTTTCCTGCCAAAGTCAAACAATTTCACATTGCCCCATATTATACTCAGTTAGATCTTTGCATACTCACATAACCTATTCCATATCGCTTTGTATCCGCCTAATGTCTTCACAACTTAACTTACTTTCCTACCTATCCTTATGTCATCTTCATCCAAGTATTTACATAAAATGTTAAACTTTAAGACCCTTCAAGCACACCACTTTTTACATCTTGCCAACCAGTAAAGGAATGATTATTGCTACTGTCTGCTCTCTGTTAGCCAGCCAATCTTCTCTCCACACCAAAATGTTACCTTCTATACCAGGAGCTTTTATTTTCCACAATAACCTTTGATGCAGCACCTTATCAAATGCCTAATAGAAATCCAAGTTTAGTACATTCACTGTTCCCCTGTAACCACAGCACATGTTACTTCTTCAAGGAACTCCCAAGTAGTTGTTAAACATGATTTCCCTTTCACAAAACCACATCGACTTTGGCTGATTACCATGAATTTTTCTAAGTGCCCAGCTATAACTTCATAGTTACTAAACACTCTATGCAAAAGATGCATTTCACTGTGTGTTTTGATACACGTGACTAATAAAGATATCTTAAAAATTTTCCTTATGTTAAGCTAACTGGCCTATAGTTCCCTGCTTTCTGCCTCTCTCCCTCAGTTTAGAATGCTTCTGCCCTATGGTTTGCATAAGTGTTCTCATCGTTAGCTGTACAATATTTTTAATAAATTTGCTGCATTTCCACATCAATTGCCCATTAAACTTACCTCAAAAAGTTAAGTCTTGTAATAAAGTACATTTTAACCACATGATAATAATATTTAATTCACTACCAACTGAGCTCTTTGGCCAGGAAATTGAGAAGCCTATTTCCTTCAATTGATAAATTATGGTTAAGGATTTTAATAAAATGTCAATTAAACAAAAAATTATATGCTTTCCTTTTTGCATGGTTTCTTTCTCTGCTGCAGTTTATTGATACTGGTTTGACAGAAATTCACCCTCCTCAGTTGTCCTATACCAATCATAGAGCCATACAGCACAGAAACAGGCCTTTTGGTCCAACTCATCCATGCCAACTAAGATGCCCACCTGAGCTTGCCTGCATTTGACCTATATCCCTCTAAAACTTTTAAATCTTAATGATTATGAAGGTAGTCTCTTAGGCCTGGGTCTTGCAGTCTATTATTCTAGAGTGGGTCTCTGGGTATAATCTTGTGCTGGAAAGCTGCTTTACAGCTAATTGGTGAAGTCCATTACAGTCAGTACAGGACTTTTCTGAACAAAAACATTTAAGTGCCGTTGCCAGAGTAACTGAGTTCAGAGTAGATCTGAGTACTGATTAAGTACTGCCCCAAGTTTACCTGCTGTCAAAGAGATTGTATTTGTGAATGTCTCGGTTATTCTCAAGCATTCAAAAGCACTCAAAACTATTAAAATTTTAAAAATACTATTACATTTGATTTAAATTATTAAAAAACATTTAAAAACGCATAGAAAAAAATCAGAAAATAATTAAATACATCAAAATAAATGAAAGTTACCTTTTCCTGATGCATGTGTCCACGCTTATTGCTTTGAGAAATATCAAGTGGAGAATAATCACACCTGCATGCACTGATTCAGCAGAGCAGCCTTTTTCTAAACTCAGTATTCCATGTAATTCTCTGTGATAATCTTGTTTAGCTCCTATAAAAAAGTGTCCCTTATTTTGACACGTTTTGACAAGTGGAAGATTTTAACCTACTCCACAGCAGGATACTGACAGGTTTGGATCAATCGCATATTTTAAATCCCACTTGACTTTACCTTCCACTGAAGTTAACAGAGAAAACCAGAAATGGTATAAAAAGGGCATTTATCAAATCCCAGCACGTATTTTATTTTTGCTGGACAGGGATTACTAACTTTATCCTGGTTTTATTTAAACTTTTCTAATGATTGCAGCAGAATTCAAAATTTAAAAAAAAGCTCCTCTAATTGGCTATGTCAGTCAATGGTGAATATCATACAAATCACAAAGGAATATTTAAAAATAAAAAACCACTCCAGCACAGCTATACATATGTACATCAAAAAACTTAACAAAGAACTTTGTAAAATAGATTAAAGAATAATTAATTTCGGGTAAATTTATTGATATACTCAACATATTGTTCAGTCACATTCCCCGGCTGCAGTTCACTGATTGTTTTTAATTTACTTTTATGATTAATAATTATAATTGATACTCACTGAAGTATTTTTTTTTCCTTGATAGTCCCTCCGGTGATCAGAGTGTACCCAGAGAGCCAGGCACAAGAGCCTGGTGTGGCTACAAGCTTGAGGTGCCATGCTGATGGAATCCCCAACCCAAAAATTACCTGGCTGAAAAATGGTTTAGACATTACTTCAACATTGCCTAATCAACTTGTGCTGTTAGGTAGTATCTAATTCCACCTGCATCTTCTGTTTTTGAAAAGTTGTATTTGCTTTTATATAGCACTTTGCCACATCAAAACTTAGTAAAGCATTTCAGAAACTGAGGTTCAATAACTGATTGTACAGGCAAATGCTACAACTATTCTATCTTTCTGCATTGGCAAACTCCCAACAGCTTGATTATTGAGCATTAAATCTGTTTTGCCATAAATAAATGTTCAGGTCATTTGGACTAAAATCTTTTGTTCCAGGCTTATTAGTCAAAGGTTTCGAGTTGGTTTATATGACTTTTACTCTATATAATCAGTCTGACATAAAGTAAGTCTGCTTCAGCAGTAAGTGTTCATTTGGGGGAAGGCTAATTACAACAGAAGCTGGGGAGAGTAGATTGGGGGCAGCTGTTTATTGGGTAAATCCACATCTGACATGTGGGAGTCCTCTAAAGGCGAGCTGGTCAGAATTCAGGATCAATATGTTCCTGTAAGGAAGAAAGACTGGGATGGCAAGGTTTGGGAACTCTAGATGACAAGAGGTGTTGTAAATTTAGTCAAAAAGGAAAAAAAACATGCGTCAGGTTTAGGAAGCTGAAATCGGACAAGGCTCTTGAGGAATATAAAGAAAGTAGGAAAGTACTTAAACAGCGAATCAGGAGGGCTAAATGGTCTCAGAAATGTCCTTGGTGAATAGGATTAAGGAAAATCGCAAGGCATTTTATATATACATTAAAAGCAAGAGAGTAGCTAGGGAAAGGATAGGACCACTTGAGGACAAAGGAGGGAATAAATGCCAGGATCCACTAGAAGTGGATAAGGTAGTAAACGACTACTTTGCATCAGAATTTACCAAGGAGGGGTATGTTCATATTCTACGACATGTTGATATCACGGAGGTGGTGGTGTTGGGTCTCTTGAAGAAAATGAACAAGTCCCCAGGGCCTGATCCCAGGTTATTGAGAGAGGGAAGAGAGGAGATTTCTGTGGTCCTGAGAGAGATCTTTATATCCTCTTTAGCCATTGGTAAAATCCCAGAGGACTGGAAAATAGCCAATGGTATTCCTTTTTTAAGAAGGGCTGTAGAATAATCCAGAAAATTACAGAGTGGTGGGCCTTGCATCAGTAGTAGGGAAATTATTGGAGAAGATTTTAGGGATAGGCTTTATGCAGGGGAGATCATGCCTTATGAATATAATTCAGTTTATTGAGGAGGTGACGAAGATGATGGATGAGGTTTGGGCCATGGATGTTGTGCCCATGGGCTTTGGTAAAGCATTGGACAAAGTCCCTCATGGTAGGCTGATCCAGAAGGTTGAGGCAGATGGGGATCCTTGGCGACTTGCTAGATTGGATTCAAAATTGGCTTGGCCTTAGGAGACAGGGGGTAGTGGTGGAGGGGTGTTGTTCTGACTGGAGGTCTGTGACCAGTGGTGTTTCACAGGAATCAGTGCTGGTACCTCAGTTGTTTGAGGTAATATACAAATTATTTGGACAAAAATGTAGGTGGGCCGATTAGTAAGTTTGCAGATGACAAAAAATTAGTGGGGCTGTGGATAGTGATGAAGGTTGTCAAAGGACATAGCAGGATATAGACCAGTTGGAAATATGGGAGGAGAAATGGCAGATGGAGGTTAATTCGGACAAGTGTGGGAGGTCAAATGTAGGAGGAGAATATACAGCAAATGGCAGGACCCTAAGGAGCATTGATGTACAGAGGGTTCTTGAGATGGAAATCCATAGCTCCCTGAAAGTGGTAACACAAGTGGATAGGGTGGTAAAGAAGACATCTGGCATACTTGCCTTTATCTGTCAGGTCACTCAGTATAAAAGTAGGGAATTCATGTTGCAGCTGTATAAAACCTTGGTTCAGCCACATTTAGATCATTTTGTGAAGTTCCAGTGGCTGCATTTCAGGAAGGTTTTGGAAAGGGTGCAGAAGAGGTTCTAAAGGATCAGTTATAAGGAGAAGTTGGACAAACTTGTATTGTTTTCTCTGGAGCGTCAGAGGCTGAGGGGCAACCTGACAGAAGTATATAAAATTATAAGGCATATACAGGGGAAATAGTCAGAGCCTCCCACCTCCCCCCCCCCCCCCCCCCCAGAATGGAAATGTCAAAACCAGTGGACATAGCTTTAAGGTAAGAGGGGGAAAGTATAAAGGAGATTTGCAAGGCATGTTTTTCTTTTTACACAGAGAGTGGTAGGTGCCTGGAACACACTGGCAGGACAAGTGGTGGAAGCAGATATGATAACACCATTTAAGAGACAGACACATGAACAGGCAAGGAATAGAGGGATACAGACCACGTGAAAGCAGATGGGATTAGTTTAATTTGGCATCGTGGTTGGTGCAGACATAATGGGCCAAAGGGCCTGTACCTGTGCTGCACTGTACCGTACTGTTTGATGTTCTATCTTTATCAGTTGTTTCATAGTCAGAGCACAGAAACAGCCTTTCAACCCAACATGTCCATGCCAGCCATCAAGCACCGATCGGTACTATTCCCATTTATCAGCACTTTGTCTGTAGCCAATAATATCCAGGCAATTCAAGAGCATACTCAGATGCTTCTTAAATGTTGTGAGAGCACACACCTCCCTCACCTCCTCAGACAGAGCATTCCAGACCATAACCACTCCGAGTGAAAAAAAGACTTCTTCAGATCTCCTCCAAACCTCTTACTCCTCACCACAAATTTATGTCCTCTGGTCATAAGTATCTCTGCTATGGGGAAGAGTTTCTTACCATCTATCCTAACCATGCTTCTCATAATTTTTTTTAAATCTATGAGGCTTCCCCTCAGCCTCCTCTGCTTCGAGGAAAACAAACCCAGCCTATAGGTCTCTTCTGATAAGTTAAACACTCCATCCTCATGAATCTCCTCTGCACCCTATCCAGTGCAATCATACCATTCCTATATTGTGGTGACTAGCTGTGGCCAAACCAATGTTTCATAAAGTTGTACCAAGATCTCCATGCGACATGTAATAAAGGCAAGCATCCCATGTGCCTTCTTCACCACCCTATCTACCCGTGCTGCTACCTTCAGGATCATTGGACTTGTGCACCCAAGTCCCTTTGTTCCTCAATACTTCCTAGGGTCCTACCATTCATGGAATATGTACTATCCTTATTTGACCTCCCAAACTACATCACCTCACACTTATCAAGATTAAATTCCATTTGCCTTTGGTCTGCACAATATACCAGCTGATCAGCTTTGTAGCCTAATTCTACGCTCCTCACTATCAACACCACCACCAATTTGTGTGTCACGTGCAAACTTACTAATCATACCTCCTGCATTCATATCTAAGTCATTAATGTATATAACAGCGAGAGTCCCAGCATCAATCCCTGTGGTACACTGCTGGTCACAGGCTTCCAATTACAAAAGCAACCCTTCACCATCACCCTCAGTTTCCTATTACCAAATCAATTTTGAATCTATTTTGCCAACTTGCCTTTGGGGTCCAACCTTTTGGATCTGCATTCCATTTAGAACCCTGTCAACGGCCTTACTGAAGTCCATATCAAGCACATTGCCCTCCCCAATGTATTTAGTTACCTCTTCAGAAGAACTCAGTTGAATTAGTCAGACAGGATCTCCCACCAACAAATCTGTGCTGACTATCCTTGATCAATCCTGTCCCTCGGAATTTTTTCTAGTTATTTCCCTACCACTGATCTTAGACTAGCTGCCCCGCAATTAGCTGGCTCATCCCTGCTTATGTGTCTCCATCAGGGCTCCATCAATCTTCTCCCTTACCTCCCATGGCAGCCTAGGATGTGTCTCATCAGGCTTTGGGGATTTAATCATCTTTATGTCCACTAAGACATCTAATACTTCTTCCTTTTAAGTCTTAACATGCTCTAAAAATTCACCCACCCAATGAAATCTCCAATTATAATCTTTCTCCTTGGTGAATACACATGAGAAGTATTCACTTAAGACCTTGCCTTTGCTCCACAAACAGGTTGTGCCTGTGGCCCCTAATAGGCCCCACTCTTTCCCTGGCAACCCTCTTGCTCCTAATATAGTCAGAAAATGCCCAAGGGTTTTCCTTAATCTTATCTTCCAGTAATATTTTGTGGCCTCTCTTTGCCCTCCTAATTTTTTTAAGCATCTTCCAACACCCTCTATATTCCTACCCATGGTGAGTGCTCTATACCTGCCTACAGTATATGCTTTCTTCCATGGACATGCTGTTCTTACCTTTGCCCTGCAGGAACATATTGGCTCTGAACTTTCACTACTGCACTTTTAAAAGACTCCCACTTCCCAAATATAGATTTACCTGCCTGTAGCTACTCCTCATCTAGGTTTGCTAAGTGCTGTCTAATTTGCCTTTATACATGTTCCTCTATTTCCTGCTATCTGTTGCAATTTCTGTCGCATAATCCCAGCAAAGTGATCACCCTTCTTTATTTCTGGGTTCTAACTATATGGTGTTATTTGAAGACCCTTCTAAGACATTCTCCAAAATTACCACAGTGACGATCTCCTTGAATAATAATGCAATGCCTCCTCCCCATTATACCTGGAATGTTGAGTTGCCAGTCTGCCTTTCTTTCAACCACATCTCAGTGACTGCAACAATATCAAAATCCCACATGCTGATCAACACTCTAAGTTCATTTGCTTCCATTAAATTAAGTGAGATTTAGCCTTATCATGCCCACTGGACTGACTTACTTTTCCTTCTATAAATGACTGAACCTCAACCAGAATGGGTCCACTAGCCGAGCTAAGGCATTTACCCAGGCTGTTGGGGAGGTTTTAACCTAATTTGGTAGGGGTGATGGGACACAGGGTACCCTGTGTTCTGCACCCCCACCCCCACCAATTAATTTTAAAACCTCCCCAACAGCCTGGGTAAATGCCCTAGGTAGGGTAGTGGACCCATTCTGGTTCAGGTTCTATGTACCCCAGAACTGTTCTTAATGATTCAGAAATCTAAAGCCCTCCCTCCTACATCTTTTTAGCCACACATTCATCTGACCTATTTTCCTACTCCTATAGTCAGTAGCATGTGGCACTGGAAGTAATCTAGAAATTACAACCTTACCATCCTTGCTCTTTAACCTGCTACCTAATTCCCAAAATTAAGTTGCAGGACTTCATCCCCTTTCCTACCCACATCATTGGTACCACAATTTAGCACATTATACCACAAACACTGGCTGTTCATCTTCTGCCCTACAGTTGCTCTGAGACATCCCTGACCCTGGCAGCAGGGAGGCAACATACCATTCAAGAGTCTTGATCACAACCACAGAAACACCTGAAATACACCCCTTACAATTGAGTCCCTTATCACTATAGCTCTCCTCTGTACAGAGGTAGAAAACATGGTTGCTGCTGTTTTCCCCTGAGAGGCCATTCAACAGTATCCAACATGGTCCATCTGTGAAAATGAGAGAGAGAGAGAGCCACAGGCATCTGCTGTACTACCTGTTTCCACCTACTACTCTTGCTGGTGGTCACCTACCACTTTCCTGTCTGTGCAACCATTGTTTACAGTGTGACCAGTTCACTAAATATGCTATCCACAAAGTTCTCAGCACCGTGGATCTCCACAGCGAGTCCATCCACAGTTTCAGCTGCACCATGCAGTCAGTCAGGAGCTGCAGGCGAACACACTTCCTGGGCACGTGGTCGACAGGGAGACTGGAAGTCTCCAGCTTTCTCATATATTGCAGGAGGAGCATTTCACAGGGCCACATTCTCCTGCCATACTCCATAGACTCAACAATTAATTACCCTCTTCAGTTTAGAGTACTGGTTGTACTAGGAGAACTTTTTCTACTTTCAACACTAGTTACTGCAATATAAAGTCCCTGAAAACGTTAAGGTAGAAAATACCCGCCTGATTGATACTCATCAATCTGGATGTGAGTGAGGCCCAACTGCTGCTTCCTGTGGCTCTCTCCTAGGTCCTCCTCACTCACTGCTCCCACCGACTGTAGACCATCAAGAAGAATTTTGAGGTATTTAACTGGCAATCAATGGCCATGTTTGTCACACAATCAATCCTTCTGAATTAATACGTCCAGCATTTCATTTGAATACTGTACACACATACATGTTTAAAACAATTATTTAACAATAAAAATGCCCTCCCTTCCCAATATAAATAGGCCATTGCTGTTATCCAAAAGGGTATAAGCCCACTGAACCACCAGCTATATTGATATGAGCTGGTAAACAGGCATGGTAGTGTAACGGTTAGCATAACACTATTACAGTGCCAGCGACCCGGGTTCAATTCCGGCCACTGTCTGTAAGGAGTTTGTACGTTCTCCCCATGTGTGTGCGTGGGTTTCCTCCGGGTGCTCCGGTTTCCTCCTACATTGCGTGCTATGTTGGTGCCGGAAGCGTGGTGACACTTGTGGGCTGCCCCCAGAACACTGCGCAAAAGATGCATTTCACTGTGTGTTTCAATGACTAAAAGATATTTTATAATGGACTTACAACTAATTAACAACCACCTGCAGGGACAGACAGCCATTGGAACATAATCGTATATATCCTAAAAATCCATCACCCAAACAAATGAACAATTAAAAACATATAATTTTGCAAATGATCTCAGTACCAACTTAAAACAGAATTCAGACAATTTGTTGCATGAGTAACAAAATTGTGCAAAAATTGACCAAAATACAATCCAGAGTGAACGGAGATAGAAATGGAGTTTATTTTTTGTCTAGTCTGGCCCAATTTGAATGAGGCCTTCCAACTGGACACTTGCTCACGATTCATATGGGCCACACAATCATTGCACAAAGAGATAAGTACTTAGGCACAAATGGATATAAAAGGAAGGATACTTTACTAGTGTCCTACCATGCTAATTATGGACCACATCCCATAACTCGAGAACCATCTATCACAAAGGCAAACATCAGTGATGAAATTGACCACCAGCTTCATTGTAACAGCACGGCCTTTGTTCAATTGCTGAAAAGGGTATTTGAAGAGAAATACCTCAAATCTGGCACAAAACTATGTGCCAAGCAGCAGTGATCCCTGCCCTCTTTTACACTTCTAAGACCTGGACTACTTACAGCAGCCATCACTGGAATAGCAACACCAAAACTGTCTTTGCAAAATCCTCCAAATTCACTGGAAGGACTTTCAAAACAATGTCTCCCAGGCCCCAGTTACACTCAGTTATTTGCATGCCAGACACCAGGCTCCCAAAACCGATGCTACATTGTGCATTCTTTTATGGGAAGAAATTACCAGGTGAACGGAAGATTAAAAAATGTGCTCAAAGCTTCCTTGAAGAAATGCAACATTCCCATCGACTCCCAGGAGTCTCTGGCCCATGACCACCCAAGGGGGAGAAGGAGAATTTAGGATGGTGCTGAGAACCTTGTGTCCATCCATTGGGAACACAATGGAGCCTTGGGTACATGGCAGAAAGAGCATACCACACCTGTCCCTTCTACAGAAGAATCTGCACATTGGCCTAATTAGCTATTTGATTAATATCTCTCATCCCTTGTGAATGCCTCACCCACACTCCCCACCAACATCAGCACTCTCATCATACCTGACTCCCAAATATGGATTTACCTGACATTTTGCTGCAAAAGTGCATCCTCAGTTGGGTGTCAGATTGGGGCTTGGTAGGAGGTGGATGGTGAATTGTGGAGACAAGGGTCAAGGCCACAGTCTGGGCTGATTGGGGAGACAGAGTTTGGGCCAAAGTTAGATGGCAGTCAGGGATTTTAGGGTCAAGGCAAGAGTTGATGGATTCAATTGTGATCAAAGAGTTGGGGGTGAGATTGATGGCTGGGAGGAAATGGAACTGTAGGGCAGGGACCCAAAGAAGAGGAGAAAAGTAAGGAAACCTTCCCAAAAGGGTTTCTCAGCTGAGGCTCAGACATGCCCAGGGTTGTTCCAAGACTGCCCAACAACAGGCACACCTCAGTGTGACCCATATTTTCCAGGCATTGCTGTAAGGGAGAAAAGCATGGAAAATTATGTCACTCTGGACATAATTACTGCTGGAACAAAAAAAAAATCTGTGAATTTCTGTATCTTCAATTTCTAAGGTAGAAATGGTCTACTGCACATTAATGGATTGCCTCTAGATCTGACTAAGATTTTTTTTTGTTCATAAATATGGATTTTGCATGATCCTTATGTTTAAGGGCAAGACTTACAATTGAGTTCCGCTTAAAAATGCCTACATAGAATAATGATAACTTTGAACATACTTAATTTTCTCTCTGTATTGATTTTTTTTTTATATAAATATTACCTGCCAGAAAGACCTGATGACAATTGAGGCAAGTTTTTTCAGTAAATTAATGAGTTCTGACAACGTTAGGAGCTGACAATATTAATTGACATCATCATTAACCCAGCTTCAGTTTTCTGTGCTAGCTTGGTTCCTTTCTAACAGTGGCATCAGCAACTTCTCCGAAGATGTTTGCCAAAAAATGTCATCAAATCCAACACTTCAAACAATGAAAAGAAATAAAAAGAAATAAATTCTTTAGTCATTGTCATTTGAAGGTAGATCTGGTTATGAGCTCCTGCTTTTAAAAGCTAACACCTCAATTTTAAACTTCACATCTTTCACGTCACTCTATGGCCTTCACCAACTCTTTAGTTCTTGAGCTACTCTCCAAGTTCCCTACATTCCCTTTGTACATTCCTTTCTTTCATAGTACCTCAATCAGTAGCTATGTCATAAACTGTATAAGCCCTGGAATTCCTTCCCTAAATCTTGCATTTCACTGCCTCTCTCCTTTAATACATTCTTTAAAAAACTCACTTTTTGTCCAAGTTTTCATTCATCTTCCTTAACGGCTCTTTATATAGCTTAGTGTCAAATTTAGTACGATAATTATTTTTGTGAAACATCTTGAGATGCTTTACTACATTAAAAATGCTATATAAATGCTGTTATGATGTCTAAATGGTAACCATCAATGCAGAATTATTGTTTTGTGCATTTTTGTTTGTTGTATTCTGTCTTTCTACTACAGCAAATGGAAGTGAAATTCACATTAACAGTGTACGTTATGAAGACACTGGGGCATATACTTGTATTGCGAAGAATGATGCAGGAGTTGACGAAGATATCTCTTCACTTTTTGTTGAGGATTCAGCTCGAAAGACTCGTATGTCTAAAATGCATTAAACCACTTGTTATGATTGAACTTTCTCCAAAGCTTATTTGGTGTAAGAAAATAATCAAAATAACATCTGTTTTTAGTCACATTAGAAGTTAGCATGAGAGGACTGAGTGTCACAGTGAGTTGGAACACTGCAATCCCAGAATAACCAGATGAAAGTCTATCTGAAATTAGATGGTCTTTAATCTGAAATTAATTTAGGAAAGCTCCTCTCATCATAAATCCACAAAATGAATCCAAAATATATATACCTGTCAGTCTTAATCATGGAGAATTTGAAATGTTTGATACAATGATAGCGCAGTGGGGTAGCCAAAATTTGGTTTTCAGATTTGCTTGGATAATGAACTTGCCAAACCAGGCAATGTTAGTTTAAAAAGTCTATTTTTCAAGTTAGAATTTCAAAATAAGATCCAAATAGGAACATGATTGGTTCTATTAATCTAATACAGATTATAAGAAAAGAAAGTCAGTGTGACTAGATTCTATTGAAGTACAGAACTCCCCTTTCCATATCTCTTAAGTCAAAGACTACTTTAATTCAACTTTTTTGACATTGCCTGCTTCTGCATTGCATCCAGTGAAACCTGGAGGTGTTTTTTTTCCAACCTCTAGTGTTCTCCAAGCCAGCCTCCAATCTAGCACCAACCCTAAACTTCAAAAATTCTGCAGCCTGCATCATAATTCATTGTTCCCTTAACAAATCATTGTCCCCTTTCTGGCCTCAACATAACCAAATTCTGTTTGACCTGTTTAAATCCATTCATGGCGATACAAACTCCATGTAAGAAATGCTATCAATTCCTTCACCTCTATATTTCTCTTGGGGTGCTCTCCCAAATGTCCAGCTCTCATTTCCCATCAGCTGAAAATCAGGAGGATGAACCTCAGTTACCACTTGCAATTTTCAGATGGCCTTTTGAAAGGGGGAGCAGCACACCCACGATTTTGGATAGGGGTCCACTTGTATCCACAACTTGGGCTCTTGCAGTAGTAAGATTCCTGTTTCATTTTACAGAGCAAATAGCTGGCCCATGAACTAAGCATGCCATGCCACTTGTACACAGTGGTGAGCAGCCTAATTGTAGTTCTAAAGGGGACTACTGGTAGCTACTCCACAACACACTATGAAATTTCATGGGGAATTTTTGTTTGGCCAGAAGATGCAAGAGAGTTCCCCCAACTTATCAAAATACCTTGGCTTAGGACCAGATCATTTTTTTTCCCTTCAAAATTGCCAGCTAGACCAAAACTGCTGACCAATGTAGCATAAAAACCAGTTGACTGCACAACACTTCTAGTCAATAATCCCCTCCTCTGAAATGCCTTTTGTGATTTTATGTATTGTGTCATGGTTCCATTTATTGCTTTGTATTCTTATTACTTGTTAAGCCTGAAGGCTTTTCATTTAATTTTAGATGTTGTAGAATTTAAATTAAGTCCTTTATGATACGTGTTATATGCCACACAGCTTCTATGAGGCCAGTTGGAGTAGTTACTTTTTTAAATCACACCCTTAATTTTATCCAAACCAAAAATTTTTCCATCAACGTATTTTTAAGCAGTTGCTCAGAAGAAATCATTAAGAGCTTATCAGATTTATTTAACCAATCACATTTACTGCTGGTTGTTGGAGACTGTAGATAGGAACATGAATGAACCGTTCGCCCTTCAAGCCTGCTCTAGCAATCAATGAGAACAAAACTATTCTGTCGCCTAATTCTACATACCCACCTTTGTCTCCTATTTCGTAATAGCTTAACACAATCTGTAAATCACAGATTTAAAATGTACATTTGTCCATCATTTTCTATAAATGGAAAAGTGGTCCAAATTTCCAATGCCATACATATTTCTTGGCATCACTCAGAGATTTGAGTCTAATTTCTTGCCATGCCCCCTTCCCTTAGATTCTTTGCCAACAGGCATAGTTTCTTGCTATACATACTAGCAGCTTCCCTTAATATCTTAAACTTCAAATCACCACTTAACCTTCAGAATTTGTGTAATAAACCAGAAAAATGCTGGAAATATTTTTTGACCTGTTTAAACCCACTCGTGTCAGGCAACCTCCTCTTGCAAATTTCTTCACCTCTATCATTCTCGTGACACTGATGAATTTGGATAAGTGTCACTCCATTCAATCATCCATCCATCAATGCAGTACATAGTTGTGCACCCTATATATGTCCTTGCAGGACAACTTTAGCCACATCCTGCCAAGTAGAATACCTGCCATCGATCCCATTTTTTGTTCCTTTTCATGATATTGCCCTGATACAAATTGACAGTGGCTCCAGTAGTCTGGAGCCAGACCTAACCTCTTAGACAGCATATTCATCAATAACTGGTTGAACATTTCATTCCTAATAAAAATCAAAGTAAAATAACCAACAGAAGTCAATTAACTGAAGCTTTATGACAACTTCCCTTTTATACAACGAACAACTAAGAATGATTTAATAGGCTTTAGTATCATTGAGGCTGAATAATTTGATAGTAGGTCTTGAAATCCTGAAAGGTGATTGTAACCTTGAAATCACCCTTTTGCCCATTTTATATTCTGTAAGATATTTACAATGCTTCAGGATGGTTTCTGGTCACCATCATTGTTTAATTTGTAATTCCACAATAATCTACATGATGATTATTGGCAGTTAAAAGAGGAGGTATAATTAGGATGAATAACTGTTTTTAAAATAATTTTGACTGATAAATTTTATAGAAATATGACAGACAGTACCTGTTAAACTTATTGCCTCAGAGAAACTAACTCTCCTGCTTTCCTTAGCTGATCTATTTTTCAGGTAGGACCATGGATTTCTCAGAATAATTCCATTCTGTTGTGATCTGAGAGTTGATCTGAAGCTATTTGACCTCAGGAAATTCACTACTCACGATCCACAACTGGAAAGAGCATATGTATAATTAAAATATGCCTCAAAATGCACTCCCCCCCCCCCCCTTGATTAAACAGTTGTTTAACAAAGTTAACTATATCGGTTTCATGTGAAATGAAATGAAATGAAATAGTTAAGCAGTCTAAAATCACAATTCTTTGCAATAAGCTGATATTTAGAAGTCTCAGTGGTGACAGAAGCATTCAATATTATGCTCTTTGAAATCAAATTTTGAAATTGAAGTTAATAAATCTATTTGCACTGGGCAGCTATGATCTAGAACCACTTGACTTCACTGCCTGAAGACATGTTACATGGTGTAGAATTTTAGTGCGGAGATTATTGCAATCTGTGCAAGATACTTCTTCTGCTTTTCCTGGGGCCATGTGAAAATGTTTATTGGAATGACTAATTTCTACTGAAAAAACAAGTTCAAAGAGATTCATAGGGTCATGCAGGTTATCACCAAATTACACCTTGTTTCACCCCTTACTCTTCTGGCACTTTCTACTCCTTTGAGCGTCTAAATCTAAGCTGCTGTTATTAATAGTTCCACATCCTCAGGTATGACGCCCTCTACTTCAACTCTAGTGTCATAGAACTTACCTTACAAAAATGCACTTGATTCCTTCAATCCTTGAAAACTGGCATCCCAACTGTGAACTCCCTTTCCTTTCCAAAGTCCTTGAATTGCTGTAATCTTCCAAATTGAGCACTTCCTAGGTACACAGCTTAAATCTCTCCAATCAAATTTTCACCAGGCTATTTTCAAAGGCACAAAGAATTTCCTACATGACTGTTAAAAAGCTGATTTACCCATTCTTGCCCTTATCAATGTGTCTGGAAACACATTTGGCCACACCACCTTCCCTTAATGCCTCTCTGCTCTTACCCATTGTCACTTTAAATTGTGTAGGTACTGGAGCATCACTACAAGAGAGGACACAAATTTAACTCCATCACTTAAGTGAGGTTTGATCCAAGTCACATCCCTGTGATGCAGTTAAAGGCATCTGCTCCCAGGGTGAGGCAATATTAGAGGGACAATACCCCTCTCATGAGCACCGTTAGCAAATTGCTGACCCTTCCCACTTCAATCTATAGAAGGCATGCATTATGTAATTTAAGGTAGTAAAACCATCTGAAATGCATTTAAGGTTGAAATGTATCTTACTTTCAATGAACGTTTTTATATGTATATGTAAATGTGAACAGCTCTTTGCATGTGTGAATGAATGAAATTTTTGACATTTTTTTCCCTTTTTTTAAATCATTTTCTGGCTTTCTCCAATCTCTGATGCTGCAGTTGCAAACATACTGTGGCGAGAGGAAGGTACTTCAGTGCATTGTTGTGTTGTAGTGATCATGTGCTTGTCCACTGTTTGTAGCACAATTTATTACTTATAACAACAGGTCCTTCTCCGTACTGTGCCTCCAAGTCTAGTATTCTCACTACCTCTGAGACAGGCTGTATTGTTCATCTTCCCAAGTATTATTTACTGTTTTCTGAGTAGATACAAAAAATCCAGATTATCCTTGGGGCTATGTGAATTAAACATCTTCCAGGGAATATTTCTATTACATGGACAACATCCTAAAATTTTTTAATCATTGTCAATCCACACACAGCAGGTTTATTCATTATAAATGGATACAAAAGGCTGCAAAAGTTTGTTTGTGGAGAAAGAGCAACATGGATGTTTATCATGTAATGATTTGCAAGTGACAGAATAATTACTTACAGCCCTATAAATGTCATTAGATTGGGTAACTAATAAAAAAATCTGCCAAATTGAATGAAAACCAGTTGCAGATAATCAAATTCCTTCTGTATACTTTGAGTGCACATGTCCCATGTTTTCAACCCAGATAAAACTGAGGTCAATACTGAGTGGTATTTGTCTGCAATGCACAAAACTAGAACAAATAGATAAGAATATCCATGATACAAGTGTGATCTCAAAACTATGGTGATTTCAGCAATGGTAATTCAAAGGACAAAAACTAATCAAAGAAATAAAATCAAGCCAAGATTTCTAACTAATTTATTGACTCCATCGCCTCTTTGGGAAGTGTGTGGAAGTAAGCATCAGATTAAGCTGCAGTGTTCTTCCCATGATAAACAGATTGCTGTCTTGGCTGCCTAATACAAAGACAGACTCTAAAGATGAGAGTAAAGGGTTCAAAGAACAGCCATGAAATTCTATACAGGAAGGAGTCACCATCTTCAGGGAAAGGAGAGAAAGGAAGAAGGTGCAACTAAGATCAAATCAGAGAAGCACTACCTCATGACAATCATGTTATAATTAAAACCAGGATGAAATTGCATTCCAGAAAATTATTAAAATTGTACAGTAAATTCAAAGATCCAAAAGAATCATTTAAATAAGCATTAATCAGCCATCATAATAGGCATTAATTTATTGCGACAATGTTTAAAGTCTGTAAATATCATTATTGGGGATTACGGCCAATCACCAAAATTTTGACAACAGTTCGGAGTAAGATTTTCTTCATTAACAAAGATTGAGAGATCAAAACTGCTACTCAAATCTAAAACCTTCCATGAGCTGCATGGTAACAATTTATTAATTTTATCTTCCACTTTAAATTTATTCTTGCTCTCAGATTCTGTGAGCTTCAACCACTTAGGTTCCCATCCTGTTCCCTTGCTGAACCTTAGCAAACATGGCCTTCATTGAGCCACTAAGAGTGCAGAAGAAATCCACTGTTGCCAATTGCTTCAAATTGTTCATTGTTTGAAGAAAATTTTTTACTCACATTTCCCTTGCCAAAGGCCTGAGAAATTGCTAAATGGGGAAATCATGGGTGGAAGTCCATCCTCCAGGAGCTCCAGCGTATCTCACAGCTGTATGAAATGTTGATATCAAATCCCTTAAGACCCTAAATCGGAAAAGAATGTTCCTGTTATTTGTTCTAATTCAACAGTCATTTTAATCTGGAGCAGGAGAATAGAAGGAAATTTATCTTATTTAGAAAGAACATAGTTCTTCTGGTAAGAAGTGATCAAGAATGTATGGAGGGTCAAAGAAAGTAGAATAGTACAACACAAAACAGGCCCTGACCCATGCTGTCTGGGTCAACCATGATGCTGATTTAAATGGCACATCTGCCTACCCATGATCTATATCCCTCAATTTCCAGCCTTTTCATGGATCTAATTGCCTCTTAGATGTTGCTATTGTATCTGCTTCCACCACTTCCCCTGGCAGCACTCTGTGTAAATGAAAACTTGCCACGTAAATCTCCTTTAAACTTTCCTCCTCTCTCCTTGAAACAATGTCATGTAGTATTTGACATTTCCACCCTGGTAAAAAGACTCTGACTATCCACACTTCTCATAAGAGCACCCCTCAGCCTCTGACACTTCAAAGAAAACAGTCCAAGTTTCTCCAACCTCTCCTTATAGCTAATACTCTCTAATCCAAGTCACTCGAATACCCAGCCTTACATCTCCTAATGCTCGATTTTAACGGTCACGTTGCCGAAGATAAGGATTAGAATTTCTTTATTTGCCAATGGCATTTTCCACAGATACACAGGGGAAACTCAGTAGCCAGCTAAATAAAGAACGACTCAAACCTTAGGAAAAGAAGTAAATTTTATTTTGGTTTACACTCAAAGTAGAAAGGATTGTTAACAAAATATTTAAGTAACACTAATTCATTAGTAAGATCTTATTTTAAGTGAAGAAACAGTCTATTTTTCAATTTTTCCTGCCTTCATTGTCCTCTCCTAAAGGTGATGAAATAAGCTATTATTTAATTCACAAGGGTGCATTTTCAATATATTAGTCAGTTATTAGGCAGGCAGAAA
The DNA here is from genome assembly GCF_009764475.1 of Pristis pectinata. NCBI lineage: Eukaryota > Metazoa > Chordata > Chondrichthyes > Rhinopristiformes > Pristidae > Pristis > Pristis pectinata. Next base: position 23,680,500 of record NC_067408.1, on the reverse strand, counting down.
TCTGAACTATTACAACAGTACTGGGAAATTATAGCACAGCAGATATCACACAAAAATCTTAATGTCCTCAGATGAGATCTACACATACTAGTTTCCATCAGGATAGGAAACTCTAGATTCCTTAAAAGCTTGAGGGTAGAACAGTCAGCTGTTAGACCCTACCTGGCACAATGGATTGATCAACCAGCTATTTGCCCACTGAATCAGAGTACCCACTTGCACTATATTCTTCCAGAAGCTATTTTTATTAGATTTCAAATGTTCTGTTGACTGGCTCAATGATCCTGGCTAAACACCTACATATATGAATCCTGCTTAAAGATTCACTCCAAGAATCAGTTTACTAATTCTAGATAAACATTGTAGATTGAAAAAGTACTTCTGTCACTTACATTATATTAAATCTTTGCCCAAACTAGCCTCTGACTTAAATTGATGTTTATGGTGATTTTCTTGTTTCACCAATATTACAGGTGAACAGCAGGATTACCAATTTATCTTCAGTAGATGTTGATAAATTGTTAAATAAACATTTGTTGACAAATGAGCTACTTGAACTTTCATAATTATAAATTGGCAATTGTCAAAATGCTATCACAGAATAGTCAACATGAAAATACATATATACAATTTGAATGTTATACATTATTGTAGCCAAATATATTGACAAGTTAATAAATAACATTATCCATTATGTTATCAGTATTTGTTGCAGATATAATTCAGAAATCTTACGTAAATCAATATGTACGGCAATATAACATATATATATTGCAAATTATTGTATACATAACTTATAGTGTTCCAATTAATAGATGATATATTTTTGACTGATTAACCTTAATAATTACTCTTTTTGTTTCTGGCACAGAGAAATGATAAATTCTAAAATCATTATTAAGCCAAATAATACTTAGAAATATCAATTTCAGAATAATGCAGTGTGGCATAGTCACTTGTTTTAGTCGATGCAGGGAGAACTTCATTTTAGTCACTTGTGTCATATATCTACGTACCAGATCAATGTCACTCTGGGGAGGAGGGGAGGAGGTTGCAACTGCATATCTACTGGTTAGCAATGGCTGTGTTAATATACAAATTTCAAGCATATTTTTGGCACAAGACTGAAGAACTTTGCTGGCAGCTAATATCATTTTTCTGACCAAATTTCAGGAAAAAATAAAAACTTGCAAATTAGAAGGTCTCCTTCTATAATAAACAATCTATCAATGGAGGGCTACCTTTTAAGGTTTAGGACTACCAATGTAGAGCCGCCTTTGACAGTGACATAGCAGACATTTTATAGCGAGCCTGAGTTTGCAGTCCATAGAATTTTCCATTCATCACAGAGATGGAAGCACATCAGTGAGGGCTGATCTCTGCACCGTATCACCAATACATGCTCTCATTGCAGAGAGCTGAGTTTAGAACACCAAATCATAACACTTGGCCCTGTATGTTATTAAAAAGAATAACCCATAAATATATCCTTTACAGGAACCAAGTGATATATAGCATGCATAGATCTGAAAATTCCAGACTTTAAGACTATATAAGATTTAACTTTCAGCTGCAAAACAAATGTTCCTCAAGCCTGTCATTGAGGTATTGTGGGCAAGTTAATGTTATACCTTGAGAATGCACTGATGGAAAATGACCCTATTGCATTTTTTCACAAATTCGCTGTATTGTTGTTTTAATGCCTTTCTTGATGCCAAGAGTTGTCATAGAAAGTTGTTAAATTGACAAACACGTCTGTGCAATTTCCTTTTTCTTTGGAGGCTGCATTTTCAGTGCCTTCAACATTGCTTTTCCTTATTATTTCCCTTACTATTTTCAAAGTTGTTCCAGAGCTTTAAAAATAAATAATATTAAAACATTCCATTTTTTTCCCCAACATGTGTGCAAAAGAAACATTTTTGTGTTTTGTCTTCAAGGGCTAAGTGTTGGAAACATGTTCTATGTTTTCTCTGATGATGGAATCACAGTTATTCAGCCTACAGGATGTGAGATTCGAAGACAGATCAAAGCTAGTGACAAGATCATTGTAAGCTTTGTAAGTTTAAAATATTTCTATACATTTCTTTTTAAGCATCCAGATGTCAGACCTTTTATTTGTATTTTTGCCTTGCTTAAATTTCCATACTTTTGACCAATGTTTGAAGGCCTATTTTTGAAAAAAGAAAGGTTTGTGGCAAACTCCAGTGATCTTTGCCCAGGTTCATTTTTTACCCATCCAAGCAAACTGTTTACAAGCTGTTCAGCACTGCATATTTCCCACTCTATTTAAATGATACCTGATCACAAATATTGATTGGGCTTCTCCCCACACATCCTCCACCATTATCAGGCAGATGGAGCTATCATCCTCTGGTAACCATTTTCGTACTGTACAAAACATCTGAAAAGCATTCCATCACACACATTCCTTGGAGTATTTGTAAGATATGGATTTCAAATCACAAATCCTTCCCATACTAAAATATTGTACCTATTAATTATGTACAGGATAGTGGTTAGCTACATTTTAGAGGACTAAATGGGGTTGTGGGATACAAGCAATAAAAGAAAAGCTTGAGCACTTAATTAATGCCTTCTGAAAGTTGAGATATGTTAATGTCACAAAATGTAGCTCTAGAAGATGAATTTCCACAAGGATCTTCTGAAAAAACATGGTAGGATATGCCATGAATATCCCTCCCTCACCGCCTCAATAATCAAATAAAATTTCAGTGATGCAAAAATTAAAACAATCACATTGGTATGTTGCTGCACATCTTAACTCAAAATGTAATAAGGTATACAGAGATAGCAGAAACAAATGGTTTTGGTGCAATGGTTTAGAATATTATTCCCTGCATTGCTGAAGCCAGGTACAATCCTAGGCTCATGAGGAGGTAAGATTTTTTCTCTGTCTACTCCAAATACTCTAATTTGAACAATGTTCAGACTACATGAATATTTGCTCCAAGCTGGAGTTTCATGCTACTAAAAGACAATTATCTAATGGCGAAGCATTTAACAATCAAGCAGTTTCCTCTTTGGTTCCAATAGATATTCACGTTTAAAGGTTTCTTTCCTATAACACAATTAAATGCTGGCTCAGCCTGCGAACCCATATATCTTGAATGAATATATTCAAAATTGCCATTCACGTTCAGAAACTATTGTTTCAGTACTCTGCAAAACTAACAGGTACAGCTCTATTCAAAAATTAGACAGAACAGGCCCAGGTTGAGTAATTGGTTCAGACTTTGTAGTAGAAATGTCCTTAATGACAAAATCTCAAACATTATCTTTCTTCACAGGAAGAAATATGTCCCTCTGAAGAAGGGCAAACCCTTCCACATTGTGTTTGGGCCTCTGCTGTCAACATCAGAGACAAGTACATCTATGTTTCCCAACCGACACTGAGCCGGATACTGATCATTGACATTCCGTCTCAGAAAGTCTTACAGGTAACCTTAATTAATATATTAGATAATGGTTTGCATTTCTTAAAGGATTAAATGTTCCCTATAAACTTAAATGGAATAGGTTTGAGTCTTGCTAAAATTAATAGTCTTGCTAAAACTTCTAGTGGCCATTGACCGTTCACTGACAACTGAATTTGGGCAGGTTCCTTTAGTTCCCAGTAGCTGCCAATTAAAATAAATATTACAATCTGACATTTGGAAACCACAAGAAAGAATGCTGTAAGAAATGGAAATATCACATTTGTCTGGGAGGAAACAAGAGATGAAATTTGTCTTGATATTGCACATAATTTGGAGACTCACAAGGATCTCGGAGCCCGAAATTATAACTGCTTCATGTAAGGAAATTATAACACAAGTTGCATAGAGTCTTTCAAATATGCCAGTTGGAAGTTTGCAGGACAATAGATGATTTGATCCCTTTGCTAACATTTTGAAGCAAAGCACTGTAACTAAACCCTCTGTTATGAGACAAGTTCGAGGTCTTGAAAGTAATGGACTCTGAGCACAGTCTGGCAAAGAAGGATTTTATTTACAAAGACAAATGCAGGAAAAGATCATGAGGGCAACACACGTACACACACACTGGTGATAGCATGTTGGGGGAAAATCGCAACGGGGTAAAATACACAAACAACGAACTGGGTACAAACCATCAAGGAAAAGCACTACGCTAGCCACCACCCCTTGACTCAGTGCAAGCATGGCTCCACGTCCCAGGGAATCCTAATTTAAGATGCTTCCAAACCTGTTGAAGTGCACAGCTTACTGGTGGTCTCTCCAGCATTGTTGCATGATTCCTCTGGGGCAACAAAGAGACAGAACCAACAAATGGAGCACTCTTTATAGTGTCGTAGGGTTGGGGGTGGCCCAGCCCAGGTAGTTTGAACAGGACAATGACCCGGGCCCAGGTACAAAGGTGTTTACTGAAGCCAATCATCAGGTGTACCCTGATGAGTGGGGGTGGAGCCAGGCCTTGATTGACAGTGGTGTGGCTTTCAACCAGGTGCTGGGCCACGCTGTCACGTGACAGCCTTGGCCCTCCACAATACACCCTCTCTTAACCATACATGGCTGAACAAACCTTTAGCAGCTGGATGTCTACACCCACCCTCCTCCCACATACCGCAACAACACGTCAGTGCTGCTTAAAAGGGACCATGAATTACTTTATAGTTGAATGCAAATGTCTTCTGCCTACTGCTCTGATTGTGCAAATGCTTGGTGATTCTGCAGTTGATTCAAGTTGTAGAAGTCTACAGGGAGTACTGTGACAAATGTTGAAAGTGCTTTTCAATCTTCTGACTTGTACATAAACCAGTTGCTGCCAGGCATTAGTTTATTTGTGGTCATTCCCTTGCATCATAGGAAAGCCTGGAATGTTTGCAAAGGCATATCCCCTCTTGTTCTGCTGGTCTATGAAAAGAGATAAAGATTGTCTCCCACCTTTTACATCCATGCGAATTATGCCCAAGGAAGAAGATATCATCATTACTGCAACTGTCAGCTTATGCTCAGCATGCATTTTCACATTTATGTCCTTCACTGAATGCAACTCCCATGCTTTCTTCAGCACCATTTCCAAAGGAAGAGCAATCTTAGATCCCTATCAAATGCATGTTCCTTTATATTAGAAACATCATGAATGCATTCATCTGCAAACCCAAATGCAAACTGGTCCCTCAATGCAGGGTTTAGCAACATCTCAAAATTTACAGTGCCACGATAAATTCATCAACACAGTGAAATAACCCCTGGATACTTCAATAGACCTTTGGCAGGATACTGAATTTATAGCTTTCAAAAATTTCTCTGGATGCTTGGTTACAGTGGCCACACAATATTCTAATAAACTAACAAGTATAGGTATCCAATCATATTTCCACTAAAATAACAGCTTTCTTCCACTTGCATGTGGCTTCATATTGTTCATACATGTATAGCTACATCTACTGTATATTAATTACTATTGGGGGAAAAATGTCTCACAATCCTTGTTTTATCTAATTGATCATACAATACATCCAGCCTGAGTAAAATCTGCCTTTTTCCTCCAAGCTTAATTTGCACTCACAATTCCCTACATTAGTTTCTTTTTTTAAACTATGGGCCTCCCTTCCAGTAGTCTGAACCATCACAGCATTGCATCTCATCACCAATATGGTGCCTGGGTTTCCTCTGTTTGGTGATAGTGTGAAGTGTTGGACAAACTAACCAGGACTCAGAAGCTCTAACAAACAGGATTGTTAATTCCATTGGCTCCTCCATACTGACTTTGGAAGCTTCTGCAAACAGTGCTAGAACCCAGACAACAGTCAATCACAGTACTTAAAGGAGACCTGCCTTAAAGCAATAATTATCCTATTACAACCAATATTACAAATACTACACTTGAATCACTGGTAATTTTTATGTAAGCAAAAATTTAAATACAGGGGCCTATGGTAGCAAATACCCTGTTGGAGCAAAGGAGTTTTAGTTTCTCCATTTGAAAGCATCATTAAAAAAAAAGTTCTCATTTATTTCACTTACATGAACGAATGTGGAGTTTTTTGGCAATGTTGCCACTGTTGTCCATCTCTAATTGCCTCAGAACTGAGGAGGCATTTAAGAGTCAAGCACATTGATGGGTCTGGAGCTACATATAGGGAAAAAATCAGGTAAGGGTGGAAGATAGTTTGCTCTGAAGAATATCAGTGAACCAGTTGGATTTTTACAACAAAACAGTACTTTCATTGTCACTTTACTGAGATGAGCTATAATTTTAAAAAATCCAGATTTAATTGCTTGAATTTAAATTCTTCAGCTGTCATGGTGGCATTCAAACATCTGTTTCCAGATCATTGGTCCAGAACCCATTGCTGCTAGGCCAGTAATTTAAACATTACCCTATTGTTCCCAATAAATCATACGCCAATTACAATAACTAACTTGAAATCAGAAAATGTAATATCTCTATTTTAAGATTTTCTTTAAATCATGTAAAGATTTTGAACATTTTGATACCAAGCATGATGTAGAATAAAACTTTAGTTTGTCTTGTTGCTTTACGAATTGTGACATTTACATGACGGCATTATAGATGCTACCCATTTCAAAATGGAGGTCAAGCTGTTCATGTATGTGGAGAGTAGCCACTTATTAATAACCTCTCATAATTTCTTCATAGGCAGTGTCAACAGATCCTGTTCCAGTGAAATTACAGTACGACAAGTCACATGACCAAGTTTGGGTCCTCAGCTGGGGAGATGTGAACAAAAGCAATCCTACTCTGCAGGTATATGAAAATTAACACATCTTCCTTTTGTGAGGAATAACAAAAGGTAGCGTCACCAATTTCAAATTAATAATTTTCTGAGTAGGTAAAAACTACTTAAATGTAGCTAAGCCTTTAATTCTTCCTAATCAATATAAAATAATTCCTCTCCAAGGCATTTCTCTCTCTCTCTCTGTTTGTTTAACCTATTTTATATTTTCTTATGACATAGAGGGAGGCCATTTAGCCCCCTGAGTCGATGCCAGTTCTGAGAGCAATTCCATCAATCACAGTCCCCCACTTATTTGTCCCTGTAACCTATTTTCTTGCAATATGCTTATTAACATCTCACTCATTCTCTTGTCACCTACCCACACTAAGGGTAATTTACATACGCAATTAACCTAACAACCAGCACAGCTTTGGAATGTGGGAGGAAACTGAAACACCCAAGAGAAACCTGCATGGTCACAGGAAAAATATGCAAGATCTACACAGAGGACAGGGGGAGAAGGCAGGAGAACGAGGTTGAAAATAAAATATACCATGATAGAATGGTGGAGCAGACTCGATGGGCTGAATGACCTAATTCTGCTCCTATATCTTATGGACACCAGAGATCAGAATGAGATCCAGATCACCAGAGTTATGAGACATCTACACCACGTGCAGCACCATTAATTTTTTTTTTAATTACAACTGAAAGTGCTGGAAATACTCAGGACAGGCTGCATGTCTTCTCGCAAATTTCCAATACTTTGTTTTTATTTTAGATTTCCAGTATCTGCAGTTTTTTTTTGATTGCCATTAATTACCTAATGATTTCTTGGTTATCAAAACCTGGACACAAGCAGTAAATGTGGGACCAAGAGTACTTTTAATTTTACTCACCTGTAAGAAACTGGCAGCATTATACCATTTATTTCTATACAGTATTTTAGACCCTATGCTGTACATCTCCAGGACTTCAACTTCCAAATCTTGTCCTTGTAATTCCCAATCCCAGTCCATTCCTTTCCTTTCCTTAACCAAACCTCCAGCTTTTGATCCTCCTTCTAGGACACTTTCCATTGTCCTTCTCCCCACCTTGGGTCTGCAGGTTAAATCCATTCCCTATAATTCCATTCCAGTCTGCTGCACTATTGCCTTATGAACTGGCTGGCAGATGGCTGAATCTATGGGTGCCTGGAATTCGCAGCTAGCCGTTGGTCTTCAGCTGTGGACTGTCTGCTCATACATGGCTGTGAATTGCCTGGAGATGGCCTGTTGAGAACTAATAGCTGTTTGATTGAGAACTAATAGCTGTTTGTTGGTGCCTTGCTGAAGACTGGCTTCTGACAGTGGTTGGCTGCGGTTTGGAAAGTTATTACTAGCAGTTGGATGATCTCTAGTGGGTTGCCGTTGGTTTTAGAGAGCATGTTCTAGTGGCTGACTGTTGGTGCTGGGTTGACTGTGGTTTGATCAGCTGGTGGTGATGGAGGCTGAGTAGCTCCTCACGACTGGTGGCTGCACTTGGACAGATGACAGGCAGCTAATTATTACTGACTGGCTTCTGCTCTCTGTTATTGACTGGCTAGCTTCCAATGGCTGATATCCCGATTATGAGCTTTCAGCTTGTCAGGTCTTCTTGTTTTACATGGCTTAAGACTGGATATTTTGAGTGTTTTTGTTGTGTAGAATGGTTTTTCATATCCTGGAGTACTGACACTTTCTAAATCTATATATATTCCAATACACCAGAGAATACATCAAATAAATAGTAAAAATAAAATCATAACCTGCAACTCCAGCTGATATAGTTTCTACTTTATTTTCTCCATCAATAAGACAGGAGGGATGGATTTTCTAGGCTAATACTTTGACAAACCCAGAAAATCCATGTTGACAATTTTTCATTGAGGAGACATTAAACAGACTGGGCCTGTACTATATCTTTTTGAAGAATAGGAGGCAAGCTTCTTGAAATACACAAAATCCTTAAGGGGTTTCGAGGGTAGAAGAAAAGCTGATGATTCTTGGTGAGGATGTCTTAAAACAAGGGCTCACTATTTCAAATTGAGGGGCCAGTTATTCAGGACAAAGTTGAGCAGAAATTTCTTCACCCAGAGGGTGGTGAATCTTTGGAGTTCTCTATTCAAGAGGGTGATGGAGATTTTTAGAAAATGAGTGAATGAAAGGACCTGAGCTAGTACAGGAAAGTTGCACTGAGATAATAGATCACCCATGATCTGATTGAATGGCAGAACAAGCATGAAATGCTGAATGGCCTACTCCCATTTCTGTTTCTTAATAAATAAATACAATCGTCTAAAAATCCTTTTCTTGAATTCATTAATGCTCAAAATGAAATGGAATGGAATGAAATTGATCAAAAAATTTGCTGATATTACCAGCTCCATATCAATGTGGGCCATATTTTGGACAGTTCTGTGAGGTGGAAAATGGATGTTGGTACTGCCTCACCCAGCTCCTATTGATATAGTCAGTTACACAAAATGCAAGGTCAATGGAGACAAGAGACTGCAGATGCTGGAATCTGGTGCAACAAACAATTGCTGGAGGAAATCAGCAGGTCAAGCAGTATCTGTGGGAGGAAAGGAATTCTCGACATTTCAGTCGAAACCCTGCAATCAGGGCTGGATTTAAGGTCAAGCCTGACTGAGGAATTTCAAAACCGGGCCATAAACCTTTATTTGCACAGATTTTTGGCATAGGGAGCTCTTTTGCTCTAAGAAATTAACATACAACATAAAAATGCTTGAAACATTTCATTCTGTAGAATATATGCCATGTTGTTGAATTAACCTAACTCTGATAGTGATCTATTTTTTCACTGCATTAAGGAAATTTCAACTCCCTCTGTGCAGTGGAAAACTGGTGGAAAATAGATTTAAAATCTAAAATCAGAATCACTTTTCTGAGAAAAACTCTAGATATCGCCATTCAATGGAGATTTGAAAAAAATAAGATATAAAATCTCCAGAACGGTGTTTTGGAAATACTCAGTTGATGGCAGTTTTTAATAACCTTCCCAGTTTATGTAAAATTGGTAGGAGTTTGAAGTCATGAGGTTAATGAAGAGAAAGAAAAGTTCTCCTGCTGTCCACTATGATATTAATTATGCTTCAGGAATGAGTGTTTAGATGCGGTGTCCACTGACCCAAGCAGGTCAATATTGATTTGATGAAATTTCACTTGGAAATATTTGATTCTAAATAAGTCTGCAAGTACCCAATGATATGATATATAGAGTTCCATTGTAAGAAATTCAGTGAGGCATACAAATCCAGAAGCTGCCTTGAATTCAACCCAATCTGTATTGAAATAATAAAACGTGCAGGAAACACATAACAGATCAGGCAGCATTCTGTGGAGAGAAACTCTGCATCCATACTGTACAAAATTAACTGGTCTAAGTCATTGTGCTCATGGTGGTATAAATATCCTGATTGTATTGAGTTGCAACTAAAAATAAATCATTTGAAGTTCTTGGCTCAGATCAATGTGCTAGAAAGTTCAGGAGCAAGAGTCCCATTTTCATGATCTGGCCAACATTCTAGTATGAGCAGTTGCACCCCTCTTGAGGGACCTATCTGATTTTCCATCCATTGAAATTTTAACCCATGTGTCGGGATACCTGATAAGCAGAGTGTTGTTCTCAGCTGCAGTGTCCCCTTCAATTAAATAACCCACTCAATGCAGGGTTACAAATGTAGAATACTTCCTTGGATGAGACAGTAAAATAGAGGTAGTGTCTATGGAGTCATAACCCAGAAGATAATTCTAAAAATATTTTCAAGTAAATGTCAAAAAAATGAACTGAAGGCACCAAGATCTGAAATTAGTATTTAGAGATCTGAACAATAGACTTTAATTTGGAGTTGCATGACTGATTATTCAGACTTGTATTGTTGCAGGTTATCACCCAAGCAAGTGGAAATGGAGACCATCATACTATCCACACGCAACCGGTTGGCAAACAGTTTGATCGTGTTGATGACTTTTTCATTCCTCCGACCAATCTCATCATCAATCACATTAGGTACAACCTTATTGGTTTTTATAAGGCAAGGTTCTTGCGTTGGTGGAGGGGAACTGGTTGGGTCTCTTTTCAAAGGAAGAAGTGGAACAGAAGTGTAGAGGGATTGTACATCCATGGTAAAGATGAACCCATTGGGACCCGAGAATGGAAAGCCAAAGTGATGGAGGGCATCCAAAATGTCAAAGATGGTAGTGGACCAGGGGAGAATGGTGGAGTCAAGGTTGGAAGAAACAAGTTCAGCAAGGCTGAAGCAGTGGATCTCCCTGGACAGTCCTGCTTGTGGACCTTGGGCTGAAGATAGAAGTGAGAGAAGACCTCCCAAGGAAATTAGGTCAATGACTGTGTGGGAGACAATGGGCTGATGTTTGATGATGGGCTCGTGGCCCTCTAAGGATATGTCTGAGCACTGATGTTGGCACCTGTGAGACAGATCAATTTGCAAGACCACAACAGTGCCATTTTTGTCGGCGAGTTTGATGACGATGATGTCAGCATTTGTCCTTAGTGAACAGAGTGCTGCAAGTTCAGAAGGTTAGACTGAGTGATGGGAGTATGTCCTGTTGGTATTAGATCTAGAGACAATAAGGGGATGGGTTGGCAATTCAGGAGATGGGAGAAAAGATCTGCAGTCCAAGTTATAACATATGGTTGTTTGATGAATCCAAACCCACAATACGCAGTTCCAGAGATTGTGCATATTTATTAACTATTTCAGAAAAGTACATTAATGATTAAAGGATCAGGAATAACCCAAACCTGTTGGTACACTATTCAGATTACCAATAATAACATCATTAATTCTGAGTGTCTGCAAACTGCTGTCGTTGAATTCAGTTGCCAAGCTACTGTTGCTGGTTCTGAATCTCAAGTGAAACTCCACCACCCACTGATCTGGTTATTTCCAACTGATACAAAATAACTTTTTCATCATTTTATTCAGTTTTTGTTTGCACTTAGTCCAGAAAGTGAGCATGCAGACTCAGATGAGGTGGAAGCTTGTTCACATGTCCTACATGTGACTTGAGTAATGTAATTCTTTAGTCTACCCTTAGTCAGATGTACCACTTAGATATGTCAGCATCAGAGGAAGCTACTTCATTTTTAAATGGTAATGTGAAGGGCATGCAGGCCAAGCTGAATATCAAAAAAGTTGTCAATGCTCTGCCCAGAATCATCAAAAGATACTTTGGGTGTACAGATTGGTTCACCTCCATAAACTGGCCTGGGGTTTCCAGTGTACAGTTAACTACATCCTACCATGCAAGAAGCATGTGAATTTCATGTTATCTGTTCATTTACATAATCATTGTACACAGTCAATGCCATCTGACCTGTTCATTGCCTTATTTACTTCAGGAGGAGGCCAGTTTTTTTTCCAGCATTGCTTGCACCTCAAAGAGGAGGAGTATTGTGGCTAGGTGTTGGCAGGTGTTCTGGAACAGACATTGACCAGAGAAACATTAAAAAAATAACAGGTTGGAGAAAAGGTCTGTTAGATTTTCCTGAACTACAATGGTAGCCTTGGTGGATGTGGTTGAAGGGAGGAGAAACGTCAATGAAGTCCTCTGACAAGTCTGGGACTCTGCAAAGACTGTGGGAGCAGGTGGCATGACAGCATCAGAAGTCAATTGTTGTTTACAATGCAGTATAAGACAATATTCAATGACCTTGCCTATGTGCTAAAGTCTTAGGTAGGGCAAGTAAACAAAATGCTTCCACCTCAGCTGAGGCTGCTTACTCACTTACTGGTCTAAATGCAAACAAAAAATGAATAAAGCAATGAAAAGATTATTTTGTATCATTTGGAAATAACCAGACCAACGGGTGATGGGCTTTCACATGAGATTCAGAACCAACAGCAATAGCTTGGCAGCCAAATTCTCAGTAAGTGTACCAATGGCCTTGGAGTCAACAGCAGCTAGCCAGCAGGAGATACTGACAGTGAATGTACTCGCATGAAAGAACAACATTCATCTTCCTTAAAGTGGTCTTTGCTGAAGCAGCGGTCAGTGGCTTGAACCCACAGAAGAATTTCCATTCCTCATTCTGTTATCCCACATCTCTTCAGATGTACAAGCAACAAATGAGACAAGCAAGCACCTCTTAATTCTCTACCCTGTCCCCTCACTACAGCCCTGACCTTGCACTTTATTTCTTTCAGATAGCAAAGAACCGGCCAAGTTGCAAAATAGCAAGGTGGTCATTAAGGTATAAACACACACACTCAACTACTACCACTGCATGTAACATAGAGGTTAGCACTGAGGCAGGATCTGCACATGGCAAAACACTGGCCACAGCAGATGGCATTCAGCAGGAGAGAAAGGGTCATGCAGACCTTTCTGACCTGTTCTGATTGTAGACGATTGAATTGAAATGTTAGCTCTCTCATTATGTGCAGAGCCTTCTCGGAGTTAGCTCCCAATTTGCCCGTTGCCTGACCTACTGACAAAACTATCTTGTTGCATAAAAATGACTACTGAAGCAGCTTACATCAAGTTAGTTGATTTACCCTGCTTCCATTGAAAATTTTCTGTCAGTTTCATGTTGTAAAGACACTGAACTCATATTTTAATTGTAAATTAGGGCCAAGATGTTTATTAAGGATGTTTTGTATCCAGAATCACCATTCAATATATCATACACTTTTCCTCAGCAATCCTCATTAATTAGAATTATATTAAATCTACCTAACTGTATATTAAATACCCAACACAATCGAGGGATGACCCTGGAAGTCTTATGGGTATATTGGCTCCAGGTAATTTGGGACTATTATCCAGCATCAGTTGCAAACTTAAAGATGTCACAAGTCTGACACCTGACATTCTCTCTCTCACCAACATAAACTGGAGCGTTTGGGTGAAACCTTCACTGAATACTCACATAAGTGACCAGGAACACATCAAGCTGAAATCACCAATGAGACATCAATTAAATGACCCGCTCTGAAACATCAGTGTCTCACATGTAGCATTCGACAGCCTTTGCGTTCAAAACTCAAGATATTCAAAAAGCTCATCACTGATCTGGAGCTGCATGCTGTAACCTCTGCCTCATTGATTATCCTGCGTCACGCAGTGGCATGCAACCATTCCTGACACAGTACTCAATCACAGCAGGTGATCCTATGTGGGCTGCCCACACAGGTAGAGGGTCATCATGTTTCTTTGTCCGTTATGTTGCAGCATAATTGAGTGTATCTGTCGAGTATGCTGAGGTGGTCCATAAGCCAGTCTTGTTTAGCTGTTAAATACCATAACTGGGAGGCACCAGGGGCTTCAGAATATATGGATACACTTTATTGCAGCCTTAAAGAACTACCACGTGTCACATATGATGTCATTGTGTCACATGCATACGTGACTTATTTATTCACAAATATACCACAGAATCACCCATTGTTCAGCTGCCTTTTTTTTAAAATGGACAGGTCACCTTCCTTAACTGCAGAACCATACCACAGGAACATGGAAAACCTTTCTGTAGATGATAATTGTCGTAAGGAGACTGCAGTTCTTTTAATAAATAATCCTTGTTTAACATGGAAAGAATGTCAGTGAGTGTTCATTGCTCTTCTATCATAACATATGATGGACTTGTAAAACAAGTTTTTCTAGAGTTTCCAAGATTTTCCATGGTTCTTCTGCTGGCTACAATGACTGAACAGATATAACCCAAAGCAATCAGCAAACTCTCTTTATGTAAGATGGTCTTTTGTTTTTTTTTCCAAAAAGCAAGGTTTCATGGAGAATTAATCATTTATGTTTTTTTGTTTAGATTTGGATTTATTCTTCACAGCTCAGAAGCAGCACTTCACAAGATTGATCTAGAGACTGTGGCCTACATCAAAACAATCAGCCTAAAGAACTACAGCTGCATCCCAGAGGCAATGGCCTACACTCATCTGGGTGGCTATTACTTTATCCATTGTCAGACAAATGGCTCAAGCTTGCCTCAGTCACAGATCATCATTGACAGTGTCACTGATTCTGTAATTGGATACAATGATAAGGTGTCAGGTACTCCATACATCTCCCCTGATGGGCACTACCTAGTCAGCACAGATGATTACAAGGGGTTAATTACAGTCCAGTCTGTTACCTTCCGGGGTGAGATCACGTCTGCATTTGAAATTACTACAAATCTACACATTGTTGATGTGACCTTCCAGTCATCTTTCACAGAAGCCAATGAGTATTACATCTACGCCAGCTCCCGTTTTCAAACCGATCTGTTGTTTCTGGAGCTCTCCACAGGGAATGTTAAATTCATTAAGGGCTTGAAAGTTCCCATTAAACCAAAGGACTGGTTGTGGAATGGCAATAACAGGGCAATAGTTAACAGCGGTCTATTTGGACAGCACCTTGTTACTCCAGCTAAGGATTCCCTGTTTATCATAGGAGCAAGACAAAACAAATTGAACTGCGAGATATCCAAGATAACACGAGGCAACACAATCGTGTGGGTTGGGGAAGCATGAAAAGCCACAGAACGGAGCTTAACTTCATCCAATAACCTTTTACACTGCTTTTAAGACAACTGTACAGTTAACATCTGCATTTTTTTTTACAATGAAAAGCAATCTTACTGTACACAACTTTGCTGAACTTAGTGTTTTGAATATTATTGTGAGCATTAGATTGCAACTATTAGTTGAAAAATAAATTAAACCTTTGTTAACTTTTTTCATTTTTAAAACCATTCATTACTTATTCCATTTCTGCAGAAAAAGATATATATTTTCTATAACTTTTCACTGTGGACTATCATAAATGTATTCTAAAAGACAACAAGAGCTACAGGATGTTTCTTTTCCACTCCTTTTCAATCTGTAGCTACAATAATTTTTGCTTTGAAATCAACCACATTGTTCCATCTTTTTTAATTTGGGAGCAATCATAAACTACAGTCCTCAAATGGTCACAAAGCAAAAACAATAAAGATACACATTGAAATCATTCAGCTAATCGTTGTTTAAGTATCTTGCTCTTCCCCTCTAGTTCTGAGACTCCTTTATTAAATTTATTAACAGATATGAAACAAATTCTAAAAATTAAAAGCTTTGCTTCAGCTATGCGATTATGTTTGGTCAGTCCCTTCTTGCAGTGTAATGTCTTAAAACAAAAGAGGTAGAACCTGAAGGGGAAGATAAATTCACTGTGTCATTAATGCATTATTTAACCCTGATGGTGAATAAGCATTGCACAGTGCTGGGCAGACAAAACATTTGCAGCAGGATTTCCAACATTTTTCTGAAGACAAAATTGATTGATTGCAGCTTGCTGAATATTGCACCCAAAACACATCGAAACCAACGTCAACAACAGCTTCCTAACACAAGTACTGCCCAGTTGGCAATATTGGATTCACTAACAACTTTAGAAAGTTCCTTTGCTATTGTCCAAGCAACCTGGTTAAGAGAAACTGAATATCTGTAAATCAAATCCAAAGAGACCTCTTGCTTTTCCTTCTCCAACTCTGTACCCAAGACAGAAATTGGATCCATTAGCTCCAAGTTTTCATGCACATATCACACATAGGTGATACTTGGGATATATATTCTCTATAACTTTTCACTGGACTATCATAAATGTATTATAAAAGACAACAAGAGCTACAGGATGTTTCTTTTCCACTCCACATGAAATTGGGAGCACTGAGAAATTGGACCGGGCATTCTGTGCAATTCATGCTAACGTGTCAGGCATATTCCCAATATTAAGCACACACTGAAAGATGTCACTTGTTGCATTTAACATGTATCCTCCCTCGTTGGCATAAATTGGAACTTTTGGGTACAACGGCTAACCTTTATATAACTAAGAGCTCACCATTGCTACTTGGTTGTATCTATGTGTACTTAAATAGGACTCTGATGACATCAGGAAACTAGGCTGGGGAACAAAACAGTCCACAAAGTGTGCTACAACAAACTGGAAGTGCTATCTCTAGTTAAAGATATTAATTCAATAGATGCCTCACGATGAGACACTGCTGACAGCATTCTAATGTTGGAGGCATTATTATGCTCATGGCTGACCATCAAAGAAGGTACCTTGGGGCAGGGGACAAGGACATAGCCATACCCATCTGTGAAGAGATGACTCCCACAGAGTCTTCAGAGATATCAGATGCTCTCGCTATGGAGATCAAAGTTTGCCTCACATCTCAGCTTTCTTGCCACAGGATCATCCCAAGGCACCCCAAAAGCCATATCACACAATTTGCACAGTGCTGTGTTAGAGGTCATCCAGATAATGTATCCCCACAGAGTTGATTTCATCTTCTTCAAATACATTGAGGAAAATGGCATTGGTCATCTAAAGTATCAGTCCAGGGGTGCCCTGCAATTTATGCCCAGCAAATGTGGAGACTTCGTTATCATTTGCTTTATACAATCCAAAGTCTGGTGCCTGAGGAAGAGCAATGCAGTCAGGAGCCAGAGGGAAAGGAGATGCAGGCTGAAGAACAGCAGAAGCAAAAGGAGTACGTGGTGATGACAGCTACTAGGAGAGCCCTGCATGACACCAGCCGTCTTAACTCCCAGCAGAAGAGGCAGTGAGGGATTCCATTAGAGAGACGCTTTTTGTAAGGAGCCTTCTAATTCACAGTCCCCAAAATAACCATCTCATCACTCAATTCTTTACATGAAAGTAGTTCACCAATAAAAAGCTGAGAGCACCCAAATGACACATAATAAATCCTCACGTTCTCCTTTGCATGACGAGCTGCACTGATCAATACACGTCAGTGAATGATTCCCTGATCCATTTACAACAATGGCACACCACAATGGTTTTCAGTGGGTGGCAGCCCACCCTGACCTGACCTGAAATTTATTTGTGCAAAATGTAAAATGAGTAGGGATTCTCACACCTAAATGAGAGAAACAGACTTACCTCATGCCAAGCTTTTCTTTCAGTTGACCTAGAAGCTCTCCTACACCACACCCCCACCACCCCAGAATCCCATTCTATCTCCACCCTGGCAGACAGAACTTCCCACTTCCCTCCTGGCAATTCTCTCACTGATGAAGAGGCCAGGACACATTCACTAAATCTTTTTCTATCCTGCAGCCTCTCTCATACATTTTGCTGGCATCTTCTCAAGATAGGTGTATATAAAGTTCATGATTCTGGGTATAAAACATAATAGCATTTCTTAACATATTTTTAGCCTATTTCACGATTGATTTTCAGAGGGTCCAATAGGACTTCAATATTACATGCAACACATGGTTGGAGCACGATAAAAAAAAGGTCAAATCCAATTTCTAGACAAAGTAGATTTAAGACATGTGATGTAATAAACAAGCAGTCAATACGAAAGGCAAGGGAATGTAGAGAGTGTAGTGAATAATAAATATCTCAGCCAAGGGACAGTGTTATTTCAGCCCTTCAATAACTACATTACACCACTTATCTAGCCATCATTCTGGATGGTTCCTTAAAACTTAGGCACCTTCTTTGTTTTCTGGTCTTAAAATTCATTTATAACTGTAATGCGTTGCTGCATCAAAGAACTGTGAATTTCCCCTTTCTATTTGTTATTGCATTCTCAGAGTGAACTGTTGCAATACATCAAGTAAAATAAGTGTGAAACCTGGAGGCAAAAATTTGTGCAGAAACCCTCACCGTGAGTTTTTCAATTGTTATAATAAATTTCATAATTTAGAACTTTGAAGCCTAATTTTTGCTTCTCTATTCTTTGATAAATACAAAAACTTTTAAAGTTTTTGGTCAGTTGAACCACATCCACAAAAGCCTTGTAATGTATGACAAAAGATTACAATTACATTTTTATAAATCATATATATTGGCATTTATATAACAAAAACAAATATGTTATGACCTAAACTTAAGGATGCCATGATCCCCAAGGAGAACTATTTGTTGGTATGCCTTTTCCAAGGCATCAATGCTAATTGAGTATATTGAATGGTTTAGCAAAGTGCTGTAGATTAAGGTGTAAACTAAAGCTTGTGAAACACACTAAGGATGGATGAGAGCTTCCTAGAGTCCATTATAAATATTGATTAAGAAAGTGCAGTGAACAAGCATAATGAGCCAAATACCCACAACAGTTTGGGAGCTGTTAAAGTAGGAAAACAACACGACTGAAAAGCAACACAATAAAACACATTGTCAGTTTAGTTGTAGAGCTGGGATTTGGGAACTTGAGTTATCACAAAATTAGAAGTAAACATTGCCAAGGACATAGTGATCATTTACTAACCACCAAAAAGCACAAGAGTGATTGAACTGTCATTATTGTTTTGTATGTCAATTTCTGTTCCCTTAGCAAATCTTCCCTCGCCCACCCCGAGGTGATATATGGCTGAAAAGATCCCCATAGAAGTTTCAAGAATTCCTCATTAAAAATTGACTAGCCTTAGCTCAGTGTTCCAGACAAATTAGCCACAGACACTAGAAAATTTTAACAAAAACAAAAAATGGTGAAAATACTCAGCAGATCAGGTGAGACTGATAACAGTCATCTCCCTGAACCATTGACTCTCTTTTTCTCTCTGCAGATGTTGCCTGACCTGCTAGGTATTTCCAGTATTCTCTGCTTTTAACTCCACTTGATGCTTCCTTCCAGAGATCAGAAGTGTGCTTTATGGGAGTAAATAGAGAATTCAAACTTGTCTAAAATTTTTGATGAGAAAGGAAAAAAGAAAAATGCCTTGTTTTATTCTGGGTGAAGAGAGATTGGTGGTTTTGGTGTTCAGAAATAAGAGGATTGATTTGCCACTTTTCTTATTCAAAAATGACTCATTAAAGACTTTTCAGTATAAAAAATATTAATCCATAGTATGAGCAAAGATTTCTAAGGTAATTTTTAAAGGTAGTCTCCAAGAGAGGAAAGGCTAATAGGACCTGCTAAAAATTACTAGCATAATGTTGTTTATTTTCAGCAGATTTAATGATATTTCCTAACCATTGTTTTCTCTACTTCAGATTGTTTCTTTCTGGTATAAGTTATATCCATGATTCATTCTCTTTGTAGTTGAATTTTTATATATATATATATTTCTACTTTAGTTTTTCTTTGTTTTCTGATGTCAGTGTTCTGTTTACCTATGTTATAAATCTCTGATGGTAATTTTGCATTAAAGTGATAGATCTACAAATATGATTAGTATTTAAATGACTCCTTTTTAAATGACTCCTTGAATGAGTACCATGAGTCTAACAAATGTGCACATTTGGGGTTATTAATAGTAAACTACAATATATGTTCATAAGCCCAAAGGAAATGCCGTGTGCTTAACTATTTACCCCCACCCTGAAAAATGTAAATATGTAGGATCGTTAAACATAAAAATGCAAAATGGGAAGAAAATAGAAGTAAAGATGCGTCATTAATTCCATTCCTGAAAACCAACAGTTTGCTGAAGTGGCTAAAATTATTTTTTTGTTTGTGTTTTACCATGTCACATTTTAAACTTCGTTTCTTTTAGGAATTGGGATTGGGAATGGGGTAGAGAGAGAAAGACTACCACGAGTCAATATGGATGGCATTTTTGACTGTTACTTTCCTTGGAAAAATGTTTCACCCTCATTTGACATGGAATGTAAGCAATTTAAAACTGAATAGAAAAAGTCTTGTATTCATTTTATTGTATAATTACAGTTCATAACCACAGCATAAAAACAACAGGAGAGTTGTCTTTACTAATTGAAGCAGTATATGTGATGCTGTAAGCTGATGGGCAAATTTTATGTGCAATGAGACCTAGAATAATTCTTTCATTGGCTACAGAAGCTTTGTGCCTACACCAGCACTGACCACTCAGTACAGTTCATTAATGCCTGAACCTTCTGTTCATGTTACCACCCTGCCCTGTTACTGATTCTGATGGTCGTTCACTCTAGATAGTTACAATTATAATTAATATATTTATTAACTGATTGCGAAAGTGTTATTCAAAGATGCATAACACAAAAGGTGAAGGTGAATGCTGGGAATAAAATCAACCCTTACTCAAGTCAAATGATTCAGTCTAATCCAGTTAAAGAACAGCTTCTCTGAAAATGGTCATAGGAACTCATCACTTGATCATTGAGTTCCTAAGTCTCACAGCAATTACTTGATGTGCATAGTTGTAACATACATGACAGATGGGTGCACCAAACAGAAGCCAAGCGTTTCCTCATAGAAGGATAAAAAAAATATTGGTTGCTAAGCTATCTGAGGTTACTCTTAGGTCTCCTTGCAATCCTTCCAAAGAACAATATCAGCAGCAATCGAGGAACAGTTATCTAGCCACCAGTTGGAAAGCAAAAAAACTGCAGATACTGGGAATCCAAAATGAGAATACAAGAAATAGGAACAGGAGTAGGCTGACTGGCCCTCCAAGCTTGTTGCAGCATTCATCAAGATAATAACAACTATAGCTCAGTGCCAGAGCTATGACCATATCCCACGATTCCCCTAGTATACAGGAATCAATTGATCTTTCTTTGAATGAACACAATGACTGAACCTCCAAAACTCTCCAGTGTTCAGAATTCCATGGCTCACCACACCTGAGTGAAGAATTATTTCCTCATCTCAGCCCTGAATATCCTACCACCTATTCTGAAACTATGACCTTTGGTCCTATGCTCCTCAGTTAGAGGAAACTTCCTCCCTACATCTAGCCTGTTAAGCACTTAAGAACTTTGTAACTTTCCATGAGATGTTACCTCATACATAGAGTTATAAAGTAATTGATTCATACAACATGGAAATAGGCCCTTTGATCCAACTGGCCCATGCCAACCATGATTCCCAAGTAAGCTAGTCCCATTTGACCGCATTTGGCCCATATCCTTCTAAACCTTTCCTATCCATGTACCTGTCCAAGTGCCTTTTAAATGTTGTAAATTTACCTGCCTCAA
Organism: Pristis pectinata; assembly: GCF_009764475.1. NCBI lineage: Eukaryota > Metazoa > Chordata > Chondrichthyes > Rhinopristiformes > Pristidae > Pristis > Pristis pectinata. Next base: position 23,658,837 of record NC_067408.1, on the reverse strand, counting down.
CCACTTCCTCTGGCAGCTCATTTCAAAAAGTTGCCCCTCAGTTTCCTTTTAAATCTCTCCCCTCTCACCCTAGACCTATGTCCTCTAGTTCTTGATTCCACAACTCTGGGGAAAAGACGGTGCATTCACCATAGCTATGCCCCCTCATGATTTTATGCACTTCCATAATATCACCCCTCATTCTCCTATAGTCCAATGAATAAAGTCCTAGCCTGCTCAGCCTGTCACTATAACTCAGTCCTGGCAACATCCTTGTAAATCTCCTTTGCCTTCTTTTCAGCTTAATAGCATCTTTCCTATAGCAGGGTGAACAAAACTGAACACAATATTCCACAAGCAGCCTCACCAACATCTTGTACAACTGCAACATAACATCTCAACTTCTGTACTCATTCCCCTGACTGATGAAGGCCAGCATGCCAAAAGCCTTCTTCACAACCCTGTCTACCTGTAATGCTACTTTCAGGGAACCATGTACTTATACACCTGGGTGCCTCTGTTCTACAACACTGCCCAGGACCCTACCATTCATTGTGAAAGTCCTACCCTTATTTGTCTTCCCAAAATGCAACACCTCACATTTATCCGAATTAAACTCCATTTGCCATTCCTTGGCCGGCTACCCAGCTGATAAAAATCCCTCTAATTCCTAATAACCAACTTCACTGTCTATGACACCACTTATTTTCGTGTCATCTGCAAACTTACAGGACATGCTCTGTACATTCTCATCCAAATCATTGATATAGGTGACAAATAGCAATAGGCCTAGCACCGACCCCTGGGGAACACCACTAGTCACAGGCCTCAAGTCCGAAAAACAACCTTCTACCATCATCCATTGCCAATTCTATATCCAATTAGTTAGTTCTCCCTGGATCTCACGTGATCCAACTTTGCATAGCAGCCTACCATGCAGAACCTTATGAAAGGCCTTACTGAAGTCCATGTAGACTAGGTCTACTGCCCTGCCCTCATCGACTTTGTTGGTTACCTCTTCCAAACCTCAGTCAAATTCATGAGACATGATCTCTCACACAAAGCCATGCTGACTATCCTGAATCAACCACTGTCTTTCCAAATGCATATACATCTTATCCCTCACAATTCCCTCTAATAACTTACCTACCACAGATGTTAGGCTTTCTGGTTTATAGTTCCCAGGTTTTTGTGTGCAACCCTTATTAAATAAAGGCCCAACATTAGCCACTCTCCAGTCTTCTGCCACTTCACCCATCACTACTGATGATGCATATATCTCAGCCAGGGCTCCTGCAATTTCTTCTCTAGCTTCCCACAGAGTTCTTGGATATATCTGATCAGGCCCTGGAAATTTATCTACTTTCATATGTTTTAAGATATCCAGCACCTACTCTGCTCTAATGTGGACTATCCCCAAGACATCCCCTTTTACTATCTTAAATTCCAAAGTCTTCATGTCTTTCTCCATAGTAAAAACAGAGGAGAAATAATCATCGAGGACCTCACCCATCTCCTGTGGCTCCACACAAAGATGTCCACTTTGGTCTATTGAGGGGCCCTATTCTCTCTCCAGTTACTCGTTTCCCCTTAATATACATAAAATATCTTTGCATTCTCATTAATCTTCTCTGCCAAAGCTACCTCATGCCCTGCAAAGAGACCAAAACTCTACAATATAGTTCAGGTGCGGCCTCACCAAATCCATATACAATTTCATTTAGACTTCCATTATAGATCGCATCATTTTCCTTATCATTGATTTAGTCTAATAGATCAGTAGTTCAGTGTTTTCCTTTTCCTTCCCTAAACGTAGGGGTTACATTTGCTATCTTTCAACCACATGAACAATTCCAGGAAACAGAATCCAGAAGGACCACAACTAGAGCATTGATCATCTCAAAAGACACCTTCTTCAAAATTTGGGATGTAGATCATGAATTCCTTTGGACTTATCAAGTTCTCTTGTACTATTTTTTGACAGTTATTAATTCCTTCAGTTCCTCATTCTCACGAGACCTCTGCTTCTTTAATATATCTGGCAGGTTTTGCACATTATCTGGGAAAACAGATGCAAAATAATTGTTTAATTCCTCCGATAATTCCTTATTTCCCATTATTTGCTCTCTCAATGAGGGGCCTCACACTTGCCCTCCCTAATTATATTCTCCTTTTTAATTTGATTGAGGATTCTAAAAATTCCTGAGGAAATTATTGACTTCTCCCCAAATTACTAATGAGTGTAAATGAAAGACAATATCAGATTGATTATTTCAATAAGCTTCTTAGAAGAAACATAAGGTACTTAAATATGCAAGACCACATGATGTCAACACATCATGATGATAAATAGCTTTTTTGCACTGGTCTAATTTAGATGTTAAAGGTACTTCTTGGAAAATATGTAAAAAATTATTCCTGTATAACTTGTCTGCTACATTAAATGTACTACCAGAACAGTGCGAAGCGCAGAAAATAAATAAGTACCAAGTTTTTTTGGAAGAAATTTAGTGAAGCAGTATTTCGATGCTTTCACAATGTATCATCTTGGCACCAATTTCCCAGTACTACAGCTGCGCCATTGAAAATCATCTTAGATTTTTCAATGTTGAAACATAAAGGCTGACTTACTTATTATGTGTTATCAGTGAACAGTAGGTGTGAAATTTAAGTCCATCAGTGCTTGATTTATGGATGTTTCATTGACTGAAAGTCAGGTACAAGGAGATTTTGTTGGGATGCTCTAACCAGCACTCCCTCATATTACAGCTTAAGGATCTCCCATGGTTATGCAGTTTTGTTTTCATCAATTTTTACATTAATCTCCAGCCTTCCTTGCATTGTGATTCTAAATATGGTGACATACTGAAGGACTGGTCCTCCCATAACAAACCAGAGTTACCATTTCAGAACTTTCAGTCTATGATCCTTCGACTTGTCCACTGTAACTTCATCAGAAGAACCAAGGAGGCCCTGGAAAAAAATCTTTACGGCTCTTATATTGTGTTTTGCTTCCCTGATTTTTGTAGCTGTTCTGCCAGTTACAGTGTTGCCTGGTAACAGAACTTGGGGAAACTCCATGATCTGAAATGTTCTTGCATTTTGTCAGCTGTACTGTAGTGAACTCCTGACAACCTGCTCTTCACAGGTCAGCACACCTTTGTCTGCCGTACCTGTGCATTGTAGCACAGAGGTCAGAGACAAGCTGGAGGACAGATACCAGTGCATCTCTACTTTTTCCTCTGCTGCTGGACTCATAACTCAAGTCCATAGGTGAATGCAAATATTCTGAAATGAGGCGCTGGGTGCACTTGTATCTGGCCTCAGCATGGCTAACATACAAGGCCACCTCACTCATTTCACTCAAGGTCTTTCACCTCATTTAAAAGTACAGGTAATTGCTTTCTAATTAAAATAAAACTATTTAAGAGTAAATGCATCATTTAAATGTATTAATTTTTAAATTTATCATGTTAAATTCTTTCAAATTAACTTTTAATTTCTCTGAGCATCAGAAATATCTAAATGCAGATTAAAGGCCTTTGACAGCAGTGAGCTGTAATTAGGCCTCAATCTGCCACTAGAGGCCTGGTTGCTGATCATGGCTTGCTCCACCTTGAGGAACCATTGCAGCAATGAGGCCTCGAGTTCAAAGAGACCCATAGGGTCACAAGAAGTACAAGTGGCCGCTGGCAGCAAGCACAAGGAGTGAGCCAGATCTAGCATACCGTGGCCCAATTCATGTTTGGAAGTTCTCTATGTAATGGCCCTTTTCAAATCAAATTTGCACCATCAAATAAAAATCTGATGGTGCAAATCATCACTGAATATTGTTAGAGGCTAAAAACAAAATCTTGGTAATTTACTGATTGACACTTTAAAAGGGGGCACAATATTTACAAGCATGCAAAGGGTAGGGTAATGACTATTTATTTGTACCAGTAATTTTATGAATTTAACATCACAAAGTGTATTTTTGCAGTGTCTATCAACCATAAGGTGCTTAAATGCAAGATTCATGTGCGACTTGGTGAGTTCATTATTACATGGGTTGACTGATGAATGTATCACTTGCACAGCACTGACAAATAAATGGCCAAATTCCAACACTTAATACAGTTGCAGTTTTAACAAATTCTGATAGAGTGGCAACAAAAACAGTAATGCACATGCATGCATTAGTGACCTGTAGTACTACTTCAGGATACTGAAATGATATAAATGTGCATGTATTAAATAAAATACAAAATTAAAAATAATAAATAACATAAAATGATGAATTAAATAAGGATTTGAGCTTCATCCTGTTTAATATGAAGAAGTTGTACATGGTTAAGGAGAACTCTTTCTCGCGGGATACAGATGTTGTAGAAGAATGCGTATTCTATGAAAGGACCCTAAATGCACCAGCAATGATGTAATATGATGGGGGGGCATTATGAGCATCCACTAACCCATAACTGGACATGTGCATTAAACTAAGCTCCAAATTTGCCATGCTATTAAATGATTTCTTCGAAAAACTGTGTTCCTTATGGACAAAATGAAAATGATGACAGTGCTGCAAGATCATTGGCCTAGAAATACTTGCTAAAGTAGGACCTGCATGCTTCTTAAAGGGACCTCACTCAAATTGACACAGCTGTCTACAATGTTCTGCGGTACAATACGAGAATAGTGTCAGCCCTTAAGGGTAATCCCAATAGCAACAACCCAGTTGCCCACACTATGACTGGCATGGAGGAGAGGAAAGTTCCAGGGCAGAGGAGAAAACTATGGGTAGAAAGCAAATGTCAAGAGGGAGGTCTTTATTACCATGTAGAGAGGCACCACAGAAACATGCTCTTTGGCCCACCAAATCCATGCCAACCACCAGGCACCCATTTTTCACATTAATGCTATCCTAATACTTCTTATTCTACCCACATTCCATCAAGTTCACCCCCCCGCCCCCCCCCCCCCCCCCCCCAAGTTTTACCACTCATCTACACACTAGGAGCAATTTGCAATGACCAACTAACCTGCCAACCCACACACTTTGGCAGTGTGGGAGGAGGCCCACATAGTCACATGGAGAACTTGCAAACTCCATACAGATGGCACTGGGAGTCAAGGTTGAAACCAGGTTGCTGTAGCCGTGAAAGGAAAAGCCTTGCAGGAGGAATGGCTTCACTGGCTATTCCAGCTTTGATAATCAGCACTTGTTCAGGCATTCTATAAATACATTTCACATTCTCATGAGACACAGGAATATATACAGACCACCAAGACTTTTCAGTAAATGGATAAGGGGATTCAGGAAAATGCTGGACTCTTTTGGCTGAGTACTGGTGAACTAGTGTAATTAATTGGAGTGAGGAGAGAGTCACTTTATTTCTTTTGGGTCTATGATTTTGCAAGCTCCTCATGAATATCATCGTGTAGGGCAGTCCCTCATTGTCCGTGCAGAAAATGCCTTCCTCCTCTCCTCTGCTGGCAAATGAGCTCCTACTGCACTTCCTCCTACTGTTTTTCAGCCCTTTTTCCTCAAGTCCCTTGGGCCCTGGGTCTCGATGCTGCTTCCCTCTGGCAGGAGCTGCTGTTTTCAAAGTGTGAGGTTGTGCAACTAACAATTCATCATAAGACCAGGCATCAGCTGAGCATGTACTGCCGAGCATCCTCAGACTAATCCTGACTTCAGGATCTCATTTTCAGAACACCAGTTATCGTTATCACCACAATTCTGGTTCTTGTGTAGCTCTTGTAACTGTGATAAGACTGCAAATTGGCATGAAGAGCCACGGAGATAAAGGATAGCTCAGAGCATATTTGAATCCCAGAGACACAGCACTCCCCATCAGGAGAACCTCTTGATGATCCACAACCATTTGCACATGCAAGAAATGGGCACGCTCTCCGTTGAGGAAAATGTCCAGGGGAGCCCTCATGGACACTAGTGGAGTCAATGGCTGCCCACCCTCATCAGAAACCAGCAATACTAACAAGCCCATTGTCTGAGATGCCATCTGTCCCACTCTGAAATCATAATAGATCATCTCTGCACAATTACCATGCCTGGGTGACCTCACTGATGCTGCGATGAGCAAAAACAAATTGCGAGATTCACCAGAGATCTGCTACGCCCACTTGGAAACATCCAACTTCCAAATCATAAGCGACTATAAGATGAAGGGTAAAGGGAATATTAGGATAATTAGGAATAAGAGAATTCTTATTGTCTGTGTCTTGAATCCTGCCACTGGCCACCAACTCAGCAAAGATCATTCAAATGATGATGAATAAGACCTCACCATGAAACTAGACACATGCAGCCATGCCCATCATTTGCCAATAAACAGCCAAAACCTCAGTTCCTACTTCAGCTTGCAGTGCAAAAGAGAGAGAGATGTGTCAGTCAATGAGTGCTATGCTATATATGTGTGATACAAGTGTCATGGCTGAACAGTGACAGCATGTGCAAACTGGGAGCTATGAATACGGAGCCTGCCCTGTGCTGTATGTGAATGAGGTAAGCATATGAACTTGTACGAGTCACAGTCGATGAAGATTATCAGTGCATAAATGATGGGGTATGTTGCACTGAGCAGCTGTGGAAGCTAAAGTTGCACTTGGTATGGAATATGTCCACATGCTCAATATCCTTGACCTGTTGCATGAATTCACTGCAGTTTTTTGTGGCACTGCTTCCTAATCCTTGTGTCTTGCCTAGACTAGAATGACGATCTTCATCTTCTGAAAGTTTGCCTACAGGGCCTCCTGACCACCTTCAGATGGAGCAACAAACAATCTACTGGAAGGACTCAGCGGATCGAGTAGAATCTGTGGGAGGAAAGGAATTGTCGATGTTTCAACTCGAAACCCTGCATCAGGTCTCTGCCAGGACCAGTCTAAGGATGCTCAGCATTACGTGTTCAGCTGATGAGTTGTTAGCTGCACAACCTCGCACTTTGAAGACAGCAGCTGATGAGAGAGAGAAGCAGCATGGAGACCCCTGTATCAAGACTCTAACCCGAAACATCGACAGTTCCTTTCCCCCACAGATGCTGCTTGACCCACTGAGTTCTTCCTGCAGATTGTTTTTTGCTCCATTTTCCAGCATTTGCAGTCTCTTACAGGTGGAGATCTTCTCCCCACTCCTTCCCTCCACCATTAGTTGTCGTCCATTTTAAATATGCACAACCCCTAATGTTTTCATCCAAGTGCGATGAGTGGCAACTACAAGTGACTTGATGTTACCTAGTATTATTCACCCTACTTTTCTTGCCCTGAAAGATATCTTAGGGTTTCAGGCTTGAGGAGCAGTGTTATATTCCACCAGGTTCAGAGATCATTTGAATTTCCATAAAACGGAACAAATGTTAGTAAGACATGTGGTGAACTATTGCAAAATCAAAGCAGAATTCTGGAAGTACTCTGCAGGTCAAATGGCATCTATGGAGGGAGAAAAGGAGTTAACATTTCACGTTGATAATTGTTGTGGTCCTGGCTGAAGTGTTTCCAGTGTTTTCTGTTTTTATCTCATCTGCAGTTTTTTGCTTTTCAAGTATCTCTGCTTAATATTCCACTCCCTCAGTGTATTTCAAAACAGCACAGGCCAATAATGCATTTAAAGGACTGCACTGATGCATCCTGCTAAGTCAACAGCCTACATTTTTACCCCAAATTGTAACAGTGAATATGTAAATGACTGTATCCAGGAAATTCTGGACATTATGACCAGTGATAGCTGTGTTACATTTTTGGAAGATTCAACCACAGTGTACATCATATCAAGGAAACAGTGGAATTATCGTGTTTGCTATACAGGTGATTGAGCAATATATCATTGGCGTGGTTTTCATGCATGACTGGATAATAATTTTGTATGCAAAATTTATGCCACAAAAACTAATTATGCATTATGATCAGCATGCATTTATAATTGTAATAAAGTTTCCAGCAGTTAATAAGTAAAGATTATTGTTAAATCATCAAACTCAGGTGCATTGTAGAAATAGATTTCATGTTAGAGTCAGCAGAGAGACTAGTAATCAATTAGAAAGCTATGATACAAAATATTTTTTCAAATAGAATACACAGTATGTGGATACAAACCTGTATACCACAAGGTCCTTTCAGGTACTAGAGGATGATTGAATCCAATCACCTCAGATGCATCAACAGCATACAGTACTTATGATTTTACAAGGGGATTAATCAATCCATAGTGTCTGAATTAATATATTGATCAAATGTGGCAGAGTTGAAAAGGCCAGATAAAGGAAAAAAAAACAGATTTTATCCAATATAACCTGGACTAGTTTTATGACAGGGAAGTGAAGGCATATGTTAGGTATAGGAAGCTGGAATCAAGAGAATCCCTTGAGGAATATTAGGGGTTATCTTAAGAGGGATTTCAGGAGGGAAAAAAGAGGACATGAGATAGCTTTGGCAGATAAGGTAAAGGAGAATCCCAAGAGATTCTATAAGTATATTAAGAGCTAAAGGGCAACTAGGGACAGAATAGAGAACCTTAAGGATCAATGTCATCATCTGTCTGTGGAGCCACAGGAGATGGTTGAGGTCTTAAATGAATATTTTTGTCTGTATTTACCATGAAGGTGGTCATGGAAGCAAGGGAATTCAGGGAAGAGAATAGTGATGTCTAAGAACATACCCACATTACAAAAAAATGAAGTGCTGGCAGTCTTAAAGTACATAAAGGTGGAAAAATCCCTGGGGCCTGACCAAATCTATCCTAGGACATTGTGGGAAGGTAGGGAAAAAATTGCCAGGGTCTGGCAGAGATTTTTGTGTCATTGTTAACCACTGGTGAGGTATCGGAAGACTGCAGTGTGGCTAATATAGTGCCTTTATTTAAGAAGGGCTGCAACGTCAAGCCAGGGAGCCCAAAATCAGTGATGGTAAAGTTACTGGAGGGGATTCTGAGAGACAGGATCTACCTACCTGCATTTGGAAAGGCAAGGAGCAATCAGGGATAGTCAACATAGCTTTCTGTGGGGGAAATTGTGTCTCATGAGTTTGATTGAGTTTTTTTTTGAAGAGGTGACCATGAGGATTGATGAGGAAGGGTGGTAGATGATGTCTACATGGATTTTAACAAGGCTTTTGACAAGGTTCCACATGGTAGGCTGGTCCGGAAGTTTAGATCACATGGGATTCGGGGTGAGCTAGCCAATTGAATACAAAATTGGCTTGCTGGTAGGAGTCAGATGGTGGTAGTGGAGGTTAATTTTCATATTGGAGGCCTGTGACAAGTGGTGTGCCATAGGGATTGGTGCTGGGTCCACTGTTGTATGTCATCTATATTAATGATTTGGATGAGAATGTAATTCACATGGTTAGTAGGTTTGCAGATGACACCAAAATAGGTGGTATAGTGGACAGTGAAGAAGATTATCTAAGGGTACAACAGGATCCAGATCAGCTGGGAAAGTGGGCCAAGGAATGGCAGATGGAATTTTACTCAGACAAGTGCAAAATGATGCATTTTAGTAAATTATACCAGGGAAGGATTTACACAATTAATGGCAGGGTCCCGGAGACTGTTGTAGAACAGAGAGACATAGGGGTATAAGTACATAGTTCCCTGGAAGTGGTTACACAGTTTGGCAGAGTGGTGAAGAAGGGATTTGGCATGCTTGCCTACATTGGTCAGTGCACTAAGTACAAGACATCATGTTACAACTGTACAAGATGTTGGTGAGCCCACACTTGGAGTATTGTGCGCAGCTCTATTCACCTAGCTATAGGAAGAATGTCAGGCTGGAAAGGGTGCAGAAAAGATTCACAAGGCTGTTACCAGGACTTGAGGGCTTGAGTTATAAAGAGAGACTAGATAGGCTGGGTCTTTTTTCCCTGGAATGTAAGAGGGTGCAGGACGACCTTGGGGGCTATGACACTACATAGAATAACCTGACAGGGACAACACTGCTGCACAGAGCACAATTTAGTAGAATCATATGCTGGCACTTTCTAACTTCTAATGAATGCATTAATGAGGATAATATTGGCAAGCATAAGACTATATTTTCAAAATCCACACTGTAAAGACACTCATCCTTCTCCCTGGCAACTTTCTGAAGCAGAACCAGCTCAAAGATCAGCTTTGGAGAAAGGAAACATTAAAACAACTGATTGAAGGCATCATCCAGGCCTTTATTACTTCTGACTAGACTATTCCAATGAACCTTTGGCCACCCACACATATTCTAGTCTTGAGATCATCCAGATTTATTCAGATTGTATTCTAACCCACATCAAATCCCTTTCATCTGTTATCTCTGTGATTGTTCATCTAGATTGGTTACTGGTTAAATAATTCTTACATGGTCACTCCCTTCATTATTTCTGTAATCTCCTGCAGCCCTAGAAACCCTCCAATGTATCTGTTCTCTACCAGTTCTGGCCTCAATCATCCACAAATTTAATTGTTTCTCCGCTGGTAGAATATCTTTAGCTATTAAATTCTGGTATTCTTCCCATGCATGGGTTCAAGCAGCATCTGTGGAGGCAAAGGGACACTGCATCAGGCCTACGCAGGATCTTGATCTAAAATGTTGACTATCCCTTTCCCACCACAGATGCTGCTTGACCTCCTGAGTTCCTCCAGCAATTTGGATTTTTTTTTTGGCTTAAAATAATCCTTAATCCCTAACTGTTTGACACAGTTTTTGATTACTGTCCCTAGGAATTTTTGATTAGGATTATTCTTGTGAAGCATCTTGAGATATTTTGCCACGTTAAAGACATTATCTAAATGGAAATGCTGCTACTGTTTCTCACCAGGTGAGAAAGCCTTGGGGCGAGTTGGAATGCTCATTATATATTATACCTGCTACTATTCTCCATTGACCTCGCAGAAAATTGAGCAGGGTGCAAGTCCAGTGTTTCATCCTATACCATTCATTTCCCAAAAAGCAGATTGGGCTAAAATTGCCCTGACTCTGACAAGACACATTATGGAAGCCAATGCTTTCCCATGTGAAGGGAGAAACGTACTGCTCATCTTCAAACTACTGTTGGTGAAGGTTAGTCATTAGGTAGTCCTAAGCTTAGAGGGGGAGTTAAATGAAATAACAAATTTGGAGAAAATACTTCCATATGCATAAAAGAAGGAATCTCAGACACAGTAAATTAATCCTACTACATTACTCTGAGATGGCTACATTCATTTAAGAAGTGTATCTTGGTTTTGGTGAAACTTACTACTGAGACCCTGAGTGTACAAATCTCTTTAAAAAAAATTCTGCTACTTTACCTGTAGCATTTGTAGGCTTTTTGGTATTGCTCCTAACTAGTAACAGAAGAGGGATTAACAGCTATCCTTTATTGAAGGTTGTAACTACTCAGCTAACAGCAGTGTCCAGTTCAGTAATGTTTCAGGAGTCCCACAACATAGTATGCTCAAGTTTTCAGAAGACAGGTTTACATTTTATACATTTCACATTGCTTTCCCATCAATTATTTTCATACATAAAATTACGCCACTTAAATATTTACATCAATATCCAGTTGCATACTCGAGTACATATAAATTCACTCAGTGGGTGGATTGTTTTGTTTATTGAATACAACACTGCATTCCGGTCTTGACATCTCCAAAATATTCACTCCAGTCACTAATAATTCCAGATAAGGTTCACATTTTGTTCTGTAATCATTGCTTCAGCATAGTTGTCTTCAATAACTAACTATACAATATTAAAAAATGTAATACAATCAACTGCTAACATTAAACTTCATGCAGGCTAATAACAATTATGTACTTAAGTAGCAGTTATAGTAGTTGATAAGGACAGAAAAATAAAAACAGCTATTTAGTAAGATTATGGCTGATCTTTTACCTCAGTGCCATTTAAATTTCAATTGCACATTTACTACATTACTGGAAATCATGAACTGAATCTTCTAGTGAGCACTTTTCTGCTTTGGTTGTTTCTGAAGACTCTCCATTTTTCTACCTCTGCTTTCATATCTTGCATCCTGACTCCCACTCTCACACCATGTACACACCAGACCTTACACTTCTTTCTATTCCTTTTGAAGCCATTCAGTCAGTCATCACTCGGACATTCCCCTCACTGGATCATTTAAAGACTCAAAATTCTGCCACAGGCATATTCAGTCTGTCTTGCTACACTGTATTAGGCTGATATCAGCAAGTCCATTTTTATTATGAGATCTCTCATAGGATCTTCAGAGCTTTCGAACCATCTCCATATTACATTGCAGTTAAATGCATTTAAAGCATCTCACTTAATCTATGTTCAGCAGCTCTATAAACATAAAGGTCTTGTGGACACTGAGTTCTTCCCCAGAACCTGCAGTTGTCTCTGTCAGATGCAATTGAAATGATTTAGCTGCACCCTATGCTGAGCCTTTTCCCTTCCACCTTATCTGTGAATTCCCATAATAGCACCACTGTTGTTCAAACAAATTACAGACTTCTTCTGAACTAAAAATGTTCTAATTGCTCTGAAAATGCTAAATGATTGTCCAAGTTTTCTTCTCTCTGGGACACCTCACATGGTCTAATTTCCCTGTCAGTTCATTATTTTTCTTTGCAGTAATCTTTCTAAACTTCATGGTGGCCTCCACAGTAGTGGACACTTTCTGCTCTGATACCTTACTGCCATCATAATGCTATACCTGTGTCACTTGTTGACTCACAGTGAAATAGACATGTGCCCAGAATTTCAAAAAGACACCCAAATAGCCAGCATAGCAAATGCACAACCTTCAAAGAATGCTTTTAATATTTCCTTTGCGTCACACCGGTATATCCTTTGCTAATATTTCTCAAATCTCATTATTTCATCTCACTACTTCTCAGGCTATCGTGTTCTCATTCTCTGCCATGCAGTTTCATGTCAATCCCCTTGGTTATACAATCTTTTGACAATATAATCTTTATGCCAAATTGCTGCTCCAAGAAGTCATTACATCTAGATTCTTAACACTCCTTTGAGGTCAAGCTCCATGTTCCTCTTCAAATAAGTGAATGACAAATTCCATTGACATTAGAGCTACTGCATCACCACCCATCATTTAATAATCACACCTGCACAGTAAATACAGGCAGCTCTCTCCACTCTTAGTGAAGAATCAAAAAACTATAGATGCTGGAAATCTAAAATAAATACAGAAATGCTAAAAAAAAATCCATCTGAGGAGAAACAGAGTTAACGTTTCAGGTCGAAGACCTTTTGTCAGAACTGGGAATGAAGCTTGTTAAGCTGCAAGGAGGGTGGGGGAAGGGGGATGTCTCTGATAGGGTAGAACCAAAGTGACCGTGAACATAGTGAACAGTTGATGTGTCCCCAAACCGCTGATGGAACCTGTTGAGTTCCTCCAGCATCTTGTGTGTTGCTCCAGATTCTAACACCTGCAGTCTCCTGTGACCATGAGAATGAGCTGTAAATTTAAGGTTATCTAATTAATGAGTGAATGGAAACAGTTAGAGAGTGAGTTAAAGACAAAAGAAGTGATATTGGCTCAGCTTATTTGATCCCCACCCCGAGCGGAGGACATGCCCAGCCTGACCTGCCAGGTATATTTTCCTGTCCTGTGCTTCACAACTTCTACGTTCTTTTGCCCATGGTCTACATTTTCACTGCTTCCATTTACTCATTGGCTAGATAACCTTATTTGCAGTTTATCCCCATGATCACCCTGGTTTAACCCGACTGGAAACATTCCCTTCCCCTCCATTCCTACAGCTAAACAAGCTTTTCTTGTCTCTTTCCCAGTTCTGATGAAGAGTATTTGACCTGAAACATTAACTCTATTTCTCTTCCCGCGAATGCAGCCTCACCTGCTGAGTATTTGCAACATTTTCCGTTTTTATCTCTCCACTCTTACCAAGGCTATACTTCCTCTTGCTGCCCCAAATAGTGGTATGGTAGTCAGAGTTATATTTCCACAATCGCTTCATTGGAACTGCAGCATATAACTCTGCTCTGCCAATGCCTGTAAACCAGACACCTTCTGACACCTCTCAAGTCTAGCTTTCCAGTGGTCTGTTTGTACAGAACTAGAGAACCCAGAAGAAAGGTTCTTCTTCTGGATCCACCCTTCACTGGATGGAGTAACAGCACGTTTATCATCTCAAACAAGCAGTGTCTCTGCCCAATTAACTAAATCCAATCTATACCCATGAACACTGCCGTACAGTCTTAGCATAGCTATGATGAATAACTGGACCCATGTTTCCTCTGGAAATCCACAGCTCACCTCCCCTACAACATGAACAGTTCCTCCTGTACATTTTCCAACATCATTTGCTCCCCTCAACAGAAAGAGGTTGATGAGTCACTTTCAATAAACGTCCTAGCTTACACCAGACTGACCTGCCACAATAATAAGAATGCTCATCACTGTTTTCTTAATCAATAAGTGCTGCTCAATGCAAAGTCCTTATCATCCGCCTTGGGTGTACAGCACTGCCATTTCTGCTTCCTTGTTATCCGTTTCTACTGCATATACAATTCATTGGCTGGACTGTCCCAAACACTTAGTTGGTTGTACCCGAGACAAACAGGGACTACCAACTTTTTCCACATGCAGTGTGCCCTACCTTGTTGCCATTTATACCACGGCATTGAGGCCAGGTGGCACCTATAACATCCACAGCAAAGCTTCCTGTTTTTTTTGCATTCAGGTAACCTACTGGATTTCTGCTGAACCCACTTATAGCTTCAACACGTGGATGTAGCAAGGAAGACCACCAAACTAATATTGCCATTTCTGTGGGCTTGCACCTTGGAATCATGCCTTGAATGAAATTGCCTCGTAATTTTAAGCGCCACCCCCAAAACTAGTCTCCTTTTAATATTAAGTAGGAGCACATTAAACATTTTTGTGTGAATGCTCTCGTTTGCCTATTCATGCACTAGATGATCCCATAGCAGCCAATCTGGAAAGGCCTGGAAATTGAATCTCTTTGCTGATGTCTTCAGCCTGACTATGGCTTCACTAGCTGTTTCCTCTGATCTCCAGATGCATGTGCCAAACTTCAATTCTCAAAAATCTTTTACAGCACTGGATTAAAATGTTCCTAGATGGAAAACGCAATGACGCTGGGGGAACTCAGCAGGCCAGACAGCATCCGTGGAGAAAAGCAGGTAGTCAACGTTTTAGGTCAGGATCCTTCTTCAGGACTGAAGATAGGAAAAGGGGAAGCCCAATAGATAGGAGAGAAAAGCAGAGTAGTGGTAGGTGGGCAAAAGAGGGGAGGTGGAGTGGGCACAAGGTGGCAATAGGTAGATGCAGGTAAGAGATAGTGATAGGCAGGTGCGGGGCAGGAGGGGAGAGTAGATCCACCGGGGGATGGGTCAAAGGTAAAAAGGAAAAAAAGGTAGAAAAAAAAAGAGAGATAGTCTAGGAAAGAAAAGAGGCATGGTTTGGGGTGGTGTGGGGATTACATAAAGTGGGAGAATTCAATGTTCATGCCATTAGGCTGCAAGGTTCCAAGACGGAAAATGAGGTACCATTCCTCCAGTTTGTGCTTGGAATTCTTCTGGCAGTGGAGGAGGCCAAGGACTGACATATCTGTGATAGTGTGGGAGGGGAAGTTGAAGTGACTGGCAATGGGGAGATGCAGATCACGGTTACAGATGGAGCGCAGGTGTTCTGCAAAACAGTCAGCTAGTCTGCGTTTGGGCTTACCAATATAGAGGAGGCTACACTTGGAGCACCAAATGCAGTAGATGATATTAGGGGAGGTGCAGGTGAATCTATCTCACCTGAAAGGACTGTTTGGGTCCCTGGATGGAGGGACTCACCATGCTACTTCTCTTCTTCCCTTTCCTAGCCATTCTCTTTTCTCTACCGCCCTTTTTTTCCCCTTTCTCTCCTTACTTTTGACCCATCCCCCCCCAGTGGATCTACTCTCTCCTCCGCCCCACACCTGCCTATCACTATCTCTTTCCTGCATCTACCTATCACCACCTTGTGCCCACCCCACCTCCCCTCTTTTGTCCACCTATCACTGCTCTGCTTTTCCCTCCTATATATTGGGCTTCCCCTTTTCCTATCTTCAGCCCTGAAGAAGGGCCCTGACCCGAAACGTTGACCACCTGCTTTTCTCCACAGATGCTTGGCCTGCTGAGTTCCTCCAGCATCATCGTGTTTTCCATCTAGATTCCTGCATTTGCAGTCCTTTGTTTCTCTTCTTTAAAATGTTCCTACACAGTTTTTACAATGAGAGAGATCTTGTCTGTAGTTTGTGATGCTAGTAGGCTCAACAATATCTCATAGCTTCAACCTTCCTCTTTTCACATATAGCCACTTTTCCCTGATCAGTCTCCTCTCTCAGGACTTAAACAATATGAATTGTTCCCAGGAACATTTCCACTCATTCTGTGGAGAGCCAATAGTTGAGCCTGCCTGAATATCTTGACCAAGAGACAGAAGAGACTGCAGATGCTGGAATCTGGAGCAACAAACAATCTGCTGGAGGAACTCAGCAGGTCAAGCAACATATGTGGGAGCAAAGAAATTTTTCATGTTTCAAGTCCTGATGCAGGGTTTTGACCCAAAACATCAACAATTCATTTCCTCCTACAGATGCTGCCTGACCTGCTGAGTTTCTCCAGCAGATTGTTTGTTGCTCTGAAATCCTTGACCTCATTGATATGTCAACCATGTCCAGAGCCTGCCATTATCATTGCTCAACCATTTTTCCAATTGAATACCCTGTTCTTTATTAATGTTACACTGGTCATTCTTCTGTTCCTCCCTCTAGCAGCAATGTTGAAAACTCATTCATGTAGTGCCTGTGGACTCTTTAGTGTTGCAGCTCACTAAAGCAAATAACGGTGGTAGAGCTATTGAAGGCAGTAAACTCTTCATTTAATAGTAGTTTCTAGTACAACAATATATCAATAGTCCTACCGCATGGTGCACAAACTCCTTAAAAAGGAGTATTTATGCACACTGTATCACTGTAATAAATTTTACATTGAATTATTTCTGTCAAACATTAGAAGATAAGTGTTTCATCTAATACAACCAGATGATATTCACATTCAGAACAGATCATGAGTAACATGTTTGAAGAAAGGAAATCAGCCTAAAATATTAACTCTCCAAAAATGCTGACCTGAATATTTCTGGTTTTATTTCAAATTTCCATCATTTGCAGTGTTTTACTTCTGTATAAGTAATTGTATTTCATGGTGAATTAAGCAAACATTCCATCAGCCCCTAGATCTCTTGACTGCATTCTAATCTGATCATAACAAGAATTGGACAGAATGCTCACTTAATGATGGCCATTTCCTGCAGGCTTCCAAAGGCCCGTTGAATGGGCCTCTTCACATGTCAGTTTTCTAGCCCTTGGGTGTCAATTTTATACTGCTCTGAGGAGAAGTCTGTCTAAAAGGGCTATCCTCCTGTTATCTGATGTGCTCCTGGAGATCTATATAGAAGAGATCAGATCAAAGGAGGAATTCCCATGTCCCAAAAACCACAGGAAGTTAACATAACCACAATGGCACTGATCTCCTATTCATAAAGATCCAATTTAACTGAACTCATGAGGACTGCATATAAAATCCTACTGTAAATTTAAACACTATACATTTGTTCCCTTTGACTGAGAAGAAATGAAGTAAGGCCTAATGGTTTGGAATGCTTTGAAACTAATTACCAAATTGCTTCCTGTAACTCAAGTAAGAAATTATCTTAACTAATGTCAATTTGCCTGGCTCTGCACAGTATCATATTATTGTTTTATTAAACTATCCCAACAGCTGCTCAGAGTGCAAACTGGTATTTAACTTAAATTAGTTCTACGATAACTTTGATCAATAGTAAGACATTAGAGGTATGCAGACAGGATGAAACAACTTCATTTGTTTCCAATCACACAATGCTGTAAATCATGTGGAACAACTTTACCCATCCATGGATATGCTGTTATTATAGCCTCAAATATCTTTTTATCTTGCTTTCGTAAATATTTTTTTTTGCAATCAAGGCATTGAATGCTGTAGCAGATGCAACCAACATAGTCTATGAAATTATTACATAATTTGGTTCAAACAAAAAAGGATATGAAATGGCCAATAATTTATGTTATGTCCAACTAAAAACCTGGAAACCCAGAGTGTATGCCAGAGTCTTTCTAATTCTGTCATTACATTCCCGTATCATTGCAGATTTCACTACCAATTAGCTTGAGCAGGATTGATGGCAGACTTAAAGTCATTTTCAGCTCCAGTATTTAAAAGAAAATGTAAAATGAGAAATCTGATGGATTCCACAGTTGAGAGCAACACAATGATTTGCCAGGAGGAGCAAAATGCATGATCTAATAGTTCTTGTCCATTGTATACAAATTCTGAGATTTGGTTCTCTTGAAGTTAGTAGAAATAAACCTAGAAAATGAACTCTGTGAGACCAAGAAAGCTATGCCTCACTTTATCGACACCTACCTGGATTTGGCTGCAAAGCTCCTGTCAAAATCCCTGTTACCTACTGTGGGGAGGAAGAGAATGGCTAGTTAAATACAGAAGGCATGGTAGAAGATAGTTCATGGGATCAGCAGGAGGAGCATGGAGCAAAGTTCACTGACTCTAAAGTGAATTAAGCTGGAACAAAAAGAGTTAGCATCAATATGTGCCCATGAACTATCAAAAAATCTGATTTACTCTAATCCATTAGAGAAGGACATCTGTTGTCCAGCCCTGGTTCCACCTGCACCATGTGATTGACACCAAGGTTGAGTAACTATATATATATATATATATATATATATATATATAAATAAAAAAAACTGCTAGAGGAATTTAGTGGGTCAAACAGCATCTGTGGAGCAGAAGGAAGGTCAAAATTTTGGGTCAAGACGCTACATCAGTCCTGACAGATGCTGCCTGATCTGCTGAGTTCCTCTAGCAGCTTGTTTTTTGCTCCAGATTACAGCATCTGCAGTCTCTTGTGTTTCAACTCAATTGTATCACACTGCCATAAACAAAAATAAAAATAAAACAAGAGGGAGCTTCCAGTATTGGGACCGAACTAGACACTGGAGAGTACAAATGCACACCCCTCTCAACCACTTCTGCAAATCAGTCCTCATGAGCAGCAAGGAATCTGGGCAAAAGATTGGGAGAGCCATCTCAAGATTAGCAGTCAGTCTGATATAGTTGTACTCCTGCAGTCAAAACTTTCAGACATCACTCCAGAACCCATCACGATCTTTGGGTCCATTATTCCATCAGCAGGACAAACACATTAGGAATGGCGACACTTAGATAGACTAAGCTGTAAGTAAGTGGCACTGAAAGTCTTCAACATCGTCTCTGTATCCCATGAAATCTCACAATGTTGGATTAAACATGGACAAGGATCAGCCTTGCTGAACAATACTTGAGAAGCCCCGACAGTAGTAACAGTGTCCTCTTGTAATGGAGTGCCAAGTTTGGGGGGATGCAAGGGGATAATTTAAGACCCTACTTGACATTCGTCCATCCAAGCAACAGAGAAATAGAAATGTTCTTCACTGCAATCTGTAACCTTGCGGCTCAGTGTATCCCGCACCCTGCCACCATCGTGTCAGGGAATCAACCTGATTTGTTGAAGCATGTGAAAGAGCACGGAAGGAGTCCCACCAGGCCTACTAAATAGGCATATCAATATGGTGAAGCTACAGCATTAGATTAGATGACTCCAACAAGAAGAGATTTGTCCATTGATTTCCATTAATTTAAGCCAAAGAATGGAGCTAAGTGAACAAACAAGCAATAAATCAGACTCAAGCAGGACAAGAAAGGTGAATACTTTTTACCTACATCCTGATTTACATATCCATACCAACTCCTCATTCTGACTTCTCAGAACTCAGACCATCAACATCTATTAGGTGAATTCACTCTCAGTCATTACATATCTTCATAACTCCAGCTGCAGAACCAGCGCTGAAATTCACCCTCAGTTTGACACAATATCATGCATCTTCCCAATAGTCACCATCAAAAATGTTCTCCATCCATTTGTTGAACTTACATCATTAAGTTCAACATATCTGGCCATTTAAAACATTTGTTTATCCAAAATGCTGCCCTTCACAACACTGTTATAAAAGAAAGCTCTTCATATCTCAAAAGCTTTTAAAAATATAGATACAAATATGCATTTCAAAGATATTTCAGTATTCACCAAGGAGAGGGGCCTTGATGATGCTGAGGATAGTGTTGGTAAGGTTAATGTTCTAGAGCACGTTGCTATCAAAAGAGAGGATGTGTTGGAGCTGTTAGAAAATATTAGGACAGATAAGTCCCCAGGGCCTGACGGAATATTTCCCAGGCTGCTCCGCGAGGCAAGGGAGGAGATTGCTGAACCTTTGGCTAAGATTTTTGAGTCCTCGTTGTCCAAGAGAATAATGTCGGAGGATTGGAGAGTGACAAATGTTGTCCCTTTATTCAAAAAAGGTAGTAGGGATAGTCCAGGGAATTATAGACCAGTGAACCTTATGTCTGTAGTGGGCAAGCTGTTGGAAAGGATTCTTAGAGATAGGATCTATGGGCATTTAGAGAATCATAGCCTGATCAGGGACAGCTAGCATGGCTTTGTGAAGGGCAGATCATGTCTCACAAGCCTGATAGTGTTCTTTGAGGAGGTGACCAGACAGATTGATGAGGGTAGTGCAGTAGATGTGGTTTTCATGGATTTTAGTAAGGCATTTGACAAGGTTCCACATGGTAGGCTTCTTCAGAAGGTCAGAGGGCATGGGATCCAGGGAAACTTGGCCATGTGGATTCAGAATTGGCTTGCCTGTAGAAAGCAGAGGGTTGTGGTGCAGGGAGTGCATTCAGATTGGAGGGCTGTGACTAGTTGTGTCCCGCAAGGATCGGTTCTGGGACCTCTGCTTTTTGTGATTTTTATTAATGACTTGGATGAGGGGATAGAAGGGTGGGTTGGCAGGTTTGCAGATGACACAAAGATTGGTGGTGTTGTGGATAGTGTAGAGGATTGTCGAATATTGCAAAGGGACATTGATAGGATGCAGAGCTGGGCTGAGAAGTGGCAGATGGAGTTCGATCCAGAGAAGTGTGAGGTGGTACACTTTGGAAGGGCAAACTCCAAGGCAGAGTACAAAGTTAATGGCAGGATCCTGGGTAGTGTGGAGGAGCACACTATAATTCTATGATATTTGAAATCTCAAGGAGTTATAGAACATAGAACAATACAACACAATACAGGACTTTCGGTCCACAATGTTGTGCCGACCTTGAAACCTCTCCTAATACTCTCTAACCCCTTCCTCCCACATATCCCTTTATTTTAAATTCCTCCACATGCTTATCTAGCAATCTCTTGAATTTGACCAATGTACCTGCCTCCACCACTGCCCCAGGCAGCGCATTCCATGCCCCAACCACTCTCTGGGTAAAAAACCTTACTCTGATATCTCCCTTGAACTTCCCACCCACTAATTTAAAACCATGCCCTCTTGTATTGAGCATTGGTGCTCTGGGAAAGAGGCGCTGACTGTTCACTCTATCTATTCTTCTTAATATTTTGTATCACTTTAAATGTGCTCCCTTTGTAAATGTCTAATTCTGTTAAACCATTCTTTCACACCCAAAATATTGAAACAACCCAACAAAACCATTGTAATCGTATTTGATCATCTGGCATGTTAACATTGTAACATTAAAGTTGTAATAATAGCTGAAATAGGAAAAGGGGGGGGGGAGCTGAAATATTGTTGGCCAAGAAAGGAAGAGTGCAAAACCAATGTTAGATTAAAAGAAAAAAAATTAGACTTTCTATCGTTTGAGGCAGTGCAATTTTATTTTAGAAGTGGCACTCTCAGTGCAAAGTTATTGTAGGCAGGTGGACCACTGAGATTGGATCTGCAGTCAGGGAAGTGAACAGGTCATTCATGGAAAGTCATTTTATGTGGGATTGTTGGTGGATTGACTATTGGGATGGTCATGTGCATTAACGCAGGCTGAGGCCACAACTGGGAGAAATGAAGTCAATTGTTACATTACTATTGTTATAATACCTCAACTTCAAAAAGATATTTCAGGTGCAGCCAGTAGAGCCGCTGCCTCACAGCACCAGAGACCTAGGTTCAATCCTGACCTTGGGTGCTGTTTGTGTGGAGTTTGCAGGTCCTCTGTGTGACCACCTGGGTTTTCCCCAGATGCTCCAGTTTCCTCCCACATCCTAAGGAGGTGTTGGTTGGTAGGTTAATTGGCCACTGTAAGTTGTCCCTAATGTGCAGGTGAGTGGTGAAATTTGGATACAGTTATTGAAAAATGGGATTAATGTAGGATTTGTGTAAATGGGTGGTTGAAGGTTGGTGTGGTGGGCCAAAGAGTTCGTTTGCCTGGTCAGGACTTCTGCACAGCTGGTGGTGATATCATTACAGGCCCATTGCAAACAGAGAAAACAGGGAGAGACTTCAACCCTACGCTTCAAACAAGCAATTTAAAAAGTAGCTGGAAGCTTCACTATTTATTGACATTTCTACTGTCAAATCTTCTGCTGCTCAGTTGTCATTGTATCCTCATCTCAGTTTCACCGGCAAGTTCCATGGACCCAGAGTCAATTTGGAAAAGCCAAGTACGACTCTAATTAACATATTGAAATTGACAATACACCTCTCATGATGGAGTTGCTTGCAACAAGTTTGTGTGCTGAGTTAAACCTGGAAGGAGGCATTTCGGAACTGACATATTATCAATATTTCTAGATATAAACCCCTACTTGATATCAAAATCATTTGCCATGAATGGCTTAAACCTAGTCAGCAATCTAGTTATACACCTTGGCATACACCCTGAAATTATGAAATTCGCTGCATGCATGCAGGTTTGTTCAACTCGAATGGCCAATAAATGCATCTTGCATACTTCACAAACAACTTACAGGAAAAACAAATGCAATACCTGTTTTTATTGAACTTTTCAGTTTATTGTTCAGTTCTTAATTTTGAATCTTTTCCCATATTACAGGAAATAATGTTACAATGAGTTATTTTCATATTATTTTCTCTTTCTCTCATTTACTTTTGGATAACCAACAGAGCTGTTGAAACTATGGACTGGTGTTTTCGGACTGATACTTCATACAAACGGTAACATGGTTTGTGTATTCTGCACTTAGTTTCTGTTGTTCTCTGCAAAAGAAACAGTTTCCCTCCACCCCACCACTTCCTACACTGTCCCAGATTGAACACAAGTCGTTTCTCCGTGGTCTCTGTCTGACGAATCAAGATATTCAGCTGTCCAAGTGCATTGAAAATCCTCAGCAATACCTGGATCACTCATCAATGGAAGCTCAATTTCTCAGCTTTCCCAACATTCTAGTGAGGGATCAAGTTGTGCCATTCTTATCTCGCAAGCAGGCAATCAGAAGATTGGAGGTTCAGCAATCAGTGAGGGATTCTGATAATCTGTCTGCTTTAAATCAGAAACAAAAGACCAAGCAGCTATGGCAATAAATTTGTGCAGGGGAGGGATAATCTGTTCCAATAAGAAGTTAAAATAAACTAAGCTTGATTTAGTTCAAAAGTACATTTTTCTTGTAGGACAGAAAATTAGCTAGTCAATGAATCATACTGCTTTAAACAAAGATGCCTGTAGTCCAAGTGTCAATAGACTATTATATGGTTTGTTTGCTTGCTTTCTCAGGCTGGATATCTGCAAATGGCCTGTTCTGCTTGGGAATATTGTTTTCTACTTTTGCAGGACTATCAAAAACCATCAGATAGGGATAGATCATTTAAAGTTTAGCACCCTTAGAAAAGTTAATATGAAAATAGGACAGTGGAGCAGTTAATTTGTCAAGGACCTGCATACACATTTGGAGAGCTACAATGAATCTTTAATAGGCCCCAGAATGCTAGAAAACAAGAAGTGAGCAGAATAATCTGTGATAAGGAAGTATGCATTACTGTAAACTGTGCGGTTATGGTCAGTAAAATTATAAATATCTAACTTAAATCTGCAACCACAGACAGTGGAAGTAGACTCACTGCATTGAATCCATGTGAGCTTTAGCACAGCACTCCACAGAAGCAAGAAAAAAAGGCCACAGTTAATAAGCTGCCAGCAGCCTGTCCAATTTGTGGTGTTATATCTGTTCACGAATCAATCATACTTTCACTTCAATAATCGCCAAAAATTCTAACTGTTGATTGTTAAATAGAGTAGCCCAGGAAGGTTTCTCACCAATATGAATTGCTCTAAAAGCTTCTTCAGATCATTTTACCTCGGTAACATTCACAGAATGAAGGAACCAAGCAGTGCTACAAAACAGACAAATGAGACCTCATCTACACTTTCTCTGGATCCATCTTTTGTTTCTTTACACATCCCATATCAGCCACTTTCTCTTATGCCATTATCCCAAAGTTGACCTGTGATAAAAGATCAGTTGTGATCCTGGTGGAGCAGGCACAAACGGGCCATATGGTTTGCTTTCTTATGTGTCCAACTCCTTTGTCATTTACTCTCTCCAGGATTCCACCAGATCACAATCACAGGGTTCCAGTGAAATATTAACTGTGTTTCTCTTTCTGCCTGCCCTGATGAGTGTTACCAATACTTTTGACGTCACAGAACAGAGATGTTACATTCATTTGCTGGCCCCCAACCAATTTATCCACTTTTACAGTCATAAAGACCTTGAAATGATTTTTGGTGCCAGATAATTTACCCTAACATTGCAGCATTTTCAGTGAGTTATGGGCTTTTTGTCAAGAGAGTCAGACGTTATGAGGCTGAGTTCACATTATAGTGCAAGAACAGCAGAAAGCATTGTACGTGACAGAACATCCAAAATGCAGTTGTTTTGGCATCTCAACCCTAAGACTGCATTATATGTCCCTATTACTGCAGAACATACCACGCAACAGCTACTTTTTGCTATGAGAATGCAAGTACTTGAGTCCAGTATACCTCATTCACATACAATGAGTGCCACTTTTTATTACTAGCATAATTCCACTTAAACTTTGAGCTTTGAAGCTGTAGTCAAAGATTTAAAGGTGAAAAGGCCATGTGTTTTTGTTTTATTTTATACCTACTTTAATTGTTCCAGATTTGAGGATAATAAAAAAATGTAGTGTTTCTGCTGTGCAATTCTCCAAGAAGCATCTAGTAATGAAACACAAAAGGCTGATTCTGCTTTGATTTAAACATTACAGTTCTTAACAAGCTGCACAATTCAGCTCCTGATATTGATCAGAGGAGAGGAGGTTTTTAAAAAAACATAGGAGTATGTGTATATTTAATAGGGTCAGGGTAGAAGCATCAGTCAGATGATCACTGCTTAATGATTATAGCAATTACAGAAAGACAGGTAGAACTAAAAACCATACTGTTTCCTTGTTACAGGTTTTCAGATGAGATAGAGGGAGGTTAAAAAATGGATATGGTGACAATATTGGTTAAAGAAACAATCACAGCTGTGATTAGAAGGATCAGCAAATTAAACCATATGGGTTGAATTAATGAGCAAAACAGGGCATTGATACCATTGGCTGTGTTCTACGGACCTCCAATTGGTTCAAGGTAGATTAAGAGCAATTTTGTAAACAAATTTCTGGCAAATACATAAGCACCTGGCCAGTAATGGTGAGAGATTCCAAGTATCCAGTATTTATCAGTGTCAGATTTAGCATTGTTGTGGAAAATGACAAAGGTAAAATACAAATAAAGGAAAGGCTAATTTCACTACACTGAGAAGTAGCTTTGCAAAAGTGGACTGGAAAAATACTACAAAAAGGTAAGTATGTCTTGGAGAAATGGGAGTGATTTAAGGAGTAGATACAAGCGGCCTAAGGACAAAGATAAAGGATGGGACTACCAAATCTACATCTGCAATTAAAGATTCACGGGGTATAGTATAGGGCAAACAAAGGGAAGCTTGTATCAGACAGCAAAAGCTAATGCACAAAGTCTGGAAGGTGTAGGAGTGAATTCAAGGGATGTTAAGAAAGCAAAAAAAAAAATCTTTGGATTTTATGAACATGAAGAATAAGAGCATAAAGTGAAGAGTAGGTCTGTTGAGGGGCCAAAAATGTAAGCAGTATGTGGAGGCAGAGGATATGGGCCAACTTCTTAATAAATATTTTGTGATTGTTTTCACAAAAGTGGGGGATGATGCCAGTGTCGTAGTTAAGGTGAGCAAGTGCAAAATATTAGACAGGATAAATGTAATAGAAGAGGAAAGAGGTTTAACATTTTTGAAAACAAATAAATCTGAAGACTTGTATGATATGTATCCCAAAGCTGCTAAAAGCAGCAAGGGAAGAAATTGTAAAGGCCCCAACTAGAATTCTTCCAAACCCCTCTAGCTGCACAAGTGGCCCCAGAAGATTGGAGAACTGCTATCATCATAACTTTCTTCAAAACTGGACAAAATGAAAACCCAAATAATTATGGACTGGTTAGTTTAACTTCAGAGGACAAATTATTCACATCCATTCTAGGGACAAATAACTTTAGGCATAGATTAATCTATGCTAATCAGCAAGGATGTATTAATGGATTGACAAGTCTGATGAATTTGACTGATTTTCTTCTTTTGAGTCCAATATTTGTAGCTTTTAGTGTTCTGAAAATCTTTGACCTCACATTATTAACTCCATTTTTCCCCTGTAAGATGGTATCTGACCTCTTGGATATTTTCAGCATTTGTTCTTAT
Organism: Pristis pectinata; assembly: GCF_009764475.1. Taxonomy (NCBI): domain Eukaryota; kingdom Metazoa; phylum Chordata; class Chondrichthyes; order Rhinopristiformes; family Pristidae; genus Pristis; species Pristis pectinata. The sequence continues at coordinate 23,632,188 of NC_067408.1, read as the reverse complement.
TGCATTGTTATAAAGCAAAAATTCCAAAGATCAATGAGGTCAGTATGTTTGATGTGGATTTTAGCAAGGCTTTTTTACAAGATCTCATGTAGCAGGCCATTCAAAAATAAAAATCCACTGGAAGAGTGAAAAACTGGGTCCAAAACTGACTCAGTGGCAGGAAATAAACTTAATGGGTGCTTAGTGACTGGAAGTATGTACCGATGGCATTCCTCAGGGCACAGCATGTGCTCCCCTGCTTTTTGCAATATATTTTAAATAAGGTATACCTGCACTTATAGGGGGTAATCAAAGAAGTTTGTAGAATTTATAAAAATTGTTCATTTGGTTGACCTTAGACTAGGGAGATATCTGGTCTGGTCAGTTTGGCAGAAAACACACTAATGAAGTGTAATCAAGTGTGAGGCAGGCATTTACAAAGATGCAACAAACAAACAAGTGGGGGGGGGGGGAAAAGAGATAAAGAAGCTACAGAGACATAGGGGTTGCCTTCCTTATTGGTTAAGCCATAGGATACTTCTCTATATTTCAAAAACAAAACTATATACAAAAAAAATACAAAACAGTACATGATGTTCTTTGCACTCAATATCATCTGGTCTATACATTCAGTGTTGTCAAGTCTATATATTTCCAATGTCATCAATACATTTATTTGCAACATTGGAGGGAGGTAGAACCTCAGCACACAGTGATACTTTGTGTTTGTGTACTTCTGTTCTATGCACAGCTTGATACAGTTGCATATAAAAGGTAGCCATCAGGACAAGATGAATGTTGGGTATCACCAGTCCCAGAACAAAATCTATTTGACTGGCGATGACCCTAGATAGCATCTTGTGGCGTGGCTATGCTGTCACTGTATATAACACTAGTTAGATCACAACTTGATTAATTCATACAGTGTTAGTTCCTACATTGTAGGAAAAGATGTAATCACATCCAGAGGAGGAGCAGCAGATTTTGAGGATGTTGCAGGAAACAGAAGATTGCAACCATAGGGAAAGTGGATAAGCTAGAGTTGTTTTCCTAGGTGTACAAGATAAGCAGCATAGATCGAGTGGACAGTCAGAGACTTTTTCTGAGGTGGCATAATTTGAAGGTGATTGGAGGGAGGTTATAAGGGGGATGGCAGAGGTAGTTTTTTTTGAAATTAACAGTAGTGGGTGCGTGGAACACACTGCTGACAGAGGTGTGGGGATGGATACATTAGGGACATTTAAGAGGCTCTTAGATAGACACATGAATGATAGAAAAATGGAGGGCTATGTGAGAGGGAAGGGTTAGATAGATATTAGAGCAGGATAAAATGTCAGCACAACATCACAGGATGAAGGGCATGTGCTGTTATGCTCCAGCAGAGGAGCCAAAGGGAGAGTTAACTGGAGGTATGTAAAATAACGAGTGGCCCAGATAGACCTTTTGTACTTAGCTTTGAGTGTTTTTTTGGTTGGGGGGGGGGGGGGGGGGGGGGGAGAGAAAAAGAAAATGAGAAAAGAGGGACACAGTGTCAATTTAAAGTTGCTAGAATGATTAGAGGGGAAATAAGGAAAAGATTTCATCTATTGTGAAATGGTTGGGGGGAGGGAAAGAACATTTGGAACTTAGTACCCAAGGATGGTTAAGGCAGAAAAACTCAACATTTAAATGGTACTTGGATATGCATCACAGAGCAGTGATCTGCAAGGCTACAGAAGTGGGTTGGATGGTGGGGTTAAGATGGTTTGCTCTTCTTCGGCCAGCATGGACACAATGGGCTAATGGATCTGCACAATTATTTTATTCAAAAGGATTGAGAACTTTCATTGCTAAAGATGCACTTCATTTGTTTTATTCTATAATAACAAGTTGCTTACTGTGTAACTGTTCCCTTCCCCCCACTCTTCACATCCCCCCTCACCTCCCCCCCCCCCCCACCCACCAAGGTTATACTTTGCACATCTGCTCAGAAGGTCTGTCAAATCAACAACTTGCATTCACAGAAACAGTCAGATAATAATAAAGGCTGAGATGAGGAAAGAAATAGGAGAGGTGACCAAAAGCTTGGTCAAAGTGACAACTTCTAGGTAGGGTCGAAAAGGAGTAAAGGGAATAGGAGAGATGAGATTCAGGTGAAAATTACAAAATACAACTGCCAATAATGTGGCAATGCAATAATAAAAGTAAGGAAGGGAGGGGAGGGAGGGAGATTTCTGCAGGATTTTGTTTCTAGTGCAGCAGAGGTAGAGAGACAAAGCCAGGATGAAATACAGGAAGACAAGGATCAACAGTGAATTTTCTCACCAAAACATTGTCCAGACTGTCCTGGAAAAATGAATGTCTGATCCTATTGTAATCTGACACATGAACTATGGAAACACTATTAGCAAGATTAAGGCTAGAGCACTTCATGAAAGCTGTTCAGTAAGAGAGAGTGGCATGGAATAGATGTGTACAGCTTGCTTCAAAAGAAGGTTATCCCATTGCAACGCAAGTCTGTGTACTTGTGACTGAGAAAACAAAATGTTTTGATTGTGCGCAACTGGGTCCCATGCCTCATGGTTTCCCAGGCCATTCCTCCACCACCCCTCCCCATGCTCACCCTGCAACTGTAGTAACCAAAGGTCTCTAGTCTTGTCAATGTCACTGCCTCAGTTGTTCTAGAAGTGGCAGCTAAGCCTCAGATACCAGAAGGAAAGGCCCCTCCCATATGTTTCTAATTAAATGCAACACAAAACACACCAGACAATGACTTTGTCCAACAACTATACTTCATTAATAGTGATTGGTTCAAACAACTCAAAGGTTCACAACATAGTTTCAAATAAGACTCAAACTCTTTAGTTTCACAACTTTTAGTTTACTTTCCCAACTTCCAAAACCCACTGCCCTGCATTCAGATATTACCCACTCTTGATGAACCTTGCTGGGATACAATCTTGGCGAGTTCTTCTACGTCCCTGATTCAGGATCTTTATCTACAGTGGTTGGTGTCAGGAGTCACTGCTGCTGGTCATCCCACAAGGCACCTTTTTATACATTTCTTCACACAATTTCCAAACATTCCTTAGTTCTTTATTGCCATTTACAAAGCTGTAATTCTGATCCTAATCCATACGTACATGTTTCTTTAATTTCATCAAATTCCTGCTGGAGCCATTCCACAGTTAGTTCAACCATTAGGTTCCTTAGAGTGTTTGTGCATTTTGTAATATATCAAGTCGTTCCTTTCACAAGTCAGTTCCCAAAACATCATTTACTTGTTGTCCACTGGATGGCTCAGAGGGATGGTTCACAATGGGATAATTCACAGGGTTATAAATCTGTCTCAATGATGTTCTCAATTAATACTGACCAGGTGTTGATTATGTGACCTTCCTTCACTGCACTTTTGTTCTGTTTCCCAGCATCTCTTCCTAGCCAGCAGAGTGTCCTCCCAGAGACTGATGCGATAATTGACATCACTCTGGCTGCTGCACAGGGATCAACCTAAAGGCCTTCTGACAGGTCTTGCTCTCAGACCTTTTGGTTTCCAATGTCTCTGCTAATCAAAGAAATTAACAGTAGAACAAAAAGAATTAAATAAAACAAGCATTAATAAAAATAAATTCATTTTAAAATATAACTGATGCAAATTCCTTACTTTCTTAAAAAAAAGTGGAACCACTTACATTTTTAATGAAGATCATTCAAATAAAGAATGCCAGACTAGCTGCACCAGCTATGGATGGGATAAAGCTGAGGAAACACATGATATCAATCAACTATGAAACACTACTGGCCTCATTTGCAAGTCCAGGCAAGCCTGAGAAATGACCCTCCATCCAATTTCCATCATCCTGTCCTTTCATTGGCAGCCTGCAGGAACAGTCACCAGAACACTCCGATGCACAGACTGCAGCTGTGTTCCTCTATGGAACAATCAGCATTATCTAGCCCACGTCACCTTTAACAGGCATGGTAGTGTAGCAGTTAGCGCAATGCTATTACAGTGCCAGCGACCCTGGTTCAATTCCAGCCATTGTCTGTAAGGAGTTTGTACATTCTCCTTATGTCTGCGTGGGTTTCCTCCTACATTCCAAAGATGTACAGGGTAGGAAGTTGTGGGCATGCTATGTTCGCTCCAGAAGTACTGCGACACTTATGGTCTGCCCCCAGAACACTCTACGTAAAAGATGCATTTCACTGTGTGTTTCAATGTACATGTGACTAATAAAGATATCTTAACTGAAGACAACCTTCTCCATGTTAAACAACATTGTATTTTCACTGTAGAGGGAGGCAAAAGGCACAGAATGTACATTGGGTAAAGATCTTTAATGTCCATCGTAAGTGACTCAGCAACATTGCTACAGACCAAGTTGGCTAATTTGCAGATTGATCCCTTCCTCTAGAGGATCAATCTGGAAGCTATTTCCATTATTCAACAGACCCATTGAATGAAACACTTTGACTTTGTTCTCGCCAATCTATTTGTCGCAGATAGACCAGTCCATGATCACATTAGTAGGAGTATGAAACAAAAACAAATGCTGGAAGAACTCAGCCAATCAAGCAGCATCTGTAGAAAGAGAGACAGTTAACATTTCAAGTTGAAAACCTTTCATCAGAACTGAGAAAGAGTGAAAGCAAGTTACTCTAAGTAACAGAAGGTGAGGAGGGAAATGGGTGGAACAAGGGAATGTCTGTAATGGCATGAAATAACAGCCACTGAATGGATAGATGTGCTCCTTTGTCTATGTACTCCACTATGTTGTGGAGTCTGGCCTACTAGGCTATACTGAGTAGGTCAAAATATACAAGTGAAAAAGGGCAGGGGAGGGGGAAGAAAGAAAAAGAGAAAAAATATGTACAAGTGGCTAGTCCAGTTACAAACAAAAATAAATCTGAAGTTGGAGAATTCAATAGAATCCTGCAGATGCACCATACCCAGATGAAAAAAAAAGACATTATTCCTCAAGCTTACACAGGGTTTTGTAGTAACAGTGCAGGAGGCTACAGTGGTCAGAATATCAGGCAATTGGAGGCTCAGGGTCACTCCTGCAGGCACTCCACAAAAGCAATCACCATCTGCATTTGAAGTTAGTAGGCGTGTACCACACCTGCCTTATGCAGGTGAAGTTACTCTTTACACTTCGTTACACTAAATGGGGTCTTTGCAGATCAGATTTAGTTCCTCAAAACTAGGCGTTACTAAACCACAGATGGCATCAGTGGAACTGTATTCCAGCAGAACTGTATGGCTGCACACATTTCTCATTCTAACATTCCCATCAAGCAAGGGAACCAACCCTGGTTCAATGAAGAGTGCAGAAGAGCATGACTGAACAAAACCAAATACACCTAAAAATGAGGTGCAAAGCTTTACCACAGAACTACATGTCCATTAAACAACAAACAGAAGCTTTATGTAAAGTTATGTAATCCAACAGCAGTGCAGTATTGGTAACCACGTTCATCTGAAATATCAAGTAAATAATTTCTCCATCTTCTCCTTGGGCACCATCTAAAGGGTAGTTTTCAGTCACCAATTCACTCAATGTGATATCACAAAAGGACCTAGTTCACTCACCAAGGACACCATTAACATCCAGCGTATCAACTACTGCCATCTCAATCTACTCTATCACCAGCAAAACATTGAGTCTTATAGACAGTGCTATCAAATAGAACTTAAACATCAAGTGTCTACCAATGTTCTGTTTAGATTCTGCCAGGATCACTTAGCTCCAGACTTCCTTACAGCCATGCTCCAGACATCAACAAAAGCAATTGTATTCCACACTCGAACTCAGGTGACTGATAGCACTTGGCCAAATGTGGCATCAAGCAACGCTTATAAAATTTGAAGTCAATGGGAATTAATTTATAAACCACATCTGGTTGTATTGATATGTTGCATATATTTAAAAAGTACAGGAGAATATCAAGGAATGATTGGTAATGGTATCATGTTGGAGGTACCAGAAATGGAGGACAATTATCTGTTGAACATGAAGGTGTACAGTGGAGGCGAGGCCAAATAGAAGCACATCATGGTTCTCAGATGGAGCAGAGATTGGGAGAACAGAAGTGCAGAAAAATAGAATGAACATGTTCAAGGGCCCAGCTAACCACACATAAATAGGCAATTAGGTGTCAACATGGCAATGAAGGCGAGTCACCACATCTTTAAGGTTAGAGATGAATAATATTGGCACTGTGAGCAGTACCCACATCCTGTAAATAAAAACAAATAAACAGAGGGCAGAAAGATTCAAGGTGGGAATTCCAAAATTGAAAGAATGACCACTAATGGTGGAGCAATTCAAGACAATTGTTCCACTGCACTCATATTTTAAATAGTCCACACCACATCTATAGCAATGCCTAAATATTCTACATGAAAATGATTATGTCATAATCATCTTCATGTTGATCTTGTTGCTCTTGTCTGGCTGTGAAACAAAAATATATTACGTTGTCTGGTACTCTTGATGTTATAATTGGCAAACCCATTTTGCCCAGTAACTGATGTAAGAGAAGCTTTCTAAAAACTATTTGACAGTTACAACACTAATGCAAAACACTTAACATTAAGTCAAAGGTTTTTTGCCGTCAATGGAAAGAATTCTTCATTCTTTCATCTCCAATAATCTGGCACATTATTAAATGTCATTGGACAGGCAATCTTAATTGAGGAACAGTGTAATTTGAGACCAACTTACCCATTGGCACACTAACAGGTTCAGCTCTGTTCTCCACTTTAAATAGTTTGATTTTATCCCCTTTGGAATTAAAGCAAGCAAAATTGGCTGGCACAAAATGTGCAAACAAGACAAGCCTGCCCTTTTGCCCCCTGGCATGTTAAATTAAAATTAAACATTGTTTCCATGAGCAATGAGTTTAATATGTTTTAAACTAGAAAGGCTGCAAAAAGAAAAAAAAAAATCAGCTTTTGTTTGGGCATAAAACATTCCAATTTGCAGAAATGACTTATCATTTGAAGACCTATTTATGGACACTGTTCCCACGATCAAAGACAACGCATGTGTGAAAAATATTCAAAGTTCCTTGGAAAGGTAATAAAAAGAAATCAAATCACAATACTGCATTAACATCAAGGATTAATTTTCAGATATCTTTTGTTTGAAACAAAAAAATTCAGCAAGGTTTACTTTTAAGCTCAGCTTTCTCTTTTGTTCAAGCTCTTTCAACATTTCCAATCTGTTTTTTTTTGGTCATAAATAACAGACTTCAGTTTTTCCACCCATTTGAAATTACTCATTTGAGTAAACTTTTGCTGTATAATTGGCTTCATGTTTCACCAGTTAAATAGAGTTTTCTTTAAGTACATATATTTACAATGGTGAGATTACAATGCATTTCTCTTAGGTGGGAGTCTCTTTAGTTTTAGCTACATTCAAAAATCAAGTTCACACATTTTCATTTCACAATCCTCAAATCACCTTAAAGCTTCATAGTTTTTATTGATTCAGTTTCTCAGGAAAGGAACAAACAGCCTCAACCAGTAATTAGCAGTGAAAAATGTAACAAAGATTTCAATGCAATGCTGCACAAAAAATTCATTAACTGCATTTTTAGAATGCTAAATATTTGCTAATGAAGGAGCTCGTTCAACTCCTTGCATTAGGAGTGCAGCCTCAGTCTGAGATTAAAGTGCAAAAGCACAAGCACATTTCTTTTTCCAAGCAACACATCCACATATGGGGAGCAGCATAGGTTATGATATTTGCTGGATGAATTTCAAACACAGTTACCAGCAGTTACACATGCAGCAATTAGAGCAGGGCTTCAGCAGTTAAGTGAAGACTCCCCATGGTAGTCCAAGATACTATGGTTGCCATGGAGGAGGAGAGGCATAGGGAAGGGAGGGAATGACAATATTCTCAGTTTATGACACTGCAATACAAATTGAGGAACTGTACATTGGAATGGAGGGGCTATGAGCCAGGAGAACCAGAACGACAGCTAGGGCTACCATGAGGAGACGATGGCAGGAGGTCACAGAAGTACTGATTTCTCAGAGTGACAACCCACTGAGCATGAAGTACAGGAAAAACAAAGTTATGCTAGGTCCCCGTAAAAGCTCAGCTACTTAAAACCATTCCTCAGGCACCAAGCCCACAACTACTGCACTCTGTCTGGCACAAAGCCATACTCACATTACAAGCTCTGCAACAAAAATCTATGTACCAAGACACCAAGTTAACAATTGCAATGATAACCTTTTACATAGAGGTTAAAATAATTGTTAAGAACGTAACCAGGGAGGAGAAGGAGAAAGAGAAAGTTCCCTTTAGTGCTCAGCCCCTCAGAAGGCTGGAGCAGAGGTTACTTCTCATCATGGACACTAGAGCAACACAGTGCAACGAAGACCAGAACAGAAGAGGCTTTAAACCCCTATGGTAATCACATTCTATCCAGTGAGAAGTCTCTAATCAATCTGCACAAATGGTGCCTTTACCCAATGAGTAGCATGCATATTGTGTGTCTGTCTTTGTGTCATTAGATGTTAGTTATCATTAAGTTAAAGGTTCTTCTACAGTTTTAACCCACCCAACTACTAGTCTAAACACAAGCACAGGAGGAAAAAAGGAATACAATGACAATAGTAGCAGAGTTCACAGCTCCATTAGGCACTATCTCAGATAAAGGCACTGCAACAGATGAAATTTAGTCAGAGGGGCACATGGCAATGGGGACAGATGCATTGAAACACAAGGTTACAGTCAGGCAGAGGCCAAGAGAAGTTGGTGTATTGAGTACAATCAGGAGAACACCCCCCTCCCCTAGAGGATTCTCACGGGGGGGGGGGGGGGGGGGTGGTCATGTGAAGCCAGAAGACCATCACTTCCATTATGGGGCTGGCACATACTTTTGGAGTAAGGTTTCCACTGCCAATCCAAATTCTGCAGTGACTATTAGGACAGATGGCATTTGCCATGATGACATAGATCTTTGTGCTGAATCAGTTTGTTTAGCTCTGTTATTCAGGTGCAGGTTGTTGTTCTCCAAGAACAGAAGAGATGTGACCATAAACTTATGCAGGAATAGTGAGATGGTGCTCTGGGACAGACTGATCATCAGAAATAATCTGGTGTTCATCCAGAACAGTTGACTCCTGGCAGAACATTGAAGATTTCAGGCAGCAGACAGGTAAGATTCAGAACAGATTTGTTGAAAGTGGTACAGTTCTGGAGGTCATGATTGTGCGAGTGGTATCTGGGTTAGAACAATTGCACGTCATTCTCCAACCATTTCCCCAAGAGTGCCATTAGAATCAGTGAACATGACCTTACTATCCTCTTCATCCCATGCACCCAGGAAGTCTGCATTTCTCCCAACACCAACTCTTAGGCAATATGCACACTTTTGCCCTACAGCCAACTATCCCAGACTGTGGCTGTACACAGCAGTCTAAATCTGGCCCCTCAAAAGGCAGGAGTTCATCATGAAAGTCCATCTCAGTTATTTCCAAACCCAAGTAAAGGGAAATATCCAAACAGCCTGGCTGTAGTCACTACACCAGAATGTTAATCCTTTCAAACTGAGCTGGAAGATTACAAGAGGCTGTTACTAATGTTTGCATCTGTTAAAGTTTCTTTTTACAAACAATTACAATGTTGACTTTCATGTTCATTTAATTAGGTTAGCTTAAACAGTGTAATAATTTTATTCCACCACAGAGAGACAATGAAGCAAATGGTCAGAATAGCAAAAAGGGAATTAAGGCATTGTACAAACACTTAAGAAAGTCACATTCTCCAGTCACTCACATGCTTCTTTCAGAGTATAATTGTAAGTATCAGACACATAATCCTAAATAACTCAGACATAGGATCTAGAGAGCTCTCTTGCTCAATATAAGAGAGATAAATAGACTAACATTGTGCTGTAGTGAAAGTCATGTGTGACAGATATTTCCAGTGTGTGCGGAGGTGGAGAATCAATACAGCCAGTCATCACCTCATCTCATGCCCCAAGGGAATCTATGAATCAAGACCACTCGTGTGGTCTGCAGTTCTCGATACAAAAATGATACTATTTGCATTACACTGATAGTTATACATTCATCAGTTGGGAGATTATGTGGGTGGAGATTCATTTAGTAGTTACATATCCAACTTTGATCTGCATTTTGACCAACAAGGTGCTAATCAAAAGGAAGTCTAGGCAATATCAATCACAAAATAAACTTAATAATCAACAGTGGCAACACTTAAATACCTGAGATCCAAAGCACGATGATCCACTGTTTATACTTCCATTTCATTTCACTGCACTTGCATCCATCAGGTAGGCTGTTGTGAAAATGATATAGTCCTCAATGAGGAAGGCAATATTCAATGACCGAGGCTTGATGAACATCATTCTTCTGCTTTCCTGATATCAATCAGATAGAACACAATAGCTCCAAGTGCTGTTCTGCAGTGAACTAAGTAATCAGAATAGTAGAGATCAAAGAGGAGTAATTTCCCATGATCCTTGCATCCACTTGATCAGTGGGAAAATTTGCTTATTGATGAGAATGGTCCTTAAACAAGAACTCCTGGAACTAACTGAAGTAATTTCTTTCAATAACTCTCATCACCCACTTTAATAATAAAAAGCCTGTGATGGTGATGTGTAAGAAGGTGGTCATCTCATAAGGAAGGTGCTCTTATTGGTCAGTAAATAATTATATAATTGGAATTAATGATAAGTCAATTTTAATAGTACTTTATCTCAACAGGACAATGTGCCTTCATGGATACAAATTGACAGTGACCACAGCTGTTTTATATCCCCTTGATGGGATTATTTATATGTTATCCTTTCAGCTTGGGTACATCATGGTGAAACTCTTTGGAGGTTCTCATTTATATTGTGCCAAATTAAAAAGTAGGTATTGAGTTTTGTGGCCATGAGAAACTTAGTAGCTGCTGAGGGGATTCTACCAGTCTGGTGATGGGAGGTCCTGATCCTCGGGCTCTCCAGCATCTGGGCACTCCTTCACCTGCCTCCTTGCGTGTGGACAAACGTTTTGCAGGGATGTTTTCTTTGGTTGCAGAGTCATTTGCTGAACTAGATTAGCACTGAATGAACTCCAGGATGTGCTGTGTGAGAATGGGGGTGATGAAGGCATAAGAGTTGTTTGCTATTACAACCTGACTACACAACAGATGTAACCTCCTTCTGCCAGCACTCCACATAAAAATAGAAAATACTGAAAATATTCAGTAGGTCAGACAGCAATTGTGGAGAGAGAAATAGTTAATATTCCAGGAATGATGAAAGAGTATCAACCTTTGTTCTTATTTAAGATATCCCCCAGCATCTGCAGCATTTGCTTTTGCATGATTAACATAATCTGACACTTGTCTGATCCTTCCTCACATTCTCAACCTCCTGCTGCTCTTCTAGCAGCAGTTCCACAGACAAGGGCTGAGCCTGTTAGTTGTGATTTTGTGCAGGATGCCCCATACCACAAAAGAGTATGAAGATCTGCTAGGAGTGGACTGGTGCAGACAGCAGAATTTCACTGTAAGATGGCCAATGGTAGTCTCCGCTAGGGTCCTGGCAATGCCTTGGCTTTCAATACAGCAACATTCAGCAGGAGCTGATAGAATATATACATGGAGGAAGATATCTTTCATTGCTCAAGATTCAGTCTTTGGGGCAACTTTGTCTGGGAAAAATGTCTAGCAAAGTGGACTCCTGCAGAATGAAGTGGTCATAGATGTTTGGTATTGACCATGAGAATATTCCTCCCATGATCAATCAGAATTTTCATGTAAAGTAACTCAAACCTTTTTGATCATGTATTGCCCTGGGTTTCTGATGAGGAGAACAAAATGCCACATGTTTATCTGTGTGGAGTATGTATGTTCTCCATGTGACCAAATGGGTTTCCTCCCACATATCGGAGGTGTGTTGGTAGGCTATTTGGCTATTATGAATTACCTATAGGTAGGTAGTAGGAGAATAGGGGAGGGTAATTAATGGGCATGAGAGACAGAATAGGTTACAGGGAAATAAGTGGAGGAATAGGGTTGGTATGACAGTTGGTATAGACTCAATGGACCAACTGGCTTCCTCTGATGTCATGATGATATGATTACTACAACCTAAACTTTGACAAATTCATGAGCTCATCACTTCACCCTAAGTTAGAGGATCAATAACCTCCCTAATGCAGCAGTGAGCAGTAAACTCTGAGATATAACATAGATCATCCATGGCTGCCTGCAATGACCTATAGGGCAGGAAGCTGGGTGTAACAATGACATTGACCCCATAGCAGAAGTGATACATTTGTGGAGACCTTACTCTTCAGATAGTTTGAGATAGGAACATGAGTCTCTCTAGACTTTGTGGAATAAGGTCTGTAATACATACACCCACTTGATACTACCAAACAATAATCTGTGCATGGAAAGGTAACTTCAAATTTGTGCTGAAAATGCTGGTAATAAACTTTGCACAGGGACTGACATTATTCAGTAAACTCGTAGTATTAAGAAGCTGTTGGATGCATAAGCACATATCCCAACTGAAAGTGCCTGATTAAATTTCCAGACACAACACAACCAGAAATGGTGGTAATCATTTTCCTCACAAGGATAAACCCATTTTCAATACCAATGCACTGTAAAAATCAAAACTTTGCTATCTACTTTCTGGGCAGATCTTTCAAAACAATGATGATGCTTAGATGAAAGGCAAAGATTTTATATATTTTTTCTGAATTTTAACAGCTAAATTTTTCATCAAATGTAGGAGATGTGTGTTCCCATGTAACAAAGCCCAAGTGTATATTATGTTTATTAGTGATGCATTGCAAGTGTTGGAAAAATTCTAAATATTACTGAGTCTTTCTTAACCATTCTTTATTCAAGTTACTTAAGAAAATAACACAAAAGAAGATATTGGACAGTCTTGACACTCGTGTACGAGTCCAAACCACAAATTGTTAAACTTTACCAGGAGATTGGAAGACTAGGGGAAATCTTAAACCAATCCCATCTGTTAAGGGGGTTGTTTTTCTTGCCTCAATACTTCATTCTTATTGGATACCATTTTAACTGCTCTTTACAGTTCAGCAGCTGAGATATTCAATGGAAATTGTGAAACATCAATAGAGGGTCTCCCATGTAACTAGTCCCAGTTGCTTGTCTTTCTTTGGATTTACAATTGAAAATAAAGCCTTGCAAAGCTAAGGGAAAGAATAGGGTAATGGGTCAAACTGGATAGTTCTTTCAAAAAGCCATCACAGATACAATGTGAAAGAATGGTTTCTCTGCAGTCATAACTCCAAAAGGCAAAATTTGGACAAACTAGCTGTGCTAAAATGAGACACTGTTCCAGGATAGGATACATGAAATGATCCTTTCAGCATTAAGGGAATAGATTGTAATGGTCCTTGAAATTCTCAGTGCTGTTTTGAGTGTGGTGCCATTGTAGTGCTCATTTGTTTTCATATAAGAGAGAAAGCCAAATGAGAATATTAAAAGCTTTTTACTTTATTATTTGTGACGGGAAATCTATTAGAACCTCTAATTCAGGATAAAACAACAACCATCCAGATAATAAGAAAATAAAATAATAAATAGCCAGCACAGATTTCAAAGGTAACTATTATAATGAATGTTAAAATTCTTTGAAGTGGAAAGTAGATGGACTAATGAGATGCATGGAGTACATATGGATTTATGGGAAACTTTTGCCTTGGTTTCACATAGGAGATTACTCAGGAGATTAAAGGATTTCAAAGTAGTCAACGCATAGAAAACCTGGATTAAAACTGCTCAGAAGAATAAACGGAGTGTGTAGGAATTAAGCATAGCTTCTCAGAATGATTGTAAGTGGATAGTAATATCCCGTGAAATAATCTTGAGAGGCCACCTTTTATTCACTGTGTCCATCAATGGCTTAGATACAGGCCCAGTGGGAAAAGTGAAATATTTTGCAAATGATACTGAAAGAAGTTATCGCTTATTCCTTCATACACCAAAGTACAAAGGCATGTTGGGTAGATCAGGTTAAAATGGCAGATGGAACCAACAGCAGTAATGCCAAATGATGCATTTTGGTAAACAAACAGTAGTAAGTAGAAACAAGTTTAATTACACAGAAGGCAGATTGACATTCAGGTTAAAAGTTCACTGAAATTAAAGGCGGTGTTTTAAGAGCTACAAACAAAGTTAATATAATTCCAGAAAATAAACTGAGAAAATATCCTTCATTAAACCAGGTACTAACTCTGTTTTACTTTCCTGAGATGCTCCCTGACCTGTTGAGAGTCTCCAGTATTTTCTGTTTTCATTTCACATTTCCAGCATGTGCAGTTTTAATTTTCAATACTAATTCCAGTTTTAGTCTGGAGAGATGGAGACTATGAAAGCCAGGTTATAATGACTAAATTATGAAACCTCAGAGTATTGTGCACAGTGTTGGGCTCCATGGTGGCTGAGCTGACCGGAGCAAGGAAATATCAATGTAAGAGTAAAAGGATGAAAATTAAGACATTGCAAGGCTGTGAAATTCACTTGCATGAAACAGGTGATGTTAGGTACAGAATTGATAGCAGTTAAAATTAAATTGTATAGTTGGATAGAGGAAAAGGATTTGAAAGGATAATCAGATACATTTTGCTCACACCAAGGGTAATTGTCAATACAGTTTGAATCAAATAACCCAGTTCTGTATATTTCTATGATTTTTTCTTCAACAAGCAGAAGGAAGCATTTGATGTATATTTTTCTTCTAGAAAAAGTCCATGAACTAGACCTTTCAAAGGTTTCCAAGGTCCAGCATGATGTGACAGACTTGTTAGAGTATTAAGATGTTTCCCAAGGATCACGTAAGTCTGGGTGGTTCAGTTCACTGCTCACCCTGAAGCATACATCTATATTTAGCTACCCTTGTCCTTCCATGCTTCAGAGTGCTGGAGTCTGAGCATTATATGAAAGTTGAAGACCATCCTATCATTATACAGACTAAAAAGAAAAATAAGTAATTCCAGAATAATACCATTATTTGATCATTTGTTTTTAGAATTCATTATGGATGTTGCTAGATAGGCTTCTTTTGAGGTTATGACTGAAATGTGAAACTGTAGTTCAAGTATTTCAGGCTGCAAAATCGACTGGATGAAGCAAGATATCCAAAAGAACAACAGAAATTATTCTTTTGAGTGTGAAACATACAAGAAGTTCGTAAGGCATGTGTGTTGCAAAATTGCAAGTTGGGTCCAATAAATATCAAAGCCACTTGAAACCATAGGTGTAGTCAGGAGAAAAAATAATAAAAAGAGCTTTACCTTTTTTTTAAATGTGGAACAGAAGGGGAGAGAATTCAGTGAACCCTACAATGAAAAGCAATGTTTCCAGTGGACCAGATCACCTCACACCTTCTGCTTTTTCAATGATCCTCACCACTCACCCTCCTGCTCCTCTCAGAGGTGGCTTCCAATTTCCTCTTCCTCACCCCACCACTGGCCATTGTCCCCTGCAACAGGTCACTATTGGAAACATCGCCTCTGTTGGATGTTCACTCCTGCCAGCTTACCAGGCAATCAATTTGGTTAAGCATTGGAATGGGGCCTTAAAGATCAAGTTGAATGAGACTCTGCTGACCTTCCCCTTGAAAATTAAGATCTTCTGACTCAAGATAATATTTTTTCCCAAGTTCTTTAAAAAAAAAGTGGCAATACTGAGGATTGACAAAGATTTACAGCAATAGATATTTATAAATCAGTAAGATAGACAATTGGAAGGAATTTACTCTGCCAGTAGTGATAAGACACTTAAGAGCACTTCACAAGGTCCTAGTACTGATCATATAAAGACTTTAAGGACTGTGGAAATCATTTTAGAAGCAATATCAGGCGCCTTGCGTATCCATTGGAAGTTCTTTTCATTTAATGGAAGCTTTTGACAACAGTAGTTCTGGCCAAGATACACTTATAATTTCAAAGAACCATCACAAGACATGACTTCTCAATCTTTAAGAAATGGATGAATGCCACATTGGTCAAACCTATTAAAGCATGACTTACCATTAGGAACTAGAAAATGGTGAAAAATGGGGAAGAATCCAGGGGTAGAATCAGTGACTAATAAGATCTGCAGATATCAATTGCAGCTATGTTGCTGTGTCAACAGTTGATAAACAGTGCAGTAAAATCAGATTTACTTTTAGTAATACCATGCTACGTGACCAACGGTGACTATTCAAAAGGTGCTGAAAAAGATTAATGAGGCTCCTCCATGCGTTAGCCAAAGGGAAAACATTAAGGTTAGACCTGCAGTGAAGCAGGAATGGAACATCAAGTAAAATCAGTCAATCTTAATAATTATTCCAACTTTGGCCACTGGATGGAGAGAGTTAAAATTCCTCCTTTTTTGATTCTCACATTGTGTTTTTGATAACAACTAGAGAGACCAAAAGGAAAGCAAACCTGGATGACTTGCCCCACAGAGCTTACTTTGAGTAAGAATGATTCCATTGTATTAAAAATAAATCCCATTGTGTGTTTGTGTCTTCAATTTGGCCATAGTAAAATCATGAGATTGATTCACCTGAAATCATTGATCTGTTCCATCTTTTTTGGGAATGTCATAGTTTTATTTCTTGCTCTTTAGCACCAATTTGTTTTTATTATGATACGTTTTTGAGGAATATTTCAAAGGAAATGGACTACATAAACTGCACAAACCCTGGGCTTGATTCATTATTGAAAGATGGGATAAAATCTGCTCTTGTTGACGGGTGTAAAAGCCTGTTCTGAAACTTAATTAGGACCTGTTGATCCTAGTTCATGTTGATAATAAGCTATGCCAACAGAATAAAATACTTCACAACTCATCATTTTTGATGTGACTTTAACAATTTTCTAAATTGGGAAATCAATTGAATGAATAAACAAACTTAATTGCCACTTTTCAGACAATTATGAGAGCAGAAGTAACCCTAGTGAATGGTGTTGCAATACCTGCAGGAAGAATGGTTAATTATACCTACATTAACAGGGCTGGCGAGCAGTGGAGTAAAACAGTTCATGCTCCACAGTTTAAGAAATTGACCAAACATGTAATTTCCCTATCATGCTCTGAGAGGACTGAGTTGCTGTGATTGAAGCTCTGTGGGTTTTGGATGCTGTCAGTAGGACTTGGATTCTGTGGTAACTAGGGAAAACTCAGCTGCAATTGTGGATGTTTCCATGAGATTCGAAGGTATCTCAGGATCTCTCAGCAAGGCTTACATTGAAAAATCAGTTCAATATACTCATTTGGAAGGAGCCATCAAGGACTGTTGCAACATAAAATCAGTTGAATTCTTCTGTTTTATCATTGGCGCAAGAGAGAAGTTGTTCCTGGATATTGACTCTTTAATGAGATAAGTGGGTATCACCAAATTCAAAGGTTTTTAGAGTCATAGAGTTATGCTGCACGGAAAAATGTTCTTTGGCCCAACTCGTCCATGCTGACTAAGCTGCCTAACTGAGCAAGTCCCATTTGCCTGCATTTGACCATATCCCTCTAATCTTTTCCTGTCCATGAACCCGCTTAAATGTCTTTTAATCATTGTAATTGTACCTGCCTCTACCAGTTCCTCTGACTGCTTGTTCCATGTACCCATCACGAACTGTGTGAAAATCCTGCTCTTCAGGTCCCCTTTAAATCTTGCCCCTCTTACCTTAATCCTATGCCCTCTAGTTTTAGACTCCCCTACCCTGGGGAGAAAAGATTGTGATTATCTACCCTCATTTGTGCCCCTCATGATTTCATAAACCTTCATAAGATTAAGGTTATCCCTCAGCTTCCTTTGCTCCGAGGAAAACAAGCCCAGCCTATCCAGTATCTCCTTATATCTCAAGCCCTCCAGTACAGGCCACATTCATTAGTTTAAAGATAATTATTGGAGAAGGATAGGACTAGTTCTCGGGTTGAGATTCTAAATAGGAGTAAGGCCAATTTTGAAGGCATCAGAAGGGATCTGGCAGGTGTGGTTTGGAATAGGTTGTTTTCTGGCAAGGAGATGCTTGGTAAGTGGGAGGCCTTCAAAAGTGAAATATTGAGAGTACAGGATCTGTATATTCCTGTTAGGATAAAAGGCAAGGCTAGCAAATTTAGGGAACCTTGGTTATTGAGGGATATTGAGGCCCTGGTAAAGAAAAAGAAGGTGGCACATATCAGGTATAGGCAATTAGGATCAAATGAGGCACTTGAGGAGTATAAGAAATGCAAGAGAACACTTAAGAGAGAAATCAGGAGGGCAGAAAGAGGACATGAGGTTGCTCTGGCAGACAGGGTGAAAGAGAATCCCAAGGGTTTCTATAGCTATATCAAGAGCAAAAGGGTAGCAAGGGACAAAATTGATCCTCTTGAAGATCAGTGTGGTCATCTATGCATGGAGCCAAAAGAGATGGGGAGATGTTAAATGAATTTTTTGCATCCATATTTACTCTGGAGACAGACACTGAGACTATAGAACTGAGACAAAGGATAGTGAGGTCATGGACTGTAACCGGATTACATAAGAGGAGGTGCTGGCTGTCTTGAGGCAAATTAAGATGACTAAATCTCCAGGACCTGACAAGGTGTCCTCTCAGATCTTGTGGGAGGCTAGTGCAGAAGTTGCAGGGGCCCTGGCAGAGATATTTAAAACATCCTTAGCCACAGGTGAGGTGCCAGAGTACTGGAGCATAGCTAATGTTGTTCCGTCGTTCAAGAAAGGCTCTAAGAATAAGCCAGGAAATTATAGGCTGGTGAGCCTGATGTCAATCATGGGTAAATTATTGGAAGGTATTCTGAGGGGCAGGATATATGAATATTTGGATAGACAGGGCCTGATTAGGGGTAGTCAATATGGCTTTGTGCATGGTAAGTCATGTCTAACCAATATTATAGAGCTTTTCAAGGTGGTTACCAAGAAGGTCAATGAGGGAATGGCAGTGGACATTGTCTATATGGACTTCAGCAAGGCCATTGACAAAGTACCACATGGGAAGCTGGTTCAGAAGGTTAAGTTGCTTGGCATTCAGGATGAAATAGTCAATTAGATTCAACATTGGCTTAGCAGTAGAATCCAGAGAGTGGTAGTAGAGGGTTGTCTCTCTGACTAGAGGGCCTGTGTCTAGTGGTGTGCTGCAGGGACCGGTGCTGGGTCCGTAGTTGTTTATCATCTATATTAATGATTTAGGTGATAACATGGTAAACTGGATCAGCAAATTTGCAGATGACACCAAGACTGGGGGTGTAGTGGACAGCAAGGAAGGCTATCAAAGCTTGCAGTGTGATCTTGAGCAGCTAAGTAAATGGGTTGAAAAATGGCAGATGGAATTTAGTGCAGACAAGTGTGAGGTGATGCACTTTGGGAAGACAAACCAGGGTAAGACATACAGTGAATGGAAAGGCTCTGAGGAGTGCAGTAGAACAAAGGGACCTGGGAATACTGATCCATAGTTCCTTGAAAGTGGCATCACAGATAGATAGGGTCGTAAAACAGCTTTTGGCACTTTGGCCTTCATAAATCAGTGCATTGAGAACAGGAGTTGGGACGTTATGTTGAAGTTGTACGAGACATTGGTGAGGACGAATTTAGAGTATCGTGTGCAGTTCTGGTCACCTACCTACAGGAAAGATATCAATAAGCTTGAAAGGGTGCAGAGAAAATTTACAAGGATGTTGCTGGGACTTGAGGACCTGAGCAATAAGGGAAGACTGAATAGGTTATGACTTTATTCCTTGGAGCGCTGGAGAATGAGGGGAGATCTTATAGAGATATACAAAACTATGAGGGGTATAGATAGGGTGATTGCATGCAGGCTTTTTCCCTTAAGGTTGGGTGAGATGAGAACTAAAGGACATTGGTTTAGGGTGAAAGGTGAAATATTTAAGGGGAATCTGAGGGGAAACCTCTTCACTCAGAGGGTGGTGCGAGTGTGGAACAAGCTGTCGGCAGAAGTGGTAGGTGTGGGTTCAGTTGTAATATTTAAAAGAAGTTTGGATAGGTACATGGATGGGAGGGGTTTGGAGGGATATGGTCCTAGAGCAGGTAGATGGGACTAGGCAGAAGATCAGGTGGTGTGGACTAGATGGGCTGAAGGGCCTGTTTCTGCGCTGTAGTTCTCTATGACTCTAACATCATTATGAATCTTTTCTACACACTCTTTAGCTTAATCACATCATTCCTATAGTGTGGCAATCAAACTGCACACAATACTCCAGGTGTTGTCTCACCAACATCTTGTACAGCTGTAACATGATGTTCCAACTCTTGTACTCAGTGCCTGACAATGAAGGAGAGCATACCATTTGCCTTCTTCACCACCCTGTCTAACTGTGTCACCACTTTCAGTGAACTATGTACTTGTACCCCTAGGTCTCTCTGTTCAATATCACTCCCCAAGATGTTGCCATTCACTGTGTACATTCTGGCCTGATCTAACTTCCCAAAATACATCATTTCACACTTGTCTGAGTTAAATTCCATCTGTAATTACTTTGCCCAGTTGATCTAAATCCTGTGTAACCTTAGACAACCTTCTTCACTGTCCACTTTGCTATCCACAAACTCACTAACCATGCCACCTACATCCTCATTCAAACTGTTTATACATATGACAAAGAACAGGGGACTCAGCACTAATCCCGGTGGTGACAGGCCACCAATCTGAGAAACAACCTTCCGCTAACACCCTCTGACTCCAACCACCAAGCCAATTTTGTATCCAACTGGTTAGCTCACCCTGGATCCCATTTGATCTAATCTTCTGGACCAGCCTCCCATGCAGGACTTTGTCAAAGGCCTTGCTGGAGTCCATGCAGACAATTGCTCTACCCTCATCAATCCTCTTGGTCACCTCTTCAACCTTTTCAAGGACTGCTCTTTTAGTCAATAGACATTCCATGTTTTTTATGTATGTTAATTTTAGTGATGGAATTTTTATTTGGATTTTTCTTATTTGATTTTTCAGTTTATTTTGTCTTTTCTAAATTTTTGCAATAGATTTTAGCTTTTAGTATTTTTTTATATATCATCAGAGAACAAAGTGACAAAGAAAGAGAAAGACATGTATCTGCTCCTATAGTTTTTGATTCTTCATAGAGCTGTACAATTCACAATCATATTGTAAAAGAAAACAATGTCAATTCTATTTGTGTCTACTTTATTAAATTATTTTTAATTTTTAAATTTTACTTACAGCGTGGTAACAGGCCCTTCTGGCCCAACGAGTCCACGCCGCCTATTTCAAACCTAATTAACCTACCCCTACATCTTTGCAATGTGGGAGGAAACTGGAGCACCCAGAGGAATCCCACGCAGACACAGGAGAACGTACAAACTCCTTACAGACAGCGACGGGAATCGAACCCCGATCGCTGGCGCTGTAATAGCGTCGCGCTAACCGCTACACTACCGTGCCGCCCTTTCCTTTCCTTCATTCGTCAGTGTCAGTCCTTTCCTTCAAACCTCTACAAAGGCTAATAGAGAAAAACGATTGAGTCCGTTGAAAGCCTTTACAAAGCATGCTGAAGAGCTGATCTGTTTACATATGGCATTTCATGTCAATGTGTTAGCTTAATTTCATTGAACAGAGTGTATTGGGATGATTTAAAACTCTTGTTAGACCATGTGACCCAAAATTCCATTCGGAGTATGTAATTCCATTGAATCTATTCTTTCGCTTGATTCCTATGGAAGTGAAATAATCCCATTGTAACTATTGATAATGTGTTTTACCACCTGGAAAGCAATTCGGAATTATGACTTTGCAACATTTTAAAATTGTATTGAACAGTTGACATGGATATGAGACAGGCAAGGGCGAAAATAACTGAAGTCCTGTTTGCTTAGGCCAGGTTAAGTATGGGGGTTGGGGGACACTGTAAAACTTGCTGTAAGATCAAAGGGGAAGCTGCTATCACTGCTGTTCATGGCAGTGGGAATTTACCTTAAACCCAAGAAGTTTTGGTCACAAAGGTACTGCAGTCAGGAAGGGTGGCCTGATCAGACCCCAGAAATTGTGCCTCATCATAAACTCAATCAATTAATCCCCAGGATGGTCATGTTGCAAAGTTTATAACATAGAGGGGCAAAGAGAAAGGGAAGGGTACCACAGTGTCAACTATCTCATTAAGGTTATTGCAATCTTTCAACTTGAAGTAAAGGCATTTCACTAGGGAAAAAGGAATTCTATTTTTATTGTCATTTCCTAAAAATCACTTCTGCAGAAATGGCAGTAATTCATTTGCTGACCCAATGTAAATGTGGGTAAGTCAGGGAGACACTAGTCCTACAATGGGTAAGTAAAATGTTTGAAACATGCCTAGAATATGGTGTCCACTTTAGGTACTAGTCATACAAACTTAGACTTTATCCAGTGATCCAGCAATCCTTCCTGGATGAAACTGTGCAATTTTTACAAGCTTCATCTCCCAGCTGGCTGGAGGAAGTAGAGATTGGCCAACTGGCCCTAAGGATCAGTGCTTCTGCTAAGGAGCCAGTATGGACATGGTCCTCAGTGCTAGACAAGTGACCCTCTCCATACTCCTGTCATTACCGCCAACATAATCTAATAATCAGGTGGAGTTACCCAGATGCACATATAAGTCCCTCACCTGCTTCTTTGCAGGTGTACCTGCAGCATGCAGATCTTGTGAGATCACAACATTTCTTTATTTCTCCTCTGTATGAGGATTATTACTCTTGTTGGAGATGACCGTAGCCGTCTCCTGCCTAGATCTTCTTATGGGGGGTCTGGCCAGTCTATACCCCATCCTGCTGTGTATCTCATTGACCAGGTCATGCATATTCCTTTGAATGGGAGCTGTCTCCCTCTTCCCTGCATCTTTTGTTTCCTCCATGCAATCGATAGTGATGCGGCTGCCATGAGGAATGTCTGTGAGCCGGCTGAAGAACTCATATCTTCCTTGGTGTAATCTACTCTCACATTGGATTTTGCTCAATTTCCTGATTAATTTTTAACCTGAATTGACATACATACTAAACGCAAAGATGTTTTAGAACACGAAAATTAGTCTTTGAAGAATTAAGTCAATTATTTTGAAATTAAACAAATATGTAAGTCTAATGTTAAAATGCAAATGAAAATGTTTGGTATTGAACAAGCAAGTCATTCAGAGTGACAGGAATTATCCTGGATTCACAGAACTAACTATTTTTCCTTTGAAACTTTTGGAATATTCTATGACTCCTGCCTGAAGCTCTTAATAGAAAGAGTTAATGTTAGTTTTTCCTGCCACAGCAATAAACAACAATCCATTGTGAATTTATTGAAATTCCAAACTTCCCACTATCATTTTAGAATTTTTCCACAGGAGTTTGCATATTTCTTAATTTGGATACTTTTACAGAAGCAGTTCAGCAGAAGTAGTCAAGAAGCATTTATGCAAAACTGACAAATTCCATTAAATGGTTCTGACATTGAAGAGTCCACAGGACAGAGTGTTTGTCCTAATCTTGCAGTGCCTGAGTATAGATCAAAATTGCTTTAAATTTATGGACAGCTTCCACATTGGATTTGTAATGACACCTTAAAGCTTCTTTTTAAATGCAGAACTCAAACAATGAAAATCAAGCAGCTGATGGATGATTTCATTAAAAAGAGCTGTCTTTTGGGGCTTAAACAGCTGTTGGAGCCAAAACAGGTAGCAGTCTGTTTAACAAAAAATGGAGAAATTCATTGTCCAGAGAGAATTTAATTGATTTATAATACTAGAGCAACTCAGCAGCTTCTGTTAATCATATGTACCTTAGTTGATGATAGGAAATGAATCACTCTGAAGACTCGGTAAGTATCTTCACATTGTTCTAAGCTCTATATGTAAGAACATCCTTACAGTAAGTTATTTAAGGCAAAAGTTCCTCACAAAAGGTAACAAACATCAGGATGGGAATTATGAACCAACAATGGTAGCTGAGATAGTGTCATGAACTGCGAGAGGGAATCATGCCATTAATAATTAATTTGCTAATCTACTCCACACACTTAGCACATACAAAGATAATAGGAGACAAAGGCCAGGAGTTTCATCTGCCACCCCTGTACCTGATCTCACTTCCTGCTTCACCACCATAACCTTGTCAGAGAGAAAAATGCCTGAACACTGCCATATCTACAAAGAAATGTTCAGAGAAATTCCATGGAAATTTCCAAATATGGTTTGCTATAAAAACATTTTTTTTTGTGAGTGGCCCCAAAGCCTAATATATACCCCTTAAACATGCACATATTCCTTTAAGCACATCAGTATTTTAGAGTCTAACAATAGAATAAGGTATATGTTACTCCTGGACATCAGAATGAACCCTCTCTGTTCTTAATTAATGAAGCTCTGTAGGTTAATAGAATTTGTAAAATGGCTATGAATTGAAACCATTCTGATTTAAATGGAGTAACGGAATTTGCAGTATCCTGTACAACATACTATACACCTTAGAAAAAGCAGATTTTTTAGGGTTAGTCCAGACCACTTTCTTCAAACTACAATGTTCTCTCTGAAAATTATATGTTGATTTCGCAGGTTCTAGTTAGTTTTATCACTGAAATCAATTTTTTTTACCTGTTTTAATCATGACATGGAACAAAAGTCCAAAACTGAAGATGTAGATTTCAAATGCTCTTTCAATTCTGGGGAATAACAATTAGTATTTCTATGTGGTTTGTAAGCTGGAGAGGAAACTCAGCTGATAAAAATGTCAGCACATCAGCTAGATGCCTCCAATAAATTGAGTTCCAGGTTTATTTGGAGCAAGTAAGGCTGCTAGCATGAAACCCCCTTGGGAAGGTGGGTGTCTATTAACATATGTTGATTGTTCAATTAGTGCGGTATTGCAATTGATTTTTGTATTTAACAGTCCATCCATGAGTGCTTCAGGCTTCTTGAACTCACCAGTGAAGGTAAAGCAAGAGCACTGTGGAAACTGAAGAGATTGAATCAATCTCGTGGAAATTCTACAATAAATATTCAATGGCTATACCTGATTTCTTGCCTGCCAGTGTGAAAGTGTTTGTTTATAGTACCTTTATTGTGGCATCACTATCTACATTTCAGATGTTTTCTCAATTACAGTAATTAGATGGCATTAATAGCTGATTTAACGTAAACTTTGGATAAGGAGCACATGACTATCAGAAGCACTGGGGTCAACCTGATGTTCAGATACATATAATTTGACAGTGTGAGGGAAACAGTTTGAAGGAGACATGAAGGGGAAGCCTGGTTTCCAAGCAGAGGTATGAATTTGCCAGATCATCCTGCAACAGATGACTGAACAGCAATGCTAAATGGCCACAAAGTATAATCAAGCCTTCTGCATGCTGAATATGTGCTTTAGGTAGCTGGACAGGGTTTACCAGCTAGGATCTCCAGAAAGATTGGATTTGGTTTATTATTGTCTCATGTACCAAGGTACAGTGAAAAACTTGCCTTGTATACAGTTCATGCAGATCAATTCATTACACAGTGCATTGAAATAGTACAAGACAAAACAGTAACAGAATGCAGGATAAAGTGTAACAGCTACAGAGAAGGTGCAGTGCAGGTTGACAATAAGGTGCAAGGTCGTAACGAGGCATTGTGGTATGCTGAAGTTTGCAAAACATTATACAAGAACAAGGTTTGGATCTGTAGAAATAACAAGATGAAGAGCTCAGGTGATTCCAAGGAGGGGAAAGATGAAAGATGCAGAGGAAAATGATAAGGGAAGCACATCACCATTTGTTCATTTTTGCCATATAGAATGCCCTTATTAATTTGAGGCTACTATCAGTTACACCAGCAGACTTGCATCGCAAGCATTCGCCACAGTCTTTCGTCCCACTCTACCCACACCACTGCATAATTCTACCGATATACGAAAGTCCTGTTGACAATTAAGTACTCCTGACACATACCACTACTGCTTTCGATTCATTATCAAATTACATAAAATGTGACATTTATAAAAATGTAAAAAGCAATTAAGAATGGTGGTGCAGAAGAATATTTATGCACTTTAACTAAGTACTAGAAACTTAGCAAACTAACAGCTTACCTCATATCTAGTACATTTCCTTCTGCAACTACAAAGCCCACAAGCGATGCAGTCTTCTGGCTTAAGCAGAGTTAGAAGTGTCAGCTCAGATCTCTGCTCTAACTGCAGTAATTTGCTGACAGCACAAAAACTGCACAATAGTTTATAACTGAGAATTAATATGTTATAGATATAAAGATAAGTGGCAGCTGTATTCATGCATAATGAATGTGATTGGAAGATTCCCATGGAGCTACAAAAGTTGAGGCACCACCACACTGGAAGCTAGAGACCAGTGAGTTTCATGGCGGTGGTAGGGAAGTTACTGGAGAGAATTCTTAGGGATAGGATTTATGAGCAATTGGATAACCATGGCCTAATTAGGGACTGTCAGCATGACGTTGTGCAGGGTTAGTCATATCTTACTAACTTGACTGAGTTTTTCGAGGAGGTGATGAAGGTAGAGCTGTGGATGTTGTCTACATGGGTTTTAGTAAGGCATTTGACTAGGTCCCTCGTGGGAGGCTCATCCAGAAGATTAAGATGCATGGGATCCATGGTGAATTGGCCATTTGGATTGAGAGTTGGCTTGTCCGTAGAAGACAGAGGGTAGTGTTCAATGGGACTTATTCTGGCTGGAGATCTGTGACTACTGGTGTTCTGTAGGGATCCATACTGGGACCTCTGCTGTTTATGATATATATACAGTATATATAAATGACATGGATGAAAACATAGATGGGTGGGTTAGTAAGTTTGCAGCTAATACAAAGATTGGTTGTGTTGTGGATAGTGTAGGAAAAGGATACAGCGGGATATAGATCAGTTGCAGATATGGGTAGAGGAATGGCAGAAAGAGTTTAATCCGGCCAAATGTGAAGTGTTGTGTTTTGGGAGGTTAAATGTAAGAAGACAGTATACTGTGTATGGCAAGACCCTTAAAGTGTTGATATGCAGAGGGATCTTGGGGTCCAAGTCCATAGCTCCCTGAAAGTAGCTACACAGGTTGATAGGGTGGTAAAGAAGGCATACGGCATGCCTGCCTTTATTAGTCGAGGAACCGAGTTCAAGAGTCAGGAAGTTATGTTGCAGCTTTACAAAACTCTAGATAGGCCGCATCTGGAGTATTGCATTCAGTTCTGGTCACCCCATTATAGGAAATATGTTGAGGCTTTGGAGAGGATGCAGAAGAGATTTACCAGGATGCTGCCTGGATTAGAGGGCATGTGCTATAAGGAGAAGTTGGACAAACTTGAGTTGTTTTCTCTGGAGCAGCAGAGGCTGAGGGGAGATCTGACAGAGGTTTATAAGATTAGAGGGGCATAGATAGAGTAGACAGGCAGTATCTTTTGCCCAGTGTTGTAATGTCTAATACCAGAGGGCGTGCACTTAAGGTGAGAGGGAGTAAGTTCAGAGAAGATGTGCAGGGCAAGTTTTTTACACGGAGTGTGTTGGGTGCCTGGTATGCGCTGCCTGGGGTGGTGGTGGAGGCAAACTGCAATAGAGTCATTCAAGAGGCTCTTAGACAGGCACATGAATGTGCAGGAAATGGAAGGATATGAAGACTGTGTAGGCAGAAGGGATTAGTTTAGTTGGGCATTTGATTACCAATTTAATTAGTTCAGCACAACATTGGGGGCTGACGGCCTGTTTCTGTGCTGTACTGTTCTGTGTTCTAACGGTGTGCACTCAATCAATCTGGACAGGAAAGAATTTGTTGATTGCTTGTAACAGACAGTGTGGAGTTGACAAAGGTAGAGCATATGGGATTTTAAATTCTATTGTTAAGTTTATAAAATTCAAAACATATGTAAGACACTGAATATGCATCCACATTTGAAGTATTGCATCCCAGCCAAAGGATGATATGGAGACCATGAAGAAGGTATAGAGAAGGAGAAACAGGATGATATAAAATCTTAATTACATACATTAATAATACGTGGATAGAGCTTAGACTGTCAAAAGTGTGAGTTGAGTTTGATGTGTTTTATCTTTCTAAGTGTAGAGAATAGCATGGGAGTACTAATCTTGCAGCACGATCTCCCTCCAACTTAAAGAGTGGTAGATGGACAATTGCAGAATTTGTGATGAACTTAGCTGCTTCCTTTCTAGCATTTGCCAAATAGCTGGGTCTTCCAGCTCTTCACTGGCAGAAAATACCAAAAATTTGATCTTTCAAATCCCTTGCACAAAGACCTTGGAATTATAAGTACTAACACCCTAGAATTTCAGAGTTTAAGCTTTGAGGAAGAGGGACTTTTCTATAATGAGAAAAATAACAATAATAAGAACAGTAATTTGCATGGCAACCTTTGTAAGAAAACAAGAAAAATAGATTTAAAGTGCATGTTATCCTACTTTCATTACCATAAATGCTAATCTTCTAATTAGTCATCTACCTAAGTGACAATTTATTACTTCCTGATACATAGCAAATTGCAACCTGGTACCTCTCCAAGCAATGAATAAATGACATTGAAAGAAAGAATTTTTTTAAGATATGAATATTTTGGTGTATTTGCTTTTTGTAACAAGAACAAAAATACATTATATTTAATAGGTTTTCTGAGCCACACTGTAACCATTCTATGATTCTAAATATTACCACTTACTCCTCATGTCATCCCTAATCTTAAAGCTCCTTTGTACTCACTGCTAGAGGGGAAGTTTGAATGCATGCTCAGGAGGCTTAATAGGTCAGAGGTAGAAAGGAAGGTAGGAAGGGAGCAGCTGAATTTGCCATAAATTCTGCAAACTAGGTTCAGCATTAGCAGTGGGATGCAGTAAGTTCCACAGTGTTGGTTAAATTAGATTAAGCCACAGGAGATAGTGAGAAAGCCATAGTTGTAAAAGTATGATGCCTTTCCACGTAAATGTACTTTGATAATGAATTATTTAACTTGAGCCTTGCTCAGCTTTATGCAAAGTAAACACACTAAACTTGCAGAAACATGCTACTTATGTCATTTTTTGTTAGTGTGATTCAAGCCCAGCATGTGACCTCCTGCACTGCGTACTACTTGTTCTTGTATCCTAATAATAGACAAGTCTTATTTTATTCAATCCATATTTAGAACTTTATCCTAGCCTGGTAGCAAAATGTTGTTTCAGCTATTTAGACCATGGAACCCTGGTTTCAAAACTAGGGGCTATAATAATTAAGTATAATATACTGTCCATTAAATAATTAAATTAGACAGTGTCTCTTTAATTGAGCTGCTGCCAAATCATCTTGTTAAGGAAGCTGGGCAACCAGGATCACAGCTGGCTTTTCACTTCACTTAGCTGCTAAGCAAGAAAGACAATGTTAAGAGAATAGGAGAAGATAATGAGGGAAGTGGACCAAGAGATCAAAGTTTGGTGAGGAGGAGGATCAGTGATCATCAGAGAGAGAGAAGGGTCTAAAGATTAGGCATAGGATGGTGGTCACAGATTAGACAATGGATGAAAATGAGTTTGTGACTGAGAGAAAGGAGACTGAAATGTTAGAAAGTGTCATGAAGAGATTAATAACAAGGTTCAGAATTCAAGGCCAAGACTTGATTAGCTGCAAGCCTTCTGGCTGAGGATTCATTATAGATTTGAAGAGGCAATAGCACACAATTTGACACAGAAGAGTTACATAAGACAATAAGATTATTCCACAGTGATTCACCTTCAATGTGATTATGTTTCTAATGTACTTTCTTTGCAGGCTAGAGATAAACATTTTCTGAGACAGTAGCTTTAGAAAAAGGTGTCATAACTTCAACAATATAAAGAAAAATATGTTAAAAACAAGAAATCTCTGAATTGTTCTGCATTTGTTAAGGAAGAAGAGAATTATTCCAGCAATAATATCTTCTGAAAGCTCATCCTGGGCTATGCTGTTCCAAGCACAGAAAATAGGGAATAGAGACAGGATAGAAGTCCAATCTTGTACAGCAAGAATTTCAATAGAGGTTTGTAAGAGATTTCTCTGAAGAGTATTGTTTCTATTTTTGATTAGTTGCTGGAATGTAATTAGTAGGTGACAACATCAACTTCGGGTAAGTATAGAAACTTTGTATAAGTCTTTGAACATGGTGGAGCAGTTGTTCGTCTTTCCTGTTCATTCATCTGCAGAGTCAAGATTTATAAAGATACAAGGACCTGAAAAAGTAGAAGTAATGATACAAATTAGTTCAAAGTATTACTTTTTAAAGATATTGGGTTTGTCTTGGATATCCCCATGCATTCTGTGATATTGGATGATCCTGTGGGTGGCCCAAGTATCTTATTTGTAGAATTGTATTGCTCCTATTGTACATAATACATAATCGTACAATTGCCATGGTCTGAAAAAGTAATAAATGGATTCTCTTTCTAATCTGAGTTGAATAAGATGCCCCAAAAATTCTTTGGGAAAAGTTTGTTAAATATGCGGTGAAGCTGACCAGATGGGGTAAACTAGCCATAATGTACTGATCAACACAACACAAAATTCTTTTAGAAGTTCATTGAAACGAAGTAATATTACAACTAATATAATGTAAAATTCTACAAATAATACAATATATTACACAAAACTACAGAAGAATTATATCATATAGGATTACATGATAAGAAATGCTACCAACTATAATAAACTGCTGCAGCTTTTGAACTTAGTTAGTTTATTATTGTCAGATGTACTCAGATACAGTGAAAAACTTTGTTTTGCCTACCATCCATATAAATCATTCCAAACATAAGTATATTAAGTTAGTACAAAGGGAAAAGTGATAACAGAATGTAGAATATAGTATTACAGTTACAGAGAAAGTGCAGTGCAAGTTGACAAATAAGCTGCAAGGGCCACGACAAGGTAGAGATCAACAGGTCATCTTTATTGTACAAGAGGCCCATTCACGAGTCTTATAACAGCGAGATAGAAGCTGCCCTTGAGCCTGCTGGTGCACATTTTCAAACCTTTGTATCTTCTGGGCAATGGAAGGGAGGGGTTGGGGGGTGGGGAGAGAAGAGAGAATGGCCAGGGTGGGAGGAGTCTTTAATTATCTTGGCTGCTTTCCAGGTGCCTACTTTATTCCTTACATGGCCATGCACCCTAACATAATTAGACATTTGCCATCAATTTTCACTGAAGAATTGTTGTGTGGGAAATGCTGAGCTTCTTGGCAGCTGGAGAATTTGTTTTTTATTGCAAGTACATTCTGTAGACAATCAGACAGCAGAAGTCTCAGTGTAGGAAACGGATGATGTAAAGTATATCTTTAGGTTAATTTTGTTTGTGAACAAAAATACTTTCTTGTAGCTTCTTCAAATTACTACGTGTTTTTTTTATTCGTTGTAATAAGGTCCCATGATCTGACAGCATGCTGGGCAGGATTTTGTTCAATTCTTGTCTGTGTTATCAGTCAGGAGTTAAATAAACATTTTACTGAATGCACTGCCTATAGTTCAAAGTCGGAGGAAGCAGAGGTCACAATGGAAGGAAGCCTGAGAGGAGGAATGTTGAGATATCAATTTGGACCTCAGCATTCAGGTCAGGGGATTATGATGAAGTGACTGCTACAAGAGGAATGGAGTTAGAATCACTCTCTCTACTCTATTATCTCTTTTATCCTTCTTTGCCGGATTCTGAATTTACCCCAGTCTTTGTGTCCACTACTAACTTTTGCCTCCTTGTACATTTTATCGTTCAACTTAATACCTCCCTTAACTTCCTTAGATATGGTTAGTTCAACCCTACCTTAGAATCTTTCTTCCTTATTTGGAATAAATTTTGACTGAATGTTAAAAATTACCTCCTTAAATGTTTGCCACTGCTTGTCTACTGCCTTCCCTGCTAATCTGTTGTCCCAGTCTACTTTAGCTATATCTTTCATTATTCAATTGTAATTCTCTTTATTCAGGTTGTTTCTGACCCAAGTTTCCCCCTCTCAAACCGAGTACAAAATTCTGTTACACTATGATCACTATTTCCCAGGGGATCCTTTACTACGAAGTAATTTATTAAACCTGCTTCATTACCTGTGACCAGGTTCAAGATAGACTGTTCCTTAGTTGGCTCTATAATACAGTGCTCCAGAGAACTATCCTGAATACACCCTATGAATTTGTTCTGGTAGCTACCCTTTCCAAGCTGATTAACCCAATCTACATGAACTCTACCATAAATTTTGCACTGTTCTTTTTACACGTTCTTATTATTTGTTTATCTGTACCCTTTCCTACAGTGTGGTTACTATTTGGGGTTCAAATACTATTCCTATCAGTGTCTTCTTTCCCTTGCCATCTTTAATCTCCATCCAAATGGACTTGCCATCTACATCATCACTCACAACTGTTATTAACAGAAGTACCCAACTACCTTTTCCTTCTCATCTGTCATTCCTGCCTAAATATCCCTGTTTGAGGCTCAGCTCCTGATGTTGCAAAAGCTGCCCTTTCATACCTGCTGACTAACAGAAAAAACAATTCAAGCCAGTTGCCCAATTAACTGCAGCGTTTGCCTTCCACAAGCAGGACAAAGTAGATGAACAAAAATATTGAATCTTTAAGAAGAGATTTCCCTTTAAAACTTAAGGCTCAAAATTCCCTTCCTTGGTCTATATAGAGCTCCCACTGTTTGCAGCCCAGCTCCTGGCGCTTCCCATTAGAATTTTCCTTTTGGTTGTAATTTCTATTTTTCTTCCACAATCACAGATCTTGCACTGAAATTTCTCTGTGAAGCCACGTGTGTAGTGACTGCCCACTACAGCTCATAGAATGGAGGCTACTAATTGAATTGGGTGCATGGTTGAAGTTCAGTTGCCATATTAAAATCATATACTGTGCTCCTGGTTTTACATAATAATACATTCTGATTTTAAATTATCTTAAGTAACTAATTTGAAAAAATGTGCAGCAATTTGGAAACAAGAAAGGGAGAACTTATTTGTACATTACTACTTTCCTACAGAGGATCTGGGAGGCAGAAAACTGGAAAACCTTTATTGGGCTGCAGGTGAACTCCGTATGGATATCCCCTTACCTGATCTTGTGAGGTGTTAACTTGAGGGATCTCTGGCATTCAGCAGCTGGTGGGTCATTAAGGCAGGTTGAACAGCCAATTGTATGAAATTAGTTTCACTGATAGCATAGCAAGACATAATTTTTAACTGACATTTTAGACATGTTGTAGCGCAAAATACATTTAACTACATCTATTTTAAATGTAAATAAACTTATGTTTAAAAGACACTTGGATAGGAGGACAGACATGGTAGTGTAGCGGTTAGCTGCGGCCGGAGTTCAATTCCTGCCGCTGTCTGTAAGGAGTTTGTACGTTCTCCCCACGTCTGCGTGAGTTTCCTCCAGGTGCTCCAGTTTC